>NW_024466964.1:0-635463 GCF_017591425.1 Ochotona curzoniae
TTTTACCTGCAGGAGACATCAGTCTCTAAATAACTGTGAGTGGGTTCCTGGGAATTAGTCATGATGAAGCTTGTTCTGTGAGCTAGCTCCCAGCCACAGTCTCCTCTGACCAGGGCGGCTCAAACATGACACCCCCCTGAGCATGGATAATTATCCAGGAGCAAGAGGTATGGCAGTGCGTGCACGTCCCCAAGTTTTCCTGTTAAAAATAACCCGGCAGAGGGCTGCGCCAACACATGACGTTGTTAAGGCAAAGGTTTCTAAGTTACCAAACTTACTGACAGTTAAGCCTTCCCAAGGCGGGTGTGGGAGTTGGAGACTAAGCTGTGGCAAATTAATGGCCCTCCCAGGAGCAGGCAGGGTGGGTGCCTAGGGGAGCCGGTTCACACACGCCTGGCTGCGGGGCTTCGGACGGCTTGCACGGCCCTGGCTGCATGGTGCCAGCTTCAGCTGCAGAGCCGAGAGCTGCTTCATAGTGAGAGGCTTTGGAACTGTACCCCAAGATGAGGATGCTGGGGTGTTGGGGGTTACACATCTTCCACAGCTGATCAGAAAATAGATGAAATTAACAAGGAGCTGGGCAGGCTTTTTTTTTTTTTAATGCCAAAGCTTTGCTACAAAGAAGCCTCCTGTACCACCAGCAGCCAGATGGGGTGTGAAATACGAGGGAGAAGTGGGAGAAGAGAGTGGTGAAAGATTCAGGCTGTGAGCAAGATCGAGCAAGCGAGACCTCCAACGTGGGAGAGAGAGACCTGGGGTAGCTTTGTGCAAGATTCGCAGCAGCTGAGCAGGCAGCATGGTGGATGTTGAGGGGTTGTGTGTTTGGTGGTGAGGAAGGGAACGGTCCCTAAAATTAGGCCACAGTGGAACCATGCAGAGAATGATAAGGTTGGAGTATCATTCTGTCCACCCAAAGAGCTGGAGTGACCTGGTTCAGGATCGTGTGATGCAGGGAGCTTGGAGGAGGAGTTTGGGGGCAGGTGGAAATATGGAATTTGAAGGGTAAAAACCCACTTAGGGGGTTATTTCTTGCAGTCAGTTTGGGGGCAGAGGATGAAGACCTCAATGTCATAAGACCTGCCACCAGCTGGCCATGTGGTCACCGGGCGGTCATCCTGCCTTCCTGCAGAGCTAGCCCATGTTCTTATTCATCTGCAGGTTGTCTGGGACACAGTGTGACAAGTGCAGAGCCCGTGGGCCTGATCTAGCCCAGCACCTGGCTGTATATGGCTCATGAGCTAAGAATAGCTCTTACTTTTTAAATCTTCAGGGAGGGGGGAAAAAGAGACAAAAGAATGTTTTGTAATACAGTAAAAATTATATGAAATTCAAATCCTGAGTCCCTAAATGAAATCTGATGGAGACAGCTATGTCCCATATATCTCCAAGTGCAGGAGTGGGTAGACAGTAGGGTATGCTCAGCCATGGCCAGCCATGCTCTACCAAGTAGGGGAGTAGGCAAACGGCCAGCCATGCTCAACCACAGCCAGCCACGCTCAGCCACGGCCAGCCATGCTCTGGCACAGTACAGGGAGGCTTTCTTGGCCACTGGACTTGAATCTGAGTGCCTGTTTCTGTCATGTGACCACACCCTGCAGCAGAGCCTTCCTGCCCACACAGGTGGGACACTGGAGGGGGATATCCTCCATCCTGAGATTTGTCCACCTTGCGAGGCTGAGGGGAAGGACAGGAGGAAGAGAAAAGAAAGAAGGGCCAGCTATGGAGCGATATGAAGAGACACCAGAAAGGACCAGAGGATGAGGGAAGACAGATGCCCTGAGCCTGGTTCTTGCACCGTGAATGACGTGCCAGGGCAGGCTGACCCTCGCTCATGGAGGCTCTTGCAAGGTCGACTCTGTGTATGTGCCTCTGCACTCTTGAATGACCCTGAGCCCAGTTTTCCTTGTCACTTCACCAAGTTATTTTCCCTCTTTGGGTTAAAGGCAGCTGCTGGGACAGGGACTCCAAGTCTCTAAGATGCTGTTGGCCACCTGCTAGGGAGGACAGCTCCCCACACCGGGAACCAGCAGATTCCCTGAAGTGCACCAGGCATTGCCTGCCCACTCTTTCCCCTTGCCCTTGCTCTTCACCCTTACCCTCCAGCGCTCTCTCTGTCTGTTTTGCTCTAGCTCAAGGCAGGACAGTCTGGCCCGGGTCTTGAAGTGACTTGCAGATTGGCCACACTCTTGCCCACCTGTGGCTGCAGAACCTGACCTTGCACTGGAGACCACATGGATCCGAAGGCCAGGAGGATTTGCAGGAGAAGTTGGCCAGGGCCTGCTGTGGCTGGGAACGGGGTGTCTTCCTCCTCTGCTCTCGCCTCGTGGAGTAGCAGTCATTGTTGTCCTCCAAGCAGTTACTAATCCCCGATTACACTGGTTTCTCTCCAAGTGTAACCCCCATCTTTCCCTACTGGAAGATGCGTGTGCATTGACTCACTGATACAGTCCAAGTGCCTAAAATAATGAATGAATGAGTGACTTGCAGTTGTTCCCTCGTGCCGGATGCCAGGGATCTAGAGACAGGGCCTTCAGACTGTGGCCCATTGGTGCCAACAGGAGCGACCGGCTTGGGTCCAGGTGTCCCAAGCTGTTTAAACTCCACCTCCTTCTATTTTTCACCCCCCTCCCCACTTCCTTAGGGACCTTGAGAAGTGATGACCAAAGAAGCCCTGGTGAACATAGCAGCGGTCAAGCATAACACTGTTGCCAGCCCAGCAGTACACAGCTTCCTTTGGCAGCCAGGCTCACTCCAAATGCATCTCACTCGGCCCAAGTCCGCCAAGGGACGAACACGGCCAACTTTGCACCGAGCCCAGGCCCCGGAGGTGTGTTCTCGGCGTGTCCCCGCTGCTTCCCCACTTGCTGGTCCCTGTGAATCCTCAAGCAACCAAAAGCCAGTGGCCTGTGCACCCAGGTCTCCAAACCAAGGTGTTCCCGACGGCCTCCCTGAGTGGTGGCAGCAGCAGGGGCCCACGGGGGCCTCTCTCAACAGGTACCCAGTCCTGCCTTCCATCATGAGGAAGAACCTGGTGGCCGAGGCTGTGGACACAGTGGCTGAAAAGGCCAGCTTGCTGCAGCTGGGCAACGTCCCGATCTGTTCCCCAGAGGACACTTACACCGTGAAGATTCAGGAAGATTCCAGAGCCCTGGAGAGGAACTTCATCACCCAAACCAAGACCCAGGCTTCCTGGGGGGCTGGGCACCTGGAGGAACCATCAGACCAAGAACCCAGGCTGCTGCTTGCTGTCAGATCTCCCTCAGGCCGAAGGTTCATCCGCCATTTCCGGCCAACTGATGACCTGCAGACCGTGGTAGCCGTGGCCGAGCAGAAAAACCAGACCACCTATCACCCATGCAGCATCGAGACCATGGAAGTGCCCAAGAGACAATTTTCTGACCTCAGCAAGTCTCTGCAGGAGTGCCATATCCCCCACAAGTCAGTGCTGGGCATCTTACAGGAAGATGTGGATGGCGGGCTCTGATTCCTTAAGTACCCAGCCAAGGCCTCCTGGGCCCACGAGCAAGGTATCTGGCTAAGTCCTGTGGCCTCCCGGGCAGCCTGGGTCTGAGTGCCAGGTGGGTCTCATGCAGCCACAGCCCTCGTCTCTTCTGAGGTTGTGAAGTCTGCAGGTGTGCTGAGCTCCCAGCCAAGCCTCCCCGGCCTCAGTAAGCTTCTCCACATCCCCGGGGTGAGCTGGCAGGGAACCTACCAGGTCCTGCTAGAACAATCCACTATGCTTTCTGGAGCAGCTGCTTGCCTTCTGTCTGGACACCAGTGGGTGCCTTTCTGTATTGAACACAGGATTAAACAGTTCCCCGAGAGGATTCCAGTGTGGTCAATAGCCAAGGTTTAGGAGCTATGTCTCTTGTGGGCATCTGTAAGCAACAAGCTGTTGACCCTGCCTTCACAGGCAGCCCCTCTGCTGGGCTCTGTGGGGCTTCTTGCAGGGCAGGGGTGTTAGCATTAGTGTGAGAGACCCTCAAAGAAACTAATGGGTCTTTCATGTATACAGTTCCCTCCATACATCAGCTTTCCTAAGTTAGTCCTAGCGCTGGCACCAAAGTGGCTTATGCAGGCCAGGGCTCAGCTGGGACCTACTTCTCAGTAGAGACTGTGGAGGTTTGCAGCTTGGATAGCTCTCTGGATGCAGAATGCTGCCCGGACAGGAAAGCCAGCACCACCTGACTCTCCGTGGTGAATTCCTTTTTTTTTTTTTTTTTTGGTAGGTGAACAAGCCCACAGACCTGTGCCAACCTGTGCTCACAGTGCCCTGGACTGCTTTTGACATGGGCATGTTGTTGGCATTGCCTCTGCTTCCCATGTTTAACTCCTCCTCATCAAACATGGAAGACCCTTTGCAGTGATAAAAAACGGTGTCCCTGTGTCTGATTTGGAATCCTCTGGAAGAGGAGAAAGACATCTCACTCATGTGCTGGATGCCGGCGCCCACACGCCTTGCTGATTGACATAACGTGCACCTGTCTGCTTGTGCCAGAGCATCTCCAAAGACCGCTGCAAGGCATTGCCCCTGATTCCGAAGGTGGTGACACGGGCCACCTGCTAGCTTCTCTCATCCTGCAAGTCCGTCAGTCTCCCACAGCCCACTTGGATCCCTTTGTGGCTGCATCACCACTCAGAGTAGGGACCATGCAGGTGTTCTGGGCATCTCCTGCCTCCTCAACCCCACATCCCAGCCATGGTGAAGCCTTGAGTGCTGTCAGGCGCCCCACCCTCTAAGGGCAGGGGAAGGCAGGGGTCTGCTCACACTCACCCCGAGTGCCCCAAAGGCAGCGTCACAGCTGGGCATTCCAAGGCAGGGTCACCTGGTCCTGCCTGCACCTCACGCCACTCACATCTCTCTGAAGCAGGCAGCTTCAGCCTTTTTCTTTTAGATTTCTCAGTGCCATCCTGGTTGGGTAAGCCGCTGTTTGGCTTGACAAGGTCAGCCAGGCTGGCAGTGCCTTGGGCAGGCCCAGGCAGCTGACTCTGGCAGCAGGGGCTGGCGGCTGCAGCCTGGGGCCCTCAAAACAGAATTCTGCCTCCTGCAGCTTGTGCACGTGACGCTGTCCTTAATCTGGAAGGCTTGCAGGGGCTGTGGGTGGGGTGGGGGAGGAGAACTCCCATACAATCCCACCTACTCAGAGGTAAGAATAAAATCCCACCCACTGGAGAGCCGGTAATTTTTCTGCAAAGCTCCCGAGAACTTGAGTAGAAGTAGTGTATGTGGAGGAGCTAGGATCTGCTGCCGTGGGGCTAACGGTTCTTATTTAACTTAGAATTTGAGAGTTTTTTTTTTTTTTCAAAAAAAATGGGAAGCGTGAAGGAAAACAGTACTTAAAATATATGATTGTGGCCAAATTTGAACCATGATGATCAACTTTCCTTTTTTTCTGGACAAAAGACGATAGTACCGACATTAAAATCCAAAGTATGTGTAACTGACTCAGTGGGTAAGTGCGTCTTGTGCGTGTTGGGCCTGAAACTCCAGCTTCTGCACCCTGGTAGGCAGAAGGGCATGGTGACCGCGTCCTCTCTTTGCTCCCCAGGAATCCAGTGGTTCTATGGTGCCCCTCCCCACGTGCCCATGCCCAAGACCCCACACGCAGCTCCTGCTTGCAGCTGCTCACTGTTCCTGTAGAAAGAGGCTCCTGCGTTTCCCCCAAGTACCCCTTCCAAGCACTCTGCTTCTAGGGACTGGCAGCAGTAATTCACTTGCCAGAATTCAGAGTTCTTGCTGGTTCTACAGGTGGTGATGCCAAGTAAAAACCTGAGCCCCCTACTCGTGGGGCATAGACACAGAGCCCAGGCATCTCTGATGGTCACCGAGGGTCTTTTCTGTGCCACACTTGATGACAGCCATTGGTGTCCCAGTTGATGAGAGAATGTTGGCAGGGAAACAGGATCGCACCACCGGACTTGAAGCTCAAGGCTGCTGAAGCCAGGGACAGGCAGGACCCTGAGCGGGCATCGATGCTTCTCGCAGGACCCTGAGCGGGCATCGATGCTTCTCGCAGGACCCTGAGCGGGCATCGATGCTTCTCGCAGGACCCTGAGCGGGCATCGATGCTTCTCTTTCTCCCGCCTCCTTGACAGGGATGGCACCACCAAGACTGCTCATTAGGGTTGTGCACTTTGCACAGGTTGACACTTGATGGTAAGTTATTCTAGTACATTCCCTGACGAAGCCCAGTAGGTAAATCAGTCTTGGCAGCAGAAGGAACAGCAAGAGAAAATAAGTGACTCATGATTTCGAATCCAAAAAGAAAAAAAAAAAGCACCAGCAGATGGCAGGTGCTTTTAACACAATAGTGTTGGCCCTAAAAGTACCTAGGGACTCAGCCAGCAGCTGTCAAGTCAGGGCAGCATGCCGGAGAGGTGGCCCGTGAGCCTGACCAGGGACCAGCAGCCACCCCACAGAACAGACTTCACAAAGAAGCTGTGGGGTTCACACCAGCTCAGTTAACTACCTAGAGACCCCCTGCAGGATTGCCAGCTTCACAAAGCTGGTGTGGGAGGAGCTCAACTCAGAGTCAGTTCGTGGTCTGCTCTGCCCCAAATGACACAAGTGTCACAGAGCTTTGGCTAAGGTGTTTAGGATCGATCCAGGCACAGGAGTTGGGGTTTCCTGCCACTGAGGATCCGCCTAGAGCCGCCCTTTCACCTGGAAATAGGATCTTTGTTTTCTTAAGAGAACCACAGAGACAGCCCCACCATTTCGTCCCGGCATTGGCTTGGAGTCCCTCTGACCACAAAGCAGGGAGATTTGTTTCCTTGGTCCACCAAGACAAAGACAGTCACGGCCACTTTGAGGTTCACAAGTCGCCCGGAAACCGGAACCAACCATAGCACATTGCAGCAACAGGGGAGGTCAGGGGTCACGGTGAAGGAGTCAGAAACGGAAGTAGAACAGACTTTTGGTGACTCAGTTGCCAGCACATGTGCCGGTAACTCGCAGGATGGAAATAGCCCCGGAGACTGTGTGGTTGTCTAGGCTGGTGACATGCTGCTGACATGCCATTTTCCCTGCCAGCCCTCACTAACGTTCCTCTGTGTCCCTCCCACGCTCACAGTTAGAAGGCAGTGGCACTCCAAGCTGTACATGGGGAAAAGCAAGTCTCAAGGTATATCTGTTTTTTTAAAAATTTGTTTATCATTATTGGAAAGTCAAATTTACAGAAAGATCTTCCATCTGCTGGTTCAGTCCCCAAGTGACCACAACGGCTAGAGCTGAGCTGAGCTGATCCAAAGCCAGGAGCCAGGATCTTCTTCCAGGTCTCCCACGTGGGCACAGGGCCCAGGCTTTGGGCCATCCTTAATTGCTTTCCCAGGCCACAAGCAGGGAGCTGGAAGGGAAGTGGAGCAGCTGGAATACAAACCGGTGCCCATATGAGATCCCAGCACATGTAAGGCTGCTGCTCCGGGCCCTCAAGGTATTTGGATACACGTAAGTCCTAAGCCAAGAGGATGAACAACCCATGTGACACCAGCCAAAGGGAGGGCGCATGGCAGCCTCCTTGGGAATGCCCTACCCCAAGGAGGAACACCCTGGATATTGATGGAAGAGAAAAGATAAACTACCATGTCATGACACCTGCCGAGCAAGAGGTGGTCCAGCCTGAGCGGGGATAGGCGAGATGGACTTGGCGGGATGCTGGACATGTGAAGACATTTCGCCACGTTCTTGTCAAAACGAAGTTCAACGACCAGTTCATTCCATTCCAAAAAAAAGAAAATCGAAATACAAGTATAATTTGCCTCTAATATGCCTTTTTCCACGAATTTTGTGAAGCCTGCTTATAACTAAAGATTTCAAAAATAAAGTCTATTTTTCTACAGATATTTTGAAAAACTACCTCCAGGCAATCTATTTTTTTCTGGAAAAAAAAAATAAAGAGGATAATGTGACAGGTTGGGATGGATCAAGCAGACTTAGCCTGACCAGTATCACCCACACAGACTATTTCTGCCAGGAAGAGCAAGCAGGCAGTGACAGCCACCAAACACGTGGCAGGCAAGGGACCCAGCAGCCTGCAACAATATTCATAGGAAGGAAATGGATGAATGGCTTTGGACATTCTAATCAGAGAAAATCAAAGCTATTCATTGTTTTAATTAAGGTGAGCTACAGCTTCAAAAGGTCACTATTTCACTCAATGTTTAGATCTAAGTGAACTAATTAAAATGAATTGCCATCACACTCCAAGGGGTATGACTGCTGACCAAGGTTAGTTAGAAATCCTGGAACCATTTAAAGAACTCATTGTTTATCTTCTGCCTCCTTTATCTTCCCTTTCCCACTGCCCTTCCGTCCATTTATTCAAATCAACAGACATTTGGCAGACGTTTGTTCTTCAGAGGCCGAACCAACTCAGTCTCTTGTGGCCTGATGAATAAAGCCCCAGGGACAGGTGTTGGGCACAGTGGTGGAGCAGCCATGTGGGACGCATGTACCCCATATTAAAGCGCCTGGGTACAAGCCCCGGCTCCATTTCCAATCCCAGCTTCCTGCTGCTGTACATCCCACAAGGCAGCAGGTGATGGGTCAAGTCCTGTGGTCCTGGCTAACTGTTGGAGACCCAGATGCAGCTCCTGGCTCCTGACTTCAGCCTGACCCAGTCCCTGCTGTTGCTGGCATTTGGGAATGAACCAGCAATTGGAAGGTCATTGTAAGTGTTTGCCTTTCAAATAAAATGAAAACAAATGTGAAACTTTTATAACTTGTATGCCCACCTGTTGTTCACAACGAAGGGTTCTGTACAGTGAGGCCTTGACCTTGTGGTGACCAGCTGAAACCTGCAGTGCTCTGCCATGTGCCCTCTCTGCTGAAGATTCAGGCAGGATCCAGGGTCCCTTCTGGCTTGTGAGCATCCTGACAACTGCCCTGGCCTGCCAGGCCCTTCACTTGGTCATCACAAGGGATGAACACCTGCACACAGTGATACCACAGTACCGCCTGCTGCTCAGGCCCTGGGCAGGACAGTCTGGAAGCTGTGTGCTGCCCCTAACCCATCTGCTACCCCAGACCCAGGGACACTATGGCGTCATCCCAGTCCTGATGAGCCTGGGTCTGGTCATCTGGACACTCAGTACATGGCACCTGGACCTCACTAGCCCTTCTCTCCTGTTTAGCCAAGTCCCCAGCTGGCCTCAATCAAACCCACGTGGGTTGCAACACATCCACTCAACGAACCATCTTTATGAAGCCCCTGAGTTCCAGGCATGTGGTGGGTTCTTCCGGAAAGAGATTGGGTTCCAAGTCTCTCCCCAGTAAGGGTGCATACATCTTGATGGGGTGAGTGGAGACAGGAAGTCAGCTCTCAGCACCATGGACAGTACAGAAGCAAGGAGGGGGTCCATGGCAAGCAGAGAGAGAGCAAGGCAGGTAACAGGAATGCCTGAGTGAGGGGGTGTGAGGGAGATGAGGGAGCCAGGGCACGGCTCCGGGTGGGGTGGGGTGAGTGTTCCTGGCAGAGGGAATGAGAAGGTCCCTAGGGTGACCATGGCTGGAGAAAGGGCCGGTGGCCAGAGCAGCTGAAGGTGAGGTCTGTGGCGAGCACCGTGACACTGAGTCTCATGGGAACCGCTGTGGGGTAAAGGAGAGTGGAACCCAATGGATATATCTAAATCAGCCCAGCGTGGAGGACATTCCTCCTCTCTCCGTAATTCTGTGGAAGGCTGAATAATTTTTCAATATGGCATCATGTGGAGTCATTAAGCGATTTCTCTTTGATGGAACCGGATTCTTGTCTCCAGGGCTTGCTCTGGAAGTCAGCCTTGACATCCTTGCATCCTTTGAATTCTTTCCTTGGGACCAACACTCAGGATGAGGATTAGCTGGTCAAATCCCTGGAGCTGTTGCGTGCACCTTGCTTAGCCATTCAAAGGGTCTCTTAGTAAGACGCGTACCAATTTCCTCACAGTATCTGCAGTTGTGAGACTGCTGCTCTGTAAGTTTTATAATCTTTTCCTAATTTTGTTGGTTGAAAATGGAAGCTAGAGCCCAGCATCATGGCCTAGCAGCTGAAGTCCTCACCTTGAACATGCCGGGACCCCATACGGGCAGTGGTTCTAATCCCAGCAGCTCCACTTCCCATCCAGCTCCCTGCCTGTGGCCTGGAAAAGCAGTCTAGAACGACCCAAAGCCTTGGGACCCTGCACCCGCGTGGGAGACCCAGAAGAGCTCCTAGCTCCTGGCTTCGGATCGGCACAGCATCGGCCTTTGTGGTCACTTGGGGAGTGAATCATTGGACGGAAGGTATTTCTCTCTGTCTTTCCTCCTCTTTCTCTCTCTATATGTATATATCTGACTTTGCAATAAAAATAAATCTTAAAAAAAGAAAATGGAAGCTATGTTTCTTTCAATTTTGCATGTCATTCAGTACCACTAAATAATGAAGGTTTCCATGTCTTTCAACACATTTTTAATGCTAGAACAACAAACTGATAGCAAGTGCCTGTCATAAGCTGGAACAGTGTTCTAAGAACTGAGAAAGAAATCCAGTTGTTCTTATTCATATTCATAGAAAGCATTACCCTTCAAAACATGTATAGTCTTGAATCATGTTGGATTGAAATCTTTTCAAGTGTGTTGTCTAAGAAGCAGAGAGAGGGGACAGAGAAAGAGAGAGAGAGAGAGAGAAGTGAGCTCCTACCCATCGACTCACACCCCCTCCCGAATGTCTGCCACAGCCAGGAGTTCTGCATCTGATGCTGGGAGCCAGGAACTCAATCCAGGTCTCCCACGTGGGCAGACGGTCCATCACTGCTGCCCCCCTGTGGTCAGCCTTGGCAGGAAGCACGAGTCAGAGGAGGAGCACGGGTCTCTGATATAGGACACAGGTGTCTTGGCCACCACGCTAAACACCTGTCTTTCATGAATGAAGTCTATCTAAACTCTCTTTTCATTAGACCCACACACGGAACATGGACGTGCCTCAGTCTTGGAAGCTGATAACCGATCAGAGTGGTCTCCGCTCTCATGGGATTTCTGACCTGGTGGGAAGAGCCCATAAATTTCAAAATGGCAGATATGGAAGGTACGAGAACCCTTCAAAAAGTGCTAGTGTACAATGTTGCTACATGGAGCCAGCATTGTGTGGCAGCAGGTTAAGCTACCACCTGCAGTACGGGCATCCCATATGAGTGCCAGCTTCCTGCCCAGCTTCTCGCTAATATGCCCAGAAAGAGGGTAGAAGGTGGCCCGAGTGCTTGGGTCCCTGCCACCCATGTGGGAGACCCAGCTGGAGTTCAGATGACCCAGCCCTGGATACATGGCCATTTGGAGAGTGAGCCAGCAGGTGGCAGATCTCTCACCTCCCTCCCTTTTCTCCTTCTCATTCTGTCTCTCTGCCTTCCAAATAAATAAAACACATCTTTAAAAGTTTGTTAAAAAAATTATTTTTAAATCCATGCATAGGTTCTTCACAATGAACATTTCGAAGACCCTCTCCTATGTATGAATTTCATAATTCTTTGCACTAAAACAAGCAGTTCATGAGGTCCCCTTGAAGGAATGCTGAGTCCTGCGCTAGCCATTTGATCCTCCCTCCCCCTCCCCACCCGTTGCCTGATGCAGGGAACTGTCTGCAGAACAAAGTGCCAGGAGCCTGGTCAAAGCTAAGGTCATGCACTCCAAGGCCCAGGACTCTCTCACCACCGACCCAGGAGTCAGTCCACCCCACCTAGAACATTTACCTCTGTTACCAATTACACTGGAAACACTCCTGGAAATTACAGAAAGTGCTCTTGGCCTTGGGTCCGACCCATCAGGATAACACTCTCCTATACTCAGGCCAGCCAGCCACTGCATGTGGTATCAATGTGCCAATGCATCCAGACTCCCCAGTACTAGCCTCCAAAAGGCCCAGGGTGTGAGCTGCAGACACGTGCTTGCGGCCAACATGGGTCAACAGGTGTACTCACAGCCATTGGAAGCTGCCCCCCACTTCCCCGGAGAAACAGGGTGTGACGTGGGGCAGGGGTGTAGCTGCCTGCTGAGGGCATCAATGCCAGCACACAGAGCAGAGCAGTGTCAAGTCTCAAAGCAGGTGAGGGTGCACCTTGCTGGGGATGGGACACCTGGAACTCATGCCCAGTGGCTTCTGAGTTTTGAGGCCATGTTCAGTGAGCACCACTTGAGTAATAGGTTTTAAAAATATATACTTATTTATTTCATTTGAAAGGTGGATCTTATACAGAGAGAAGGAGAGACAGAGAGAGAAAGATCTTCCATCCGCTGATTCATTCCCCAAATGGCCACAATGGCCAGAGCTGAGCTCATCTGAAGTCAGGAGTCAGGAGCTTCTTCTGGGTCTCACACATGGGTGCAGGGTCCCAAGGCTTTGGGCCATCCTCTGCTGATTTCCCAGGCCACAAGCAGGGAGCTGGATGGGAAGTGGAACTACCGGGATATGAACCGGCGCCCATTTGGACCGAGGATTAGCTTACTGCACCACTTGTCAGTCCCTAAATAACAAGTCTTCAAAGAGAGTGCCAGCTTTCCAAAGACTCTGGCACTTAGAAAATATCATGCTCAGATCTGCTGAGTTACAGGCCTGTGTGTTTATGTGTTTGTGGGGTTACAGATAAAGGCAGAATGGCTGAGAGGGGTTGGGAGAGAGGGAAGGCGGGAGGGGAGGAGGGAGAGAGATCTTCCCTGCAATGCTTCACTTCCCACTTGTAGCAATGTCCAAATCGAGGCTAAGCCAAAATCAGGAGTCAGGAACACCATCTGCGGCTCCCGTGGGTGGCCTGGACCATCTTCTGTTCCTTGGTGCATTTGAAAGGGAGCTGGATAGGAAGCAGAGAAGCCAGGATTCAAACCCCTACCTGGGGCCCGGCGCGGTGGCGCAAGTGGTTAAGGTTCTCGCCTTGCAAGCCCGGGATCCCATATGGGCGCCGGTTCTATCCCGGCAGCCCCGCTTCCCTTCCAGCTCCCTGCCTGTGGCCCGGGAAAGCAGTCAAGGACGGCCCAAAGCTTTGGGACCCTGCACCCACGTGGGAGACCCGGAAGAGGCTCCTGGCTTCGGATTGGCATAGCATCGGCCGTTGTGCTCACTTGGGGAGTGAATCATCGGACGGAAGATCTTCCTCTCTGTCTCTCCTCTCTGTATATCCGCCTTTCCAATAAAAAAAAAAATAAAAATAAATCTTTAAAAAAAAAAACCCCTACCTGGATACCTGATGCAGCAAAGCCCCAGCCTGATCAGCATACCACAAAGCTGGTTCCAGCCCCTGGGAACTACACTTTCAGAGACTTCCAGCAAGGGCTAAGGATGAGCCAGGCTGGCAGCTTTTGGTCTGGCCAGAGTGGCCCAGGTCCCTGTCACCCTGCTAGGGTCACCAGGACAAGCCAGGCCTGCCCCCAGAGTCCCTGACCCCAGCTCTACCTGTCTGGACATCACCAGGAAGCGTCCACTTCTGCCCCAGCCTTCCCCGTGGCTCTCTGCCAGAAGTGACCCCTCTCTTCCTTGAGTTTCTGTTGTTCATTATCTCTCTCAAGTTTTTAAGAAAAAAAAAATGATCCTGCAAGGACGCAAAGAGTCCAGGGTTTGGAATCTGAAGTGCCATGGCGAGCGTCATGGAGGATCACAATTTCTCTGCAGTCAGCTCTGACCACCCACATGTGGAACCCGCATGAGGGCTTGATGTAAAGAATCAGCTGAAATCGTGTGCATGGGGACGCTTTCATCACCTGGGAAGTGGATGCAAATGGGAGCTTTTATTTTTAGTAACTAACCCATCTTGGGCTGTTGTTCTTCCTCTCTGTTTTATGCCACACACATTTCCTGTGCACCTGCTTTGAGCCTGGCCCTGGGTGTGCACGAATGAAGCCACGTTCACTGCCCGGGGCAGGAGAGCAGCAAGGTACACAGGTATCTGTGGTTGATGAGCTCTGTCTTGAGGTTGGCATGACCACCTGTTCTCTGTGAGTGCTCCAGGGTCCGACACCACGCCTGACACAGCGGATGCTCAGTGTGTATGGAGTGAATCAATACGTTCAACAGGAGGCCTCTGCAACACAGCATGGGAGCCAGGGCTTCAAGGGCTGGGCAGGTAAGGACAGGTCCAGGGGAACAGCCATGCCCCAGAAGCAGTGCCCAGCTGGCCTTGTCTCCACGGCCTCTTCTAAGCATCCCCTTGGTCCTTAACAATGGACTTTACTCGTAGTGTCAGCCTTCCTGTAGCGAAAACTACTAATTCTCCCACCTTAAAGAACAACAAAACCACCCAGCATCCCAGGCATATAACCGGTGTGGGTCGTTTGGGTCACCGTGTCTCTTGAGCCAGTCCACAGTGAGGTGACCAGGGTGATGCCAGCCCTAACAGCCTGGCCTGGCTGTGAGTGGAGCTGGCAAAGGCAGATTAATCCAGTCTATCTGCTCTGATCCTTATGCACATATACCAGAGCAATTCTCTCCCAGCCTTGACCAAGATAACACATTCTGCACACAAGAGGCCACGCACACAGGTAACATCCTGGCCCCTATGTACTGGGCACTACACAGGGGCATCTATCTGGTCTACAGGTGGGATGGGGCCCTGTAAGTAACCAAATAAGCTGACAGCCCCACGAGAGTCCACACAATCTGAGCAAAAGTGCCATGAGATGGCCTCCAGGAGCTGACCCCGGGTGGAGCGCCAAGCCTCAGGGTGCTGGGTGAAGGTGTTTTGGGTGGAGATTTTTGCCAACAGTGAAGGCGACTGTGGTGCGTGCACATAAACAGACTTTTTCTACAAAGTGCTCATCTCCAACGTTCAAGTTCAGGCACTGCTGTGAAACCTCTGACACACACATTTCCTGTGCACCTGCTTTGAGCCTGGCCCTGGGTGTGCAACGCAGTTGGCACAGACCCATGTTACTGCAGCGTTTACACATCAGCAGGTGCCTGAGTGAGGTTCCCCAGCAGCTTCCTGAGCTCCGGGACCTCCGGTGTTCAGAGTACTCGTCTCGCCCTGCATCAATGCCCTCTTTGAGCCTGAACTGATACTTGGTGACATGGGCCTGCTGTACGAGTGGCTATGGGCAGAGCTTGCTAGACAGAGGTCACATTCTCTGCCTGAAGGACCTGGCAGAATCAGGAAAGGTTGGGTTCAAAATTCTCATAGAGGGGCCTGGCGTGATGGCTCAGTGGCTAAATCCTCATCTCGCATGCGCTGGCATTCCATATGGCCATTCGTGTCCTGGCTCTTCCACTTTCAATCCGACTCCCTGTCTGTGGCCTGGCAAATCTGCTTATCAGCTGCTTCCTCAGCCCTGCTGTGATGAGGCCCAGGGGAGCAGGCTCAGTGTTGATCTGTGCCCTTGGCATCCAGGGGAGCAGGTGTTGGTCTGTGCCCTCGGCACCTGGTACCTGGCTGAGCAATTCATGCTACTGACTAAAACCCCGGGATCTGAACACAACTGTGGTGTACTGGTGTAGGAAAATGGTGATGTTGGGGACCTTGTCTTGGGGGAAGATCATCCCAGCCTCCTGCAAGCGTCCTCTGTAAGCCACAGCCACTTACTTAACTTTGTCTGCTGGAAGACAAAATAAGCCACAAAAAGCCATGTGAGCTCCCAGGGTGAAGGATGCTCTTTGAGCAGCATGGTGGTGGGGGGAGTGTCCACCACTCAGCAAGTGAGGTTTTTGTACCATGTTTCAAAACAAAGAAGAGCACGGATGAAGGCCCTCGCAGTGCGCTCAAGTGCAATCTTCACAGAAGAGGGCTCTCCTAGCCTCCATCCCTAAAGGGCTCTTGGCACTGCCAGCACAGCCCTGGGCCCTGGGTCTTCCTGCCTGTTCGCTGCTCTCGCCACAGCGCCACCTGGTGTATGCCCTGGAAGGACTTGGCCATGTTCGCCTAGGGGGTCATCATTGCAGCCTCCTTAGAAGACCGGGTTTCAAACCCTCCCTGCTACCAGAAGCTTGACTTACACAGAAGCAGGAGCTCGCATTGGTCCCTTCCCAGCTTCTGCCCCCGCTGCGGCTCCTGAGTGAGGTGTGTGCACCCCAGCCTCTGCTTGGCCACACAGTCCCTGTCCCTCTCCATGCGTGCACAGATGAATCTCTCAGAGGGTGTTCTGCCCCTGAAGCTCCCAGGAGACACCAAAACCAGTCAGTCCATCCTCCTGCCCCTTTCCTTGCTACTTTTTTCTTCTCTCTTTCTTCTTCCTTTTCCATTTTTTTAAAAACGGATTTATTTCTTTGAAAGAGGAGAGACAGAAAGAGCTCTTCCATTTGATGATTCATTCCTTCAAATGATCTCAGCAGCTAGAGTAGTACCAGGCCAAACCCAGGAGCAAGGAGCTCCATCCGGCTCTCCCACAGTTATCAGGGGCCCAAGCACTCGGGCCGTCTTCCACTGCTTTCCCAGGTGCACTAGCAGGGAACTGGACTGGAAACAGAGCAGCAGGGACTTGAAACAAGACTCCAGTGTAGGACATTATGCCGGCGTCTTGACTGGAGTGCAGCAGTGAAGGCAGGGGCCCACACGGAGAGACAGGAGGGCTCGGCTTTCACCAGCAGAGGCTCCTGTCTCAATGCCATGTGGGAAGAGACAGCAGCAGACAGTCCCAGCACCCCTCCGAGCTGGGGCACTGATGTCTGGAAAGGCGGCATCGTGGGGAATTGGAACTTGCTGGCCCCCACCTCCAGCCGACCATGCGTGCTGCAGACAGACGCCAATTCTTTTATCCTTATCAAGTTCTGGGTCTTACACATCAACCAGACCTCCAGGAATGACTTCAAGGCTGCCCTATGGGGCTTCGTTCCCAGCCAACAGCCAGGCCTAGGCTGCAGCACCTCCGGGAGTCAGACCCGCCCTGCCTGAGCTCGCCATCTGCAGGGGAAGTAGATGAGATGGGAACCCATATGTTACAGCACGGGGACTAGATGCCACAGGAAGCTACATGCGGCGGTCACCTCGCAGAGGACAACAGGAGTGTGCTGGGCAGAGGAGGGGGGCTCAGAAGGGCCTTGCCAGCAGTGGGAGCAGGGGGCACTGGATGTGGAATCAGGGGAGAGGCATGAGCTCAGAGAGGCAACACCGAAGGGCCCTGCAGGAACCAGCCAGGTGTGCAAGCTTCACTCTGGAGGCCATAGGAAGCTGAGCCCCTGGCCCAGCCTGGAAAGAAGCTGGTCTTGGAAGGCTTGTCTGTGACCACACAGAGGAGAGAAGAGGGTGTAGGCCAGTGTGGGAGAGAAGCTAGGTCTGGAGCAGCCAAGAAGAGGCGGCTGTGATTCTAAGCAAGAAAGGATGGCCAGAAGTGTTAGCATCTACAGCCCTGCTGTGCAAGCCGGTGCTTTCACCTGCCCACAGCGCACACACCTACGCTCCCAGAAGGCCTCACTCCCGCTCCCGGTCCCAGCCAGCACTCTCTACCCATCACATGCAGACCGCACTTCCCCACCCTGCACCTGCGTCCCACCAGCTCGTAAACAGTAAGCACAAAAGGATAGGGGGAACCTCTGCAGGAGCCAAGGGCAGCGGTGCCCCTCTCCCAACCGCCACCTCTTGTTCCCACTCACATAAAGGAACCCTCTCCCTCTGCCATCACAATGCTGGGACTGACGCTGGCTGGCAGATACCCCGGACACCTGCTGTGTGGCTGGCACCAGATCCAAGCTCTGAACCAACCACAGGGCTGCCCTGATAGCAGACTCTGAAGGCCAAGGAACCCCCAGAAGACAGAGGGGGAGAAATGGCTAGAGACTTTGAACGTCTGAAGTCACCAACTGTTATACCACGGTACTCCACATGCAGCCGCCTTCTCCTCCCAGCCTCCACTCCCACCAGAAACCCAGGAGTTTGGGGTTATTTTCTTCTGATATATTTATTTATTTGAACAGCAGAGGTATAGAGAGGAAGAGGAAGGTTCAGTGAGAGAGCTCCCATCCATTGGTTTATTCCCCGAATGGCCGCAAAAGCTGGGGCTGAGCCCAGCGGAAGCCAGGAGCTCAGAACTCCATCCGGGTCTCCCCTGGTAGGGGGGGCGAAGGGGTTGCAGGGGTCCTCCTTCTGTTGCCTTCCCAGCCAGGTCAGAAGAGGAACAGGTGGGACTTAAAAGAGTGCCCATATGGGAGGCTGGCATGTCACACAGCAGCTTAACTTACCGTGCTATAACATTTGCCCTCATATTTTTGTTTTTTAACCCAGGGATTTTTTAAAGGCCTCTGATCTATGGTGTTTGTTCAATTTCGAGCATGCTGGTCAGGAAAAGTTCTTCACTAACGGATGATGTGTCCTTTCTTTGAGGATTTTTTCACTTCTCCCCAGGCTGGGAAATGGCTCTAATACTTAATGAGGCAGTCGGGGGCTCTGCCAGCAGCCTCATTAGTTGCACTTCCCAATTCTGGGTTTAAAAAAAGACATTAGATTCTGACAGGCACACCACAAATGCCTTCATCCCTAGCATTTACCCCCTCAAAAATGAGGTTCCAGGGTGGGTCTCGGAAGTGGCTTCAGCATTCACCACGTGCAGAAATACCTGGGGAGAGAAGGGGAGAGAGGAAGTGTGTGCCACAGCTGGCTCAACCTGAGTCAGAACAAACATGAGCCCTGTGCAGGTACGTTCAGGACACCTGCCCTCGCCCTCCCTCTCCTGGGTCGCTGTCAGTCGCGCCACGTGGCTGGCGACGTGAGCAGGTGCTTCTCAGGGAAAGGAATTGCTGCTGGTGAGTTGAGGACAGCAGTTGTTCATTCTCTATGAAAAGGCCAGCAGAGAGCCCTGTGGTTTTCAGGGCCATATGCTCAGAGAGTGCCCCTAGGGATCTGAGGACAATCCAAGGATCATGCGAAGACAGCAGTGTGCCAGCCAAGATGGCAGGCTCCCTGCAAAGATGCCCGGGAGTGGGTAGCATTGAGGGAGGGCACTCAGGAACGCTGCTGGGGCCCCAGAGTGCATGAGCAATGCACTTCCTCTCTGGATTCCTGGAAGCAGTCAGAGGCTGCAGAGTGGGGACTCTGGCTCCGGCCCCCGGGGAAGGCAACAGCCAAACGACAGGACCAACCTCCAGGAGGGACTCTCAGCCCCCAGGGACGGCCAGAAGAAGGTCCAGAAACAGGCTGCACAAATGTGTTTTCACATGGACAGATCTGTGCCTCCCCAGGGCCCTGTCAGGAGATGACCCAAAGCTGCCAGGGTGAAGGCACCAGGATGCCTTATCCCAGGCTGCGTCACGTTCACATGCAACAGGTGCAAGGCCCTAGCGGTTTGTT
This sequence comes from Ochotona curzoniae, assembly GCF_017591425.1. Taxonomy (NCBI): domain Eukaryota; kingdom Metazoa; phylum Chordata; class Mammalia; order Lagomorpha; family Ochotonidae; genus Ochotona; species Ochotona curzoniae. Next base: position 19,204 of record NW_024466964.1, read on the forward strand.
GCTGTTGTTTTCTTATAAATATATAAGAACTTATACATTTGTTTCCTTGTTTGTTCATTTGTTTAGAGCAGAGAGAAAAGGAGAAATGGAAAGAAATCTTCCATCTATTGATTCATTGCACACATGACCACAATGCCCGGGGCTGCGCCATGCCAAAGCCAGGAGCCTGGAACTCCATCCCTGTCTTCCGCATGGAGGCAGGCTCATCTGCTGCTTTCCCAAGCACATTAGCAGGAAATTGGATCAGAGCTAGAGCAGCCAGGACTTGAACCACAAGGCCTTGAAGAAATGGAGAAGCATGTTGGAAACTCCAAGGGTTTGCGTGCTCGCTGAGCCGGGAGTGTCGATGTCATGGGGGCTGTGACCAACCGGAGCCTCCAAAGGGCTCGTGGAACTCAGTGTCACAGCTCCATCCAAGCGCCAATGGCTCCTCCCACTGCTGGCCGATGCCTGCCAGGGGAGCCTGGGACTTTAAGTTCCCCTGCACTTCACCTAGAACTGGTCTGAGCTTCGCAAGACATGCTCTCAGAACACAGACAAGAACCCACCATGCCTGTGCCAAAACATTGGTCCAGCATCCTCAAGAGGGAGGAGAAGGTTCCGATCTAGTCCACGGAGAAGCAGCTGACCTCCTCGCGCGATCGCCAGCCAGAAGGCCCTTGGGCCACGGCTGGAGGCCAAGACCAGCTGGCAAACAGATGGCTCTCGGCCCAGATTCAGAAAGAAGCCCTTTCCCAGGACGCTGCTTCCAGAAGGGATTCACATCGTGCACCTGTGGGATGACTGCCCGGCTGCGAGCTGACCTACATGGCCGTCCCCACCGCATGGGGAATTGTCTTCTGCGGGGAGCCTGTTCTTGGCCATCATCCTCTCGCTGTTCCTCGGTCTGTCCGTTGGCTCCGATCCGTGCCTGCGATCTGTCCCTGGCTTTCCTGGGCCGACTCCAGGGAACAGATGCCCCCAAAGGCATCACCGTGGCCCCGAAGAGATGCCTCCCCCTCCCCCATCCCCCACCGGTAAATCCATCTCTGATCTTCAACTGTGTGGGAAGCACATTGGTGCCTGCATGGCAATGGAAAAGGGGGTGCAGGGGTGTAGGGGTGAAGCCCGGCAGGCTAACCCAGTAGGGGGGAGTCTCTTCTCTCTCTTTCTTCTTTCTCCTCCCTCTCTCCTTCCTTCTTTCTTCTTTCTCCTTTCTTTCTTTCTCTATTCCTTTCTTCTAGTTCCTTTTCTTCTTTTTCCCTTCCTTCCTTCTGTCTTTCTTTCTCTTTATTTTCTCTTCCTTCCTCTCTCCTCCATCCCTTCTCCCACTTCTCTGTCACTCTCTTTCCACCAAGGAATGACCCAAGCAGAAGAGAATTGCACAGAAGGGGAGCTGGCTTCAAAGTCCCCATGGCCAGGGATGCCTCTTTGTTTTATTCACAGCCGTATCTCAGGTTCCAGGGGCATGCTAAGAACTCAACAAGCGTCTTCAGGAAACAGACGCCTGCGTGGCTGCCCACTTTCCCGACAGTGCGGTCTTGCACTCCCAGTGGGGGTGCTGAAGGGCTCTGGCCTAGGGCATCCTGCTCTTCACTGCCAGGGTTTGATGGTGGGGGCAGGATGCTGTTCCTGAGATCTGGGTGGGGGCACTCGCAATGCATGCAGCTCTTCTATGTGGGACCTGGGCGCAGTGCGGCGGATTGACCAGAAGCTAAAGGCTAAAGAAAGGAATTCTGTGAAGCAAGGAGAGGAGCCAGCCAGTGGACACCACCCAGGGCGCTAGTGACCACCAACGCCAGGAGTGGACCAAAGGGGGCTGCGAGGCAGCTCGACTCGGGATGCCAGGGCCTTGCCAGGACTGCGAGCAAAGGGCTTGTCACTGAGTCCCTCTGGCTGATGGTGGCGGAGAGGGCCCCTGTGGGGAAACGACCTGCTTCAGGAAGATGCCCCTTTCCCAAGCGCGCACTGGGCCATGCGTCTGCATCTCCTCTGGCGACTGCCACGAAGCTCCGTTTGTACCCAGCACGCAGAAGGATGGGAGGATTCAGAACAGCTCAGGGGTGGCAGACAAGTGACAGAAGCCGGCAAAGCGGGACCAAGCGAGGGTGGGGGCGGACTTGGTGTGTGCACCACATCGAAAAAGGCCAGCTGGAGGCTTTCCAGAGCCGACCGGCTCAGGTTCCCAGGGCTGTGAAAGGCCAGGATGCTGACAGCTCCCCACGGGTGTCTGACAAACACTCACGCCCTCTGCTTGTGAGCGCCAAGTGTCTGTGGAAGGCAGGGTGGGCTCGGCCCTCCTGATGGGACAAGGGCCCAGGAGTAAGGGCAGACCCCAACTCTGAAGGCAAAGTAGACCTGTGCGTCCGTCCCCAGCCAGACAGGGGGCTTTTCTCTTTCTTCCACTAGGTGGCACTGTGTTTCCAGCTGCGGCTGCCAGGCCCCAGCTGGCCCCCGGGTGTTTGTCCGCGGGTTCCACTTGGCTGAGCACAGCAGAGACGCTGGCCTGCTGCTCTCCCAGGACCTAATGGATGGTGCAATCGGGCTCTGCAGGTTGAATCCGGGCAGAACAGGAAATGGCAGGAGCTGAAGCTTGAAAGAGCCGTTTGGTTTGAAAAGGGCAAAGCGTGGTGGAGGCTGGGTTGGCCCCCTATGGCCACGCCTGGGAAGCCACGCGGATCGCCCGAAGTGCCAGAACCCAGCACCGGAGGGTGGGCGAGATCTGAAGCTCTGGGCTGCGCAGTTCCCCCTCCCCCCACCTCCCACGTCTCCTTCACCCCTACATCTTCCCCGCCCCCACCTTGCCTCTTGCCCTCCAAGGTGACGAAGGCTCACGTCTTTCCTCTTAGCCAGGTTCTCAGCTTTTGTGTATAGAAAAAATCAAACAGTTCATTCAAGTCCACACATTTTACAGCTCCCCTATTTGAAATTCTAACCTAGCTATTTATTTACAAAGTTCTCATCTGCTATTTTGCTCCCTAAAGCCTGGTGACAGCCAAGCCTAGGACAAGGGCACCTGAGCCCAACACCTGCTACCCCGGGGGTCTGACATCAGCAGGAAGAGGAGCCGGTTCTCAACTGCAGGCACTGGGACCCAGATGCGCCCAAGACCCATGACAACACATGTCATCTTGTAGACCCTTATGTTTGAAATGATATGTGGTGGGCTAAAATTCCCAGGCTCGGCGGGGGGGGGGGGGAAGCAGGCAGAATAAAATGCATTTAGGGTGGAGCTGAATTGCTGCATGCTCGAGGGGCAGATATTAGGTTGCAAGCACTAGCAGGAAGACAGCTTGGTCGGTGGCATTTGCGTGATTCAGAGTGAATTTCTGCTTCGCAAATGACACATACATGGCTAGTTTTGCCCTGATGCTTGAAAAAAAAAAAAGTCAACGGTAAGTCCCTGGTGACCCAGATCCGTTAACCTCTTCCAAGTTCACTTGTATTTCCCCCAAAATAATACCTTTCAGTTTTTGCAACTCCTTTCCAAAGGTTAGAATTTGCATGGACTGTGATGATTCTTGAGTTTAAGATCCTCCTCCTGAACCTGCCCACTGATGGTTCCTGCATTGGTTCTCTGTATATGCCCTGGTGCTAGCATTGCATTTCTGTTCTTGCCTCTTTAAGTTGGAGACACTCATGTTGAAATGAAATTCCTCAGAAATTCCCTTGCGATCTCCGTCTCCCGTGGTGCTTCAGTGGATCGTGAGCACGCCCTTTCCCAGCTGCAGTCAAAGCATGTGTGTCATTTCATGGAAGGCCTTTTGAAGGCCTGCCTGAAATTGTGCCTGTAATCTAGCTGACACAGTTGCCAACACTAAAATGTTCAATACCCACCCCCACCTGATCCTTCCAAATGATATTCAGTTAAAAAACCCAGAACCATCCTGGGAATGACATTACCTAAGGTGACCTACTTAGTTCCTGGGAGCGCCACATACCTGTGGAGTTCTGAATAGTGTAAGACTCTGAGGCATCTACAGACAGACGCGATTCAGCACAGCTCAGCTCCATCCTTGCAGCTAATTGCCCCTCCTGCCTGCTCCCCGGGCATCTCAAAAGCTCACCTGCATGTGTGTGTGTGTGTGTGTGTGTGTGTGTGTGTGTGTGTGTGTGTGTGTGTAGGCGGACAGCAGGCACCTTACACTGGAGAGTGATTGGCCAAGATTCTGAGGGGCACCTCGAGACAGTAGTCACAGGGTTCCTTGGAGCAAGGAAGGGGGCTAAACGGAACGTTTGTCCCCCATTCTCAGTGCTAATGCAGAATTGGAAATACTTTTCCCATCTCCTAGCTGGTAAGAAGGGTACCAGCTAACTCTATCACACAGTGATGGTCTGCCCTGAGCTGATCAAGAGAATTTAGGCAGCTCCCAGGGCCCCATCCATGCACCAGGCAGCCTCCCGGCCCCGAGCCCTCCAGGAGGGAGAGTGACAAGGGCCAACTCATGGAAAGAGGTAGGGGAGGCATTTGACGCCAAGTCTTTCTTTGACGACACAGAGACTCAGAAATCATTTTCTGACACCAGATTTCTATTTTAACAAGTCATGATCCGTGCTACTGTTCCACAGAAACAAATGCAAAATCAGGAGCTGGAATCTAACCTAGCAATAAAGATGCCCACGTCCCACACCAAGGATGGACACCCAGCTCCTGACTCCAGCTTGCTGCCAATGACAATCTGGGAGGCTGTGGTGATGATTCCTGTGGTTTTGTGCTTGCCACCTCCTCCATAGGCAACGCGGATAAAGTTCCCAGCTCCCAGCTTCAGCCAAAGCCAGCCTCAGTTATTGGAAGTGAGCTGATGAATTCAAGTTTACAAACACACATACAAAGAGAGAGAGGAAAGAGAGATAGAGAGGTCTTTCACCCACTAGCTTACTGTCCAGTGCCCACAGCAGGCAGGACTGGACCGGACCAAAACCAAGAGCCCAAAATTCAATCCAGATCTCCCACACAGGTAGCAGGGACTCAGCTATTTAAACTACCACCTGCTGCCTCCCATTAGCAGGAAGTTAGAATGGTGGGTGGAGAGGGGCAAAGCCAGGACTTGAATCTAGATACTTTGATATGGGCTATGGTTTCACAAGCAGCATCTTAATTGCTAAGCCAAATGCCTGCCTCCTAAAGCTTTGAGAAATATCAAATCAGCAGCGGTGATGGCTCCGAGCAGACCTGCACGTCCCCGTCCAGAGCCAGTAATTAAACTGTAATGTTGCTTTCATGCCCTCACAGGGTAAGGATGGGCATGACTTGCCACGGCACCACTGTATGAAGATAATGACTCCATCCTTCTCTGCAAGACTGTGTTAAGCCTTCCTTGTATCCTCAGATGCCGGGACAAAAGAGACACCTTTTAATAAAGCTTTATCGCATCTTCATCTATTTATACCCTGCCCTGACTCAGAAAGGATTTGACGGAGCCAACAACAAGAGTAGCAGCCAAAGCTGCCATAGTGAGTAAGAATTACACGGCAGACACCGCGTGGCAGGCGCTGTGTTGACGTGGCCTATAATTTCACAGAACTCCCTGCGGGAGGGCTGTTATTAGGGAGGCAACAGGGGTAGAGGTTGGAAACTTGGCCCAGAGACAAACAATTTGGCTTTGATCCTGACCCCATCATTGAGCGCTGGGAACCATCAGCAAGTGATACAGCCCTTCTGCGGCTCAGGTTAGCATCTGTAGAACGGATAGATCAGAAAAGGCTTCCAAGATTGAGGAGTGGCCTCACGGTGCACACAAGAAGGGCAGAAGGTGGCAGGGAAGCTAGGTGCATGTGCATATACACACACACACACACACACGCACACGCACACGCACACACACACACACACACACACACCCCTGAACTTGCAAGCACTTTTCAGTCAGTCAAGGTCATATGACTGGCTTGAGTCCAGGAAGTGTGAGTGGAGGTGTCTTGCATCTTCTCTGGTCATGACACGTATAAGCTTTGCGGTGCCCTTGCCTGCCTAGAAGCCAGGTTGTTGAGACGTGGGTATGCTGTTTCTCAGTGTCACCACAGGGTGGAGGGCCCAGGCAACGCACATCAGAGGTTGCACCAGTGTAAAGTCTGCTTTTGCTGTGCTGTGCCCAGGTTTGCAGACGAGCCTGCCCTGGCCCAACGTGCACAGCTGCTCCTCCATTCTTCTTAGTATCTGTTTTTTTTGCTTTAAGGATTTGTTCATTCGAAAGCAGAGTCTCAGAGGTCACACACACAGATCTTCCATTCACTGGTTCACTTCCCGAATGGCTACAAACAGCTAGCACTGGGTCAAGCCAAAATTAAGAAGCAGGAGCTTCTTTTGCAGCTCACACATATTGTAGCAGCCCAAGCTCTTGGGCCATCATCTACTGTTTTTCCAGGCCATCATCAGGAAGCCGGATTGGAAGCAGAGCAGTTGGGCCTCGAACCGGCACCCTTATGAAGTGCTGGTGCTACAGGGAGTAGGTTTACCCACTATGCCATGACACTGATCCCACTACCTTGTTTTCATCACTGAAGAAACAAAGCATCACCCAGCAGGGAGGGGAGCCACCATCACAACCCGGAGATCTGTTTGTCTCTGAAAGTGGCGCCATTAGAGCCATTTTTCAAATTCCCTTCCCTCTCTTGTGATGAAAAACTAAAAAGCTTGGCCCCAGCTAAGCACTGATAAAAGTATCAGAGACACTTGGCCGCTGTGTGCACCTGCTTCCTTGCAATCTGGGAGACAGACACTTCGGAAAGCTGCATCAGAAAACTGAGAGGAAGGGAAGCTTACAATCCTCACATCACCTATGGAGAATATGCCCTGAATCCTGCATCTGGAAGCTGCCAAAGATGGCCAAGTAGCAGGAAACGCCAAGAGGAACCAAGACCCAGGAAGCAGGAAGGAGGGATGTGAAGAGGGGTGGGGACAAGAGGAGCTTCACTGTCCGGCAGGGAGAGCAGCAGGTGCATGGATCAGCCAGGGAGTTTGGCCAGGTGAGAGTCCATGTCGCCTTCTCTCGCCTCCACCGTCTTCCTACGTCACCCTGTCCAGAGTTCCTTCTGAAAGGCCCTCAACAGGAATCATGCTACAGCTACAAAGCTCCCCAGGAGAGTCAGCACACTCTGGGCTGTCTTTACCAATACAAGGTTGACTCACTGCTTTCCCCATGTCCACCCCTAGACCCCTTCCCCAACACCCTGTGAGGGAGTGGACGTTGCACTGTTCCCTGGGGCCCCTGCTGATCCTAAGCCTCCGTGCTGCCACGGTAGGGGAATGGTGGCACCATGTCCTCGTGCAGCCCCTACTCCACAGCTTAAATCACAGACTCCAACTTCGTTAGAATCATTACAACTCCCACTGCCTTCCACACAAGAGGGGATGAAGACAGCTCAGGCACCACAGAATACCTCAAGGGCCTCCCCCAAGAGGTTACGTAAGTGCAGAGCACGGCGCTCCAACTGCGACTTCCAAGTTAACAATCGCGCCACCATCAACTCCTTCCTGAACCTGTGAGACTTTGTCTTTGCTTTCGCTAAGTAACACTTTGCCCTACATTGAAGTAATTCTTGTGTACAGTGATATGTTAGAAAAATAGGGGGAAATATAACGAATAAAATAAGAAAACCACAGTCCCACACCCAAGTGACAACGTGGGTGCAATTTTCAGCTTAGTACATTTCATCTCAGTTTTTTTCATCTGCATGTCATTTTCTTCCTTTTTTAAAGATTTATTTATTTTTGTTTGAAAGGAAGATTTACAGAGAGAGAGCAGGAGAGACATACACAGAGAGGGGGAGAGATCTTCCATTGGTGGTATACTCCCCAGTTAACCACGACAGACAGAGATAGCCCTGTCCAAAGCTAGAAGCTTCTTCCAGGTCTCCCACGTGAGTACAAGAGCGCAAGGATTTGAGCCATCTACTGTTGCTTCCCCGGGAACACCAGCAGGGAGCTGGAGAGGAAGTAGAGCAGCCAGGATTTGAACCGGTGTCCATATGAGATGCTGGAATCACAAGCAAGGCCTTCATCTATCACACTATGATACCAGCCACTGTGCATTGCTTTTTGTTTGAAGTCAGAACAAGGCTCAATATGCAACTGAATGTGCTACTTGGTATTACAACATAAATATGTCCCCCACATCTTCCATTAAGAACCACTGGCAAATGCAATTTTTTAGACTAATTTATTTTTATTGGAAAGGCAGATATACAGAGAGAAGGAGAGAGAGAGAAGATGATCTCCCATCTGCTAATTCACTACGCAAGTGGCCACAATGGCTAGAGCTGAGCCAATCCAAAGCAAGGAGCCAGGAGCCTCTTCCGGATCTCCCACGTGGATGCAGGTTCCCAAGGCTTTGGGCCGTCTTTGACTGCTTTTTTCAGGCCACAAGCAGGGAGCTGGGTGGGAAGTGGGGCCACCGGGATTAGAACCGATACCCATATGGGATCCTGGTGCATGCAAAGCAGGGGCCTTAGTTGCTAGGCCACCACGCTGGGCCCTGGTAAACAATTTTTCACGGCCACAGCGAACCCAGTTGGACTCCCTCGTCTGTAATGACACCCTCCTGGCTGGACACTACAGGAGTTTCCCACTTTTTCCAGTAGGAGCAACGCTTAGTCCAATTCTTTAGCTTTGTTGGCTGTTTCTGAGTCTTTCCTTAGTACATAGATATTGCCACGTGTGACTAGTCTGCGGTGCGGCCTTCTCCATCAAATACTCCATCTTGCACAAAAGAGAAGAGAGAATCCAGCCATTGTAGGCAATGGCATGAATGGTCTAACCTATGTGGGAGGGCGGCTTCAAGGAGAGCCGGGGAGTCAAGATGCGCCAAGCTCTTGTACCAAGCACAAGGAGATAGGAGCCCTTCAGGTTGCTCTTAAACTGAAATCTAGATGATGCTCTAGGCAACCTCTTCACCAGAGAGCTGTTCAATCAGGACCACGCCAGAAGTTTAACAGTTTCTCTCTGGCAAAGGCTCTGCCCACCCACACCTTCCTGGTAACCCCATGGCCTTTCTGCAGAGCACCTGCCACTGGCAGACAGATGCAAGCTTACTCTGCAAACCCCTCCTACCCCACACCGGCCCTCTCTAGCAGAGCTCCAGGAAGCTCGCTGTTGCTGCTGCTGTCACATAGTTGCCAAGGATACCCCAGCAGCCGGCAGCGGCTGTGCACCAGGGCTCCGGAAACCCCGCAGGCCCCCATCGGTTGCATATTGTGTTCCTTCTGTTTTGACAGGTTAATTCATATTTTGCAAACCCCAAACAGGCAAAATGCATAAAAGCACCCTGGGATGGATGTTTTGTCTGCATTCAACGCCAAAGATGTATTTCTCTCGCCTAGAAATCTCTCTTGAAAAGAGACTGAGCCATCAATAAGCATAATGATCCATAACGATCCCAAAGACAACAACAATTAAAACAACAAACCAGGCACTGTATCCGTCACACCTCCATGCGAACGGGGTGGAGATGAATCAGCTCCGCCCTGGCAGGTGCACACCCAGGCCTCTAAGGAGCTCTCCTACAGTACTCTGACTTTGAGCAACACGTGTTGATCAGGTGACACCCCAGGCCACTCGCTCTACCAGGGACTGTACAGACTTTTTTTTAAAGCACTCCTCAAAGTCCCACTTCTCAGAAAAGGAAGCCAAGGGTCCTAGAGGTTGAGACAGTGTACACCTGTCAAGGGCAGAGTGTGATTTTCCTGCCCTCTCCACTCCTCAGCAGGATCACTGGGTTAGCAGCAGTTCTTGGCCAAGAGCTGGGAAGCAGTGCCGTGTGAGACTCGAGTGGACCGGAGATAGAGCTGGACAACCAGGCTTGCCGGTTCTTCAGCCAGTCCTTGCTAAATGGAGGGTGGCCATGCCACTGCTGCTGACAGCAGAGGCATCTGTGGCCCTCCCCCTTCAGGATGCACCTTTAGGACCCCCTGCGGCAAATCTCCAGATAACACTCACTATTTCTCTGGAGGACAGGCCATTTCACCTCCGCTCTAACCAGCACTTCCTAGCCCTTGTCCAGCCAGAGAAAGGCCCAGCGCCTTTGGGTGGGAAGCATGCTTTGGCCAAATCCTGCAAGAGGGGATGAGAGGTAAACAGCATTTCTGCTGGGTAGTGGGAGAAGCAGCCTTCCTCTGAAGAAAGAACTAGAAGTGACAGGGAGCCTGCAAAGGTGCCATAACAGTGACGGGTGGTGAGGACAAAGCAGGGGAGGTGGCCACACTGCTGCTGACAGCCGTGGCTCTGGAGAGAGTGGCTTCAGCCATGGTCCTAGTGGGTGACAGTGAGTTAGCACCTTTTTAACTAGGGCCTCCTCCAGCTTTCAGATGCAAGAAGTTTCCTCCAGCAGGTGTGTGTTGGCTCAAGGTGGGGAGCTCTAATGGAAGGATCCTAAGAAACCTGGGCCAGGAGTCTAGATTCGGGGTGCATCCCTGCCAGGAATGAGCTGGGACCTCCTTTCATCTCCCTGTGTATGAAGGAAGAACGGCAGCCCAGCTGAAGGCCCCTCCAGGCTTACCCTGTTGTGATTGAATCCGCTTTGGCAAAGACCAATTGCTCACCCTCACTGCAACTCCATCTCTCCACCAAAGCTCCTACCAGTCAATGGCCCCACCATATATATGCAAACATATATATAATATACACGCATACATATGTGTATATTTATAAACAAATATGTATTCATGTTTGTGTATATACAAGAATGCTTCAAAAAGCTCATGGGAAGTAGCATTAAAAGATAAGTTTATTTCAGTGCCAAAGTAAGAAAGCTATGCGTGATTTTTTTCATAAATACACATTTTTCAGGAGGAGCCCCTTAGATGCAAGGGTTTCAAACATTTTTTGTGTAGACGTAACTTATCTTTTCATTCCACTTTCTATAAATTTTTTGAAGCATCCGTGTGTGTGTGTGTGTGCGCGTGTGAGAAAGAGAGAGAGAGAGTTGGGGCGTGAATGAATTAACTAATTCTACTTAGTCTAAATGGACAGCTGCTGTGTCAGACACTCCATTCTCGGGAGCAGGCTTGCTGAGCAGAGCGCATCCCTCGAAGGGGTGAGATGCACTGGGCCTGGGCACACAGGGAAAGTCTCAGCCTTGGCAGGAACAAGGCTCCCCTCTCACTGCACTGCAACCTCTTCCCGCACAGGCAACGTGACCCACAGCTGAGCTTGCACGACAGAGCCTGATTTGTCCAGCGAAGCCCAACTCTGTAGCAACTGAAGAGACCATCGTCTCCTGTCCAAACTGCAAACAAAAGGGCAGAGAAGCTTTTCCCATTTCTAATTGATCTGGGCTGTCAACTACTCCATCAGCAGCCCAATTAGATTCTAATTAGCCACCCTAATGAAGTGCTTTGAAATCAGACCTGACAAGGAGATGAATGTGCAAATGAAGGTGAGAGCAAGGTGGACAAGACTACTTGCAAGAAATCCAAATGGGTTTCTTAAAAACCAAGACAGAATGTAGAGTCTATTCTTGCAAGTGGATTTTCACAGTAAAGGAGCCCGGGGTCTGAAGCCACAGATTCAGCACCTCGCTTAGAACGGCTCGGCTGCAAATCCCAAAGGACTGCTTGCTTATGACTAGCACAGGGAGATAATTGGAAAACATTTCACAGGCAGGAAAAAATGAGAAAGAAAAATTGGTGCTTTGGCACCGTCTGTCCTCACTGCTCTCCAGAACCACCTCTGACCCGTGCATGGAATCCTGGCAGCCTGATTCCCCACCTAAGATCCACACCCCCCCCACCACCAGCTTCAATCCTTGCACTGCCAAGAAGGGGTGAATGGGTCCCAGTACCCTTGAGAAGCTCCTGGCTTCTGAGGTGTTTAGTAGAACACTATGAGAGGGCAGCCAGGCCAGGGACCCAGCAAAGTCTGACATCCCGGCACGAATATTTTGTCCTTCAAACTCACAAGCACCAAAGTTCAACTGCTAAGTTGCTTTGTTTCGTTTTCCAAACAACCACAAGCCCAGGGGAAATCTCTTTTTGTCTTTCCTAAAACTCTCTCCTTCTAAAAAGGTTCTCCTTTTTGTCCTGTCTTTGTAGCAATCATGAGGGCATCAATGAAGGCATCGTTTGGTGGTAGCTGATCATGTAAGCAGGGAATTTCCCAAATCATCGGTCTGATTTTATTCACTTGAGAGAGACAGTGAAAGACAGAGAAAAGGAAATTCCCTTTGCTGGCTTCTTCTCCAAATGTCCACAGTGGCTGGGGCTGGACCAGGCTGAAGCCAGAAGCTTAAAACTCAATCCCGGTCTCCCCTAGGGGTGGCAGGGACCCAGCTACTGAAACCAACACCTGCTGGCTCCTCCAGTGAGCGTCGGCAAGAAGCTGGATCTGGGCGCAAAGCTGCAGCTCAAACCCAGACACTGCAAGCATCCCAAGTGGCTTCTTAGCCACTAAATGACTGCCCTTGCCACCTGCATGTGATGAAACAATCCCTCTGAGCAGCCAACACAGGGCCTTATTGTAGCACTCAAATACTACGACTCCACTTCACTTCCAGGAGTTTCTAAGCGCAGAAAGCAGATCAACGGCAGGTTCAATCTCTTTGGCCACAGCGGTTTCAAGCATAGATAATATGAAAATTAACAGTTAAAACTCAAACCCTTTAAAAGTTTTCTCAATTAAGGGGGATATGTGTGTGTGTCTATGTGTCTGTGTGTTTGTGTGTGTGTCTGTATGTGTGTCTCTCTGTGTGTTTGTGTGTCGTGTGAATGTCTGTCTGTGTCTCTGTATGTCTGTATGTGTGTCTGCCTGTGTTTTAGAAATAGGAGAAGAGAGAGAAGTGTGGGGAACAGAGAGATGGTTATTGACTCATCACAAACTTTCACTGAGCTGTGTTGTCAACAAACCAAGGTTGTTGCTCAGGAACATCTTATTCAGTTGTGACCTGCTCCCAGCCCAACTCTTCCAGCAGCCAGGGGGAGTTAAGGACGAGGGTTTGGCCTCAAGCACTCTGGAGTGTGGCCTCAGGAAGGGTTTTATCTGTGCTAAGCCATTTCCTTATCTATACAATGGGGATAACAGCCTTGCAGGCTTTGTGAATATTAAAGAGGAAACATTTGTCAAGTGCCAGGCACAGCAGGTGGTGACCAAACATTGTTCCCTGCATTCCTCACCTCTTCCCACAGGCAGTTTCCACTCCTTCTCCTATGGCCACTTTCTTTAACTTGAACTTGTCATAGGGAAGCTATTTTTTTCTTGTATAGATCACCACTATAAACTTGACCCTGATATACCAGAAGCTATTTTTTTCCTTTTATAGACCAATTGCATCTCTAACACAGATGGTGGCTAAAATTTCCTTGATTTTTTTGTGGGGTACCTGTTATCAGAGTGACTGCCATAGCCCTCACCTTGAATAGGGCCCGGCGCGTGGCGCAAGTGGTTAAGGTCCTCGCCTTGCACGCCCAGGATCCCATATGGGCGCCGGTTCTAATCCCGGCAGACCCGCTTCCCTTCCCTGCTTGTGGCCTGGGAGAGCAATCGAGGACTTCCCTTCCAGCTCCCTGCTTGTGGCCTGGGAGAGCAATCGAGGACGGCCCAGGGCCTCGGGACCCTGCACCTGCGTGGGAGACCCTGAAGAGGCTCCTGGCTTCGGATCGGCATAGCATCGACCATTGCACTCACTTGGGGAGTGAATCATCGGACGGAAGATCTTCCTCTCTGTCTCTCCTCTCTGTATATCCGCCTTTCCAATGAAAAAATAATAAAAATAAACCTTTTAAAAAAATAGTTACCGTTTCTTTGCTCCAGCTCTTTGGAAATCTGCAGTCACTTGTGGTGAACTGTGGTCACCTGCTGTGTGTGCCAGAACCTAATTCTTCTGCCTGTGGAATTCCCCGTAGGCAAAACCCAGGGTGACAACACTCCCTGCAAGTCCTGGCTCTCCAAAACAGCTGAAACTCAAAGCCCTTCGCATAAGGGTGAGTTTTGTGCATCCTTGCAACAAATTTATAAAATTCTTCACGCTGTCACAGCATGTCAAGCCTCCTCCCATTCTTGCTGCTGCAGCAGCCTTGACAGAAGCGCTTCCTACAAGAGAGGCACTGCCCTTATTCAAGGGCGAACATCGGAAACCAACATGCTGGCACCATTCCTGAGCTTTGACGGGCGGGCTTTCAGAGCAGCACAAATGGGAGACACGCTGGTTATTCATGCAAATAACAGCTCGGCTCCTCCTTCCTGCGAGGTGCATCGCTTAACAAATACAAAGGGGTGTCAAGAAGAATGTGAGGAATGTATGGTGAAAAATATTTTTAGTTATTCAAGCGCCAGAGAGACTGAGCCTGACCGACAGACAGGTCACTGCCCAGGGGCATACAGCAGCAATGACACACGATGCCAAAGCCGAGAGCCAAGTGCTCCATCCTGGTCTCCTGTGGGGATGAAAGGAGCCTGCCACTGGAACCATCACTGTTGCCTCCCAGGTCTGCCTAGCAGGACTCTGAAATCAAGAGCCAGAGCCAGGAATCTAACCCTGGTGCTTCCATGATATAGGCCTGTATTCATCAATGTCTAAGACACCTGCCCTTGCATTATCTTTCTTTTTTAAGGTTTATTTATCTGAAAGTCAAAATTACAGAGAGAGAGAGAGTGAGAAAGAGAGAGAGAGAGATCTTCCATCCATGGCTCATTCCCCAGATGCCCTCAGCAGCTAAGACTGGACCAGACCAAAGCCTGTGATGGCTGCCACGGTTATGGGAGAAGAACAGATCTTGCTTCGAACTCAGTATGTCACTCTGACCTCAGACTGGAACCCAGAAAGGACAGCAGAAATGACACACCCCTGAGGCAGCAGAGCTAACGCTGGACCAGTGATGGCCACAAGCCAACATTCTTTATCTAATAAGGACCAAAGCGACACCCTCTTCAGCTTCCGAGTCAAGAGGGGCTTAACCGCCCCCCCCCCGCAAGTTTCTTTCCTCACCTTTCTGTTCTTTTGCAGCACCCCTTCTCCACATCTGTCTCTCCATTACAAGGAAAAAAGGTCCAAGAATGGGGTATCACTGAATAAAGGTCTTCAGTATTCTTTTTTATACTTGGCTGATATGTTCCTTCACGGATGGTGGTTCCCTGGCCAGGAAGAAGGGTCGTTAAGCCACTTACCACCTGCAGGATTGAGGCTTCCCCCTCTTCTACCTCCAAGCTGCCAGCCTCCAAAGACCCTTGCCTACTGCGAGATGACAGACATGGGGTCAGCCTTTCCACATGGCTCCTTCTGCCCTGGAAAGCCCCCTTCATTTCATTTTGGACCAATGAGTCATGTGCACACAGGTCCTTCCTTGTGGACCTTTTGTGAGCTGAGAGACGTCTCCCTTGTACTGGCCATCTGATTCCAGGGCACTCAGTGATTCGGGAGAGGTCTCATTCACTGATCCGTCCTTCTCGTTTGGGATCTGGGATCCCTCCTCGTCTGAACTCCTAAGCGGGGACGCCTTCCTTGCATTTGGACTAGCCACGCGGTGCTTTGTCAGGATAGGACGGGCAATGCCAAACTGCCAGCAAAAGGCACTTTGAACTTTATATTCTCACAGATTTGGACAATTTCTGTCGCTGCAAGTGGGAAATGATCTGAGATCTCTTATGTAATGCCTTTCTGCGAAATTCGTTCTCTTCCCTCTCTTTGTTCCTCTTGCTCAGTCCCCCAAGTCCTCCTGGCCAAGGCCAAACCTCCTCACTCTTCTATGGATTCCTTGGACCCTGATCAAACTTTCTCTGAGCCACAGGAATTTCTAGGACTCACACCCTGCTCCCACGCTGCCTCCTCCACAGTTTCCTTCTTTTTCGTATCCACAGGTGCCATCTCTGCCTTCCTCTGTGATGCCATTATCCCCTCCCCTACTTCTGCCTTTAGCCTGCAGGCACCATCTTGGAATCTGTTTCTCTCTCTACCCCTCTCACAACAACATCGCCCCTGGCCCAAGCACCGCCTCTGACTTTCCTGCCAACACTGAATCCCGGATGCGTGAACTCACTCATCTCTCCTCCCACTGCCTCTCCCACCCCCGCGCCTCCCGATGCTCCTCCCTCACCCGTCAGTGCTCACACTAGGTCACAGACTAGTCCATCGCAGATAAGCTGCTCTGCCGGCACGTCTGTGCCATCTCCATGAAGTAGATGAGGTGGAGGGCATAGTTCAGGGACATGTCTCTTTTTCTATTCAGGACCTCTCTCAGATTGAAAAGCATTCAGATTCTTATTCGGCTCATTCAGATATATATATTAAGAAATTGTAAATACCCATCTCAGGCTTATGATTTAACCTGGTGGCACATTCATGTCATTCTCACTTCCTCCTTGACCTCTGAGGAATGGGTTTGCTTTCTACAGGTGGCTAGAGACTATGCGGATCAGCAATGCCTTACTGACCAGGGCAGGGACTCAGGCAGTCCCTGATGTACCCCTGCATTGGGAATATCAGGACAGTCAACAGGGCTATGGCAATGTGCCAGCCACTTGCCCCCACCCCCCGAAGGCATGCAGGCAGTCTCTAACAAGGTGGTCAACTTTGATAAGTTGTGGGAGGTCACACAGGACCCAGATGAAAATCCGGCATCATTCCTGAACACGTTGACTGAGGCTCCCGTTAAATACACTAAATTAGACCTGGGATCTCCCTTGGGAGCCACGATCTTAGAGACCTATTTCATCTCCCAATCTGCCCCAGATATACGGAAATGGCATTTAAAGTTTACAACACCCATAAGGATGCAGCCACACAGGCGAGACAGGCCAAACTTCAGAAAAAGGTGACCCTCCAGCATTGGTGGCGACTTTACGACCTACCCCACCTCATGGAGCTCGGGCACCCCTGGGAGCCTGCTTCAAATGCGGGCAGGAGGGGCACTGGGCCCCACAGTGTCCAAACCCGGACTATCACAAGCTCGCTAAGGCATGTCCATGATGCAGATAGATGGGTCACTGGAAATCAGACTGCACAATGCGGAGGTCTGGCAGTCTGTCTCCAGGGAACACTGCACCCTCTCCCGGATCAGTCCTGCCGACTTTGCCAGTGCCTGAATTTTTGAGACTGGCTAAGCTTTAGCAGGGTCCAGGGGTGGATACACCCATCACCCTGGCTGGACTCCGGGTCTCCATTGAGCTAGCGGGTAAGTCCATCAATTTCCTGGTGGACACAGGGGCTACCTAGTCTGTGCTGCCTGCTCACCATGACTGCACATATCATTCCCAGGTCTCAGTTATGGGTATTGACGGAACTCCTTCTAAACCTTCACAAACAGATTGCTTGCCGTGCTCCCTTGAAGGAGTACCCTTCACCCATTCCTTCCTGGTCATCCCCTCATGCCCCACTCCATTGGGACATGACACCTTATCCACACTGGGGGCCTCCCTCACCCTGTTCAAAACACAGCCTTTACTGACATCACTTCTCCTGGTCTTGGAATGTGTCCAGCTAGACGAGTCCCTCTTCCAAAGTTGATTCCTGGGTTTGGGACATTTCCACACCCACTCCTCATGAATCTGTTCAGATATCCCTTAAATCAGGCACTCCTTACCCATCCAGGCCTCTGTTTCCCATTTCAATGCAACACCAACGAGGTCTTAAGCCATCATCAACCGACTGCTGGATCAAGGACATCTCATCCCCACTAACTCTCCCTGTAACACGCTATTCTTCCTGTATGCAAATCCTCAGGAGCTTATTGGTTGGTTCAAGAGCTCCACCTCATTAACGTTGCAGTTGTCCCCATCCATCTGGTAGTTTTACACCTTACTCGCTCAGGTCCCTCCGACACCACCCACTTCACAGTCCTGGATCTCAAGGATGCTTTTTCCACATTCCCCCTCCACAAAAAATTTTAACCACCTGTCTACCTTTACCTGGGAGGACCTGCAGTCAATCATGGCAGCTCATGTGAACTGCCCTCCCAATGGGGTTCAGAGATAGCCCCCATTTTTTGACCAGGTGCTGGCCAAGCACCTCGTGCTGTATCACCAAGGCAGCTCTGCCTTACTACAATACCTGGATGATCTTCTCCCATGCAGCCCTTCCCTGGAGGCTTCACACTCCTCTACAGCAGCTTTACTAAATTTGGGGACAATAAAGGGTACAGGGTCTCCCCAGCCAAGGCCCAGCTCTCCTCTCCACAGGTGACCTAGCTCGAGGTCCTCCTCCAACTGAAACAGAAGTCTCTCATGGGAGACAGAATCCAGGCCCTTTTAAAGAACTCCAACCGCCCATGGATGCTGACTCCATGCTTTCTTTCCTGGGACTGGTTGGCTTTTTTCAACATTGGATACCTAACTTTGCAGTGTTGGCTATCAAGTAGCCAAAGACACCCCCAAGGGGCCCCTAACTTCTCCTATGGGGGTGGCATGGGCCTTTACTCTCCTTTGGGACTCGCTGATCTCCTCACTCTGTTTTGTCTCTCCCCAACCCCAAGCAACCTTTTTACCTCTTTACAGATGAATGATGGGGAATTGCTGTGGGCCTATTGGCACAACCTCTGGGTCCAACTCACCGGCTGGTAGCCTATTTGTCTAAACATCTGGATCTCACAGCCAGGAGTTGGCCAGACCTTCTCACAAAGGAAGCTGTAAAATTGACTCTTCAATTGTCTATCACTGCATTTTCAGCTCAGCACCTGAAGCACCTTCCAGGAGCAAAGACTCTTCGGCTACTTAGCCCCTCTCACATTCATGCGATACACCTGCTTTTCATCAAAAACCTGAGCATCACTCTATCTCCATCATCATCACTCAATCTAGCCTCCCTTCTCTCAACTCCTAAGGAGCCTCACACTTACTCTGGTCAGCACCTTTTCAGGAGGCATTCCCAACAGCCAAGAAAACATCAGTGATGGTGGTAGAGACCCTACTTAAACACATTGTTCCCAGGTTTGGTTTGCCTCTATCCATCCAGTCTGACAATGGGCCAGCCTTCATTTCACAGGTCACCCAACAGGTGTCAGAGGCCTTACACATCACCTGGAAACTCCATATCCCATGTCATCCCAGTCATCAGGAAAGGTAGAAAGAGCCAATGGGATTATCAAGGACCACCTCACAAAATTATCCTTGGAGCTCAGATCCTCGTGGGTAGATTTACTTCCCTGGGCCCTAATGTGCATCAGGGCCGCCCCTCACAAGGCCCTTGGATTGAACCCATTTGATCTGATGTATGGCCAACCCTTCCTGGTTAACTGCCAGATCCTTGCAAAGTCTCCTCCCTTGGCTAACTATTTACCTGATATGCCACTACTAGAGTTCTTGATCTGCTAACCGTCAGGTCTGAGGGCTCCCAGTAAATGTCCCTTCCCACTTTGTTGCTGGTGGAGTTCCAGCTGTGGGTGAAGTTCAGATCGCCATTTGCTGAATGCCACTGGGGTATCAGTCATTGCAACACCACACCATTGTGTCCACTGCTTTCCTGTGTCTGTCAGTCTCCAGGTACCCCTCTGCTGTTGTTCTGTCCTCTTCTATTTCCTGGAATGTGTCCTCTCTGCTTCACACTGGCTAATATTTCTCCATCTGTTTAAATGTGTCCTTACTCTATTCTGCCATCTTGAATCTCTCTGAGCCATAATTTAATGAACAATCCATAGATGGCTAGATATTCAAAACAACCTTCTAAGAGACTGTCGGCATCAACCCATTTCTCAGATGAGAAAGTTGAGGCAAAAATGAGTATTTTCTTGTATTTATCATTCTAAACAATTTAGCACAATAATTAGGATTAGAATTTGGGCTTGACCTCTTTCCAGGACTCTTGATGTGTTGTTTCCAAAGCAGGCAACATTCTCCTCCAGCCGATAACTTCAGAGCACCTGGGGCAGCCTCGGATCCTGATACCTTCTTAGCACCCCATCTCCCCTCCTCCAGGCAAGTGGCACTTGGGCACATGGCCACAGCTGCAGCAGCCACCTGACTGTCGATGACAGGCCCCCAGCTGCTACAGGCTCTGGACCTTCCACCCACCACCTCTCCAAGGGTGTCAGGGTTTCTCACACTGTTGAGGAGTTCAGCAACTCAATGAGCGCCAGGACCATGAACTTATAACAGAAATCTCACCAGTGATGTTGGATTGACCCCGGGCTCAAATGTACTGAAATTAGACACATTTCTCATCTCACATTTCCCCAAGAAAGACCTTGATGCTGACTCTGTATTCACCATTGACTAGCATTGAGAGGGCAGCCTCACTCCCATCTGTAAAATGGGTAGCATCCATCCCCTGCAGGCTCATCACAGGACAGTGTGTTCCTGTGCAGGAAACAGAGGCCCATGAAACCAAGCAAGCAATCAGTGGCCAGGGCGACAAATAGCAGGGAGCAACAAAAGAGAGTGGTCCCTTTTAAAGGCCTGATTAAGGCACCTGTCAGGTTCAAATGTACTTTAACCCTTGCTAACCACCTTTTTGTTTTTAATTCTCACTTTTCATTTGAGAAGCAAAGACAGAGAACTTCCATCTGCTGGTTCATTTCCCAAATGTTTGCCTAGATCAGGCATGGGCTTAGATGAGCCAAAATCAGGGGCCAGAAATTCAATCCAGGTCTCGCACCAGGGAGGCTGGCAAAGCTTCAGCTACTTAAGACACCTTCCCAGTGTCTGCATTAGCAGGTAGCTGGGATTGGAAGCCAGAGTTGGGACTTGAACCCAGGCACTTGGACTGGGACATGGGTAACTTAATTGCTAAGCCAAATATTCCCCATCCCTACCTCTCTTCACTTCACTGAACTTGTCAGCACTACTCTATTTTAACTATATTTATATTCCTGGTGAATATGGATTTATGTTAGATGGTGCTTTAGTAACTTTGCTTTGGAAACGTGTATTTAAAACATTCATGAGAGTCAAAGGCAAAGAAAATGGTCAACAGCACCGTGAACACAGAACCGTGTCAAGGAACCATGTAGACAGATCATAGATGACTGAGTTTGGATGACCGTTGTTTGAATGACTGGAGAATGCAGGCCGATCGCCTAACACGCTGGCCATACAGCAGGTGCCCAACAGACACTCCCTATCAGATAAAGAGATTTTAAGCATTAGCCTTGGCGTTTCCCAGCATGTCTCACTGCCAACATACCCACAGGCTCCAATTTCTTTCTCAAGGGGCTCTGACAAGCACTCAGCAGCTTTCCTGGTAAAGGACAAGAAGGAGAGGAGGGAGCAGGAGATTGCAACTGGTTCAAATTCACAGCACAATCCCATCCCTGGCGGGTTGGATAACCTTGTGTAAGCGAAGCATCCAGCTGAGTTCCGAGTCTGTGATGACAGCTCAACACAGATCACACGGCAATCCTGAATCAGCCTGCATGCTCCAATCCCACAACTCCATCCAGGAGACACCATTACCTTGGCTCCAGAGGTGGAGAAATAAAACTCGGAGGAGTCACGTGGGACCCTTCAAGCCACTCAGCTGGGGGTTGGCAATGTCAGCATTCCAGTCCAGGCCAGCCCACTCCATATCCACCTCCCAGAGTGGGCATGAGGACCAAACACCAGGGTGCCCAGGAGGTGCCTTGTATATATCTGACACTTAATCAACAACCGTTCTAGGCACAGCCCTAGCGAGGTACCTGAAAAACTGGGGGTCCAGAGATGACAGGAAGAAGGAAGGAGGTAGCAGCTGCTGCTCGGGAGGGGCTGTCAGTGGACACCCCATTTTTGGCATTTGCAGCAGGCCTAGAACTTGCACTCCCCTAGCAATTTGCCTGAGAAAAAGATGGCTAATGAGGCTGGGCAAGGGTGAGTGGGCAACAGCACAGCTGCTACTACCAGCCATGTCTACAGCATCAGTGCTCAAGAACTGTGCGATGTGGGCCCGGCGCGGTGGCGCAAGTGGTTAAAGGTCCTCGCCTTGCACGCCCGGGATCCCATATGGGCGCCGGTTCTAATCCCAGCAGCCCCGCTTCCCTTCCAGCTCCCTGCCTGTGGCCCAGGAAAGCAGTGGAGGACGGCCCAAAGCTTTGGTACCCTGCACCCGCGTGGGAGACCCGGAAAAGGCTCCTGGCTTCGGATCGGCATAGTATCGGCCCGTTGCGCTCACTTGGGGAGTGAATCATCGGACGGAAGATCTTCCTCTCTGTCTCTCCTCTCTGTATATCCGCCTTTCCAATAAAAAAATAATAAAAATAAATCTTTAAAAAAAAAAAAAAAAAAAAAAAAAGAACTGTGCGATGTGAACCCAATCTGAAGGAAGACTAAGGCTTGGAAAGCTGCTGCCACTCTGCAGCTGCCTGTTGGTGGTGGCATTGTTGTTAATGAAACTGCAGGCTAACATTGCTTTAAAAATCGGGTGAGGGAGGATGCTCTAGAGGTTACAGATGCTGGTCACCCCTTCCCACTTTTCCCAGAACTGAGCTCTCTAAGGAAGAAAGAGACAGGCTCATGGAGAGGAGTCCCCAGCTGCTCTGGGCCCTGGAGAGTGAGATCAGGTGCTTCTCCACTGAGCCAGGATGGGATACAGAGTACCCTCTACAGGAATGGGGGACAGGCAGCCGGGTGCCACAGACCTGTGTCAGAGAGCCACAGGAGCATTCCTGAAAAGGCTCCATGAATTGGGAAGGACCTGAGCTGCCGGCTGTCCCGGCTTGTGTATGCATTATGCAACTGAACCCAAAGGGGAACCAGTAAGACTTCAGGGTCACCACCTGTCATATTCTGACCCCTTGCATCTTGGAAAGGGTTAAGAACGTCTCATTTCATCTTTAAATAGCTGCATGGGCATCCACTGTCTTCATCTCCATTGTTTGGGATCTGACTCACCGGGCAACACTAATTTCCTATTTACAGAAACCACTCTCCAACACATGATAGATTCTATTTATTCAATTTCCCGCCTACACATCTGCCAGGTAGTCGCATTGTCCACTGGCAGATACTAGTGTTCCCCAGAGACTCAGGAAAGCTACATTTGCTTTTTTATTTTTTCCCCCCAATTGCAGTCAGAAAACAGGAGCATCTAATGTGTGCCTCAATTGTAAATTAATAAACAAGCCGTGAACTGTTCAAATAGTTTCAGAGTGCCAGAGGGGGCATAAATTTGCTTCAGAGTATGCCAATCCGTCAGATGCCATTCCCACTCCAAACAGCCTTTCCCCTTCAGCAAGACCTAAAGGAAACAGCTCTCACCACCCTCACTCCAATGCTGTCTGAATTCCATGAGCTTTCAGCTGCTCAACAACCAGAACCTCAAGAAATGGCACAAGAAGACAGAACCTGTTGGGTTTCTTTAAAATATTTTTTATTTTTATTTGAAAGGCAGATTTTACAGAGAGAAGGAGAGAGCAAAGATCTTCTGTCCACTGGTTCATTCCCCAATTGGCCACAATGGATGAGCTGGCTCGATCCAAAGCCAAGAGCCAGAACCTTCTTCCAGGTCTCCCACACGGGGACAGTGGTCCAAGCCTGTGGGTCATCCTTTGCTGTTTTCCCAGTCCATAAGCAGGGAGCTGGATGGGAAGTGGAGCAGATACCAATGCTGGCAGATGGAGAATTGGCCTGTTGAGCTATTGCACCTGCCCCAGAACCTGGTTTAGAGGTGGCTTTCCTCTACATGGCAATCAGGAAAAGGCCCCAGCACAAGCTAAATGCACATAATAAATGATACATATGGTGCCAATTCCCATCTTATCACCCCCTTCCTCGAGCTCCTCCACCTTAGATTGCAAGAGAAATGACCAGAGTTCGTCTTGTGTGGCCTACGTAACATCACAAGTTTAGGGAAGACAGACTTTGTCTTTACTTGGATACCCCTTGCACTATTACCAACTTTATTCTTCCTTCTTTCTTTACTGTTCTTATGATGTCATGTGCACAATAAAGAAACACCAAAAGAAAACAAAACAAGACAAAAAATCTGTACCCTTTCCAACTCCAAGTTTGAGAGGAATGAAAAATGAACCTGCCATAAACCTGGACAGATGAGTCACCCTTCCAAGGTAGCTGCCCTTGCTCACCCAAGCACGCTGCTGCAACAGACACAAGCAGAAACCAGTCTCTGCCGACTCCTCCTCAGGGGCAAAATGTGGCTGACTGATGGACAGGGAGCAGGTGCCAGCCGCCCAGCCTCCTCTGATCCATGATCATTCCATTGCCACTTCTGTGTGATCTCAGCAGAGCACATCTAGCAGGTCAGATGCTGGCAAGCAGAGCACTGCGGACAGGGCTCTGGTGCTTGCAAAGAGCTGGGGAGAGGGGCAGGAAGAGCCTGGACCTCCCGGAAGCCAGAAACTCCATCCAGGCCGCCCATTTGGTTGGTAGGAACCCAAATACTTGGGTCATCAACTGCTGCTTTCCCAAGTGTGTCTGCAGGAAGCTGGATGGGAAGTGGAGCAGCCAGGATTATAACCAGCGCCCCCATAATGGGAGGCCAATATGACAAGCAACAACTTTAACCATGGCACCACAGCACCAGTCTCTTGTTTAATCATTTCCTTCTCAGCATGTGCCTATCAGACATATCTGGGGACAGGTCGGTGGTTCGTGTGACAGCTCAGACCAAGGCCAAGAAAGCTACAGCCACACAGAGTGAGGCCTTGGGTCCTCGTCTCCCAAACCTTATGCTGCTCCACCCCCACCATGGTGGTCCTGAACCCCTAGCCAGCAACCTAGGATCTTAAATGAACAAAGCATGCAAATGGACCAATAGTGCAAAGTGGACTCTGACTCAGGGTTCATACGAGAGACAGAAAAGGTTCCAGTTCATGAAAAGGCCCATCAGTCCGACTCTGGAGCTGGGAAGGGCTGGGGAAGTGGCTGCACCTTGAAATCAGATGAGGTGAGTTCAGGAACCAGGAACATACATCCGTGGGGAGTGGGGAGGCAGACCTCCCCAATGGCTCAGCCAGAGAGCCGAAGGAAAGCCCTGGAGATGCGCCCTTCCTGTGCCTGTCACAGATGCTTCGTGCCTGGGTCTGTGGTGCAGAATGTGACTGCACCAGAAGCGGGAGCAGTTCTTCAATTTTTCATTTTCTAGATGTGCTTATTTATTTAAAAGGCAGTGACAGAGAGAAAGGGGGAAGAAACAGAGAGAAAAAGTAACAAATTTTCCATCTGTTGCTTCCCTCCCTCAAATGACCACAACAACTGGGGCTGGACCAGGCAGAAGCCAAAAGCCTGGAACTCTGTTCGGGTCCCCCAGGCGGGTGTGGGAACCAAAGCACTCCAGCCACCATCCGCCGCCTCCCAGATGCCTTAGCAGAGGTTTAGATCAGAAGCAGAGCAGCTGGGACTCAAGCCAGGCGTTTCCATATGGGATGCAGGAGTCCAGGCGGCGTAACCCGCTGTACCACAATGTCCACCCCCGCAGGTAAATTCTTTGTCATGACAACTTTAGGTCTTCGAAAACATGAAATGAAGAGTCTAAATGTGGCAGTCACTGAAAAAAAAAAAAATTGATGGCAAGCCTGAGTCAAATAAAACAACCAACGGGTCTAATAATGACAGCTGTCTGTGACAGGCTGTTCAGTGGTTATCAACGCCCCTTGTTCCACCTCCTTTCCTCTCATCGCTGTGAGAGCCTTGAGAAGAGGGCCCACACCACAGCCACTTTCTTACATCTCACACGCCCGGCACAATGCCTTTTCCATGTGAGCTGCTGCTTTGATGTGTTTTCAACCACAAGAAGACAAATACTAAGCCAACCATTGATCTACAGTTGGAAGAATGAGTCCTGTGAATTAAAAGAGGAAGCAATGGGGATGCCAAAGCTCTCCCTCCCCCCTGAGTTTTTCTCAACCAACAAGGACAGAAGGAGACCAGGAGCCAAACATCCCATCTTTGACATCAACAATTTCCGGTCTCCCAGACTGATTAGGACATGGCAATGTGTGTCAGACCTGCCAGAGACCCACATTCAGGGCTGCTCCCCAACTCCAGTGCCTTGGAAAGAGCCTGAAAGATCCATGCCCTGCCCGGCAAGGGCAATCCCAGGCCTCTGCTTGCTCCAAGCCAATCCTGTCCTCACCTCTTCCAGGGACTAATTGGATCCATTTGTGAGAAATCTGGCCCTGGTGAGTGGAGTGACCCAAGGCCAGAAAACAGGAAAGCTTGACCTCTTTCTTGATAAAAAGCAAAACTCCAATTATATAAGGCACAAGCTTTCATAAGAGCTCACATTTATAACGCACTTAAAAGCTTGCCACGGGCTTTCACTTTCCTGGTCTCATTTGATTTCCCCACAATAATCTTGTGTGAGTAAGAAGCACTTAGCACCATGCCTGTTGAGACTGCACTCATATTCTCTGCAGGAACAAAGGACAGGCAAGGACCTGTAATTCCATTTCACAGATGAGAAACTCGGGCCCAAAGTAGTGAGTGCAAGCTAAGCTCCCAGAAGGGTCAGGACCCAGTGTGTCCAGCTGTTGCAGATGCTCATGGGCTAGAACGGTTCTCTTTGAGGTCTGGGGCATTCCCTGGCTTTTGGAAAAGTTCTACAAGGGTCACCTATGGACCCTCAGGCCATAGGGCACGTCGGCTACTCCAGGCTGGCACTGACCTGGACCCTGGCATCAATGAGACTATAGCACCTGGATCAGTTACCTGTGATACTGCCCAAGAGGTGGGTCCCAAATTTGGGCTTCAGTTTCAAGACCAAATTCTCAGGCTCTCTATCAGGCTAGAGGGATCATGAAATAAGACAGAGGAGATGAGACTCCTGAGAAACTTGAAGGGGAGGTCAGGGCAGAACTTGCAATGGAACGCCAACAACATCAACAACCTGTTCGAGGGTAGTGTCTGGTCAAATACCAGAGATAATAGAATTGCATGTTTTCCTACTGCTTGCTGCATGCCACATACTGTTCCACTTGTATCTGCTAGTATCTTGTAATCCCCTGTTAACCTGAAACTAAGGATCAAGGTCGCCTGGGTAGCAGGTGGTAAAGCCAGGAGCCATCTGAATCTTAACCTGCCTTTCCAGAAGCTGCTGTTTGGATGCAAGTTCACCTGCATCTTCCTAACCTGCACTTTGAAAAGAACATCTATAGGACCATCTGGCTTTGGAAGTTCAAGGCTAGAGAGAAAGGCCAGCCAGGAGCAACCTGGAGGACAGAGTAAAGGAGGCTCAGGAAGGCTGGTGGCCTTGCCTGCTGCCCTGTGAGACAGAAGAGACCCCGAGGACCCAGCAGTCATGTCCTGCACTGTTGGCCTCAGGTGTCAATGCTAATTCAGGCAACCGTGGAGAACCATCTGGCTGACCCAACCCAAAAGGCTTCATATTCAGGGGCAAATTAAGGGATTACTTTAGGCCACTTAGTTTTAGAGTAGTGATGAAATATATTATCACCTTAACTACAGAAGATTATGCCTCTGGCTCTCCTGCTCGCTGCTGCCTCTGTAGTACATTTGGTAGGTCTAGTTTGCTTGCTCTGACTGCTCTAATAAATTATTTCTCCACATGCAGTGGTGGCCTCAATCAGTACCTTCCCCTGACTTAAAAGAACCACCTTGGCCCTTCCCCCACTATTTGCCCAGTCCTCTGTCCATTCAAAGAATGTTTATTGGGTGTTTATTATATGCCAGGAGCTATATCATGTGCTTAGCATGCAATAACTAGCAAGGCAGATAGACAGTCTGCCTTCAATAATCTCATCCTGTTTGCAATAAAAATTAGTAATTATAAATCACAGGGTGCTGCAAAAAAGAAGAATGTAGCTAAGTTGGAATGGAAGTATATAAAAAAAATACCAGGCTCTCTAAAAGAAATGGCCTTTCAGTTCAGTTCTGAGTCATGCAGGTGAAAATTGGACTGACCCATGTTCCAGGCAGGGGCCCAGCACCTGAGAAGGTCCCAGATCAGAAAAAAGCTTGAGGAGGACAAAGTAACCAGAGCTCAGGTGCCAGAGGCTTAAGGGGAGTCTGGACAGAAGCCCAGTCCTGCAGAACTTGAGGGGCATCATAAAGGTCACACGCACCTGCTGGCGGCCAGCCCTAGAGAATGCAACTGCTGGTGGCTAGCCCTATAGCACACACTTGCCAGCAGCTAGCCCTGTGGAATGCACCAAGCTCCCCCTGCCTTGGGAGGCAACCACACTGTAAGGGAAGGTAGGGACACTGGAGGAGAGCATGCTGGCATTCACTCTGGCAAATAATTCAATCCCACCACACTAAGGTTTTTTTAATCTGTCAAAGTAAATAATAAGCCATGTGCCAAGGTCATCATTATTTTGAAGAAACTATGCACTAATTTCAAAGATTTTTGAATGCAAACTTTTCTAATTGATTTTCAAAGAAATTTTTCAAAAGTTATTTTTAAAAAAATAGAATTGTTTACTTAAAAAAAAAAAGATTTACTCACTTTACTTCAAAGACAGAAGGGGAGAGACAGAGAGTTCTTCCACCCACTGATTTACTCCTCAAATGACTGCAACCACTGGAGCTGGGCTGACGCAAAGCCAAGAGCCAGGAGCTTCTCCTGGACCTCCCAGTGGGTGTAGGACCCAAGCATTTGAGTTACCCTCTGCTGCTTTCCTAGGTGCATTAGCAGGAAGCTGGACCCCGACTTGAGTCGAGCGTCAGCTTTACTCACTATGCCACAGCGCCAGGCTCTATCACCTATTTACAGTTAAATCAGAAAGACAAGGTAAGAGAATGAGAGAGATTTCCATCCACTGATTCACTATCCAAATGTTCACAACAACCGGGTCTGATCCAAGCTGAAGCCAGAACCATTCTGATCCCCCACACGAGTGGTGACAACCTAAGTACTTGAACCATCTTCTGCTGCCTTCCCTGGCACAAAAGCAGGGATCTAGATCAGAAGTGAGAACCCAGGACTCAAACGGGCACTCCAATATGGGTTGCAGGCATTGCAGGTGGTGGTTAACACACAGCAGCACTACACGCCCAGTCCTTCGTGAACTTCTTGTAGTACACCCATGTTTCTAGAAAGGGCTGAGTATTAAAAGGGATAATACAGCAGGGGCTTTACAGAATATCAAAGCTCTGATGTTAAGGTTCTGGGATGTGCAAGCCCCAGGATCTTGTCACACGTGGTGTCTGGACCCTCCTTTCCCACAAGAATCACAATGTCATCCCTTCTTTCATTCTGTATATGGATTCCTCTCATCCCATGTGCTATGAGCCAATTAGGATTTGTTTTCCCAAATCTCATACAATGCTTTAAACTCTAAAGTATTTTCTTAAAGATTTATTTTTTAATTGGAAAGGCATATTAACAGAGAGGAGGGGAGACAGAGAGAAAGATCTTTCATCCACTGGTTCACCCTCCAAGTGGCTGCAACAGCGGGAGCAGAGCCAATCTGAAACCAGAAGCCAGGAGCTTCTGCCAGGTCTCCCACACAGGTGCAGGATCCCAAGGCTTTGGGCCATTCTCTCCTGCTTTCCCAGTCCATAAGCAGGAAGCTGATGGGACATGGAGCAGCCGGGGCACAAACAGGTGCCCATATGGGATCCTGGCACTTGCAAAGTGAAGATTTAGCAACAGAGCCATCACACCAGTCCCTAAACTCCGAAGTCTTAATGTTAAGGACTGACAGAGAGAAGGTGGAAACTTCATCTAATTGCAGTGGGTAGAGGGTAGAGCCAGGAGAAGGTCTTTGGGTCACTGGGGGCAGGTCCTTGGAGGATGGCTCTCACAAAAGAGTTGATTTGTACATTTAGTTGAAAAGCAGAGTGACACAGAGAATGACACACAGAGAGAGAATCTTCACTCCCTAAGTGGCCACAACAGCTGAAACTTAGCCAGACCAAAAGCAGGAGCCTAGAACTCAATCTGGGTCTTCTACAGGAGTGACGGGGCCCATGCACTTGAACCACCATGTGTTGCTCTCACAGGTGAATTAGTGGGGAGTTGGATGGGAAGTGGAACAGCTGGGACTCCAACCAGCACTCCAGTATGGGATGACAGTGTCACAAACATAGCTTACACCACAACACCAGCCCCACAACACCAGTAGCTTATACCACAACGCCAGAGGCTTGATTTTTTTTTGCCTCTGAGTTCTTTGTTCCTCCCCAGCTGGTCCTGGTACTCCTGCATCTATCAAGATCAGCCTCCATCAAACATTATACTTTGCATTTTCCTGATCCCATAACCTCCTCCATGAGCCAAAATAAACCCTTTTTTTCCCCCAATGAAGCTCCTCCCAGGTATTTTAGAAGAAATAACAAAAAAGTGGATTAATATAGCATGCAAGAAATATTTGCTTTTGTTGTTGAGCCAGCAGAGATTAACACACTATTATTTTGGAAGGGGGCAGGAAAGAGAAACAGTCTCATTCACTGGTTCATTCCACAAATACCTGCAATGAAGGTGGCTGGGCCAGGCTGAACCTGGACGCCTGGAACTCAGTCAAGGTCTCCCATGTGGGCGATAGGAGCCACCCAAGATGCTTATCATCAGGAAATTGGAATCAGAAGCCAGAGCCAGCCAGCCAATCTGACGTGGAATATGGGCATCTTAGCCATCAAGCTAAATGCCTGCCCCCATCTCGTGCTTCAGTGCACAGATGCGTTCATTCAATAGATACCTGTACATCTCCATCTGTCACAATGCACTCTACCAAGCAAGAAAACTCATAGTCACAGCCCGCAGCGAAGAGTCGGGAGCTGTTCCCTCAGCACCTCTAGCCTTCAAGTGAACTTCTTTCCCCACTGTTGATGCCAAAGACTTGGTTCACTCCTCGCCCACACCCACTTCTCGCGCCAGCACAGCCACACCCCTCGCCGCCTTCCATAACCTGGGTTCTGTATGTCTGTACTCACTCTTTACATGCCCTGGAAGTCATGCCTGACTCTCCTGTCTGTAACTTTGGTCTCTCCCTTACTGCCATTTCTCACACTTCTAGTCTAGCACTTGCGTAAGACAATAGCCATTCCTTCCCAGAGTGTGGGATAAATAAGTTAGAATCACTTGGAACGTGAGACACAGAAGACAGTGGGCAGTAAACATAAGCTGATTCTTCCTTTCCTTATCTTCCTCTCTTCCCAAAACGCCTCCCTTCTTCCTCCTAGCTGCTGGGAAGTCATAAGAAAATAAAAGGGATGGTGAAGACATGCACAGTTTCCTCAGCGAGCTTTTGGTCCAGCATGGGGGTAGGCAGCAAGTCAGCAACCACACAGTGAACCACAGTATTGGTGGGTCCTGTCGAAGGGGAGGAAACAGAAGCTAAAAGACATGTCTAACTGGGTGCTATCATGGAGCGGCAGGATAAGCCCACCCCCTGCGATGCCAGCCACCCCTAGCGGAGTGCAGTCCAAGTGCTAGCTGCTCCACTTCAATCCAGCTCCTTACTAAGGCCTGTGGGGAAACAGCAGGTGCTAGTTCAAGTGCTTGGCTCCCTGACACTCATGTTGGAGGCCCATGGATTTCTGGATCCTGGCTTCAGTTTTGCCTACCCTTATCCCTTATAGCCGTTTAGGGGGTGAACCAGCAGATAGGAGATCTCACTATCTCCCCACACCTCCCCACCACCCCAGCAACCCCAGCTTTCCCTCTCTCTGTAATTCTGTATTTCAAATGAAATTTTTTGAATCATTTAAAACAGAAGTCCCCAGCTTGGGGAAACTAAATTGCATGTGAGTGGCAATGACCCTTCCAGATGTCCTCTGCTGCTGTCTCAGGGTTGGGGGGGCAGCCCTGCAGAAATCAGCATTTATTAAGGGGGGAGTTGGCCTCAATGCTGTTGTCCATCCCACTGTGTTGAGTTGCCAATTTTCTGCATTTGAAAACATTCAAAGCTAAACCCACAGGCAATGTGGCTAGAGATCCTCCAGGCATGGGGAAACATGTCCCGTGTGGACTCGTGCTCCAGTGTGAGTGTGGCTACAGCCCAGGGATCCTCTGCTGCCCAGCAGCTCTGCACAGGACTGCCTGTCCTCATCCTGCACTGCCTGACCCTGGCTATAGCAGGACAGAAGGATGGGTGCTTGGCCTAGCCATTAAGACACCACTGAGGTTGGACCCCAGATCACAGTAGTTGGATTGACATCCTGGCTCTGCTGCTAATGTCAACTTCTCGTTAAGGAGGCAGCAGGGGATGGTACAAGTCCTTGGATCCTTGCCACCCACATAGGAGGCCCAAATGGAGTTCCCAACTCCTGGCTTGGGCATGAGCCAACCCTAACTCCTGCAGTCATTTAGGGAATAAATCAGCCAATGTGAGCTTCTCTGTCTCTCTGTCTCCCTCTCTCCCACACAGGGGTCAGCTTCTGAATCTCCTCACCGTCGCTTTGGCTGGGCTCAGCTCAGCCCAGATTCTGTGACATCTGTTGGCATTTGTTCCTGTGAAGCTGAGTCTACATTGTCCTCTGCATCCTAGAAGGTGAGGTCACCACAGTGCCCATGCTGCCTCACCCCAGCACCCATGCTGACCATTATTCCTGTTTCTCAACCACAGCATCAAAGACTGAATGGTGCCCTTCCCCCAGTCACAGGCATACATGCAAGCCTAGTCCCGGGACTTCTGAATGTAACTGTGCTTGGAGGCAGGATCCTGGCAAATGAAATGAGATAAAAATGAGATCTGTGGGGCGGGCCCTAATCCGACAGAGCAGGCATCCTGACAGGAAGAGGAAATTTGAGTATAGAGATGCTTACTTGCCAGTTTCCTGGGGAGATTGGGAAATATAAAGAACAGGTGGCCAGCTTTGTGAACACCCATTAGGTTTTGGACCACTCACCTGCCAAGTCCTAGTGAGAGTCATGGGGGTCATGCCACCGGCCCAGCTTCACCGGACAGGCAGACTCTGCGGAGTCACTTTCTCCAGGATGCACAGCAGAGCGGGGTGACGTGGCAGAGCTGGGATTCAATGCCGAAACAGCTTGCTGGCCCCGAGTGCCCCGGGGGGCTTCATCCTCCCCACTGTCCTGTACCTTTCGAAGAAGTGAAATAGCTCAAAGAAAAAATAGAGAAAAGAGCAGGCAGGTGAGAGAAGTAGCTCAGAGACAGAACAAGAGCAGACACGTGGTGACAGGCTAGGCAACTCCTGGCTGTCTGCACTCCAGGCCAGGCCACATAAATCGCCCCCAGCTCGCCTCCTGACTGCCTGCAGGAAGCCTGGGCTGCTGCCAACTCCACTGGAAAGAACGTCAGGTCTTAGAGGCGCTCAAGGTCCCAGGAATGGCACAGCTTCCCGTTTTGAGCCCCGGACAGCCTGAGCCTGTGGGGCCAGCTCCTCCTGAGAGCTGGAGCAGCGAGGAGGGAATCAGCATGAGCAAGAGTCCAGGAGACAGGTGGTTGGGACAGATCTCAGGCCTCCCAAGGAGTGCTGGAAGGGGAGGAGAGCTATTCAGGAAAGCTTCTAGAAATAGCCTGCTTGGGAAGACTCTAAGACACTGGCTCCAACTCCGGTGTTTTGTCCCCTTGTGCCCTTTGCCCCTGCCTGCTGGATGGTTTTTGTTGAGGGCCAGTCCTGGGCAGCAGCCCTGGCCTCCCCCCACTGCATGCCAGGAGTGGCCACCAGCCCTGCTGCAGAACCCAAAACATCTCCAGACTTTCCTGATGCTCCCACCCTACCATTCAGCTCTTGATCAGTTGAGATCTGTCGCTGTAGCCTGGAGTGAGGGGCAAGAAAAGGTGGGAGATTCATGGCCTCTAAAGGCCAGGGCCAGAAGGAAAGTCTCCTAATGGGAAGGCTGACACCCAGCATGAAGGCAGATCCCAAGAAGGGGACAGTTCCCACAGAGACTTCGTAGTTGGAAACAGGAGGCATGCGCTACAGCCTCAGACCCGCAGTGTCGCTGGCAGCCAGAAAGAGGGTTGCTCCACACAATCCCAGCCTGCAGACAGGAGCAAGAGCCTCTGAAAGGCCTGGCCACAACAAGCCTTCCCAGGGATCACAGCGTGTTACCCTCTTCCACCAGCAACGCCAAGTATTGCACCTGGTCTGGGCGCCTGCGCTCCAGCTCCTTGCGCAGCTCCTCGCTGCCGCAGAGTCCTTCCTTGCCCTCCGTGCAGCTGGCCAAGGATGAGTCACCACCATGGGGCGGTCACCGCCCAGGGAACAAAAGGGGAGGAGCTTTCCAGATGGGGAAAAGTGACTGTAGCAAGGCACAGAGATGTGACGAAACGTGGAACACAGCAGTGGCACACTGCGTGGGGGCTCATAAGTGCAGGTGACTAGAACCCCAGAGGCTGAGCATGCATCTCACCTTGGAGCCAGAGTTTGAAAGGTTGGGTGTCACTGTTTGGAGAACTCCTTCTCACCCTTTAAGACCTTACTTACCAAAGAAGGAAGAGCAGAGCTGGTTACCGGTGGGTGTGAAGCTCTTGGCCTGGGGTGGTCCCAGCATGTCTGGGAGCAGTTCTGAAAAGCCAGGTCTTTGCCTTGTTCACACAGAATCTCCTCTCCCGCTGCCTTCCAGCCTCATCGGCACCTGCTTGGTAACATCCATGCCAGCTCCTCCACGAATCTTCCTCTCTCTCCTTGCTCACTTTGCCACATTCTGTAATTCTTTTTTTTAAGATTCACTTTATTTTTTTGTTGTTGTTGTTGGAAAGGCAGATATACAGAGAGGACGAAAGACAGAGAGGAAGATCTTCTGTCCGATGATTCACTCCCCAAGCGGCCGCAACAGCCGGAGCTGTGCTGATCCAAACCCAGAAGCCCAGAGCTTCTTCCTGGTCTCCCACGTGGGTGCAGGGTCCCACGGATTTGGGTCATCCTTGACTGCCTTTGCAGACCACAAGCAGGGAGCTGGATGGGAAGTGGAGCAGGGCAGCCAGGCTTATAACCTATGGGGTCTGGTTGCAGGACCCCTGTCAACACCAAAAGTGGTATCTGCTTGAGATCTCAACATAAAATGCTCTGACACTGGCACATAACATATGCACAACCTCATGCATATTTGATTTCTTAATCATTTTTTAATGTATTTGAAAGGCAGAGAGATGGAGTCAGAGAAAGAGAGGTCTTTCAGTTATTGGCCACAAATGGCCACAATGGCCAAAGCTGGGCCAGGCCAAAGTCAGGAGCCAGAATTCCACCCAGTCCTCCCTCGTGAGTGTAGGGACCCAAACACTTGGGCCGTCTTCTACTACTTTCCCAGGGGGAGCAGCCAGGACTCGAACTACTGCCCCATATTGGTATGCTGGTGTCACAGGTATGGGCTTCATCCACTGCATCACAATGCCAACCTGTCCCTTCTTTTTCTTACCCAACCTTCATCCTCTCTGCTTCCCCTTCCTCCTCCTGTTCTGTGTTCAGAATAAGGCAAGCTCAAGGGCAGCAGCCACTTCCACTCCTGGAGCTTCACACAGTCCCCAGCACAGCTCTACCTCCACGTGCACAGTTCAGGGTTCCAGTGGGAAGGCGAGGTAGGAGTGGGAGGGAGTGAAGAGCCATAGGAAGAGCCTTCTGGGTCTGGGTCTTTAACAAGAAAGCAATGGCTTTGCTAGAAGCCCGCTGTAGGATTTCACAGACATCTCATTGGTCCAAACTGGGTTGAGTGACATCTGCATTTCAAAGGAGCCAGTGGACAGGCTTCATTAAACAGGATGCCAATAGGGATTCTGTCAGAGGATGGGCTCTGGGTGGCCACTGGCAACACCTGTTGTCTTGGTTCTGGGCTGGGTGTACAGAGGGTGACACTCCCCTCCTCCCTCGGGGCAGATTGTCTGGGCAAAGAGACAGACAGGATGAGATCTCCCACAGTACACCAAGCAGAGTCAAACCAGGAGAAAACTGCATCTGGACAGAATACCCAGGCATTTTCCCACTTAACACTGGGCCCTGAACAATGCTGTATAGCACTTATTTACCCAGCTGTTTACACTTCAGTTGTGTTGGGTATTTTGAGCCATTCAGAGAGAAGTTGACAGACACAGAAGGGACAGCTGTTTGGCCCAGTGGTTAAGATACCACCGGGAGTGCCTGCTCCCAGCCCGTGTCGGAGGGCCTGTTCTCGGTTCTAGCTTCTTGCTAATGCACATCCAGAGACACAGCTGCAGCTGGCTCACCACCATGCAGGTGAGAGAGCTGGACTGAGCTCCAGGTTCCCAGGTTTGGGCTGGCCCAGCTCTGGTTCTCTGTGTGTGTGGCCCTGCCTTTCAAATTAATACATAGAGGAAGAAGCAGGAGAGGAGAGGAGAGGAGAGGAGAGGAGAGGAGAGGAGAGGAGAGGAGAGGGGAGAGGGAAGGGGAGGGGAGAGGGGAGGGGGAGGGGGGGGGGAGGAGGGAGGGGAGAGGGAGGGGAGGGGAAGGGGAGGGGGAAGGGAGGGAAGGGGAGGAGGAGGGGAGGGGAGGGAAGGGGAAGGGAAGGGGGAGGGGAGGGAAGGGGGGGGGAGGAGGGGAGGGGAGGGGAGGGGAGGGGGGAGGGGAGGGGAGGGGAGGGGGGAGGGAGGGGAGGGGAGGGGAGGGGAGGGGAGAGGAGAGGAGAGGAGAGGAGAGGAGAGGAGAGGAGAGGAGAGGAGAGGAGAGAAGAGAAGAGAAGAGAAGAGAAGAGAAGAGAAGAGAAGAGAAGAGAAGAGAGAAGAGAGAAGAGAGAAGAGAGAAGAGATGAGACTCCACATTAGGCCCTGGGCTCCATCCCTTCTCCCCACCCAGCCTGGATTCAGCCCCCAGCCCCGGCAGTATCTCCTGGAACCCACGAGGAGGAGGGCACTGGCCTGGAAGGGTGCTCCGCAGTGGGAGAGGGTGTGGTCGCACACAGACAACCAATCAGCTGCAGCCTTACAACTGCATCGCCCAGCACTGCCCAGCATCCAGGGGAACCTCAGCCCTTTTCCAGTCCTGGTTTCTCCTCTAAAGGAACCCCTGAGGCCCAGAGAGGTGGAGTCCCTCACCTGAGGTCCCATCGCCTTATGTGAAGCCAGCCTTTACATCTAGCTGGGTTTTTTTCTTAAATTTGTTTCTAACTTCAATCTAGAAGTCATTCAAAAGAGAATGATACCCCTCTGCAGATTCTTGACAGGACAAAGCTCTGTCGGCATCCATCAGTCCTCTTGGCTTTTGCAAGGATGTCTCATCCTTCCTCCCAAGCAGGCACCGTGCTGCAGCCGAAAGAGCAATCACAATAATTAATAAAAAATATGTTGCACTTGGAATTTTCCCCTGGCAGCAGCTGTTCTGAAAGCATCTGCTCACTTAGCCACAAATATTAGCCGATCCATCAGACCATGGAGCACCCCACGCTGCGGCTCCTGGTTCCATGTTCAGCCCTGCGAGGGACCCAGCAGCCAAGGAAATGGCTCCAGCACTCCACGAGCCTGGGGAAGCCAACACAGAGGCCAAGAGAGGCTGTGACCAGGCAAAGACCCAGGCCAATGCAGCACCACTGTCCTCGCTCGGGACTAAGAGGAGATACCATTGCAGGAGCCTCCACTTGGGTTCCTTGGCCTGGACCTGGGCCCCAAGTTCACTGGCCAAGGGCAATCAGGCTTCATTCAAGAATGCTGGGTAGTGTCTATAACAGAGGCAGGATTAGGGGAGCTGTCCCACAGGAAACACTCAGAACACAGCCATGCGTGTGCCAAGACGCCAGCCAGTGTTGCTGTCGTTCCCCCAGCTGCCTGGGTGCTGGTGCCAGCAGAAGGCCCTCTCAGATGCAGATGGCTTACCAGGAAGACAGCATCACAGAGAGGTGGTCAAGGGGGCATGGCCAGGGCAAAGGGTTAGTGAATGACAGGTTGGTGGGAGCAGAAAGTGGCCGTTATTAAGAGACAAGCCTCTTAGGGATAATAGCAGGTGCTAGCTGCTGGCAGGGAGTGGGTTGGGGGTGGCAGGACCTTCAAAGGGACTGCAGCCCAGAGAAAGGAAGCGGCTGTGAGAGCAGGGAGCACAAAGACCCCATCTCCCTCGTGCCCAGCAATCTCCTCTCAGAGAGACTTTTGTGAGCCACAAGGACTTGAGACTCAGCAAAGTTCCCCAGCTGGCTCAAGCCCCCGAGTTGCTAGAGCAAGTCTTGAAGGCCAGGAGGACCCACCACAGCACCTTTCAAATGATCAGGTCTCCTGGAGGGTTTGTGCAAAGCTCCCCGTGTTTATGCTTCAGCCCTCCTGAAATGGGTAGGACCCAGGGATTTGGTTTCCACTGAGTTTCCAGGTGATGTGGCTATTGCTGGTCCAGGGACCCCTCTGGAGAACACCTGGTCTGCACTTGAGGCTCCCAGTCATGGCCATCTCCTCCACGGACTGTCCTCCCTCCCCACCTTTCCAGCTCCCAACCACAGTCTTAAAGGCTCAGCTCCAACCCAGCCCAAATCCAAAGCTCCATCTCCTTCTTCACATGGGATCCTAGTGGTCAGCCAAGCTTCACTCAGGGACTGACAGCTCCTGGAAGGCAAGGACCATGCATGGGGCGCCCTGCACCTCTTCAGCCCAGCGGGGTGCCTTCCTTCCTTGCTTTCTTCCTCCTTACCCATCTGAAGGAAAATATCTTTTCTTTTGTGGAGTCTCCTGTAGCCATGATTCCATCAGCACTCCTCAGACAGCTCCTCTTCCACACAGGTCCTCCCTGCAGAGTGACCCAGCTCACAGGTGCATCTGGGGTAAGGCACTGAGAGGGCAGTAGCTCAGCATCTTCCTTCCCCCTGTGCTTCAGGAGTGAGTTACCCAGGAAGCCCACTTCTCCTTGGCTCTTCCAGTCCTTGCCATAGATAATGCCACCTCCACCAGGCAGGCACCTGCTTCCCTGCAGATGTGGGAACACCCCACCCCCCGACCCATCACCTTTCTCTTGCTCCTGCTGCTGATGTGTTACTGACTGGGGAAAAGGCAGGGAGGACAGTCATGACCTGGGCCCGCTGACACTCAGCTCTCACAATGTGTCTTTTGACCAGTCAGTATGTTCCCAGTCACTGACTCTGGGAAAAAACTTCAGGCTGAGGACAGTCGGTGCAGCTCTGAGCAGCTTGAACAGTGAAGGAACTGAGAGACCATGTGTGGTGATGCTGTTTTATTTAAAAGACAGACTTACAAAGAGAGAGAGAGATTTCCAACCTCCTGGGAATGCCCTGGGCCCCACCCTGCACCCCAGCTCCTTCCCTCCCACAGGCACCCAGCGGAGGTCTTCATCTTCACCTTATTTTGTGGACAAGGTCATTGGGGCACTTTCAGACTCCTGTTCTGGCACTGCTCCTGGTCCCAGCTTCCTGGTAACACATCTTGGGAGATAACAGATGATGATTCAAGTGATTGGGGTTCCTGCCACCCATGTGGGAGATCAGGACTGAGTTTCTGGCTCCCAACTTTGCTTGGGTCCAGCCCCCACTGGCATTTGGGAGTGAACCAGTGGGCAGAATCTCTCTCTCTCTCTCTCTCTCTCTCTCTCTCTCTCCCTCTCAGGGATCATTTCTTGTAAACATTATTTTTAAAAAGAAACCCCTGGTAATATTTCAGGTCCTATGTCCACCTCAAGGCTGAGCAACTGGGGGGACATTGTGATGGACAGCTACAGAAGAGGAGCTGGGCTAACAAATCGAATGTCAGGGTTGAGCTGCCATCACAAGGAGGGGTAGGAGCAGGGGGCAAAACACAGACCCCCATGCCCACCAGCCTCACCCCATTTCAGACATATGGAGGACTCCATTGTTTTCTCCCTTGGGGCTGCTCTACCAGAACTGCCAAAGGAGCTGGGTTCTGGCTTGAACCGTCTCCAGGAACTAGCTAGGTCTACCTCCAGGAGGGCAAGAGGAAGTCTCCTTGGCTGGTAGTGGCTCTGTCCCTAAAAAACTGTCTAGTCTCCCATGGTAACCAGAGGACTAGGGGACTCCTGACCATGCCCCCTCATTCATTCTTGGAGCTTCAGGAACATTTACTTCTACAGACTGACACACGGCCCCTTCTATTGCCAAGATGGTACTTTGTTGCCACTCCTGCCACTAAGAGATGGACCCGCTTTTCTCCCTGTGCCTGGAGCCTGGGGTTAAGGCTGGAGCTTAGAGCCTAAAGCCTGGAGCCTGGAGCCTGGAGCCTGGGACCTGGAGCCTGGAGTCTGAAGCCTGAAGCCTAGAGCCTAGGGTTCAGGGCCTGGAGCCTGAAGCCTGGAGCCTGAATCCTGAAGCCTGGGTCCTGGAGTCTGTATCTTTGGATCTGGGACCTGGAGCCTGGGGCTTAGGGCCTACAGCCTGGGACCTGGGGCCTGGAGACTGGAGCCTGAGCCTGGTGTCTGGAGCCTAAGGCCTGGAACCCAGAACCTAGAACCTTGGGCCTGGGGCCTGGAGTCTGGAACCTGGGATCTGGGGCCTAGAGTCTAGAACCTGGGACCTGGAGCCTTAGCCTGGAGACTGGAGTCTGGAGCCTGGAGCTTGGGAACTGGAACCTGGAGCTTAGGGCCTGAAGCCTGGAGCCTAGGGCCTGGATTCTAGAGCCTGGGATCTGGGGCCTAGAGTCTAGAACCTGGGACCTGGAGCCTTAGCCTGGAGACTGGAGTCTGGAGCCTGGAGCCTGGAGCTTGGGAACTGGGGCCTGGAGCTTAGAGCCTGGGGCCTGGAGGCCGAGTCTGGAGCTTGGAACCTGAGCCTGGAGTCTGGAACCTGGAATCTGGAGCCTGGAATCTGGAGTCTGGAGCCTG
This sequence comes from Ochotona curzoniae, assembly GCF_017591425.1. Taxonomy (NCBI): domain Eukaryota; kingdom Metazoa; phylum Chordata; class Mammalia; order Lagomorpha; family Ochotonidae; genus Ochotona; species Ochotona curzoniae. The sequence goes on from NW_024466964.1 coordinate 59,612, forward strand.
GAGCCTGGAGCCTGGAGCCTGGGACCTGCCTAAACCTAACCCTAAGCCTAACCCTGGGGCCTGGAACTTTGCTCTGACTCACCAAAAGCAACAACAAGATGCTGATAACTGCCCTTCCTACTGCTCCTTGCCCCCCACCACCACTGTGCTCCAAGCCTGCCGAGGCCTCACCACCATTTCCGCACTCCACACTTAATACCCAATTTTATTTTTAGGGACTGAATCATGTCTCCTAACCCTACCCCTCATCCATTCCCATATTCATAGAAATCCTAAACCCAAAGTGACAGTTTTTGGCAAATGGGGCCTCAAGGGAGGAAATTTGGGCTAAAGAAGGTCACAGGGTCCAGCCCCCAGAGGGAATGAGACTGGTGTGGTGATCAGGAAGAAAAGAGACCAGGAGGGTGTGTGGGTGAAATAAAGCATGTGTGGCTCCAGGGAGCGTCGACACAGCAGGAAAACACGGCGACCCAAGCCAGCCCTGCCTCACCCTGATCTTCTAGCCTCCAAAGCCTTGAGAAAATACTATTCCATGTCCTAAGCTGCCCAGAAGTTCACAAAGATTGACACCCAACCCAAGGTTGAACTGACAGGATCCTACAAGGCTTAACCCTGACCCCTTGCCTCACTCCACACTCTAGTCCCTGTGGATGTAGCCCATACTGTAGACCTGTTTCCACTGGCTGCTTGAAGTTTAGCTAAAGTCCAGCCCCGTCTCTCGCTCAGCTCAGGAGCTGGCCATGGCTCTGGTGGTACTCAACCCAGCGGCCAGCCACGGTCAAGTCTGTGAGTTACCGTGGACATTTGTTCAGGGTCTGGCCCTCTCTACAGATATCCTCATTCTCCATGAATCTTTGACATCCCAAGACCCAGAGCCACTCTCACCGGACAGATGGCAGACGTGTAAGAGAACCAACCAAACACTGCAGCTCTGGTCACATCCTCAAACATTCTGTTCATAAAGTCACAGCATTAAATCCAAGGACCAGTCCTCTGATGGAAGGGCAGGCATACCACAGAAAGAGAACTGAAGGCAGCTAACACACCTGCTTTGTCTGGGCTGTGATGATAGCCTCTGCAATGGGGGTCCTGCTCCAAACCCCTGAAGAACCACTCATTAAACCATTTGTTGAAGACAAGTCTGATGAAGTCCTCTCCAGGTTAAGCCTCTTTGACCTGATGGTTGGAACTCTGGCCCCATAACAGGGTGCCTGGGTTTGATGCTGGTGTTTGGTTCCTGACTCCTTCAACTTCCTGCTCATGTAGACCTTGAGAGGCAGCAGTGATGGCCCAAGAGATTGGGCTCCTGCCACCCATGTGGGAGACCTAGATGAAGCTCCTGGCTCCTGGCTTCAGCCTGATCAAGTCCCAGCAGTGTGGCCATTGAGGGAGTAAATCAGCAGATACAACAGACCTTTCTCTCTCCATGTATCTCTCTATTGCTGTGCCTTTCAAAGTAAAGAAGAAATCTTAAACAAGAGAGGACACACACACACACACACACACACACACACACGAAGGGAAGGCCACGTGAAGATGCAGGGAGCAGGCAGCCACCCACAGTTAGACCATAGAAGAGACTGTCCCTACGTGTGCTGTGCCCTAGGTCTTGGGACCTCCAGAACTGGGAGAACGTGAACTCCGCTGCTCCAGCCACTCAGGCTCTGCTGCTGTTGTAACAACTCTGGCCAACTCAAGCACATCCTGGACATTCTTACAGCAGTAACCACACATGGTGGGTGTGATGTCTCTTCCCCAGGCAGTGGACTCGATGCAGCACCTCCTGCATCTTGCCCAACACAGTGCTGGGCACATAGTAGGTGCTCAGGTAATTATTCTGAATGAATGAGCAAGTGAGCATTGTTAAGGTGACAAAGCAAGGAGAGAGGTGGGGGCAGGCACGGTGCAGTCCACCCTGTGCCTCCCCTGCTGCATCAACTCTGGCATCATTCCTAAGAAGCTGCTAATGCGGAGCCTTTCGGCTGTGAGATTTCCAATGTGATTTGCTCCCAAGTGACGTCACAGCTGTTACTATGGCAACACCCAGCCATGCCTGGCTGCCAAACAAAGTCTCCTCCATCGGAAAAGGGCAAATGGACACCCAGCAAGGAAAGGAATCTTATGAAGCACAGGTGTAAGCCTTTAGCACCCACAAGCCAGGGCCTGAGAGGGCTGGGGCTGGTGCAAAGGGATGCCCTTGAAGAGCTTTGTGCCTCTGAACCAGGTCAGCAAAGGAACACAAAATGACTTAGATGGAGGCCAAGTGTAACATAGGCATGGCTGGCTGACTGACCTGCTCTAGTCACCCTCCACCTGGCCAAACACCTGAGCAGAAAACCAAGCTCCTGCTTCCTGCTTGTCCATCTCTGTCTCTCCCCATTGCCTGATCTATTTTCCCCCTAATATTTATTTATTTGTGAGATGATAGAGAAGGAGAAACAGAGAGTTAGATGTTTGCATCCATTGGGTTACTTCCCCAAATACCCACAATGGCCAGGTCTGGGTGAAGACCAAAGGCAAGAGCCAAGAACTCAATTCAGGTCTCTCCCATGAGGGTGGCAGGAACCCCATCGCCCGAATCATCACCAAGGTCTCCCAGCGTGAGCCAGAAACAGGCTGGAGTCAGGAGCCAAAGCTGGGACATGGATGTGGAAAACAGGCATTTTCACCACTAGGCCAAGCACATCTGCCCTTCTCTGCAGGAGATGGGAAACTCACAAGATGTTACGGCTTTCAAGGGTTGCCTGGGAAGGAAACAATATGGTACCCAACAGAATCAAGACTGGCTCATGTCCCCTGCCCCTGCACTGCCCCTGCCTAGAGGTGGAACTTCCTTCAAGGAACTTCAGTGTTCTCATCTGTAAACTCGGGATCACACTGCCTATGTTCCAGGCAAGGCAGAGGCACAAAGGAAGAAGAAATCTGCAGATGGCACAGGATAAATGCCAGCTGTGCCAGCCAGTCTTGTAGGAGGGCAGGCAGGGCTTGCTTACAGCCACCCCACTGGCAGAAGCCTCACCAGGGAGAGAGAGAGGCTTGGGCGGATGCTGATGGAGGAACTATGACCATCTGCCTCTAGAAAAACCTCAGTACAGGACAATCCAGCCGTAATGACTTTGCCCGGACTGCAAGATGTTTCCTGATTATTGGTGTTCAGGAGAGACGTGCAACCGCTGAGCTAATTCTCTTTCCCATCAATTTGCAACATCTGCCCCAGCCCTTACTGGCAGCGGGAAAAAAAATAATAAAAACTTTCTGAGCATGCCTCCTGGCATCAACCTTTGACAAGTTTCTGCGCCCTTCCAGAAATCATATTTTTTCCACTTTCTGCATGGACACTGAGAACTTTGGAAGACAGAGAAGCACTGGCCTGTGCACTCCTTAGTGGACTTGCCTTTTTGTTCTGTGTGCCCCTGTGCATGATAGGACAGGCTACATAATGGGCATTAATATTTGCTTGCTTGTTGGATGGATGGTGGCTGGAGATGGACAAAGGGATAGATGACTAAGCAGGTAAATGAGTGGGTGGATGAGTGGGTGTGCAGAGGGAAAGGAAGGGGAGGGGAGAAGAGGAAGGGAAGGGGAGAGGAGAGGAGGAAGGCAGGCAGGAAGGAAGGTAGGTTAGATGGAGAGGGGTGTGGAGGAGACAGGGAGGGAGGGAGAAGAGCATCTCCTTCCTGCTAGAGAATTCCAGAAGCATGTGAAGACTCTGGGCTGGAGCTCCAACTCGAGGCAAAGCTGTACAGACCACAGAAGCAGTTGAGCACCAGTGACGTGGAGACCCCGGGCAGGCAGGTACACGTCCAATGGATAAGTCACAAAGCACAAGTCATGGGCTCCAGAAGCCCAGTCCAGCAAGTCTTGGATTTCTGGTTACTTTCCACAGCAAGGACTAATTATGGCACCTCTTTCATGAGGTCCCATAAGCTTTGCATTGTGGTACTGCCAGCCGAGCAGTTCACAGGCTGTGCATGCACTCCTGGAGACAAAACCAGGTTCCTCATCACAAACCAAGGCTCCGCAGGGTCTACTCTTCAGCCTGCTGCATCATGCACTTGGCTCTCGCTGTACCAGGACACCAACAGCCAGTGCATCCCCACACCACAGGACCTTGCACCTGCTCTCCTCACTTTTTCCCCTGGTTAATATCCACCCCCACTGTGATGAGCTCAAGGTGCTCCTGTCGCTTTCTTGGTGGCATTTGTCAAAGTTGAGTTTTTCTCCTAATGAGGGGTTCCCTTGTTCGCCAAAACGCAAACTCCATGGGAGTCACCAGATACATCTCAGTCTCCCTTGGTGTCCTCAGGGCTCAGTAATTGTCACCTCCTAGCAGCATGAAGGACACATTCCAGGCAGGGACTCTTTCAGGAGCACAAGTGAAGTAGCAGAGAGCCATCCTTGGGGACCCTGTCCATGTCACTCCCTGAGTTCATAGCCTCTTGGGGACCAGCATCCCCTTGGCAACACTGCCGTCAGCTGAGGGTGATCTGGTGCTTACCCGGACCACACCAGTCAGACCCAGGCACGGAAGAGCCCAGACGGATACCATGGCAACAACCTCACTTCTCAGAGGCCCCAGACAGTTCCTCGGGCAACAAATCAGCCCAAGTGCAAAGCAACCTAAGGCTCAGAGAGACACTACAACCCACAGACTTAGGGAAGCCACTAACTGCCAGAGCCTCAGATACCCCACCAAGTCCCTTCCTTTTAGTATTTCTAGAAGGTCAGGGTCAAGGGACCAGTGTCCCCAAGGTTGGCTGCTGGGCCAACTAGGGGCTGGACAACCATGGACAACCTGTCTTTCCATCCTTACTAAAGCAATACAAGTTGATGTCCCGGTGTGTTGCTCCGCAGAGCCCGGGACTGTCCCACAGGTGGTTCGGCGTTCAGGAGCATCACTGCACACGTGTCTCCCACTCCGCCCAGCCATGGGCCTCTGGACTTCTTCACATAGTTTCCTGTTTCTCCCTGCAGAGCCCATGCCTGTTGGTGGCCTGTCCCAGCCTCTGCTTGTCCTGGGGGCACTGCACACCTGAATGAGCAGGTTTGAAAGGTGCGTGCTGAAGATGTTACGAAACCAGGCACTGCAGGCTCTGTTTAACAATGCCCAGAGGGCTCAGAGCAATCTTTCAGTCTCTCCTTCCCTCTGTAAATCTGCCTTTCCAGTTAAAAAAAAAAATCTTTAAAACAAAAGAAAAAATGACCAGAGACCTGGAGACATTAAGAGACTTATTCTAGGCCGGAGTGAATTCTGCAGCCATGAATGTAGTTGAATTGCCTTTGTATCATGCAGAGTAATTCCAAGAAGGCTGACCTAGGAGATATCCTTAGAGAATTTGTTGCAATAAACAGCCAAGCACTCAGTTATTTAATAAGCTCATCAACCTTTTAGTATCTATTTAAGGACATCAGTGGAAAAGCACCCAGACAGCCTCTGGAGTTAAGAAAATTAGATAAAGCTGAGGCCAGTGGGCCAGGGCAGAGGTTTAAACTACCACTTGCAATGTTCACATTCAGTTTGAGTCCCAGCTGCTCTGCTTCTGATCCAGCATCTTATCAGTGTGCCTGAGAAGACAGCAGAGGATGGCGCAAATGCCTGGGCCTCTGCCACCTACGTGGGAGACCAAGAGTGCCTCACATCTCTGGCTTGGCCCAGAGGTGGCTGTTGCAACTGTTTGCAGAGTTAAGCAGAGGATGGGAAAGCAGTCCAGGACGTCCCAGGACCTTGGGACCCTGCACCCGCGTGGGAGACCCGGAAGAGGCTCCTGGCTTCGGATCGGCATAGCATCAGCCATTGCGCTCACTTAGGGAGTGAATCATCAGACAAAAGATCTTCCTCTCTGTCTCTCCTCTCTGTATATCCACCTTTCCAATAAAAATAAAATAAATCTTTTTAAAAAAAAAGATTATTCTAAAAGGTAGAGGTCCTGCCCTTGCAAAGCTCCAAGTTTGGTAGCTGGGTGGGCAGGGATCAGAAGATGGGGTGAGGTTACCTCTCTAGATGGCAATGAGACAAGGTCAGCACCCTGGGGTTCCATGTTGGCACTGCTGACCTCCTCAGATGAGGAAGAGGTCAGAGCTGACACATCCTTTCTCAATCTAGCCATGGGTGTCCTCTGCCATGGGATGATATGGCAGAAGGTCCGGGTCAGACACTACATACAGATGCTGGCCTCCCCAGCCTGCAGAGCCCATGAGCCCAATGGCCTTCTCTTCTTTACAACCTCCTGCTTCTTCTTCAGGTGTTTTGATCTAGCAGCAGAAAAGAGACTAAGACTGTTCCCTGCAAAGCAACCAGGATGTCCACAGAAAATGCAAACCGAACCAATGTTCTGATAACCCTTCAATGTTCCCCAAATGGGATTCCAGCCCTCACAGGGACCCACATGGTCTGCATGGCCTTCTCCCAGCCCCTCTCCTCCTCCCCTACTGTGTTCTTTGAAAACAGCTGGAAACAGGATTCTTCCTCATCCTTTGTGTTCCATTTCTGTTGTCACCTCCTCAGAGAAGCTCTCCTGAATTCCCCCTGCAATATACACACACCCCACCCTGCCCCCTGGCACCCCAGTGGCTTTGCATTTTAGCATTGAATGTGTTCCCTCGGTAGCATTCACCAGGTCTATAGTGATCTCATTGCTGTGGAGTGCGGGATTCCCACTGGTAGGGACCATGGCTGGGGCTAGTGGCCAGCACAGAGGGGATGCTCTGATAGGTGTTGGACTCAAGCCCAACCAACAGAAGACAACTCATGACAACCAACCTTCACAGCTGTCTAGTGGAGGGCGTGAATCTCTGTGTACTGAACTCCCAACGCGGGGCTGGGTACACTGCCAGGCCTTAGCACACTCATCCCCCATCCTCAGCTGATCTGGAGATATCAGAGTTAGCAATGCAAAATCCACTTTGTCAGGGCAGGACACAGGAGAGGCGGGAGGGCAAGAGACAGGAGAGTGTCCCTACCACCCCTAGAAGGAAGTAGGGAGTGTCCCTACCTCCCCTGGTGGAAGGCCAGGGGTTGAGGGGTGTTGCAGCATAGACATACAACCTCCACAATTCAACCTCTTTGTCCCCAGAGCAGCCCTTCCTGCCTCATGACCCTTGTGCCAGCAAGCAACTGCCCGGAGGCTGCTGGCCAGGCCTGGCTGTGTTTCCGCCTCCAGGTCAGCTTGGAAGCCAGGAGCTACCCCACTGCCTGTTTGAGCCGAGGCAGAGCATGAACAAGAAACAGGCTCCTGCCATTGGAACAGCTATCTGCCATCAGCACTCCCGCTGCACTCACTGCCACCTGTAGGCAGCCAGGTCCTAAAGGAGGCAGAAGGCAGTGGACAGGCTACTGAGGGGCCAGAGCCCCTCTCGGCTCAGAGAGCAGGACCCCTGGTGTGCCCAGATGACACCTGCTATTGCTCTGGCTCTTTCCCGAAAGCAGGAGACAAGTAGTTTTCTAGCTTTTCTGACATTTAGCTTCCTCATCTGTGAATTGGGTGCAATGCCAACTCCAATCTCATTTTGGATAAAGCCTTTTCCATCAGCGGTCTCATTTCATTCATTTCATTGTTGAGTTTATATGAATATTCATCCAGTGCCAGCCCTCTGCCAGACACCAAGCAGGCATGGCAGATACATTCGCCAGAGAGATAAGGAATTGGGAAAGACCCTAAACAAATGGTTCCCTAACAAATGTCAGCTGGAGTAGTGATGAGTGCTACCAGTCCAGAGAGGAAGAGCGCTCATGACAAAGGGATCTGCTAACTGAGACAGTTGATCTGGAAGTTTCTTTGGAGCGTGGACGCTTGAGCTGACATCTGAAGAAGCAGAGACATTATCTGAAGAGAGGAAGAAAGAATATTCTAGAGAAAGGGATCAGAACCCTGGATCAGGAGAGAGCCCATGAGGGCCTGGGAAGAAATCCAGTCTTCTTAAGTGCCTGTGTCTTCCACCATCCCCTGGGGTCACCCAATGTGGGCAGGGCCATAGCCAATCAGCCACGTGCGTTATAAGCCCCTAGTCACATCATACCCACGCACATTCCATGAATGAGCTAGTTCCACCTTTACAGGGCAACAGCAACCAAGTCTCAGGCATGGAACATGGCTTCGGGGAGGCGTGAGGCACTCCTGCCGTCATGCCATGTCCTGCACCACATGGGTAATCAGAAATGAAGTGCAGAGGGTCAGGAGGGAGCTCCTGGGGATTCTTTTGCCCGGAGTGAGCCTCATAGCACCGCACTCCCTCTGGAGTGTACTCTGCTCCCCTCTGTGCCCCACAGCCACTCTAGCTGAGGTCCAAGCCCCCTAGGGGACCTGGGTCTTACTCTTGCTCCCATTGTGCTGACCACACTGCCCAAGGCTGGCTGCCCTCCGTGTGGGCAGAAGCAGCAGCACTGTTTCTCCATCCTGCAGACAGACGGGTAGGAAGGGAAAGAGGAACATGTTCGAGGGCGAGAAGGACCCCCCACATTCCCCTGCCCTCACTGCGTGCCTTCTCACTGCCCACACTCCTCAACTCATCCACCTTGGTTTCTCTACCTGTAGAATAAATGAGATTATGTCCTCCAGAGGGCAACCCTGGGGGAAGGAAGCAGAGCTGGCCTGGACCTTGGCTGGCCTAAGTGAGTGACCCGAGATGAGTCACCTCTTCTTTCTGGGACTCAGTTTTCACATCAATAAAGTAGCATCACTGATCCAGGGAGTAGTTCACTTTGCAAAAAGATTGATTTATTTATTTGAAAAACAGAGGAAGCAAGCAGAGACACAGAGAGAGCTTCCATCCACTGGTTCACTTCCCAAATGGCCACAACACCCAGGGCTGTGCCAGGCCAAAACCAGGAACCCAGAACTCCATATAAGTCTCCCGTGTGGGTGGCAGAGCCCAAGTAACTTGGACCATCTTCCACTGCTTTCCCAGGAACTTTAGCAGGAGGGTGGATGGGAAGTGGAGCAGCCAGGAGTTAGCTGTGAGATAGTAGCATTGCCAATGGGCCACAGAGCTGGCCTCACGTTGACTAATGAACACTTTTAGGGTATTTCCCAAGTACATGACTAACTTAAGGACTTGGTGAGTATTCATTCACTAAGTGTCCTACAAGCCCAAAGAAAAACGGCTAGGGAATGACAACGCTGCAGGTAGCCTCAGAGCCCACCCTGTGCCATTAGCTGACACTGCTGCTTGTTCTCCTGTCCTCTCAGAGTTGTTAAAATCCAGTAACCTGGCCTGGTAGAGTTGTGCCAGTTCCACCTCTTTCTTTATTTCCTCTGAACAGTTTCTAAGAGCTACAAAGAAAAAGAAAGAGGGGGGCACCATGACACAGCAAGTTAGGCCTCTGCCTGCTGTGCATGCAGGAGTCCCATTTAGGCACTAGTTCAAGGTCTGGCTTCTCAACTTCCAAGCTATCTCCTTGCTAGTGTGCCTGGAACAGCAACGAAAGATGGCTCAAGTCCTTGGGCCCCTGCACCCATATGAGAGACCTGGAAGAAGCTTCAGGCTCCTGGCTTTTGACCAGCTCAGCTCCACCATTGAGGCCATTTGGAGAATGAGCCAATGGATGGAAGATTTTTTCTGTTGCTCCTATTCTAAAAATCTGCCTTTCAAATAAAAATAAATAAATCTTAAAAATAAATAAATAAAAAACAAGAGTTGAATTGTACCTTTCCCAAAGGTGTGCTTGAGTCCTAATACCCAGTACCTGTGCATGACACCTGCTTGGAACAAAGGCCTTTGTGGATGTCCTCGAGCTCACAGGAAGTAGGCTAGGTCAGGGTGGGTCCTACTCCGGAGCCTTTGCAAGAGAAATGAAAGGGAGATGGAGACACACACACACACACACACACAGAGACCTCACGCGGCAGGCAGTAGCATACATGTGAAACTGGAACAACGCAGCGACAGGACAGGCAAGGCCCGAGTATGCCTTAAGCCCAACCTCACAGCTCCCTGGGCTTCAGACTCCCAACCTTTGGAATTTGGAAAGACCACATTGGCTGATCGAAGCCACTGTCCACATGGAACTGAAGTGAACTTGACCTGATACCTTCAGTAACTCACACAATCGCAAAACTGCAACCTGCATCAATGATGGTGAGTTTGCTTCTCATCGAGGCTGGTTTTACACACACAACCCCCCCCCCAGCAGGTGTTCGGAGGTGAAGGAGCTGAGTAGAAGAATATTACACAGACCCCCATCCGATCCCCTTCCCAGGAATGCCCTACTCACTCCACTTTGCTCCCCCACTTCTTGGCTGGGCCTTCCCTTGTGACCAGCTTCAGGCCCCCGTTTATGGAAGGTGGGTGAATTTAATACTCCTCTGGCACCCCATGATGTGACTGCCTGATCTGCCAGTCCCTGGCGTGTAGGCTTCTAGGTAGGGCTTCTAGGCTGTCTCCACGGCAGGAAGTCCTCAGACCCCACCCAAAAGCTCTGTTCCTGGAGTCCACTGCAACCACCTCCTGTCCTGGCTGCAACCCCAGACTCCAGGCAGAGAGCCCAGAAAGGGGAGAGCTTATCTTCCCCGAGTGTAAACTAGTAGGAGGTAAAGGAGGCAGGGAAGGAACACTGGGTTGGACATACCTGGGTTTTCAGATCTTCTTGCTGTGTGTCCTTGGGCATGTCACATCACCCCACGGAGCTCATTTGTGGAATGAAACTGCGTCCACCCCCAGTGTCTGGTGCAGGGCTGTGTAAAGTGTGGGGCACACAGCGACAGCTCTGGCACTGAGAGAAAGGAGATCCCCAGCACTGGCCTGCTCTGTCGCTCCTGGCCATGTGCCATGAACAGGGCACTCCACCTCCGTGAAGTTCGGCTTCTCTGTAAAACTAGAGAGAAGCTTCCTCAACTTGTGATGTCGCTGTAAAAGAAGGATTAAATGACTCCTGTGGGTGTGCAGTCTCCCCCAGCCTACAGCTCCAGGGAGCCATCTTCCCAACCTTGGGCTCACCTGGGGCTCAAATCCTCCCATTTCACTGTTGCCCTCACCTTTGGCTTCCAAGTCCACAAGCCCCTGACCAGGTGAAACCTCTTGCTCTCCGGGCTACTCAGACTCCACGAGCTGCACCTTCCAAACCTAGAAACATGCGTTGACCATGGTCAGGGGCAACAGGTGATGGTTTGGGACTCCAAGCCTAGACAGACACAGGAGCCAACGGCCTTGGCCAGTCACCTGCCCAGTCCCACAGTAACCGAAGCCACTGGGTTGGCTTTATCGTGGCCTCTTCCGGGGACATAGATTGACAGTGCATGTCACTTGGTTCACAAATGGTCTTGCTGGGAACAGGGAGAACACGAGTGGGTCAGCTCCCAGGCCCTGCACAGGACTGGAGCTCCTGGAGGCAACCCCACTCCTTTCCCAGGGAGCAGCTGTCCACAGGTCCAGCCCTTTCCATTCGCCCAGGCTGACATCAGCAGAGGCTGCTAAGTGGCCTCCTGCCTTCTCCGTGCTCCGGGGGGGAGGGGAGGGAAGGACGAGAGGTGGGGAAGGCAGCACCAGCGGTGTGTGCGCACTCGGGGTGATTGTCATGGTTACGCTCTGACAAAACAAATGGCTCTGCTTCCTGCAGGCCACCTAAACAGCCATTGCAATGTGGGCATTGGTCAAGCCGGCTGTCAGGACAGCGGCTGCTGGGCGAGGGCACCGGAGCCCTGCTCTAAGCGCAGGAGGCAACCAGTGGGCTGCAGAGAGAGGGCATGCTTGCTGGAACACCTGTTGCTCCTGGGGTAAGGGCTGGGCCAGTGGGGGAGGGGAGGGGCCGGCTGCTGGGCTGTGCTGGGGTTGGGGGGCAGGGGAGCCATGTATGCATCTGCGGAAGTGGGGGTCACAGAGTGTGAGGTGAGCACTCACTCTGATGAGGGGCTCAGGTTGCTCTGACATTAGACGTGAAGCCAGACCACATGTTGCTGCTCCAATCATCATTCTCTCTCTCTCTCTCTCTCTCTCCCTCTCTCTCTCTCTCTCTCTCTCCCCTTCCTCCCTCCCTCCCCAAACTGGCTTCTCGCCCTCCCTCCCTCCTCCTCCCGCTCCCTTGCTCTTCTCTCGCTGTGTCCATTTGTCTGTCTGTCTCCATCTCTGTGTGTGGCTCTCTCTGCGTCTCCTTGCCTTCCACCTCTGTCTCCCTCCCCCTCTCTCTCCCTCCCTCCCTACCCATCCCCCAGCCTCCCATCCTGGCCACCTGTGTGCACGGTCTCCCAACCCCCACCCTAGTCCTCCAGCTTCCTGGGGCAGCAGGAGTTGCAGGCTGTGCCCACTCCTGGCTGCTGGACTGCCATCCAGGTGCAGCTGCCACTGGCTGCTGCAAGCTACGTGGAACTATTCCCAAAGCCGTGAGCTGAGCGCCCATCCCTGGGCTCTGCAAGGTAAGGGTGGGGGTCCTAGGCAAGGTGGGGGAGGGTGCCGGCGGCGGAGCAGTGCAGTGTCTGCCAACACATCAGCTCCCACTGCCAGTCCCGTCATAACATCTCCTGCGGCAGCTCCGACACTTCCACTCTGCCATTCGCTGCTTGTGCTCATTGCCTGATGCAGAAGGAGGCCGGAGGAGTGTCTCTCCCCTCCTCTCTCTCCCCTCCCCTCTCTGCTCTAAAGAGCAACAGGCACCTGCCTGCCTTTTTTCCCATCTCTCTCTCCCTGCCTTTCCTTCCTTCCTCTACCCCTCCCCAAGACTACTGCTCTTCCTCGGGTTCAGCTTCACTGTCTAAACCCACCTGGCCATAGGTCCAGGCAGAAGCTCAAGAAGTCCTGGATGAAGCCCAGTCCCCTTTGCTCCAGGTTGAGGGCACCAGACCCCTGTGGACAGCTAGGGTGGGTATAAGCCCAGGCACATGCGTTATGTGTGAGTGTGGTGGTGACAGGGGGCATGTATGTAGAGACCTGTGCTGGACAGGTGCAAGGGGTACAAGTGTGCCATGATGAGTTGGCCAGGACATGTGTGGCCTGTGTAGGGAAAAGGATTTCCAAGTTTCAGGGCTGTGTGAGGGGGTATAGGGTCATAGGGTATGCACACACATGTACATGCATATGTGTGTGTGAGCACGTGCTGAGGACCAATGGTTGAACTGTGCAGAGTCACTCTCCAAGGTCTGCCTCCCTTGTCACCCAGCCTTGACAAGTGTATGTCTCCAGGAATGGCACTAGGCCATTTCCAATACAACCCTACCCCAGGGAGCATCCTATTGTCCTAGTGGGTGGGCTGCAGTCACCAGATTTGCTTGTCACTGGGCGAGTCAAGGCTCCTCACATGGGGGTGACTGTCACTAAGCATCCCACCCAGCCCTAGCTTTAGGAGTTGGGAGGCTCAGGTGACAATCAGCTTCCTATATGGGGCAGACAACATTCCCAGTACACACTCTAGCCACTGGCCACTGGACTGGTATAGAAGTAGTCCTAGCTGGCCAAAAAGCAACAGGAGATGGGGACCTACCGAGATGTCAATTCAGGAACCCAGTTAAGAAGGGCTGAGACACCCACTCAGAAATACCCGACCCCCACAGCTACCTGGCCGTGCTGCCCCCCAGGCAGCATGTCCCTCCTCTTCCTCATGGCACCCCTTGCCTGCTGGCCTCTCACTGCACAGTGAGCAATGCAGAAACCAGTTGTGGGGCAGGCCAGCTCTGCAGGGTGAAGGGACACATTCAGGCAGGAGCAGAGAGGGGCAGAGGGCTCTCAGCCAGCCCAGGATCCTGGCCTTGGGCTCCCACTCAGGTCCAAGCTGCCCTGTCCACTGGGCCTCTCTCGGCGCCTCCTGTGATGTCACCGTCTGTGGTGACCAACGGCCCTGCTGTGCAGCCTTTGGCTTTCCTGGTTCCCCCTGGGACGCTTTCCCCAGCCAGCCTGGAATAGGAACTTGGAAAATACCCAAGAGCAAGTCCCTTAAGAGACTGGGAACAACCCCCAGGGGTCCATGGACTCTTTCAGTAGCTCCATGGCCCAAGAATACACAAACCTTTTACCTTACAAACTCCTTTCAAGTGTACACAACTACCCATGGAGCCTCACCAGGAAAATTTTCCTGCTCAGAGGCTCTCCTGGGTCACTCCCCCAGCAGTGGGGCAGACATATGACCCTCATCGGGTCCCTGGATTCCTCAGGGAGAATGTATGTGAGGACAGGGGTGTTTCATGTGCAGCCAGGAAGGTTTCCTAAAGGAGGTGATGTTGGAGAAGAGATTGGGAGAAGGAAGCAAAGGTTGGATGCTACTCTTTGGACAGGCAAAGAATTCCACGCACAGTCAGGTTGTAAACCAAGGAAGAGTTGGGAGGGACCAGAAGGTGTGGTCAGCCATTGCCCAGTGTGTCCACTGGCATGAGCGAACAAGCTAGGGTGAAAGTAGAGAAACGCTGGTTGCTTGGAGCAACTCTCCACCGGGTGCTGTGGTAGGTGCTGGGTCTCTGTCCTCAAGGAGCTGGCTGCCTCCAGCAGGAACCAGGCTGTGATCTTATGGCACCATTGGGAGTGTCTGAGATCAATATGCAAGGCAAGAGCAGGGTGGCTTACGCCTTGAGGGATCTGGGGCTGAGGCACATGCTCACGGTGCAGTTCTGGCCGAGGAAGAGGCCTGGGCCTGGACTTCAGAGGCTTTTGCCTCCACTTACCACCCTCATCCTGGCCTGAGAGTGAGCCTGCAACAGTGCAACAATGGCAAAGCTGGGGCAGCCAGATAGGGGTACAGGGCCCAGCACTTGTTATCTTCTCGGCCTGGGTCACAGGTCCCCCTCACACACACACACACAGGAGGAGGCTGCTTTTCTTGTTGCACAGGGAGCTGGATTTAAGATTGCCTCACAAGCAACAGAACCCTTTCATCAGAAACACAGCTACCAAGTCCCTGGATGCCCTTCCTAGCCATGCTAGAAGAGGAATTCGGATAGGTCCATGGAGGGCCATGATGAAAGCAGGATACAGCTGTGGGCAGTTACATCCCAGGGGCCTCAGAGGGACAACTGGGAGAAGATTCATGGAGCCAGTGGAAGTTGAAATGGTCCAGCAAGATTGGGAGGGGGGCACAGTTCAGAGATGGGTTGAGTCAGGACAAGCACCAGCAGGTAGCTGTCCTAGACTCATGGGGAGTCTAGGAAGCAGTGGATATACCAGCCAGTCTGCAGACCAGCACAGGAGCGACAGGTGATACAGGTCAGTGTGCGAAAGTGGGATGAGGACTTCAATAAAACCTGGGAAAGTTCTGGATGGCCGTGGCCAGCTCAGGGCCTGGGGATGACAAGTCAATGACCTGGAGGAGCTGTGGGTTCACCTCTTGAATTCTCCTGGGATCCAGAGCATCTGAAAAGATTCCATGCTCCAGTGAGAAAAACTTGGCTCAGAATCAAGTCAGCATTTGCAGGTCCTCCTCATGTCCTTTGGCCCTGGATGCTTGGCCAGGCAGCCTTTATAGCTTCAGCTCCAGAGATAGTCCAGGGCACCAGGCTGGGGCTGGCAGACAAAGTACGTGATTCCCCAATAGCCCAGTACAGGGTCCTGGGTGGGAGCAGCTAAAGATTCGGGCTGGGTGTCCCAGGCTTACCATTGGGCTCTGTTGCCTTGGATTACACTTTGAAGGAACTATAGGAAGCTATAGATCTTTGAAAGGTCACCACAATGAATCCATGACTAGGAGTAGTGGTCCCTAAATGCACACTTGTTGGTGCTCAAGGGCTGTGTCCATCCTGGTCCATCATTCCTCATCCCCGCTGTCAGTTGCTCCATGGTGGCAGAGGGGATCCGGTAGTAACCTGACCCTTCCCCAAGCCAGAGATCTAGCAGAGCATCAGAAACTTCAGGAAAGCTGTGGGACCAAATGGGGTCCATTAGAAGGGGTGCAGGAGGATCTTCTCATCCGTCCTCTGAAGTCACCAATGAGCCAGGGTGTAGCAGTTAGACCAGCCAATGACAGATAAGAGTAAACTGAGAGCAACAAACTCATGACAACAAATGTCAGCTCGTTATGCTAAATAAAATAAATGCTATCATTGCTAATACAACATTTTATTTTTCAGAAACATTTGCTCGCCCAATCTAATCAAGCCTCAGGGCAGCACATGGCTGCAATTCCATTCAGATTCTGGTATAGCATAAGATTCTATGTTTCTATTTTTAGTTCTGTTTCTACAAAGAAAATCCTAGTTGAAAATTTCATCTACCATTGCCAGTGAAGTGCACCGAGTCGCCTTCCTCTATAGAGCATGGGCTCTGGGGGACACTGCCCATCACTCCTCACCCCACCTCTGGGCTGTGACTTCTGTCCCTGGAATCATCTTCTTCACTCAGAGACCCAATGGTCAGTGCCAGGAGAGGTCAGGCCTAGCTGCCACAAAAGCAGTCGCGCGTTCATTCCTGTTTGTACTGCACATGATGCTGGTGCCTTCGTGATCACTGGGGAACAGCGTGTGACCCAGCACACACACACACACAGCCAGACAAGACACAAGTCACTTCCACACATCTCAGGACTCAATCAGGACACCTGCCCGGGGCCCACAGTGGGCAGGAACTCCATGTTCACCAAGTGCCCAGGGAAGACCATACCCAGACTCACATGAACGAGGGAACCAAAGCCTTCTGCAGTCCTCTGACAGGTAAATGGAGAGGGGATGGATCTCAGACCTTCCTCCAGCCATGAGCAGGTGGCTCTGACCAACCAATCAAAACACCTCATAGCAGGCAGCCCGAAGGCTCAGCAAAGAGGCTGCTGCAAATCCTCAAGCCACGTCCCCTCCAAGCCTCAGCCTTTGGATCTTTGAAATGGGGATACGAATCTTTGTTTTGGCCCTAGTCACCAAGCTCGGATTCATTCGTGGATGCAAACGTGCTCTGATGATGAGTCACCCTGGGTGTGCATTAGAGGTGTGTGACTATCAGGTCTGTGACTTAGTGGTGAACTTGGAAGTGTAAATTGGTCCCCAGGGCTACAAGCTCCCTCACTAGTTTTAATTGCATCATTTTCCTTCTTTTGACCCTTGAAAACTCTTCTAAAGTATCTTGCTTCTTTTTTTATGAATATACTATTTATTTTTATTTGAAGGATAGAGTTACACAGAGGAGTAACAGAGGAAGGAGATTTTCCATCTGCTGGTTCATTCTCCAAAAGGCCACAATGGCCGGAGCTAAGCTGATTGAAAGCCAGGAACCAGGAACTTCCTCCAGGTCTTCCACATGAGTACAGGAGCCCAAGGATTTGAGCCATTCTCTGCTGCTTTGCCAGGCCGTAAGCAGGGAACTGGATCAGAAGTGAAGCAACCGAAACACAAACCAGCATCCAACTGGGATGCCAGCACTGTAGGCAGAGGTTTAGGCTACTATGCATGGCACCAGTCCCTAAAATATCCTGTATGTGTGTGAGGTGCTGTGTGTGTGACTATGTGTTTATATGCATGGCTGCATGTGTGTTGCTTGTTTCAATGTGCTTGAAAATGGAACAAGAACTAAGAGCATTAGCGCTGACCCCTAGGACTTGCAGGGCAAATGCAGATCCTGAACTACCCTGCCCCAGCAGCTGTGCTGTGTGCAGCCATGAGAGGCCCAGGTCTGGCAGTATGACTGACAGCAGAGTTAACCATGGAGCGGGTAGCAGAGGGTGGGACTCCATGATGAGGGACCCTTGCCACTCCCGTGCCCCCTGTGTGCCATGAGAGAGGACAGAAGTGTCAGGGAACAGCTTTCCAGCCAGGCCTAACCCCAGCAGAAGCAACGGGCGTATTCAACCATCACCCATGCTGGGCACCTAGGATGGCCGGAAGGGGCAGAGCTAAAGATTGTGGATGGTCATGGCCACTGGACAAAATGCCCAGCTGCAGCCTGAACTGGTGGTTACTGGTGAGCTGGGAGAGCAAGCCAGAAAGAAACAGAAGGATAGCAGGAGGTGGCACCTACTGAGGACCAGAGCCCGGCTCCACCTGTTTGCCCGCTCATGGTACAGGAAGCTCAATCGCAGAGACACCCCTAGAGAGAAACAATGAAAAAGGGAAAGGACAGGTTAGTTTCAGGGAAAGATATTCACTCCTTGTCATCTCAGCAGGAGGGAAACTGGGGCACGTGCAGAGGGCCAGTTCCCTGCAAGCCTCAGGGCAGGAGCGGAGCGGGAGAGTGACCAATGGCCCTGGTGTGGCCTGAGCTCCTCAGCAGACAGGGCAGAAAGCAGGCCAGAGGTCCCTATGAGGCCTGAACACCCAAAGAAAATGCACCTGGGTTGCAGGGATACCCCGACAGGGAATGGGATGCAGCACCCTCCTCCAGCACACCCCTAGAAGGGGTATAAATGGAACCTGTGTAAGGTTCCATCTTCCCAGAGACATGGAGGCACATTTCTGGGGACCCTCCGTGGACAGGAACTCAGACACTGGAAGGTCACTGAGCCCCCAAGGAACAGGATCTGTGCACCTGCTGGCCAACCCTAACGATTCATGCTTACAACACTGCACCCTAGGTTCCTACAGCAAGCATCATTCCAGAAGCCCTTGTGGATCCAGGGGTTTTACGTTTGGAGGCCCCTCCCTGTCCTGTCTCCAGCAGGTTCACTCCTGGCCTCTTAGCGGGAAGTCCCAGGCACCTTGGCTTCCGCCTCCCATGGGCTGACTGTCCCAGACACCCACCCTGGCAGGACTCCAGGTCTCCCAGGCACAGACAGCAAGGAGTGTTGAGCTGGGCACGTTCTGTCCCAGACATGCCCCAAGCCCCTCCTCTCAAGGACACTGCCCTCAGCAGGGCAGTGGAGGGGCAGGGGAGAATCCCATGGGCTTTGAGCTGACCTGGAGTTCTATGCTTCACATGCATAGCCAAGGCCTGGTGCCACCCTGGATCCTGCGGACACTCCAGCCCTCAGCAGGGCAGTGGAGGGGCAGGGGAGAATCCCATGGGCTTTGAGCTGACCTGGAGTTCTATGCTTCACATGCATAGCCAAGGCCTGGTGCCACCCTGGATCCTGCCCATCCCTTTCGGTTGTTTCCTGATTCATTCACTTATCATCAGATACAGTCCACAGTGGTCATCCACTCAGCTCACTGTTGAGTGCCAGCTGTGGGCCACATATGGGCAGAGAGACATAATTCTTGCCTCCAGTTCTAGGTGCCCACAGCTCCTGATTGGAGCGGGTGGGTGGGAACAGGACACCAGGCCTGAGGGTGGAGCTTTGTCCATCGGTTCACTGCTGCGGCCCAGGTCTAGTTCAGTGTCCAACAAGTAAGAGATTCTCTCTATACATCAAATGGACACCCAGTACCTGGTTAATGAGACAGGAAATACAAGAGGCAATGACCTTGCCAGTGGGGGACCCCAAGAAGGCTTTCTGGAGGTGGTGACATTTAAGTTGGGTCTTGGTGTCCTCTGGGAGAGGGGAGCATGCTGGGAGTGGCACTCTTAGTAGCACCAGGAGAAAATCTGCAGCTGGAGAAACAAGACTTGTTAGGAAGTCTTGGTGGACTGGAGCCTGGGGTTAGCGAGGGTGGGGTGGGCTCAGAAGTGTGGGTTTGTTACCCAGCATGGCAGGATGTGGGCCTGAGGAGGGAGGTTGAGAAGACAGAGACCAGAATGTGGGAACCCCAGAATTCTGGAAGCTTAGAACAATCACATCAGGATCCTGGGAACCCAACTCCAAGCCACTTCGGCGGCAGCGTGGGTGCTATCTGGAGGTGAGGCTTCCAGAAGGGGCTGGAGATGAGGAGGAGAAGGACCCCCAGGTCAAGGTCAGTGAACAATGTGCCTAGTCCAGGGCCTGCACCTCGCCCTGGGCCTGGCTGAGCCCACTCAGCGAGGGAGCCTGAGCTAGGCAGGGGGTACCGTCCAGGGCAAGGGTAAGAGCCTCCAGGCTAACTCAGCTGACAAAGCAGCACAGCTGCCAGGTGGCATCAGGGATGCCCCTGAACTGGAGTGCTCTGGAAGCGGACTTCAGCACTAAGGTCTGAGCCACAATCAGGGGCGTTGCTGAGTGGGGCACTCGGGCACAAGCCGCAGGACCTCTCAGCTCTGTGGGCACAGAGGAAGCAGGGGCACAGGAGGTTCAGGAACTTGCTCAAGGTCATGCCACGTGTAAGCCCAGCAGAGCAAGTGCTCACATGGAAGTGACCCTCAGCGACTCTCAACCAAGACGGGACTCTAGAGAGCTGGCAGCTGGCCACCATCCCCTGGCAAGTTTCTGCTTTTCCAATATTTTTGGAAAGCAAGTGTCCACAAGAGACCTTCACCCCTAACCCTGGAGGTGCCAAGGCAGGAAATGCCCCCACTCCGTGAGGAGTGAAGGCGTGGGACCCCAAGACTCTCCCACATTCCATTCCTTCTCCTGCACTAGGCACAGGGGAGAAGCTAGGAATGGAGGGAACAGACCCAGAGGCAGGTCCAGTGTCCACCCAGCAGGCCACCCAGCCACTGTGTAAGCCAAGGTTGACTTTTCTACACCTCAGTTTTGCTGCCTGGAAAGTGGCACAAACGTAAGCATGAGCAATGTCTGTATGGCGCCCAGAGCAGCTGGCACTCCCTCCTCTCAGCTGGGCATGGGGCAGGAAGCTGGGACTCAGAGGAGACAGCCAAGGCTCCTCCAGGGTGGCAGCCCTGAGGGCAGCCAGGTTGGCACACAGCGTGATCCCAGCACCTGGGGAGCTGGCATGATCTGAGCATCTAATGGATAGGAGTGGCAAGGAAGGCTTCCCGGAGGAAGTGACAGCAATGCTGAGCCTTAATTGATGAGCAGGACTGGAAGTCAGCAGAGGTAGTGATCATCCCAGGAAAAGGGTCCAGGATGGGAAAGAACCTGGCTTGGTCAGGGCATGGTGAGGAGGTCCCTGTGCCTGCAGAGAAGTGGATCCACAGGATGTGACACTAGTGAGAAACAAAGACCCTGGAATGCCAGACGAGGTGTTGGACTTGCCCTTTGGAATGAAACCCAAGGGCAGCCATTAAATCCAGGGGGCAATGGAGTCTCGCAGGGGAAGACAGTAATGGAGGAGGACCAGAAGGGGAAACGCTGGCTGGTTCAGGGGCCACAGAAGCTGGTGCAGGCAAGCATGACAAAGCAGTGAGGGCAGAAGAGGGAGGGGGACTTCAAGAGGACACGGGCAAGGCCCAGGGCAGAGCTCAATGTGGGAGGCGGTACAGCCTCCCAGGCAAGCACACTTGGGTTCTGTCCCCTGCCCCACCACCCTCTGGCTGCATGACCTTCAACAGGTGCCCTTGACTCTGAGCTTGGAAGTTGTGATCTTAAATCAGAGATGACAGGAGCACCTGTTTCTATGGGTGTTCCGTGCCTGGCCCTGTTCTGTGGGCAGATCCAGGCACAGAGGACTGGGCAACATGCGTATCTCAGAAGCAGAGAGGGAAACCAAGGGAAGGAACCAGGGTGTGCTAGGAGGCTGCAATTCTGAGATCATGGGGGATGTGGAGCAGTCACAAAGGAAGTTCAAGGTGTGAGAGCAGAAATGGAAGCTGAGCTCTGGAAGAAAGCAGCAGCCACTGGCATGCAGGGTTGAGGCAGTGTGTTCTGGGGATGCACAAGTCACAAAGGACAGGGGCAGCACTTGGGAGATGGAGGATGCCTCGGGCGGGTGCTGAGTACTTGCCAAGAGTAGGGCATCATCAGGATCTGGGCAACAGTAAAGTCTCTAAGGGCAGATGGAACCAGAGACAGCAGCACCCGAAGGACAAGGACGGCACAGGAGGATGCGGGAGGTCACACATGCGCACACACATACACACATACACATGTGTGAGTGCACACACACACACACTTTGGGCTGCAGGGGAGCTGCTGGCTGTGAGGCAGGGACTGAAGAAGTCACCCTGGGAGGTTGGGAGAGGTGTCAAGGACCTGAACCGGTAGCGTCCAGAGCCTGAGAGCTCCCCCTGTGCATGGAGGATCTCCCACAAAACAGGTTGGGCCTCCAGGCAGGCAGGAAAAGCAGATCAGGGGCCCCAGTGAACACACATGAGCCTGACAGACCTGGCCTCAATGGCCTCTGTGAGAAGCTGGCCCAGGCCTTGCAGCCAGAGAACTGACCTCCCTCCCTTGGCTGTGCCAAGGCAAACCGTGCAAGAGCCAGCCGGGCATTGTGATGCATCCAGTCACACCAGAACCCACGAGCACACTTCCAGGTTCTTGGGCTCCGTCCATGAGAACAAACCAGGCTCCGGCTCCATCCTCACAGACAGTAGGCAGGTGATGTGCAGGAAACTCAGGGCTTTCTGGTTCCCATCAGGTGTTGCTGGCTAAGGAGAAAGTCCAGATGGAGCAGGATGGAGGCAGAAGACAGAGAGGAGGAATGGGTTACCAGGAGGCCCCCATGAAAGAAGGGATGGGATGAGAGAGCAAGCCATGTGCACCCCCCAAGGGAAGAGCAATTCTAGGGAGTGGGAACAGCCAGTGCAAGGGGGCTGAGACAGGAGAAGGCCCCAAGTGAGGTCTCCAGAGAGAGAGGAGGCCAGCAGGAGGCCCCAGTGGATTATGGGGTTCTCCTCCCCAAGGCGTCACTCCAGCTGTCCCACAGGGAAGAGACAGGAGAGTGGCGTGCAGCAGCTGAGGCGACATGGAAAGGTCGGGTTGTAAGACTGCACCTTTGTTGTCTGCCTCTCCAGCAACAGCCGCACTCACCCCTGCTTTGTCTCCTCTGCCTGGTGGCCGGCAGTGTCCTTGGGACACGCTGACATTCCTCCTCCTCACTCCATAAATATTTATTGCATCGTGCATAAATATAAATGTGTCCTGGCTGGAAGGGCAGCAGTCACTGGCGGTGATCACTTCGTGGCCATCCATCCAGAGCTGCACTTGGTCTCTGACAGCCAACCAGGCACAGAGGTAGTGTCCACGACAGGGCGGGAGCTCGGAAGTCACCAAGAACCACAATCCACCCCAGGCCTCCCTGCCTCTCCATGTGCCTCCCAGCAAAGGGGATGGGCCCCACTTTGTAACTCAGGACACCCTCCTTAGAGCCCCCCTCTTCAGCACTTTCCAGTGCCCCCACCCTGGGATCCCCAGCTCCTCACACCCTCCTCTCCTCAGCCTCGGCCTCCGTCTCCTTTCATCCTCTCTCTCTGCCCTCTCCAGCTATTCCCCAAAGTAAAAGGCCCCGGTAGAGACAGGTGTGTGCCAGGCCCCGGGGAACCCCCTCTACTCGGACATATGCAATCTGCTCCTGCCACACTGGGCACCCCCTCAGCACTTGCACACTACCAGAGAGCCCTGGTAACATTCTGCCCGTCCTGAGACCCACTCCAGGCCCAGCTGGCCTGCGGTCCCTATCTCTCAAGGAGCCAGTCCTAGGTGCCCCACCTGTCCTCCAGGACCCCAAACTCAAATTCACAGCTAAGCTCACCCCTTCTGAGGCCTCAGCATCCTCATCAACAGGCAGCTCTATTACCGGGAGATTAAATGAGATGCCACGTGGGCCCATTGTGCTTATTCAATCACTTCCTGCTGCTTCTATGTTAACCTCCCTGCCCCAGTCTCCCTCTGCTGCTCACCTATTCCCTCACCAAAGCTGGCTGGTGTCTGATTTTCCTAACACAACAGACACACTCGGACTCTGGGATACGGCAGGTGCTTCCCAGTGCTGGCTGAATCTAATTCTTGATGTCAGACCTCACTCGGCCAGCCCCACTCCCTGATCGCAGATCATGGGGGACAACTGGGTTGGACGAGATGCTCCTGACCAAAGATGCCAAGCTGGGTCCCAATCTACCACTCCTCTCATGATACTGGTTCCTTCATTCTGTGTTCTCTAGCCAGCATTCTGGATGGGGATAAGCTAGGACGGTGAGCAGGTGAGTAGGAAAGAGTGGGCCTCAGGAATTGTGGTTCCTCCAGAAATGAACGCTGCCATCTTTTTCTGCCCCCACTGGGAGGAGCCAAGCCTTGCACTGCCGCTGGGTCAGAGAATTCCCAAGAGGAGGCGGCTGAGAACCCAGACACCTCTTCTTTTTCTTGGGGCGGGGAGGGATCCTCCTTTTTTTGGTTATATTTTTATTTTGGATTTTTTAATTTTGTAATACAATTTTGCATAGACTGGGATTCCCCCCCAAAACTCCCACCCCCTGACAGATTTTCCCCATGTTGCCACAACAGTATAGTCCCTCACAAGGAGTCACAATTCCATCAGTCTCTTATTTAAGTGTGCCTGACATTGCTGGTACAGACAATGTCAGACAGTCCAGCATCCCATTGTCTACACATTTCCAACAGTTTCATTGGGAGTCCATCTTTTGTTTGGAAGCAGGAATGCATGTTGCATTGTACCCCCACATCTGGATATGGTAGACCCCAGTACTCCATCACTATACATTTCCATAAATGAGAAGCCATGAAACAAGGTCAACAACTGGTATGAATTAGAACAACAGCCACCACAGCAACAGCAACAACAAATTACAGCACCATGAAAAAAACATGCCACTGAGTAACCAACACATGGGTGACAAAAAGGAAACACAAAAGTCTCTTGGGAAAAATGATGCCACTGTGTAATCCATGAGCCAGCGATGAATTCAACAAGAAAAAAGAAAGCATTTGTAATAAATATAACTGAAATCAAAAACATTAAAACACTTGGGATGTAGCCAAGAAAAAAACCAGTGTGAATCGGGTAATTGAAATTACACATTGAATGATCATTTTCTTATATTAGATTGTTCTTTTGTGATTGATTCATGTCACTGAGCATAATGGTCTCTAGTTGGGACCACCTGGTTGCAAATGGCATAATTTCATTCTTTTTAATAGCTGAATAATATTCCATGGAGTTGATGTACCACAGTTTCTTTAATCACTCTTCTTTGGACACACATCTGGATTGCTTCCATGTCTTTGCTATTGTGGATTGTAAATATAGAATTACAGATCCCCTTCTCATATGCAGATTTCACTTCTATTGGGTATATTCCTAGGAGTGGGATAGCTGGGTCATATGGCAGGTTTATTTGCAATTCTCCAAGCACTCTCCATACTGATTTCCACAGTGGTTGTACTAGCCTACACTCCCACCAGCAGTGAAGGAGGGTACCTTTCTCCCCACATCCACACCAGCAGGTGTTGTTAGTTGAGTTCTGAATGTAGGCCAGTCTCACTGGAGTTAGGTGGTACCTCAACATGGTTTTCATTTGTATCTCTGATGGCTAGGGAGCCTGAGCATCTTTTCATATGTCTGTTAGCCATTTGAATCTGTTCTTTTGAAAAATGTTCATTTCCTTTGCCCATTTTGACACAGGGTTTTTTTTGTTATTGTTTTGTTTTTTGTTTGTTGTTGGGTTTTGTTTTTTGTTTTTGTTTGTTTGTTTCCTGTCCCTGGGTTCCTGAAGCTCTTTGTAAATCCTGGATATTAGCCCCCTGTCACTTGCGTAGTGTGCAAAAATTTTCTCCCATTCTATTGATTGCTTCCTCACTTTGTTAATTGTTTCCTTTGCTGTACAGAAGCTTTTTAGTTTGATGTAGTCCCGTTTGTTCATTTTGGCTTTGATTGCCTTGCTTCTGGCGTTTCTTTTTTTCTAAGAAGTCTTTCCCTGTTCCTATATCTTGCAAAATGCTTCCTATGTTTTCCTTTACTAGTTTAATGGTTTCTGGGTATAGATTTAGGTCCTTGATCCATTTAGAGCTGATTTTTATATACTGTGACAGGTGTGGGTCTTGCTTCTTTATTCTGCAGGCTGCTATCCAGTTCAGACGTCTCTTCTTGGCTCTTATGTCAGCTGTAAGTCTCCCTAATGGGAGATAAACTATCTAGCAGCTATCTGAGTCCAAGCCACCAGGGAAAGCATAGTTTTAAAGATGCTGCTAGCCTGGCAGGTGCAGGGAGCACCTGAGAATCTTAGCTGGGGGACAGGAGGAGGATCAAGAGAAGATTCCCTTTCTTGAGAAGGGGAGAGCAGTGTGAACATTCATCTAACAGCCTTACATCCAAGTGGCCCCAGGGAACCAGCACGTGGAAGCTCACACAGAACAGAGAGAACCCTATGGCCAACTTGTATCCTACACTCTTAATGGCTTCCTCTTCCTGTGGTTCCTGGTAAGGGTCTCAGATCCTGACAGCATCAATCATGACAGCCACCTGAGGGTTCTTTGGCACTGCAGGCTGCAGAGAGCAGAACCACTGGTGCTTAGACTCCAAAGGCACAAGGGGATGTAGAAGGAGCCACGGCCCATCAGCACCTGCATGAGGTGTACTCCTTAAAGAATGGCCATCACCACCAGAATAACCTCGCACCGTACAGCACAATGCAGCAGCCTGGAGAGATGATGACATTCAGCACGAAAAGAGCTTAGCTCTGTGAGACCACAGCCAGGGGACACCAGCACAGAGGCCTGACACATGTGCCAGAAGTCACTATCTGACCGAGGGACCAGAGGTTGGACTGTCCTGGAAGAGTGTGGAGCACCAAGTCCCAGCCAGCAGGACATAGCTAAAGAATGGATGCTGTGTGCTTGGGGCCCACCACCAGGTTGGCTGTGGAGACCAGCAAAGCCTAAGCCACACTGGGCTCTGGGGCCACCATAAGGGTT
Organism: Ochotona curzoniae; assembly: GCF_017591425.1. Lineage (NCBI taxonomy): Eukaryota > Metazoa > Chordata > Mammalia > Lagomorpha > Ochotonidae > Ochotona > Ochotona curzoniae. Next base: position 86,058 of record NW_024466964.1, read on the forward strand.
TTGGACTCTGTCCAGAAAGCCACTGGAAGCCACTGGTGAGAGACAGGTTGGTGGGAGTGGCAGGGATCTGTCGTAGCTATGCTTCATTGCTCCGATGCTGGCCCCAGACTGGAGAATGGCCTCCACGGGCGCTGCCATTGGTGGCTGCAGCTTGGGCTGAGACGGCAGTGATGTGGGCCATAGCCATGGGCAAGTGCATCCTTAACCCAGGGAGAAATCTTTAGTGATGGGTGGGGTAAGAAAGAACTGAAAGAGTGACTCGCCTGTACACTGGATGCTCCAGGGCTGTCCCCACATGGATGTCCCCCTGCTCCTCCCCGCCATCACAACCCAGGTGCCCACTGAGAAGGGTCAGCTTGGCAAGCTGATTCCTTGTCTTTGTTTGGCAGAAGACACCCTTGAGGCTTGGGGACTGGGATAGTTGGAGCCACAGACCCCAACTTCTGTCCCAGCATGGTCTAGGGTAGGAGGAGGATTCCTGCTTGGATGGGAACTGTGTGGGTTTTAGCCCCAAGCTGCGAATGAACCCCAGCACATCACAAGTCCCCCAACCTCAGTTTCTCCACCTGGAAAGTGGGAAGAGACTGGCTGCTCCTCTCTGGTGGTTGGGAATTTGCATGAGATTCAGTTCCTGGGAAGCTTCAATGAAGGGAAGGATGTTGTGATTGCTCCGGAAGAGGAGGATGGTTCAGAAAATGGAGGAATGGGGTTGGGGAGAGATGGGGGAACCCTCCGCAGGTCCCACCTTTCCTCTCTCTTGCAGGCTCTGAAGGCCGAGTAGCCAGCGGCATGCCTGGCCTGTTGAACCTTCTCACGGGAGCGGCCCTGCCCCTCACCGCGTCCGATGTCACCTCCTTCGTCAGCGGCTACGCCCTGGGCCTGACCGCCTCCCTCACTTATGGCAACCTGGAACCTCAACCCTTCCAAGGTAAGCGCCCCAGTGGGGATGGAGAGGGGAAGTACCGTTCCCTGTGCTAACACTGGCAAGTCAGGGAGCTCTCAGAGCCATTGGCTCCCCATCTATAAAATGGGACTCCATTTCTGCCCTGCGTGCCTCACAGCTAACAGCAGGAAGGGGCAGGATTCAAACTGGCATGGTTTGGGTACAGCCCCAGCCAAGTGTTCCAACTCTCCGACTTCCCCACATGTACGGGGAGCCTCATGGCAGGACAGGCACTGCGACTCAGGAGAAAATAGGCGTGCCCAGCCCAAGGCAAGGCTCTGGCTCCTGTGACCTTGAGGAAGCCACTGTCCTCCAAAGGTTAGGATACTCCTCTTTACCGGTAGGAATGCTGGGCGGGAGTGGGGGCGGGGCAGATGAGGTAATGCAGCGGGGAGGTGGTGCGGACAGCAGGCAGCTGCGACTGAGTCATCAATGCAAGGATCAGGCTCTCAGATGGACAGATGGACAGGCGGCTGCCAAGAGGCATCAGTGAATTAGATGCCCCGCTCCCCGAGAGTGTTCGGTAGGGTGCCATGGGGGATGGGGGCTGGTGGCAACCAGGGTCTCCTACTCCCCTGCAGAGATGGGACCTCCTCAGCACCAAACGCCTTCCCTTTGGCACCTACCTGCAGCCCCAACCCAAGGCTCTGGAAACCAGTCCAGGGCTGCCCCGTGGCCCTACCAACCTGAATATACCTGTCAGGAAGTTCTCCTCCCAGGCAAAGCCAAGTCTGCCACTTTCCAAGGAGAGCTAGAGGGAACAAATAAGGCCAGTCTGGGACCCCAGGGAACTAAATTCTTGAATACCCTGGAGATAGTTCTCTCTCTGGCGTTCCACATGCAGGAAGAGAGGCTCAAACAGGAAGTCAGGGTTGGGGAGGGCTCACCATGTCCAGTGTCATTCTCTCCCTATCTTGGAGAGCAGATTAAGACCTTGATACTTCCTGTGGTCCCTGAACCATCAGCACCACTTGCAAGCTGCTAAGAAATGCAGTCTGAGGTCTTGGGGGTGGGCCAGGGTTTATTTGAAAAAGAAAGAAAGCTTCCATCTGCTGGTTCACTCCCTAAAAGGTCACAACAGCCAAAGATGGGTCACGTCAAAGCCCAAAACTCCATCTGGATCTTCCACATGGCAGCAGGTCATCGTCCCCTGCCTTCTCAGGCACTTTAGCAGGAAACTGGATCAGAAGCAGAGGAGGTGGGACCCGAACCAGTGCTCTGATCTGGGATGCAAACATCCCAGGTAGGACTCGAACCACTGCACCACAACACTAGCCCTGCCTTTTCACAAGACCTCCAGGCGCTGTACACAGTCCTAAGGCTGGAGAACAGCTGGGTGACAGATAAGCAAGTGCACACTGAGACACACATCTTCACCCGTGGCAGCCACTTCTCCGCATGTGGCTCTTATATTCTTATCTTAGAGACAAGCCAATGAGGCTTTGAGAAGTTAAACTGCTCGCACAAGGCCACCTGGACTGGAAAGGAGGCAAGTCTTGGACTTGAGCCCTTGTCTACCTCCTCCACAGCCCCAGCTCCCAGTGCTACTGGTGGCAAACTAGTGCCAGTGGTGGAATTGCCACACAGGTGTCTTCTGTTAGGCTTACAAAACAGATCCACTTTCTCTCTCTCTCTTTCTCTGTCTGTCTCAGCAAATCAGAGGTCCTGGGCACACCACACCTGCCAAGTAAGAGCTGGCTGGAGCTGAACAGACCCCACACACACCGTTCCCCTCCCAACCTCCCCACCCCAACCAGAGCCTTGGTCCCAGGTCCCTTACATCCCTAAGGGACAATCCCCTGCTGGACAGGTCTAAGTCTCAGGGTCCTTTCCAGAAGCAGGTGTCTGGGATGGGACTGGACACCCCAACACAGAGCTCCACCCCTACAGGTCTCTTTGTGTACCCACTGGATGAACACACGACTGTGATAGGCTTCGAGGCTGCCATTGCCGACCGGGTTGTCACGGTACAGATCAAGGACAAAGCCAAGTTGGAGAGAGGCCAGTTCGAAACCTCCGGGGTGCGAACAGCAACTGTCACAGGTAAGGACACACCAAGGGGGCTCTAGCCTGGGGCACATTGCAAGGGTATCCAGGGCATATGCTAGAGAGAATGTGCTGGTCTCAAGTCAGGACTCCAGAACCAGCATCCTGTGTGGCCTTAGGCTCAGAAGTAACTTCTCTGAACCTTAGCTTTGGACTAAGTAGGCTTGGTGGAAGACATTATTATTCAACTGATAACACATCTAATGTGTCACTGTTTACCCACTTGAATGCATCTTGAAGTATGGGGAAAGTACAATAATGAACTAAGTAGGGTGTAATCAAATAAGCGATTCTGTCCACCAGTGTGCCCAACCAGGCCAGCTTACAACGAACACTTACATCATTGTAAGCACTCAAAACCTGGATACTGGGTCTGCCACCAAGGAAAGTGGGACTCAGAGAGGGAGAGTGTCTGGCTCAAGGCCACACAGCATGATCCTGGCAGAGCTAGGGAATCCTATGACATAAGACAGTCTGACCGTTGGAGCTCTGACCCTGGTAGAGTTTGTTCACCTGATCCTAAGCTGCTTGAGAATCTAATTTGCCCACCTGAAGAAGGTGGGCAACTGGATCGGGCTATCCCAACTTTCCCCAGGCTGGAAAAGCAGATGGGCACAAGCAGGGAGAGCCCTAGGAGGAGCCTGAATGGTACTGGAGGAGAGAGAGGAGGGGAGCAAGGGAGGCTTTGCAGAGACCTGGGTGGGTAGGTGGGAGTGGCAGGACTAGAAGGTCAGAGCGTGAGAAAGCACGGCTCCCAGCCATCAGAGTGCTTCCGTTTGAGTCTGGGGTTGGTGGGTGAGGGTGGGAAGGTGAGCCTCTGTTGAGGCTTTCCTTGGACTGCCAGCAAGGTATAGTAGGGAAGGCACAACCCAAAGTCAGCCCCATGTGGCCTAGCCCACAAGTAAGTGCTCCATTGGGTGACTTGGGCTGGTAATACGCCCACACAGAGCCCCGGCTTTCCCTTCAGCAAAGTGGGACGACTCCAAGCTGCCCCACAGCAAACATGGAGGGGACCAGAGTTAACCAATGCACAGCCCCTGACGCCAGCCTGGCACTTAGGGAACATCCTGCAAGAAGGGGTTTCCATCACCCCTCACTCCTGCACACCGGGAAAGGTGGCCTTGGACGAGGATTTGGAGCGCATCCTGTTTGTGGTCAACCTGGGCACCATCGCCCCCATGGAGAATGTCATCATCTTCATTAGCACCTCCTCGGAACTTCTGACGCTGCCCAGCGGGGCCGTGAGGGTCCTGCTGCCCGCTGTCTGCGCCCCAACTGTGCCCCAGTTCTGCACCAAAAGCCCCAGCTTCTCCACTCACCAAGCCCAGGGGTAAGACACCCTGCCCACACAGGGACATGAATCTGAGGTGGGCAGCATCAGTAGGGTGAGGGTGGTGGACACAGAGTGGGGAGATGGGGACCAGAGAGGAGGCTCTGTTCTCTGTGCCACTGCTCAGTAGTTTGCACTTCTGCCCTGTCCTCGGGCAATTGAGAATCCCCCAGAAGCGACCCTGTGGTGGCACCAGCTACTTCTAGAATTAGGGTAGCTTGGGATCAGCATTTTCAGGCTTTGCTTGTGAATTTGCTCAAGAGATTTTTTTTTTTAATGGTTTATCTAAAACATAAAATGACAGAGGGAGAGAAAGGAGAGGTAAATTGATTTGCTGATTCACCCCCCAAATGATTACAATTGCAGAAGCCAGGAACTCCATCTGGGTCTCTCACGTGGAAGCAGGGGCTCACGCACTTGGACCATCTTTTGCTGCTTTTCCAGACTCATCAGTAGGAAGCAGAAGTGGGGCAACTGGGATTGCAAATAGTGCTCATACTGAATTCAGGCACCTCAGACGGTGCCTTAACTTGCTGCACCACAATCGCCAATCGCAAGAGATATTTTCTGAGTACCTACTATGTGCTGGAGCCTGGGCAGAGCATTAAGGATAGAGAGAAAATGAAACTGGGTCCTGCCCCATAGGAACTTCCCCATAGGTGGAAGAAATTATTATTCAACTGATAACACAACTAATGTGTCACTGTCTACCTGCTTGAATGCATCCTGAGGTATGGGGAAATACAATGAATAAGTTTGTTGAGCTAAGAGTATAGAAGAGGGACCCAAATCAGGGTCAGACCAGGGGTACAGAGGAAGCACCTCTGCAGGTCATGACGCAGGGACCTAGGGAGCAAGCTCGGGATCGCCACGAGGAACTGAAGCATAGATGCTGCGCAGTAACCCTGACCTTGACCATGGCAGAGATTCTGTTCTCAGCAGGGTGAGGGTGTGAGCACTCAAGACCAGCACCAGGACAGCTGCTTCTCAGGATACCCTGTGGGAAGCAGATGGAAAGAGAGACAAAACACAGTCTGAGGCCCCCATTGCCAAGGTCACGTGCTGTCAAAACAACTGCTCTCAGACACTGAGGGGAACAGACGGAGTAGCCTGTTTTAGCTGGCATAGATGAGGCTTGGGTAACAGCCGGGGCCTGCCCTGAAGGAAACAGCTAGCCACCAAAGTCCTCTAGAGGAAGGACAGAGAGACGAGCAGGTGTGATGGGAAAGCCAGCACAGCTGCGGGAGGTATGAGACAGGGACTGTGACTCGAGAAGGGAAACGGGTAAGGAGCGAGGTTAGAGAGGTGGGGAGGAGTCAGAAAGACCAGGGTCCTGAAAGCCAGGAGGAAGACAGATGGCCAAGCAGGAAAGTTCTGGGCACCAGCTGGCCTCAGAACAGGGTGCACAGCTGCGTGTTTGGTGCCCCTTGAGCTCCGCTACTGGCCATTCCTTGTGCATCTGAGAGGCAGGGCCTCACTGGGACACTCAGAACTATAGCAATCCACAGACAGGAAGCTCCAAAGTGGGTTCTGTGAGCTCACTGCTGCCCATCCAGTCATGAAATTAATAGTGATTGACACACCAGAGCCAAGATTGTCTCATCCCTGTGTGCTTCACATAGAGTGATGTCAAACCAAGTCTGAGAACAGATGGCATTTAGAGTAAGTGAGGCCGCAGGAGACAAGGTACTCTCGCTCACCACTGATAGGCATGGGAACTGGGGTGGCCGCTGTGGTGACAACATCACTTGAAGATCCCAGGAAAGTCACCATGATCTGACACAGAGCAGTGGAGGGAGAGCAGCAAGTACCCACTGTGTCACAGAGGCCTGGCCCAGCACAGGTGCGTCTCAGAGGTGGCTGTGCCTTCTGACTCCAGGCTTTCCCTGTAGCCATGTTGAGGAGGATAACATGGGTCTGAGGGGTAGCAGGAATGTCCCAGGCCCCCTTAGCTGGAGCGCCAGGGACTCACCCCCACTCCTTGTCTTCTCATGCCCCTCCCTCACCTTTGTCTACCCTCCCCAGCAAAGACAGGCATTGTTTTGGCCCCCGGGCCCTGGACTCCTGGAATAAGCTGTGCCTGGCAACTTTGCTAGACACTAATGTGTCCAACCCCATGGAGTACGACTTCAACTTCCAGCTGGAGATCCGGGGGCCATGCTTGCTTGCAGGTGAGCAGGGGCTGCCCAGGGCAGGGGGCTCCCTGGGTCAGCAGGGCTTCAGACCCAAAACTCCCAGGGATGGACAGAGAGTGTGGGGGGAAGAGCTGGGGAACCCCTCCCTGGACAGCTTCAAAGGCCGTCCCTGGTATCCACAGGGTCACAGGTGTCAAGGAACAGGGACATTTGGTCATCTCCAGGAGGTTGCAGCAACAAGTCTGCTTCCCACACCCTACTCAGAGACTCTGGGATGTGTCCGGTTTGGGTAGGGGAGGCATTTAAAAGCATCGCCGCCCCACCCCCATGTAGTGGTTCTGCCCTGCAGCCAGGACCAAGGGCCATCGTTTTTGTAGTCTCTTCATCCCTCATGGGCCTTTGCCAGGATACCAGGACACTGGCTGTGGCTGGTGAGCACCCACGATGTGGCCTTCCAATGTGAGATGCATTGTGATGCACCTGCCAATGGGTAGACACAGATGGAGCTGAGCTGTCCGTGTCTGCTTGGGACCAGCCTGGGTGCTTTGTGGGCCCTGATGGAAGAGCAGCCTTTCTAGCCTCTGGATTGTGAGGGCCATCAGACAGCATCTTCCCAGGCCCACCACATTATACATATAGGGAAACTGAGGCAGCATGTCTCCCAGAGCAGGTTAGGGGGCTCTCATGTGGGCAACATGCCAATCAGCTCCAACCCAGGCCCAATTCCTGTCTCTTCTTCCCCTCTGTGCCCCACTGAGCTGCTCAGGAGTGGAAAGTCCCACGCATGAGATTCGTGCCGACGCTGCCCCCTCAGCCTGTTCAGCCAAGAGCATCATCATCACCCTGGCCAACAAGCACACCTTCGACCGACCCGTGGAGATCCTCATCCACCCCAGCGGTACAGTGTCCCTGGCGGGACCTGGGCTGCCTGTGGGAGGGAAGAGGGGCTGACCCAGTGGGCCAGAGCATGTGAGCCTCCCAGCAGCTGATGGGTCCAAGACTCAAGGCTGTGGCAGAAGGGAAACTTATTATGTGCCTCCTGGGAAATGACTCTGGCAGGCAGGCCAGAAGCCCCTGGTCTCAGCTTCTGCCTGGGGCTTTTAACTTCAAATCAGCTGACTAGAAGCTCTTTGAAACTCTCCTTGGAAGCTCTGAAACCTCAGAGTAAGACTCTTGGTCTCTTGAAGAATTCACAGAATGCCAGGATCTAAGAAGACTGCAGAGTAGCTAGCTCAATCCCACTCCCCTTTTACAGATGGATAAATGGAGGCTCAGAATGAGGCCCACCTAAAACATCAGCCCCACTCCCTCCTGCTCCAGGCAGCCAGCAACTCCAGCCCCTTCTTCCAATGAAGGGGTCTTACCCCTGTGTAGTTCCCAAGGGCCCTGGAGTCTCCCCCAGCCCCAGACAGTGCTAAGCGCTGGTCTCATCTCTGTAGAGCCCCACATGCCTCATGTCCTGATGGAGAAAGGGGACATGACCCTGGGGGAGTTTGACAAACACCTCAAGGGAAGGACCGACTTCATCAAAGGCACCAAGAAAGACAGCAGCGTCGAGCGGAAGGTGAGTGGATGGCAACAGAGTAGAGCCAGAGAGGAAGGAGGCTGGGCCTGGGGAAGGCATGTGACCCACCCAAGGTCACACTGAGGGGTGGCAGACCCTGGGTGAGAGGTGCTTCCCTCCGAGGCAGAGACGCTGCAGAGCAGATGAGCAGGGCACTTCCAGATGCCGTAGACATCTGCTCTGCCTTCCCGCCTCCTTCCAGCACACTTCCACAGTGCCTGAACCAGGCAACATGGGCAGCAGTAGCAGAAACAGGCCATCCTGTCCCCAAGGGGCAGCTGAGACCCTGCGGATGCTGGGTGCCCTCCCAGCTCAGCTTCTGCTTTATCTTCTGCGGCCCCTCGCTTCTCCTCTTACAGATCCTCACTCGCTCTCACATCAAGGACACACGCAGAGCTGGTCAGCCCAGAGCAGGTTCCCACGGTCCTCATGGAGCTAAAGGAGGAAGGGAGTCTGTCCAGGGAAGCAGAGATGGAGAAGGGAGTTGGCCTAGTGACCTCCATTCAGCACGGTCCAGAGAGCCCAGATAGGTTCATGGAGACAACATGAATCTTTCTCTCAGCTCCCTTCTTAGAGAAGAACACCAAGGCCCACTGCCCAAAGAGAATTAGTAAGCTGGAGGAAGAAGGCGTGTCCTCAGAGTTTTCCCTGGTAACAAAGCTGAGGAATTGGAACCCACTGTGCCATTTAGCTGAAATTACCAACCCTTGCCATGAGGAGCTGGAAGACCAACAGTGGCTAGGAAAGCATGGATAGCTTTCTGCCATCCTGTGGTTGGAGAGCCCTGTGGAAGCCCCTGACTTCCCAAGTGGCCCCTCACCCAGGTGCATCACTTGGGAGAGGAAGCTGGATAGAGTCAGTGATGCCAGGATGGCACCGAGCTCCAAGAACTGCAGCAAATGGGCAGGCAGGGGCAAGAGGGGCTCCCTGGCCCCAGAGTGGCTGCTATGCCTGCCGAGCTTTAAATCCATTAGCTCGGGGACTACAGAAGCAAATGAGAATTAATTTGCCACCTTAGATTGATTATGCAAATACACAGGATCCTCTCAAGCCCCAGGGTCTGCGCACAGCTGCTCAGCAAGATGAGTTTATTGTAACTGGGTAATGGCAGCTGGAGGAGACCCCCGGGAGCCCCACCCAGGCCCTCCACCCGGTCCTCTCAGAGGCAGAAACCGGGCTCCTGGAGGTGGCTGTTCTCCCTGACAGATGCAGCAGTTGCTGCCCTGGGCTCTGTCATTGCAAAGCCAGGCTGGGCAACAGCCCTTGGCAGAGGGGCTCTGCATGGGCGGGAAGGGCAGTGATCAAATCCACCTGGGAGGATGTAGAAGGTTTTCCAAAAGCTGCAAGTGGAAGTAGAGATGTGTCCACAGAAGGGAATCAGTAAGTCTGCAAAAGCACACTCACTGCTGAGAAAAGCCAGAGCAGGTTCCACCCTGAGTGGAAGAGAAGGAGGCCATTACTTGACTGAAGCGGGCTTCTTGCTGGTGCACCAACTCGACACATTCTCACAGTTGCCCTCAGGTGTGGCTGTGTGTACTCTGGCTTACTTAGACATCTTAAAATATGTATTTATTGATTTATTTGAGTTAGAGAGAGAGGAAAAAGAGAGGGAGAGAATGAATCTTCCATCTGTGAATTCACTTCCCATTTCCCAAATGATTACAATTGCCAGGGCTGAGTCAGACCAAAGCCAGGAGCCTGGAACTCCACATGGTTGGCAAATGCCCAAGCACTTAGGCCATCTTTCATTGCTTTGCCAAGTACATAAGCAGGGAGCTGGATTGGAAGTGGAGCAGCCAGGACACAAATTGACATTCCAATAGGGAATGCTGGGCCCAGCATGAAAGCTGAATGGCTGAATCCTCACCTTGGGTCCACCAGGATCCCATATGTGTACCATTCATGTCTAGGCTGCTCCACTTCCCATCCAGTTCACTGCCTATGGCCTGAAAAAGCAGTGGAGAATGGCCCAACGCCTTGGGACCCTGCACCCATGTGGGAGACCCAGAAGAAGCTCCTGGCTTCAGATTGGTTCAGCTCTGGCCTCAAGCAGGTACAGCCACTTGAGGAGTGAACCAGCAGACAGAGAATCTTTCTGTCTCTCCTTCTCTGTGTATATTTGCCTTTCTAATTAAAAAAAAATCTTTAAAAAATTAAAAAGCAATGTGGGATGCTGGTGTTGCAGATGTTGGCTTAAGCCACTCCACCATAGTACCAATCCTAATTGGCCCCACTTTAATGGGAAAACAGACTTAGAGGAGGGGCTTGCCCAGGAACATGTAGTTGGATAGTGGCAGATCTGGGGTTCACAGCCACGTTTGTCTGCCTGTGAAGTCTGAGCTGAGCATTGAAACCTGGGAAAGTCTAGCTCACAGTAGAACCGAGGATGCTCATCCAGGACATCTATGGAACATAGTGGGAGAGGGAATGTTGACTTGGGAAGGGATAATGGGACCAGCGTGAGTGCCCCAAGGATCTCCAGACCCCTGGACTGCCTGGGAATGGAGATGGCATCTTGGGGATAAGGACCAGCGTGAGTGCCCCAGGGATCTCCAGACCCCTGGACTGCCTGGGAATGGAGATGGCATCTTGGGGAGGGATAAGGACCAGCGTGAGTGCCCCAAGGATCTCCAGACTCCTGGACTGCCTGGGAATGGAGGTGGCATCTTGGGGAGGGATAAGGACCAGCGTGAGTGCCCCAGTGATCTCCAGACCCCTGGACTGCCTGGGAATGGAGATGGCATCTTGGGGATAAGGACCAGCATGAGTGCCCCAGGGATCTCCAGACCCCTGGACTGCCTGGGAATGGAGATGGCATCTTGGGGAGGGATAAGGACCAGCGTGAGTGCCCCAGTGATCTCCAGACCCCTGGACTGCCTGGGAATGGAGATGGCATCTTGGGGAGGGATAAGGACCAGCGTGAGTGCCCCAAGGATCTCCAGACCCCTGGACTGCCTGGGAATGGAGATGGCATCTTGGGGAGGGATAAGGACCAGCGTGAGTGCCCCAGTGATCTCCAGACCCCTGGACTGCCTGGGAAAGACCCCTGGACTGCCTGGGAATGGAGATGGCATCTTGGGGAGGGATAAGGACCAGCGTGAGTGCCCCAGTGATCTCCAGACCCCTGGACTGCCTGGGAATGGAGATGGCATCTTGGGGAGGGATAAGGACCAGCGTGAGTGCCCCAGTGATCTCCAGACCCCTGGACTGCCTGGGAAAGACCCCTGGACTGCCTGGGAATGGAGATGGCATCTTGGGGAGGGATAAGGACCAGCGTGAGTGCCCCAGGGATCTCCAGACCCCTGAACTACCAGAGTCAGAGAGCCTTTCTTTCTCCTCCAGACAGAAATCATCCGGAAACGCCTTCACAAAGATATCCCCCACCACTCCGTGATCATGCTCAACTTCTGTCCAGATCTCCAGTCGGTGAAGCCGAACCTGAGGAAGAGCCATGGGGAATTCATCTTCCTGGTGGACAGGAGTGGCAGCATGAGCGGCACCAACATCCTCCGCGTCAAGGTGGGCACCTGCTCCCAGGGCTCCTTTCACCTGTGGGCCCTGTGCTCTCCCAATCTGCCTCTTTCAGCCCCCTACACTCAATTACTCCATAAATGAAATGCTGTGAGTGAAGGCAGAGCTGTCTCCTTTGCACCAACGGTGGGGTCCCCAACAGCTGTCATCTCACTCCCTAAACCTCAATTGCATGTATGCAGTGGCTAAAATGTGTCGTCAGATGCTGGATGGAGAGGGACACAGGAAGGAGATGGGAGAAGCCAATATTTGGGGGCGGAGGATGTGGTGGTCAGACACTGTGCTAGTCACTTAAAGCACAGCTTGAGATTGCAAATCCAGACAATATCCCTCTGCAATTAGCCCTACTGCCACTTTCTCCAACTGGGAGATTACCCCAGATCACACAGCTGGTGTGATCAGAGATAACACCCACATATGCGTGACAGTTCTCACCACCCCACACCAAAAAACAAACATTGAACACAGTCCCTGCCACCAAGGAACACATAAAATCTAACAGAAAAGAGTAGACTCCTCTTTTTTTCTGAAATGTTTACCTTATGCCAAGCCCTGTGCTTGGCCCTCTGGGGAGACAGCAAGTCACAAACACAGGGGCTACTCTGCAGGGGCTCCCAGTCAAGCGAGGGACTCAGGTCAGCCAGCCTGGTTTCCCTCCTAAGAAGAGCTTTGAGGGAGAGTAGGACAGAGTGTGGTGGGCCCTGTCCCCTTCCCACCAGAAGCGGTTCCTCCTCCTGTTTGTCTTGATTATGGCACTACCCAATGGTCCCTTGTGGTTTTCGTTGTACATATAGAATTGTGAACTCAGTAAGAGGAATAAGGGCCAGATCTTTCTTATCCTTCTGTCCTCATGGAACCTAGCCCTGTGTTCATGCGAGCAAACCCCAGTCTGCTGTTGAACTGAGTAGATCATACTTCAGAGAACAAGGGGTGGGAGGACAAGAAGGGAGTAGGGTCCTGCTGTCACCTGGAATGTCATCCACCCCCTGGCACAAGCTCTTGTTTCCAGGGCAACAGACTCAGCAAGGAGAGGTGGGGTTACTGGGTAGAGTATGAAGCCAGCCACCTCTGAAGTTTTCCTAGATCTGAGTTTTGCCTTGAAGTACGACAGAGGACACCTACGGAAGACCTCTGGAATGTGTGCAGCTGGCTGGGGCTTTCTCCCTCCTCTAACTCCACATCAAAGGCAAGAAACAGAGTGTGGAGCTATCCAGCGTGCTGTGGTCCTGAAGCACGATCCAGGCCTGTCTTCCATCTGTCTCCCATTGAACAAGCAATAGGAACATTATAAGAGAGCCCCTCCCTGATGCTAGAGCCACATACCTGTACCATCCCTAGGGAACACTTCGTCCATAAAGAAACAGAGTCCCCAGGAGGCTAAATTCTCTTCCCACTACCACAGGGCTGATAAGACTGAGCCTCCTGCATAAGATGAGCCTCAATGCTCATCTCCCCTTGCCTTGCTTGTGGGGAATTATACACACTTTTCCACTAAAACAGTGTCCTCTATGATTATGTCATTTCTGCTGTATGGCATTGTGGAAAGAGAAACTCCTGGAGCTCAGTGTTGATTCTAGCACTGACTTGCTGTGTGGCTTTAAACAAACAGGATCTCCATTCTGGGCTGCATATGTCCTGTCTATGAAATAAGGAAGAAGGGTTAATTCAGGGAGGACAAATATATGTCACCCCCTTTCTGCTGTCCTCCCCCAAGCCCAGGCAGACATCACTAATCAATTATGACTCTTTTTTTCCTCTGCTGAGCCTGAACTGTTTCAATGTCTTTCTTATCCAAGTGTTCTAGCCAATAACAACCAGTTTGCAAATGTAAGTGTGCTTCCTGAACTGAAGACCTTTGCTTTCTAGAATTTTCTAGCAATTTTATCTGGCACTCCTTTCAGTTCTCTTTTCCTTGGAGCCTGCGTTACTCTTCTCCAACTCAACTCTCTGATCTCAAGCTCACCTCCTCACAGATGGTTTTGCATTTATGCATGCCACAACACTAGGCGTGCACTTTTACAGAAAGCTGAAGACTACCTAAGCCACAGACACACACATCTCCGAGGACAGTAAGGTCCCTGAGGAGTGCTTGGGCCATTTATTATGGCACATTGGGTTGAAGCTTTAGGAAACACTGGGCTTAGGGAGAAGGAAGAGAATAGAAATCCAAACAACGTGTGCCAACAGAGAAAGTTCAGCCAATTTAATTTCCTGCAGCTGGTCTCATTCTTCAGCTGCCACTTGCTGCCAAAACCCATGCCTTTAAAATTCTAATAGGTGTGAGCAGAGACAATCTGCGTGGATCAGCAGAGTCTCCTGCTAACAGGAACATGCGCCAGTGACTAATGGAAAAGTAAGCAGGTATTGACTTCCTTTGTAAAGACACAGAATGTATTGACACAAGCAATGGAGAGAGGGAGACAACGTCAGTGCTGATGTTTAGTGTTAATGTTTGCAGAACAAGTGGGCGGGGGGGTCTGTGGATCTGCCAGCTTGGAAGGCTGTAGGTGGGCTGTGGGAGTGACCAGCATCCATAGCATCTGTTTCCTCCTAGATCTCGAAGCATAATGGTTTCTCTCTCTCTGAAGCCAGGCTGAGATTCCTCCCATCAGTAAATTCTGGGAGTGGAGGGGAGGTTTTTGTTCCTGAGTTCTGTACCAAGGCAGAACAGACATGAATACAGATCTGGGAACTATGTGAGGTGTTTTTTTTTAAGATTCACTTCTTTATTTGAAACACAAAGTCAGAGCAAAAGAGGGGGGAGGAAAGAGATCTCTTAATCATTGATTCACTCCTCCAAGTAACCATAACAGCTAGAGTTGAGCTGGACTGAAGCCAAGAACCAGGTCTCCCACATGGGTGCCAGGGGCCCAAGCACTTAAGCCATCTTCTGCTGTTTTCCCAGGTTCATTAATAGGGAGTTGGGTCAGAAGTGGAACAGCAGGTGCTCCAACAAGTACCCATGTGGTGTTGCAGATGGTGGTTTTACCTGCTATGCCAGAGCACCAACTCCAGGAGTTGTGTTTTCAGAGTCTGGGTTGTATTCTCAAGTTCTATAAGCCAGAATGGCCCCTTAACCCTCCTGAGCCTCAGTTTCCTTATCTGTATAATAGGATTACTTTTAATGTAGACTTTAGATGGGTTAGCAAGAATTGTCATTTATTGCAGGTTTACTTTGCACCGGAGTACCTCTCAGAGGGATGATATAACCTACCCAAGGTCAAGTTAGTAATGATGAAAGTGGTATTTAAATCTAGATGCAAAAGAAGTCCCCTTAACCACCATGCTGTAACCCATGGTGGAGAGATGATATCAGATAGCTGCTCTCAAGGGCTTAGCACCATGTGTGGCATGCAGTAGATATTTAACATCCCAATGTATCATCACCATTACCACCCCCCTCATCATCTGCACTTCTGCCAGCACTTCTACCTTCTTCTCTCTCATTATTTTTCCCCATATACATTTATCTGGGGTTCCCAGGGGTGCACAGCTTTATCAATGAAAACTCCAATGTCCATTAACTTAGGAGGCAGATGATGTGTGCTTGCTGTCTCCCTGGCAAGCCACTTCACCTCTTCTGTAAAATGGAAATACTGGTGTACCTACTTCAAGGGGGTTTTGTAGAGATTAACGAGGCAGGGCATGAAAAACACATTCTGTGCTTATAACAATGGTGAGCAGAAGAGACCGTCCCCAGGGATAGAGCTGAGGCAGGCTGAATCCCATGCAAAGGCCCTGAGTGAGGGCCAAGAGCTGCTCCATCCACAATGTGACCTCCTCTGGCCACTTCCCTCCCTTGGACATCTATTTTGCTTTGGCAAAAGGGAACAGGTACCCCCTGCACTCAACCTCTCAGGGTCAGGGAGAGGTGAAATGGAACTGGCGGCTGGAATCGAATGGCTTTGGGAAGTTGGACCTGCTTCACTGCTGAGGAGTTTTATAATAATGGCTTTATCCAGTCCCTGTTCAACATCAGTACATTTCCTGACATGAGAAGGAAGTGCTGGGTGCAGAGAGGGAACACGAAGGCCTCCATGGAGGCAGCCCTGCTGGGGGTGTGGATGCTGGTGTGTGGCAATGGCAAGGCCAGAGCCCCTGCCTGAACCCTCGAACCCCTTCTCTCACCTCCCAGGATGCCTTGCTGGTGGCGCTGAAGAGCCTCATGCCAACCTGCCTCTTCAACGTCATTGGGTTTGGATCCACATTCAAGACTCTCTTCCCTTCCAGCCAGACCTACAATGAGGTAAGGCAGGGGCAGGCCTGGGCACCAGGAAAGTGGTGGGTGGTGAAGAGCAGAGGAAGAGGAAAGAGGAGGTTACCTTGAGGACTGTCTCAGCCACTGCCCACCCAAGGAGCCCTGATCACAGCCAGGGCAGCCAAATGGGGTGCAGAGGGGAGAGACCCATCTCTGCTGAGGTGTTTTCCTGACCCCTCCACCTCATCAGAATAAAATAGGGGTGTGTGTGTGTGTGTGTGTGTGTGTGTGTGCAGAGATGGGAAAGGATAAAGGGGAAAGGGGAGGGCATGCCCTAGACATGGCACATGGACAGTCTCATGAGAACAAAGGACTCATGCAGGGCTGAGCTAAAAAGGTGAGTGGTGTAGAGAGGAGTGAGCAGGTGGGTGAGTGGGCATGAAGTGGGATAAGGAGAGGAGCCCTGCAACTGCTTGAAGCAGGAGGGCTGAGGCCTCAGCAGCAGGTGCAAAAATCAGAGCATCCTGCCCAGATCTAAGGAGGACGAAGGGAGAGAGGGAAGCAGGAAGTGAGAACACTGGACAACTTTTTAACTAAGAATAATTTTACGAATTTTTTAAAATGCAGATGAGTTACAATTGTTAAGTTTAGGTCATCAAAAAGAGATGTTTTTTTTTTTTTTAAATCTCTCTTGATTACACCATCCAGACAATAGAGAAGGCAAAATGCTATGAGAGCTTGGTATCCATCCGTGAAGCCTTGTTCTGTTTGTGTGTGCATGAGTAGGTAGGACCAGGCCTCCACACTGCTCAGAATCCACTTTTCTAACACCAGAATCTATATGCATCCATTTTTATACTATTCAGTATTTATTGCTTACCTTAATTTTAATAACCACCTAATATTTCACTGGAGAGATTGAGTTTTTTCACAAAACCCTACAGTTAGCATTTAAATTGTTTTTATCTTTTTCCAGGTAGTCAGTTTTGTATCATAGATTTTGCTCATATACTTAATCATTCCATTGAAGTGAATTCCTACTCTTACTGGTTCAAGATCTTAAGAATATTTTTTTTTAACACTGACTTATTTGAAAGGCAGAGGTGGCGGGGGGGTGGGGCAGGGACAGAGAGAGATTTTGCATCTGCTGGTTCACTCCCCTAAAAGACCGTAATAACCAGGACTGAGCCAGGGAGAAACCAAGAGCCAGGAACTCCATCTGGGTCTCCCACATGAGTGCCAAGGCCCAAGCACTCAGGCCATCTCCTGACATCTTATGTCAGGCACTCAGGGAGCTGGAATGGAAGTGCAGCAATGACAGGAAGTTCCAGCCAGCTAAATGTGGGTCCAGAGGGAGGAGACCCGAAGCCCAGACACAAGGCCTAGTTTCCTCAAAGTGTCCCAGGAGTCGGTACCAGAATCAGGCTCAAGGTTCAAGTCCTAACAATTTCTGGTCTGGGATTCTTCCCACATCACCTGTCTCTCGGTGAAAAAGGAACCCTCGCTTGTGCTGAGAATTCAGGCTTCACATGCTGCCCTTGGCAGAAAGACATAAATGTGTAAAGAAGCATCCAGAAAGGAAAAGATTCAGGGACCACAAAAAATGGCCTCTCAGGCATCCCTGGTAGAGGTGTAGCTGGACAGAACTCTACCAAAAAAGTGACCTCCTGTGTTTCCTATGAGCAGCACAGCAATACAGTTGGGAGTATCAACTCCAGTGAGGCTGCCCTTGGATCCAGGGGGAGGCGTGTTTCAGGGTCTCCATGCCACAGGTGACCCTGGGGTCCACTTCCCCCAACAGGAGAGCCTGGCCCTGGCCTGTGACAACATCCAGAGGATGCGCGCCGACATGGGTGGCACCAACATCCTTTCCCCACTCAAGTGGATCGTCCGGCAGCCGGTGCACCAGGGCCACCCACGGCTCCTCTTCCTCATCACGGACGGCGTTGTCAACAACACCGGGAAGGTGCTGGAGCTGGTGCGCAACCATGCCTTTTCCACCAGGTCAGCCCAGGCTGAGGGCTGAAGGCCTGCTCGCCCACACCCCCACACCCCAGGTCCAAAGAGCAACCCACTCAGTGCAGGGCGGCTCTCTCCTTCACTCTCCATTTGAATCTGAGGCCAGCTCCCAGATGCTCTGTGCCTTTCCCCACCAATGCACTAAAGCAGCCCGTCTCTTCCCCCTGCCCCCAGGTGCTATAGCTTTGGCATTGGACCCAACGTCTGCCACAGGCTGGTGAAAGGCCTAGCGTGTGTGTCCAAGGGGAGTGCTGAGTTCCTGGTGGAGGGGGAGCGGCTGCAACCCAAGGTAGGTGGAAGAGCCCCCAGTTTCTCCCCATGCCTGGAACTTAACAGCCCCAGAGAGATCAGGCAGCAACTCAGGCGGAGCTGGGAGCTGCACCCTGGTGACAATCATTGAGGTAAGACCACAGCTTGGGCAAACCGTTGGCGCCATCCCTGGAGCCCAGGCCACCTGGTCTCTAGCCCCTCCAGCCTCAGCCACTGGATGGCCAGGAAAGAGGCATCTCAGGGAGCCCCCATATTTATGGCAACAGAGTTGTGTTTGGAGTCATTTCTGGCGCATTCCTGTTGACCAAAAGGAGTGGTTCAGAAAACTCCCAAGGACTCAGAAATAGAGGCATTTTCAGTCTACTCACCACTTCCCAAGTATTCAGCACAAGCAAGTCCAGACCCTCCAGGAGGAGCCACAGACTTCCCAGGAGCACAGAAGGGAAGACTGCAGGCCATAAGGCAGGCCCAGCACCGAGAAAGCAAAACCAGGGCCAGCTTGGGCCAGGAGTCCTGCAGTGGAGACTTCCTGTTAGAAAATCTGCCTCCGCTGAGCTTACAGGCTTCCTGGAATGAGTGTGATCAGAGCTCAAAAGCTCCAGCATTGCAGCTGAAAACCATCTCCTAACAGCATTTTTTGCAAAAACACGTGTGGTCCTCCTAAGAGGGAGATTGGAGCACGTGCGTCTGCAGGTGCTGTGCTCTCTGAGTGGCTTATCCCGAGGCCTGTAGTCCATCTGAGGAAACAGCCTGGGTGATACCAACCCACAGCTGTCATTGCTTGAACGCCTACCACATGTTAGATATTTCAAAGTCCATCAGTGCATGTCATCCTAGCTCAGCGCCTCCACTTAAACAGAAGTAGCATGGAGAAAGATAGGGGCCCACGCGTGGACACAAACCTGGGTGCTAGTCACAGCTTCCTTTTGAGCCTCAGATGTGCCCATTTGACATGGGAGGTTTAGGAAAGAGGAGAGCAATGAGTATTTTCCAATTCTGATGTCAGAATTCCAGCAGGGTTTGCCCTGCCAGGCCAGCCACCCGAGGCTGCTGCACCTGCTCCCCCATCAAGCCCCACCCACATGGTCCCCATAGCCCCCACCTGCCCATGTCCGGCTCACACACATTCACCCAGCCTGTGTTCTGCTCCTGCTCAATAGATGATCAAATCTTTGAAGAAGGCAATGGCGCCTGTCTTGAGTGATGTGACAGTGGAGTGGATCTTCCCTGAGACCACCGAAGTCCTGATCTCACCCGTCAGCAGCAGCTCCCTCTTCCCAGGCGAGCGGCTGGTGGGCTATGGCATCGTGTGTGATGCTTCCTTGTACATCTCCAATCCCAGATCTGTAAGTATCCAAGAAACTCCAGGGGTCCCCGGGGGTCCAGAGCCCCTTGCCTACAAGTCATCCATTGCTGTAATCATGGTTCGTGGCATCCTGGAGCTAATCAAGACTGAGTTTGCAGTTGAGGCCAAAGTTGCCAGGCCTTGGGCATTCCATCATAGAGATGCTATTGGAGTGGAGCCCCCAGTCTCACTGTGGGGTCCTCAAGAACCCCTACTGCAGGTCCTCTTGGGAAACTTTTTTAATATGTGGAGCTAAATCTGGATCTGCTGTCCTGAGGGCAAGGCCAAGGAATCTGCATTTAACATATACTTCAGTTCAAGAACAACTGCACTGGGGGTCCTTTCTGTAAACACTCTTGTCGGCTAAGATCTTGAGTAGGTTTGTGGCTTCAGCTATTCACATGAATCATTCTCTTGTATTTGGTGGTAGACGTGAAAGAAAAGCAGTGCACTTTCCAAAGGGAGGTCAGAGTCACGCTAAAACACGGGAAGTGGCCTGAGTCGTTCTTTCCTCACCCATCCGTTCTCTGTGGGAGATCTCCAATCTCCTTTAAAAGATTCCCCATCTTGTTTTTGCTTTTTAAGAAGCAAACTCAGTCTGCAAAAGGATTGGGTAGGTGTGAAATGGGCTTGGTCTATAAGTGAAAGGCACAGACATCATGCTTGATAATAGCAATCACTGAGTTTATAATTCAAGAGGCATTAAGGAGTGGTGAGAGTGTGGCCGGCTGGATAGCATACTGACTAAATCTGGTAGCTCCTTCTTTCCTCTACTGTGTAGAAATATGGGCTCTGTGCTAAATACATTTCCAAATTTTCAAGAGAAATTGGAATTTGATGTGAAAAGCCCAGATTTTTTAATGTTATGGAATGTCTCAAGAACCATGAGCAGGGTCATGGTCCATGCCTTACAGACTGTTCAAGTCCAGCAGGAAGACCATCAACAAATGTTGCTGAAGCTTTTGCACAGGGCAGACCTTCCTGGAGATCTACGAGGTACCAGATCAACAGACCCTGCAACCAGAAGAGACCCAAGTCCCCCAAGCCCCGTCTCCTTTCCTTACCCAGATATCCTTCAGATATTATGGCTGCAAACCTGACCTGCCACAGCCCTCCTGGAAAGCAGTCTAGAAATAATGAGACGTTAGAAACACAAAAATCTCCCATCTTGCAGATGCCACTGCTAGGAATCCAATGCGCAGAAATAAAAGCGATGCTATGGATTCAGGACCAAGAATTAATTATAGCAGTTCTTGGGGTGGTGAATGACCAAAAAATGGTTGACAAGAAGGGATGGCAAGAGAGGTGATGGGGTGTTAGTGTAAGATATTGTACAATTGAATACTAAAAGGAAAGTTTGACACGGGCAATTTCTAAGGTGTTTCAAGTGTGAAGTGTCAGATACCAATACATGCTAACAGCTCGGTACAATTTTTACAAGCCAGAAAAATCCTCGTGTGACTCTGGCACTGAAGTCAATTATATATATATATATATGCATGATGTATGTGTGTATACCATGTATATATATGTTTATATTATGGAGTGTGCTAGAGACAATCTGTGATTCATTATGTTCATTTTGATGACCTGTTTAGAGACAGGAATAGCATTTTTGACATTTTTGAAGAATGACGTCAAGGATTGAGAACGCAAGTGACATAGCTAATAGGGAAAGACAACTCCATTTACCATCTCTTGAGCAGGAATTGGGCTGCATCCCTGCGCTCATGCTCGCCGCTGCCCCATGCGGAGTCCCTCCTGGCATCTGGCCTCAAGCCTCGCCCCCTCTCTCCCCTCCCTCCAGGACAGCAAGCGGCAGCGGTGCAACTCACTGCAGTCCCAAGAGTCCAGCAGCTCGGTCTTCTGCCACTCTCCAGATGAGGGGCCTGGCCCAGACAGCGGCGACTGTGCAAAGAGCGTGGGGGCACCCTTCCACCTGGAGCAGGCCAGGGACACCCGGCTGTTCAGCGGAGACTCCACCCCTCATGCAGGTGCGTCTGCTCTGCTGCCTTGTCCTTGTAGGCAGCGGATGCGAGATCTCTCAGTGTCTCGCCCTCGTCCGCCTCTGTAACTCCTTCAAATCACTCACTCAATAAAATCTTTAAAAAGCAAGCAGAGAAGGGAGGCACCAGGCATAAGCGGGGGGTGTGGGGTGTAACATTCAGGAAGTACATGCTCCTGGCTGCTCATCTCCTCTGCCTAGAATGCGTGGGACCTCCCGAAGGATCAGAGGGCGCGTCGCTGGGAAGATGGAGCCGAGCTACCACGGGCAAGGCTTCGGGGCCCGGGGGATGGGAACAGAAGGGAGTGCAAGTTTCCAAGCAGGAAAGGGACACACAAGTCCCACCCTGTTCCCTCACCCTGATGGCTTCCCCCATCCTCATCTCTACCCCCTGCCCAGGTCTGGACTCCTCCCCACGACGCAGGGCTTACAGCACCAACCAAATCCCCAACCCCAAGCCCTGCCCAAGGGCCATCACGGCCAGTGACCCCACTGTGCCTGCCAGGAGATACCCACTGCGGAAGGCCAAGCTGCAGGACCTCTCTAATCAGCCCACCTCAGATGTTGCCACTGCCGCCGCTGCCTCTGCCACCCGTGGGCAAATCAGTGTGCAGGTACCCACATGCGGCAAGCTGGGGATGAGCCAGGGAGGATGCGGGGAGGGGCCGTGGTTCAGCCACAAGGACAGGGTCTATGCATGGTGCCCACTATGAAGTGAGTCACCACCTTCCTAATTACCATGCCCACTGGTTCAATTCCCAAATGGCCATAATGGCCGGGGCTGGGCCAGGCCAAAGCCAAGAGCCAGAAACTCCATCTGGATCTCCCACAGGGAGATTGTAGGCCATCTTCCACCAATTTCCCAGGCATATTAGCAAGGAACTGGATCAGAAACAGAGAAGCCACGTCTTTAAACTGGCATTCATATGGCGTTGCAAGCAGAAGCTTGGCCCCCTGCACCACAACACTGGGCCCTCCATGAACTGTTTGCAGTCCCCAGTACTGCACTGCACAGAGATAACTATAGCCTGATGTGCTTCCCAGGACTGAATTTCTAAAAGTAGAACTGCTGGGTCCAGGGGGTGGGACACCTTCTTTCTTACTGGAGAAAGCATTGCTCAACTTCATAGCAGTTTATTCTCCTGCCAGACTCCACCAGATACTCCCAGTGAACACGCTGGCTGTCATGAGATATTTAAACAAGTGCCAATCTGCACGAGAGGGGAAAGTGGTAACTTGCTGTAATTTACCTTGCCCTCATTTTATGGGCTGATTGGGGCTCCTCTACCAAGTCCTCCAAGCTGCCTTGCACTTATTATGAAATTTACCGTTCATTCCCACTGACTGGTAAGAGGATTCTCCTTACGATGATCTTGGTCAGGTGTGATGCGTGTGTATTTCCTAGCTGGATTTGTTGTTTGTTCTAGCGCCAGGCCCATACATGAAATCAATAAAGCAGAACAGAGAGATCATACAGAAAACCAGCTTTGCGCAGAAGCAGGGACGGAGGTGGGAGGCTGATTAGTCACCGTGACTCAGGGGATAATCTGTTTTCAATAAACTGTGGACATTTGTGCCACTCAGAAAAGCAGGGGAAACCCGGCTGCTAGCTCCTCCTGCTGAGACAGATTTCATGTGAATCCAAGACCTGAATCCCCAGACAACACTAAAAGCACAGGCACCCAAAAAAAAAAAAAAATCTAGATTTTTGAATGGAAAAGACCTTTGAGGCATGACAGATGGGGAAAATTGATCATTTTAACCACACATCAAAAAGCTTTATGACCAATTTTATTTTAAAAAGTGGTTTTTGACTTATCCGTGGTTTGTGTTTTTGCGTGGTTTCTGAAGCTTGGAGATCAGCCCATGGCTGGAGATGGTTTTTGCTGGCATTTCTCATGGGTGTCGGAGCCCAGGCCTTGTGCTATTGGGCACCGGAGGGGCAGTGTCCTGAAGTTCTAGGGGTGGTAGGAAGAAGCACCATATCTGTCACCTTGGCCTCTGACTCCCAATCTCGCACCCCTCTAGCCCTTGCCAAGCGCTGGCCAAGACAGGAACCAGGTCCCCAAACTCCACGGCCCTGGGGCCCGTAGGCCCTCTCTGCTGCCCCAAGCCTGCCAGCCCCTCCAGCCCTCCAACCAGGATGCTCAGGCCTGGAGTCCCCTGGGAGAACAGGATCAAGGCTCCAGCCAGAAGGCTGCGTCAGACCCCTGCAGTCCCAGGGAGCTAGGTAAGCACCTGCTGGGACCACTGCCAGCCAAGGGGACACTCTTGGCTATAACCCAACTTCACTAGACAAATGGGGAACCCAGACCTGTGTCCAGGTCCCTGAGGGTCCCCAGTGGCCAGCCCCTCCCTGACACCCTCATCCACTCCATTCAACCTGCCTGGGTGGCCTGGGAGGCTGCTTCCACCCCATCCTTGCTGCCCCCACCCAAGGCTCTGGGTTCCCAGGAGGTGGACCTGCCCCTCCCTTGGGGACAAGCCCATGACACCCCCAACTGGCCTAGGAAAGGGATTTATGATCCCTGGGGGGGTAGGGGCTGATCGTGCTTTGGGGTGAATTTACCTGTGGGAGGGATGGAGCCACCACCCCCGCCCCTGTGTGCCTTCCAGGCAGGCAGCCTATCCCCAGTTCAGCGCAAGGCCCTCTTCTCTCTTGGCCGGCAGAGCCTTCCCGTCACTCCTCCACCTTGGAGACAGAGACATCCTCGGACTGGGAGCCCCCGGCTGAGTCGGAAAAGCCCACCAGTCCTGGAAGATCCACCACCCCTCGCCCGGTGCTGGGCAAGGCCCTGGTCAGAGGTCTGCGTGATAGCCAGCACCTGCAATGGGAGGTGAGCTTCGAACTGGGGCCCCCTGGCCCGGCGCGAGGCAGTGGGCGCGACAACGACCTGTGGAGCGAGACCTTCCACCACCTGGCAGCCCGTGCCATCATCCGTGACTTCGAGCAGCTGGCGGAGCGCGAAGGCGAGATCGAGCAGGGTGAGCGCCCCGACCCTTGCCACTCTCGTGGTTCTACCCAGTGCCCACTCACAGCCCGGACCGTCCCTACACACACACATACCTGCGGACCCTGGCCCCTCCTCACAGCACCCTCAGAGCCTGCCCACTGCCCACTCTGCAGGGTGAGAGTTCATTCCTACTCCACTGATCAGCTCCTCCTCTGACTCCCACCACCCCACCACCCTGGCACCTGGAGTCCTGCCTCTCACCTCCCCCGCCCCAACACACACACACATCCATGCCTCCTACTTCCCCCTGGGGATCCCTCCTCTGTGCTTCCAACTCCTTTCCCCTCCCCTCCCAGGGCTTGCCGTTCCTCTGCCAGTCCCACTGTGGGTCTCTGGAGACTGAACAGTGGCAAGCCCTGACTCCCACCCCATCAGCACAAGAGCCAACCAGATGGTATAGGTCCAGATCCCCATGGCAACTGGGGGGACAGGCTCCCCAACAAGCTGTTAGACACAGCTGAAGGTCACCGGGAACACAGCTACCCCCTCAGCCCTGGGCGCTTGACACCAACAACCCCACAATTGAGTGCACCTGCCCAGGCCTGGGTTCCAAAAACTGTCTCATCGGGGTGCTGGGTGAGCCAAGCTGGGCACATGCAGCACCTTGGAGGAAGGTGCCGGATAGGGAAGGTCTCGTTTTCCTACAGCATCGTCCCATATTTAATACATTCTTCTTTTCTACATCGGCAGCTCATCTGACCGGTTCCAAAGCACCTGCCAATCCTTCTTGCCTGTTCCCCACACCCACCCCCAGACTGCCTGTCTTATGGGTCTCCATTACCATGCCCTTTAATTTGACGGATTCTTTCCTGTGTTTGCTTAGCAAGCTGCCAGCCAAAAGCAGAGAACGCTGACCAGGTCCTGCCTTTAGCTGCTGGAGGAGTTCCTGAGTCCTAACCATGACCCCTGCCTCTCCCCTGCCCCGCCAGGGTCCAACCGCCGCTATCAGGTGAATGCCGTGCACACCAGCAAGGCATGCAATGTCATCAGCAAATACACAGCCTTTGTGCCCGTGGACTTGAGCAAGAGTCGGTACCTCCCCACCGTGGTGGAATACCCCAATGCTGGTAAGGCAAGCCGCTGGCTGGGGCACTCCTAGGAGCCACACAGGCTTTCTGAGCCACAGGAGGAGGACAACTGTGATTTGGGGGCGGGGGATGGAATGAGTGTCACAGATCTGCAGGATAGGCTACAAGATGGGCCAAGAGGCTGAAAGGCCCTAAGCAGGAAGTCACCCTTTTGAGGGGCCCCATCCCCTCTGTGAAGCCACCTCACCCTTTCCCCGTCACATCAAAATGACTTTGTTGTAGTTTTCCCAATTGCAACAATGATATGCACTCATTGTAGAGGATTCCAAAATGTAACAGCACACAACGAAGAATGGGATGGGATGGGATGGGATGGGATGGGATGGGATGGGATGGGATGGGATGGGATAGAATAGAATAGAATAGAATAGAATAGAATAGAATAGAATAGAATAGAATAGAATAGAATAGAATAGAATAGAATAGAATAGAATAGAATAGAAAAAAGACAAAACACCTGGGAGCCCAGTCACCCAGGAATGAGCACTAACTACCCCCTGGTTGTGACCATCTTTCTAGATTTCCGTCTGTGGATATATCTACATGTAAAGCAATCAAATGTCACAGGCCCACAATTACACCAATGTGTGCCATGCTTTACAAATATGGGTGTGAAAAATAGTCTCTATTTGATTCCGTTTAACAGCATAGTGTGATCCTTTTAACAGCATAGAGGGTCTCCCTTATCATGGTAGGTCCAAGGCATTTGTGTATTTTCCAGGTTATCTAACCCTGAGCGCTGCTCTGCCAAGTCGGTACTGCCATCACTCCCATTCTGTAGGTGGGAACTGGAGGCAGAAGTGAGCTAAGTAACTCTGCTGAGGCTCCCCAGGGGCCTGGGTCAAGTCTGTTTTCTTTTCCGAGATTTATTTATCGGAAAGGCAGAGTTAGAAAGAAAAAGGAAGCAGCATGTTAAGTGTGGCCCAGGACACCAGCACTGGGCCAGAGGTTTCTAAAAGCAGAAAGGAAAAGAAAGGAGAGTCCCTATCCAGAAAGCCACACTGCTTCCTGAACAGCGTCGGGGGCAGCCTCACCCTGTCCAGGGGAGTGTCATCCCCACTGCCCAACGAAGGGACCCAAGGCTCAGAATGGCCAGCGCCTCATCCCATTGGTAAAAGATGAGGCTGGGTTGCAAGGCCAAAGGTCAGGTTGCATGATGCCTTTGGATCATTCAAGCATTGGAGCCAGAAGCATTCCTGCCAGCTCTGAGAGGAGGCAAAGGCCTGGTCCACCTATGGGTCCAACTAAGTCTTCTCCCTGTCCTCCCCAAAGGGGTGGGCTTGCGGATGCTCAGCTCTCGGGTCCTGACTCGACAGTGGAAAGGCACCTCTGCGGGCTTCGGACGGTCCCAGGCCACGCTCAAAGAGGACTCGGCAGCAGGAGATGGCAAATTCCATGTCCCAAGTAAGAGCCACCTGAGGCGCATGCAGAGTATGGGCCCTGGCAGTCACCCTGCCCTCATATTCAATACTGGAGAGACCTTGCTGGGCCTGCGCTCCGGGTGCATGGGCAGGGCCAGAGCAAGGCCAGGCCTACTCAGGGTTCAGCAGACCCATGAGTATCGTGAGGAATGCAGCACCCACCACCCCCACCCCTGGCTTTGCCCCCGCTCCTCTACGAAGTCTGCAGATCCCAGTAACGGGTCCCTGCCTCCAGCCCCTGAGTCCCCAAGGACCCTGAACAACAAGGGACTGAGCAAAGCACAGAAAGCCCAGCACACCTGTTCGTGTGCCACCAGCTGCTGGTCGGGCCTTCCAACAGCTTCCTTTCAATCCTCTCCAGGACCTTCATATGTCCTTGACCTTCATGTAACCTTTCACAGGTTTGCAAGATGGTATTCAACTCTCTCCCACCTTAAGCTAGCATGGGAGCCCAGAGTTCACTGAGCCACCATCCCAGGCCCCCAGACCATGAGCACTTGTTACCTGTGGTCACAGCAGGTGTTCCCAGACCCTCATGGGTTTTAAACAGAAAGTCAGAGGCAGAGTTCTTCAAAAGCAAGATGTCTTGCCAACTCCTCATCCCTCTGGGACCCCAGACTCAGAGGATGCTGCTCAGCCCCTGTGTCAAGCCGAGATGCTAGGCTACAGGCTGTTCCTCTCTGCCCTTCTCCACAGCTTGGCTCTCAGAGGCCACGGCTTCCCCCAAAACCCCAGATCCCTCTGTCTTACGCCTCAGGGTGTCTCAGATCCATGCCTCAGGGTGTCTGATTTCCAAACCCTTACCCTCCCCTACAACTCTCCCTCCCTGAGGGAGACCACAGATCAGGCGGAGAGTTAGATGGGTGGCGGCCCTTGCTCCCCTTCCCCGGGGCTCCCCACTACCAGCCTGAGAGGTGAGCAGAGCGAGGCTCTGAGCTGATGGTGGTGATGGAGCCAGGGCTTGAACTCGGACATACTCAGTCCAGAGTCCCCAAGGCATCCACATCCCATCTGCCTCCATCACTCGGGCTCTAGCCCACTCCTGAGCTGGGAGTTTGGGACAACATACTGGGCTCCATTCAGCCCTGGCAAAGCCAGGGTTTTACTGAGGGTTTACTGAGCCTGCTGGTGCTGGAAGCTTCCTCTAGAACGTAGTCACTCCCTCCTCCAGCATGGGCCACCTCCTCCTCCAGCACAGACCACCCCCTCCTTCAGCACATAATCCCTCCCTCCTAAGTAGCCTGCCCCATCCCTTTCTAGCCCTGGAAAGGACGACCCTAGGAATAACCCCTTTGATGACACATTTCCAACTAAAGAGGTGTGGTTGTTATCCCCATTTCACAGATGGGGAAGGTGAGGTCCAGAGGCCTCTACCGAATAAGTACCATGTGCTGGTGTCCCTGGGCCCCTTCTCAGCAAGGCTTTGCCCTGGAGACACCCCCTTTGCCTCCTGACCTGTGAGCTCCCAGGAGCCCCCAGTGGTTCCTGCTTAACACTGGGTCTTGGTGAGCATCTAGCCAGGCACCAAACACTGCCCACTGTCTGTGCATCATGTTGTTTAATTCTCACAACAGCATTGTGAGACAGGCACCAAGATCCCTAGCGTGCAGGCGAAACTGACAAGGAAGTGACTTTGCTGAGGCCCCACAGCTCCTCGGTGGGCAGACCACAGTTCTGTGTTGGGAAGGTGGAGACGGGAATTCGGCCCATGAGAGCTGGTAGGGAGGAGGAAAGGCCGGGGTCAGCCCTCACTTGTTGTCTCCCTCCTCCGTCATAGGCAGGGAGGAGAGCCCAGGAGTGACCATTAGAGAGATCCTGTCCCCTAGCCGCGAGAAGCACACGGCCTTGGAAGGTGAGTGGCAGCCAGCCCTGTTCCTCATCCTGATTTAAAGGGTGACAGCGACCAATCCAGAAAAGACTTGTTCCCAACTTGAAGATGAAGGGTAAAGTGACTCACAGAAGTCTCCCTACATACATCTTGGTGACAGAGCAGGGCCTAAGTCAGGCCTCCTAGTGTCCAGAGAGGGGCCACTCTGGGCCCGACCCCACTGTGCCTGGAGTCCCCCAGCAACATGCCACAGACTCACTCAGTGTCCCCACTTAGTAATAAAGGGATTAACATAAACTTAGCACTGTCCCCATAAGGTCCCAGAATTAACCTGCCGAGGAAACTTGCAGTCAGTGGTTCCACCCCTCCCCATGCCAACCAAGTCACAAACAGCCCAGCAGCCTAGGGACTGGCTCCTGTTCCTAGTGACACAGGGATGCAGGCAAGCCCTGCCCCGAGGTCTGTCCCCACTCCCACGGGGACAGGTCACTGTCAGGCCTCAGGTCTGATTCCTGTGGTTCTCTAGGGTCCGTGCGCAACCTGCCTCCTGATTCCCTCTCTTCCATCAAGGCCTCAGACGCAGTTTTTGGATCCAGGTAAGCAGATTTCCAGCAAGGGGTATCCCGCTGAGGTCCACCGTCCTGGGACTGTCCCCTCAGACAGGTACTATAAAGGCCCCACTGTAGCCAACGCTGCCTCCCAGATCTTGCCCTGCCTAACACACCAGGTCCACCTCCGTCCCCCACTTCCTACAGTCTCCTAACCACATGTGCCCCCGGGAGGGTCGTACACAAGCATGACCGCTGGGCTGAGCAAGACCTGGTATCCAAGGTGGTCGCAGGAAGACCCACCCTCACAGAGCCACCTGCAGCCGATGCTCCCCCATCCCATCCTGCCCAGCCGCCAAGGAACAGAAGGGTGGAGGATGCCACTGCTTGGACCCCTTCCTGGCCCTGACGTTCTGAGGCGGCTGGGCAGGCCCTAAGGGGAGAGCTAATCGGAGACACCTGACCCTCCCCGCCCCCAACAGGCTGAATCTCAACAAGACCAAGCTGTTGACACGGGCAGCCAAAGGCTTCCTGGGCAAGCCACTGGCCAGGACTCCTGAGGTGGCCTCGGGCAGCCGGAGCTCTGACTACATCCCGCTGGTGAGTGCGCCCCCATGCGGCCCACAGGGCAGCAGGGCCTCTCTGTGAGTGCCCCCTGCCCGGAAGGAGGAAGCCCTTAGCCTGAGCCCAGACTCCCACAGCTGCCTGCCACGGACGGCCCCAGTCAGCAGGGCAGAGGGCATAGGCCTGAATCTTCCTTGCCCTGGGCACTTGGGACTTGCTAGAGGCCACAGCTAACACCACAGCTATTCTTTGCAATCTACTGCATTTGCCTTTTAAAAAAATCTCCAGGCTGTTTGCTTTGTATGCCACATTGTCCATGTGTGTATGTGTGGCAAGCTGGCAGTGACTCCCAAGCAAGCACAACGAACATCCTGGGGTCGGTGGGGGGAGGTCCATGCTGCGGTAAGCGAGCGGCACCACAAACACCCCAGCAAGAACAGGTACCAAGGCCTGCAGACAAGCAGAAGAGACGGGTCAGGCCACCAAGGGAATTGTGGATCAGAGGGTACTCAGGAAAGGGGCACCCTTAAGCATCGCTGCACACCCACGTAGTGTCCCCTGGGCTTCCAAGTGCACACGGCCACATTCACTCTGGCAAGCGCTGAGTCAGGCTCAGTGGTAGTGGAGGCAACGCTGAGCCAAACGCATGTGGTCCAGGCACTCATGGGGCTGAATGTCTGCAAGGACCCACACAGGGAGCCAGGCAGTGCTCATCCCAGGGAGCTGCAGGCAGGATCAGTGGGGGAGTGCAGGGGTGGGAGACACCCAGGTCAGCTTAGAGGTGCATAGGGGCAGGGGATGGCCAAACAGGGCATCCTAAGGAAACTAATGCTTGTGGCAAGCCCTGACAGCTGGCCAAGGGCCTGGGCAGGGGGAGGGGAAGGCTAGACAGCTGGAGCCACAAGGCTGATTGCTAAAGGACAACGGCAGACCACGGCTGTAAAGATCGCATTTATGCTAAGCAAATCTCAAAGCCACTGACTTGACTCCAAAAAGCACAGAGCTCTACCTGACACAGCCTGCTCTGACAGTCTGGGGGTACAGGACAGGTAGACTGGGTGAGAGTGGGATGAAGAGGCGGGGACACCACCGTGAGGAGGCACTGGGTGGATGACAGAGCTGCAGGGGCCCAAGGAGACTTGGAAGCTGATTGGTGCTGAGACAGGAAGGGGCGGGGCAGCGGGGATGGAGCTGCTTCCTGGGCCCAGGCAGCCTAGGTGAGTGTGGGAGGCGAGCACGTGGGCTGTGTGGGTGTGAGGGCTCCAGGGACTGCCCCCGGGAAGCCCACTGAGGGCTCCTCCACACACAGGTGTCTCTGCAGCTGGCCTCCGGAGCCTTCCTGCTCAACCAAGCCTTCTGCGAGGCCATCCAGATCCCTATGGAGAAGCTCAAATGGGCCTCGCCCTTCACCTGCCACCGTGTGTCATTCACGGCCCGCCAGGCAGAGCCCGAGGCCCGTGGCTCCCAGCCGTGCACCCCAGCACAGCACCCCACATGCACCAGCATCTCCCTAGATCCCTTAGCTGAGGGCCGGCCGGCCTTGGAGCCCGGGGCGATGGTGGAGCACACAGGAAAGCTGTGGGCCACCGTGGTGGGGCTGGCCTGGCTGGAACACAGCTCTGCCTCCTACTTCATCGAATGGGAGCTGGTGGCAGCCAAAGCTGACCGGTGGCTGGAGCAGCAGGAGGTACCTGAAGGCCGCTCTCGGGGCACACTCAGGGCCGCCGCCCGCCAGCTCTTCGTGCTTCTGCGGCACTGGGATGAAAACCTGGAGTTCAACCTGCTCTGCTACAACCCGAGCTACGTGTAGTGGTGGTGGGGCCCAGGGCGGTAGGCGAGCGACAAGGGGCCTTTGCGGCCCACAGCAAGGAACTAGGAGAAGCTGTAGCTGATACATCGGCTGTTTAAAAGAGCCCTGGACTAGCAGATGGGAGGCTGGGTTCAGTGCTCTTTGCTATCAACTTTGCTAGCTCTGCCACCGTAGGCCAGCTCCTGCCCCCTATGTGGGCCCCAGTCTATAAAACAAGAAAGTGAGATGAACGTGTCAGACTAGACCTCTGCGCCCAGGCCTGGGGCTTCCAGCTACTGTGGGTGGTGAGAGAAGACAGAGGAAGACCATGTGGGCACCACTCGGCAGCACTGGGGATGCCCTTTTCAGTCCAAGAGTGCCTGGGCAAGCCCAGTACCTACCAGTACCCAGCAGGCCGGCTCCGCATGGGAGGCCCCCTCCATGAGTGCCTGGACTCTTAGCGCCATGCTGCCAGCCTTCAGACCATCCCATACCCACATGCAAAAATGTCCCCACTCCTCCCACCCAGCAGTCCATCTTAGTGTTGGCTTGCATGCCAGCTACAGCTTCCTGCCAGAGCAGAGTGGGTGGCAGCACTGCTGAGAGACCCCGTGAGCCCAGGTGCTAAACTTAAGCTGTGCCCCGGGCACACCTAGTCTGAGAAAAAGGGACAGTGGAGAGATCCACAGCACCTGTGATGATCCGCACGCAGGAACTGGGGAAGGCAACCCCATGTGCCTATGCTGAGGCTCCAGAGAGGCACCTGCGTGAGCCTTGCATGCTGGGATAATGGGGTCCTGCTCAGTTATAGCACAGTGTTGAGGAGAGCAGCTGCCTGGGCACCGGAGAACTGGGCATGGATGCAGTGCCCCTGGGGGCAGCAGCTTGGGCATGGAGCACGATTTGCTCGATATCATGAACAGATCTGGAAGTTCCAAAGTAGAAGTGAGTCCCCAGGGGCTTCCCTCCTGCAGCCCCACTCTCTGACCCCTGCATGGAGATCTGGCTCCCCCATTACCAGGGCCACAATGTCCAACCACAGAGTCCCCTGGAGGTGGGTGTGGACCTCACCAGCTTGGCATCCCAGACTGAATCTGTGCCCCTTTTCTCCATGGCCTCACCTGATCAAATTCTCCTTCTGGGAATGTCCCATCGCCCTGGCATGGAGCCCACATCCATGGCCTTCCCCCCTCTGTGTCCCCCCGCACTTCAGGGAGACCTTGACAGTCCCTGTTCATCAGACCAATATGCAGAGGCCTAGTGAGCTCTGGTGCAAGTCCAGATCTGGAAAGGTCCATTCTACAGCAGGGGCTAGGGACAAGGGAAAGGAGACACCTGTTTCCCATAGCCCAGCGCCCTGCATCCAACATCCTATTGTGCTGTGAAACCTCCCCGGGAGGGGGTACGGGGAGGGGAGGTGGCTGTACAGCCCCACTGGAAACTTGGTTAAAGACCACAGCTGCTCAGACTGCTGGGCTCAGGGGCAAGCGCACAGCCAGGCAGGGTCCAGCCCTGTGGCCATCTACTAGCCCAGGAGAGTGCAGGATGTGGGGTATTAGCTCAAGGCTGGTGCTCAACTTGGGGAGGCCAAGGTTTTAGGGCTCTCACTTGAGGCCCCTAGGAGGTAATAGGAGAGCACGTCCTACCCCTGCAAGGCCCACGCTGCAGTCCAAAGTCCCCGCTTGGAGGTGAGGCTGGGCAGGGCACATGGCATCCACTTCCCAGCCCACCACACACAGACAGCCCATTGAGTGAGGCCCAGTCCCGGTGTGAAGTTGAGAAGTGACTTTCCCTTGTTGGCCACCCAGGAGCTGGGGACTTCCTTCTGCTCCGACATCCCCAGGGTTCTCTGCTCCAGAGACACCACCCTCTTAGCAAACATGAATTTGCTCTGATGCTGTGCGTGACCTTGAAGAAGTCATGTGTGTCCCCTGGTTTGAACAAGACCAGGTTTGAACGGGGCTGTGCAGCCCCATTCCCACCCTACCCCCGCCAGCTGGATTCTGGATCAGCAGGCCTCAGTATGGACAAAAGCCAGGGCTTGAGGCTGCGCAGCCCCTGTCCAATGCAGAGCCCAGGTTCCCCCAGAAGCCTGCTGGGAATCATGGAGAAATCCCTGCAACACTCCTTGGCCCCTGCCCCTGTGGTGGCCACTGCAGCCCAGCTTATATTTGATTTAAAGATTTATTTCAAAGTCAGAGTGACATGGAAAGAAGGAGAGACGGGAGAGAGATCTCTCGCCTCAATGTCCAGAGCTGCGCCAGCCTGAAACCAAGAGCCAACAGCTCCATCTGGGTCTCCCACGTGGGTGGCAGGGATCTGAGCACTTGGACCATCTTCTGCCACTTTCCCAGGAGCATTCAGAGGGAGTTGGATAGAAAATGGAACAGCCAGGACTCGAACTGTTGCTCCCAATGTGGGATCCTGGCATTGGAATGGCTGCCTCACCCACTGGACCACAACTCTGGCCCCATGCTCTGCTCGCGTTTGATCTCCACAGTCCCCCGTCCCACATCCAGCACCGAAAGTAAAAAGGGACATTCTCCTTGATAGCAAATGCTCCGAGGACTCCTCCAGGACCTCAGATAAAAGACACCTTCAACAGAACTGCAGCAGAGTTGAGATGGCTCAGAGAGAGCCAGCCTTCTGGGACCAGGAGTGCCAGCGTCGGGCCTGAGGGTCAGGCTCCACTACAAAGCTCAAGTCGCTTCCACGAGGTTCTCAAGCTGGAGGTACCTAGCGCTGGCTTCCGGTCTAAGGTGGACTGGTGTGGCCTACGGTAGAACAAGCCAGTTTAAGGTGGTAAGCAGCTGGGAAGGGTCGTGATGTCCCTCTTCTCTGGCAGGAAGACTCCGGGCCCCCTGTGGTGCTCCTGACTCCACGGCCAGTGTGCAGGTGACTTGTGGCAAGTTGTTTGCCTGCCGTTTTGTGGGTGGATGAGATCCCATTCGATCCAGTGCTGCAGGTGAGACCTGAACAAGCCATGGGCACCTGCGCTGTGGGCCAACGTATTAGAGCCACACCAGGAAAAGAAGCTACTTTGGGGTAAAATGGTGGCTTGTCGGTGTGCATAATGCCATAGCAGCGATGCTACACAGCCCCTCCTGGCAACTGAGGCCACTGGCCCACATCTCCCTCAGGGTGGGTCTTTGGGCATTTGTAAGAAAAGTACCTACTGTGTGCCGGGCACTGTGGGGCATCGTAGCCAGTACAGTAAGAACCATTCCTGTCCTTTGCAGCTGGGTGGGATGGATGTGACAGGTGTGTCGCATGGACTGGTTTCCCACTTGTGGTGCTGACTGGGCACACTGCCGCCTCCTTGGGTCTGCCCTGGGTGTACCTGGCCTTGGACTTGCACCATCCAGTTTCCCTGCATGCCCACAGCCAGTTCCTCCTCCCCAAGCTGCCAGGCTGACCACAGAGCACAGCATACCACAGAGAGAGGAGCCCCTGCTGTGAGCCTCCATGCCCAGGGACAGTTCCTGTGCCTGAGTGCCCAAAGGGGCCACTTCCTGAGGCCCCTCCACGGATGACACCAGCTGCAAGGACTGGAAGAACTGGGCCCCAGCCTCAGCAGCCTCATCTCCAGTCTGCGCCTGCAACCCATCCTCTCCCTGCAGGCAAAGCAGGAGACGGCCAGCCTGAGCTAGCACTCACTGGGACTGATACTTGCTGTGACCATTTCCAGACCCAGCTTCTAGTGGAGTCGGTTCACAGTTGTTCCCCAAATGTTTGAGAAAGCAAAGGGGGGTCGTCCTCCTCCTCCCTACTAGGTGGCTCACCTGTCAGTTAAGTTTTCTGGAAGTTTCTTCTAATTCCCACCCTGGCCCCTGTTCCCCTCTCCTCTTATTTGAGGGCCACATTTCCTCCTCTCCTGGTAACCTGAGAGGCCTTCTCCTCTTCCTTGGCAGGGTCTCCCAAAAAGGGAGAGTGAAAATGGGGTTCCCCTCCATCTCTGTGCAGCCTGCTCCCCGCACAGTGATGGGCCCTATTTACTGCTGTGGCTGCAACCTGTGTGACATCCCAGCCCCCTGTTAGTCAGGGGTCCCAGGATCACCTGTCTGTCCCTGCACACTGTAACACCACTAACTACTCCCCAGACACCTTCTGCACTGGTGCCCTGGCAAGGAGGGGGAGGGGTGCTACCCGGGGAATGGGGCATATGGTCATTGCCAGGACACCCGGAAGATCTTAACTCCTACCAATCTAGCAGCGGCTAGAGAAGTCACCACCAACAGAAGTGCATGCGCGTCCTTCATGCTTCCCCACACCAGTGTGAGACAGCCAGGCAAGGCCATACACAGCACTTGACAGCTGGACAGCCAGACCCAAGAGATCTGTCCCCAGGCCAAGGGCTTGGCAGCAGCAGCATCTGGCCAGGCCCACAACCCCTGACTGCAGGCCCCCTTGACCCTGTGTCCAGCCTGTGCCCAGCCCGCCAACTTTAGCCTCTCAGCAGCACTGCCCCTAACCCCTCTCGACTCCAGGTCCCTGACCACCAAATGGGATTTCCCCTGTTCATGCTGCAAACCTCCTAGGCTCAGTGCCAGCCATCTCGAGCTCCCAGCTGCTTCCAAAGCAAAGCTGACCGTGGCGACACTCGCAGGGGCACATTCCGTATGCCCAGGTGGCTCTGGCTCAAGTGCCATGGCCGGTGCTTGTCCCCACAGAGCCTCAAGTGCCTACAACATGCTGCTCTGTCCCTTTGGCTGCCGCCTGTCCTGGCCCCGTGGTGCCTGCAACACCTGCTCGTCCTCGGAGTTCGTATTGCCTTCCTGCCCGGCAGCCAGTGGTATTGATGTTGTAGAATTTCCAGATGTCCACTGTCTGCTGTCCACCAACTCTTAGCAGCAAATCCTGCGCTGTGGCTGTGTATGTGTGTGTAAGTTCTCAAGGGAATGGCTTTCCTGTACTCAGTGGCTCCTGCGCCATCCTCTAGGCTTCGGCTCATAGACCAGCTGCTGGACCAATGCTGACAAGATGATAAAGTCATCTTTGTGTCTTCTCTCCTGTTAATAAATACTTGGCTTTCACACTAATTGTTCACCGACCCCTACCTCGTTTGGTGTCTTGGTTTGAATCCCCCCAGCCTCAACTTTGTCAGCTTTCCAAGGACAGGGAGGGTGCCAGGATACAAGAGCTTCAGTTTTAGACCAGAGATGGCCCTGGTCAAGCTGACCACGTTGGCCTCAGAAGCAGAGCAGACAGAATCAGTGCAGACAGTTGATCTGGGAGTGTACACCTAGCAGAATAGGAGTTAAACAGGGACGTGATGGACACAGACCACGGGAGTGTTACTCAGCAGCTCCTACCGAGCACTCGGGGACCAGCGCAGGTCCTCTCAGAGCTGCCGGGAGGGAGCGGGGACAGACATGAGCTCACGCAGTCGTTGGCCACTCTGGGACAGCCACAGGTACAGCAGCTGAGCAGGCTCCCACAGCCAGAGAAACGCTGGTAGAAGGAGAACATGATACAACGTGAGACGCACACCCCCTTGCACCTCCCCTACAGCAACAATGAAGCACCACGGGCAGGTCTTTGCAGATTTAAAGTTCCCAAATGCTATGTGCTATTCTAAGGCTTCTACATTAATAAGTAATCAGGAAGCAGCATTATTGAAAGAGTCTGAATTACAAAAGGGAACACATATTTCTTTTGTACATTTGATTTGGTTTGAAATTAGGAAGATGAACTGTGAAATTGATTTTTTTTTTTTGGTGGAAAAAAGAGGCGTGAGTGCTAGCAGTTGGGAGTCAGGCCCATGTGCATGGGAGCAAGGGGAGGGGCCGCAGCACCTGCCACAGTCTCTGGCCCGAGCTTGCCCCACATTTCAGAATTTTCTCGGAAGCAATGATCAAAATGCATTTGGAAATGGTCACCATTTTAGAGCCCACACAGACTGGTCCCAAAATCAAACAGAAAGCTCATTTGGAGAGCCCTGTGTAGCTTGCTTCCTGGCAATCAGTCAACCCTAGGCTGTAGGTGGGAAGGGAGGAGCCCAAGGCTCAGGTGCCTGAGTCCCCTGGGTCCCCTGACCCATGGTGGCCAGGCTGCTCCAAGGCACTGGCTGCCTGACTTGCCCAGGAAACGTGGGCTCCATATTCATCCTGGAAAATAGGGGTGGGGGAGTGCCAAGTTGAGTCTCAGCCTGGCTCTGCCAAGCTCTCTTGCCCTGCCGCCAAGAGCAGATGCCTCATCTTGCCCCCCTCCCTCCCGAGCATGTCCTAGGATCTTCCATCGTGACTCCTGAGGGCAACCACTTCTGAGGTCCAGCTACCCGGGTCCGCAGCCTTGCAGGAAGGAAGGAAAGGGGCAATACAGTGAGACTCTGATTCACTGGGTGCTCCAGCCAGCACTTGCTGGGAGGGCTTTCCCTTTGCATGGAGGAAACAGGGACCTTGGATGTCCAAGATGGTGGCCATCCCAGTCAAGAGCCCCCAGTAAGATCTGGGAGACTAGCTTCGAACGCTTCCTTAGCCACTCCCAAGCTCCAAGACCCTCCAGGAGCAGATAAGAGCTCTCCAGGGTGCTGATGCAAGCCCCTCCTAGCCTTCCTACCTGTCTTCAGAATCCACCACCCGGCCAGGTACAGGGACTGGGGAGCTGTTTGCTGGAATTGCCTCTGCCGGCAGAGGCAGCAGTGCGGTTCTGACACCATCCAGCAGAGGGCGGTGTGGACGTGCACTGCCTTCCAGGCCTTAGCCGGCTCAAAGCAGACATTTGGGGAAAGATGAGGGAGGCTTCAGAAGCTATTCCTGTCCCTGCCAGCAGCCCTTTTCTCTGCTAAAAATGAGTGCCTCGTGATGGCTCGGAAGCCCACTGAAAGCCTGTGCTGGTCACGTACTCACGCATGTGTGCAGGCTCCAGGCCAGCTCACCTGGGGCTGGACAGAAGATAGCAACCTGCTCCTTTCCTGTGTGGCCCAAGCCTCCTGCTGCCCCCTCCCGTTGATGTTCCCTCCATGCAAAGTCCACTTCTTTCAAGAAGCCCTCCCAGACTCCTGTCAGCAGCAGCAATGGATGGGACACACTGTTTACAGCGCGTGCTCGTGTGTTCTTGTTGGAGGTGTCCTCCAGGACAGGGGCACTGCACCCCTCCCACCACCAATGCCACCATCCGGACAGAGGCTTTCCAGGGCCAGAGAGGGTGTCTCCACCCTCAGGCTGGGGTTGTCCCAAAGAGGGCTTTGTCTCTTCCACCAGACCTTGCACCCTCAAGAAGCTGCTTTTCCTTTCCTCCCAAATAAAAGGAAACTGTTCTTCCAGGCTCAGCAGCTGGGACGCCACACCCACTCTGTGCTTGCCTGACAAGTCCCCTCTCGCTGTGCCATCCCCAGAAGGCAGACTCCTCTGTCACTCCCCCAGGAAGGCAGCTGGAGACACCAGAGGAGACCAGATGAATGCTCGCCCTTCCCTTGCTCATCACACACTGCCCACTGGGCCCAGCAGTTTCTGCCCAGTCCCCGCGCCCACTGCCACTGCTATGGCCAGTTCCCAGATGTCAGAGCGGGAAAGGGGGCGGACAGCCTTCCACACCCACATTTTACAAAGGATTGGGGAGGCTTAGGGCCCTGACCAAGGTCACTCGGGTCCCTGCCCAGCCTTCGGCCATATTCTAGTTAGAATTACTCCATGGTGATGCCTTCACAGGGCCACCTGGAGATGCACAGAATGGGAGATGAGGTGCCTGAGGCCCCGGGGCCGGCTGCAAGCAGGTGCACAGGGGTGACTCTCACAGTCTGGAGAGGTAGACTTCAGGAAGGCAGGCCAAAGAGGTGGGAGCAACAGCTAAAGAGCCACAGAGGAGCAGAACACGGGAGACAAAGCTCGCAGGCCGGGACAGGCTCCTCCCACCCTCCGGCTCTGCACACTCCGACTGGGGTCGCAGAACTCCCTGAGGGGATCCGAACCTCCCTGGGTCAGAGGCATGGCCCTGGGCTGGCACCTCCACATGCTGGGCACCTCACTTCCCTTCCCAGCTGGAAAACCCACCACACCCACCAGGTGAGGGAGGACTGGAGATGTGTGTTTGGCCCCCCAGGGGCGCCATTCCTACCCTCTCCCCACTGAGTGGGTGGGAGAGACAGGGAGGGCAGCTGCCCGGGTTTTATAAACTGCAGTTCCCAGCCCAGAGAAGAGACCTGGGGGGTGCCCCCTCCGCACCTTCAGCACCAGAGGGGGGGGGGGGGGAAGCTCTACAAGAGCAATTGTCCCCAGGGAAGTCCCCACCCCAAACAAGACCTGCCTGGGAGGCAGGAAGCTAGGGTAGGAGGAGGCTGAACCCCCAGAAAGGCCCCGGGGGACAGAGGCTCGGATGACCTGCCAGGGCCCTCTCCCCTCTTGGGGACCTCGGGCCTCGGCCCTGCCCCGGGGCTGGCCCACCTGCACCTGCTTCTCTCCCCTGCCTGGGTCTCTTCCCGCCTCCCCGACCTGCACTGCGCTCCGCCCCGCCTCCAAACCCAGCCAAGCCACATCTGTCCTTAACCCACAATCCTGCCAATTAAACCGCTCCCTCCGGCTCGGCAACGGCTGCTGACGTCGGGACAACCAGGCGAGGCGAGGCGAGGCCGCCGCCTACGCGGGCGGCTCGGGGGAGGCGGCAGCCCCTCCCGGGGTTCGGTAGCCATCCGTCTGTCCTCCCACGGCCACGCGAGCCCCACGGGGCCCCGGCGTCGCCCTCCACCGGGGGGTGCCCTACCTAGGCTCTCGGCGCCGCCCCTCGAGTTCGGGGTCCCCCATTCCCCTGGCCGAGACCCCGCCTCCCGCCTCCCGCGCTCCCGTCCCCGTGCGCGCTTGCTGCACCCTCCCCGCGCTCCGTCCTCGGTTTCCCCGCCGGGAACGGCGTTGGCTCTGCCGCCGCGAAGGCGTCGCAGTGGGAACCGGGAGGGGGCCCATTAAGAGCAATTAGCGGGCGCGCATTTGGCAGCGATACCTTAATAAATGATAGGCGCACAGCATGTAAATAAATATTAGCGCGTATTACGCGGACAGGAGGCTTGGCGGGCCTCTCCTGGGCTGGGCTCCCTGGTCCTCCTGCTCAGAGGCCCTCACCTCCATTCTCTTCCTCACCTCCCTGGACTTAGCACCTAGTGGCCTGGGGCACTTTCCCCAGCGGCCAGCACGCCCAGTCTGCTCCCCCAATCCAGCCCGTGTCGGTACTGCAGGCCACCCCTGGCATGTTGAGTCCGGACCAGGGCCCACACTAAGCACCTGCACACCTGCCCAGGCCACAGCTGGACCTTTTGCGAGTGAGGACAAGAGTCCCGGCAGCTGCTGCTGACACCCTGCCTGGCCCCAGCCTCTTCTACGTGGACATCCGTCCCTTCTGACTATCCCAGAGCCGGCATCATCCATCATCCACCGGGATTAGTTGTGGCTGCTCCTGCCCTGACCTCCATGACCCCTCATTCCCCCCAGAACCTGCTCCGTGGACAGAACGAGCTATAAAAATACAAGTTGGCAGTGTCTCTTGCAGAGGAAAAGCCAGTCCTTAGAACGGTGCCCAGGCCCCAGAGGCCTCCACATCAGCCTCTCTCTGACCTGGATCCCATGGCCCCCATCCGCTGCAGCCATCCCTGCCTTCTCCCTTCAAACCTACTAGTCTGCTTCCTCCTCGGGCTCTGGCCTTCCAGAAGATGTCCCAGACGGCAGCAGAGTGTGACCTGTCACCTGCTCCGAGGCCTCCTTCAGATGCCCTATCCCACGACAGGCGCTGTGAACTTTTCTCACAAAGCAACCCCTCGCCCCACACCCCTTCCCCCCGCCTCCCCATCCGTCATCCCTTTCACTGTGGCCAAGTTCTTTCCCTTTTCCCACTCACCCAAGGAAGCTCTGTGGAAGCATTGGCTTTGCTCTCCCCACCAGCTCGCCCTACCGTGGCGTTCCCAGTACCTAAAAGAAGGCCAGGAATAACAGAGCATTGGCAATGGCAGGAGTGAGGGAAAGGAGGGGAGTGGGAGAGGGAGACTGCCAGGAGGGCCATCCCTGGGCAAGGGCAGGTGCAGCTGGCCAGCTGCAGGGTGCAGAGGGCTTAAAAGGATGCTGCTGGGCTGGCACAGGTAAGTAGCTCCATCACCAGGCCAAAGGAGTGCCAGACTGGGGGGGTCTAAAATGCTGCAACCCCTCCTCACCCTGAGGCTGGCAGCACCAGCTCCGCTTTGGTCCCAGCTGGGTGTTGGACTGGGTACTGCGGGCGGTATTGCATGGGTAGGCCCTGGTAACAGCCACAGTAATTACTGGTTGTGTGCGATTAGGGGATAATTATGCTTAATAAGTCCAAAAGTAATTACCACGCAGGCTGCTTGCTGCTTTGGAAAACAGAGGCCCCCAGTGAGCAGTAGCCGGGGGATGGAGAAGGGGGAGAGTGGGCATCATGGCCATCGGGGTGCTGGCCTACTTCTCCAGCAGATGCCCAAGTCCCACCAGAGGCTTGCTCACCTCTAGTGACGAGGTGCTCGCTGTGGCCCAGGCAGCCCCGGGAGTCGGCGCACATTCTCAGCCATTCCTGGCAGCAGGAACTTTCCTCACATTCCCGCTCAGCATCTTGGTGTGTGAGGACACGCGGCACTCGTGTGTCACTCCTGACAGCAGCATGTATCACCAGAGATACCAAGCTGCACTGACTCATCAGCCCACAGCCACCTGAGCGTGTGCTGCTCCTTAGCCCCACTGACTGTGGGGCTTCCAGCAGTGGTGCAGAGCGGGATGGCACCGCCCCTCACAGTCACCTGGTGCCAAGTCTGGCTTCGTGCATCTTCTACCTGATGCTGTGCCAGTACTTCCCAGGACCTTTCTGAGCCCATCCGATCCATCTTCCTAGAAATGAACCTGGAGTGGAT
This sequence comes from Ochotona curzoniae, assembly GCF_017591425.1. Taxonomy (NCBI): domain Eukaryota; kingdom Metazoa; phylum Chordata; class Mammalia; order Lagomorpha; family Ochotonidae; genus Ochotona; species Ochotona curzoniae. The sequence continues at coordinate 128,533 of NW_024466964.1, forward strand.
GTTTTCAGGACACAAGAAAGTCATTCCGAAAGGTGCGTGCCCTGCCTAGGGGCCCCTCGGTCAGATTCGTTTGGGTGATGACAGTAAATTATGACAGCTTATGGGACACCAGTCTAGGTCGGTTTTCCTACCTGATCTCCGCACCCCCGCCCCTGCTGAGATGTGGCTAGCACAGTCCATATTTTTACACTGAGACCCACTCAGTGGAAAGAGCTTGACTAAGGTCACGTGGCTAGCAAAAGGCTTAGCCAGGATTTAAATCCAGATCTGGCTCCAAAGCTTGTGCATGTAACCTGCTACCACACACATCCTCTCAGGCTCAAAGCAGTCTGCTCCAACAGCTGGGACATCAGATAAGAGGGCGAGATAGGATTCCAGGGTCAAATCCACCCTCCCATCCCCAGCGTTAGAGCGTGGGGTAGCACGCATCATGGGCTAATGAAGCTTTCAGCCCCTATCCCAATGACATCTTCCTTGGTAGAATGTTCAATGTGATGTTTTTCCCACCGAGGCGGATTTTCCTCAGGGTGCCAGAGGGAAGGAGGAAGATCTAGATGAACAAATATCACAATAGAGACTATTCCTCTATCCCCAGTGGGGTGCAATATGGAAACAGGGACCACGTGAACATGATTAAGGTCATTTGGTTCCCCAGCCACCAGACCTGCAGCAAGGGGAGGCAGGGTCCTTAGTAGCTGTGGGCTTTAGAGGACCACAGATGTGAAATTAAGAGGGAACAAGCATCCCCAAGCCCCAAGAGCAGGAAAAAAAAAAAAAAAGCTACTGCCAGGAAAATGACAGAAGTGCCAACAGCCCATAAAATCTGTTCCATTGACATGAAGCATGCACAGTCATTTTCTCAAGGATGCCAAATTATAAATTCTTTTGCAGAAAATCATGTCCCTGAAAAGCAATCATCTGTGGGAAAGGGCTTGGTTTGGTATACTCGGATGCTCCTCCAAGATAGTGGGGCCCCAAACCAACCCTTTGGGAGGTCTCCAGGCACCATCCCGGGAACTGTGATGCAACAGTAAACGACCTTGAAGTCTCAGTGTCCTGAGAATGACCCCAACCACCCACCCTGGGAGGCTTTTGCAGCAGCACTGGCTCCAGCCAGAGCTGGAGGTTACAGAACCCTGCCCTGACACTGGGCAACATTTCAGCACCAGGGACAGGGCACCCAGGGTGGCTCTTTGCACAGTGCTTGGGGCACACTGTCTATGCAGGGAAATTTCTCAAACACCTCCATCCTTTTAGCTTTTTTGATGGATGGGGAAAAGAGTGGGGCCTCAGCTCTTCCTTGTCCCTGCTTGGGAGGAAATTGTGTGCTTTAGATGGCCACTGAGGTCCCCAAGTCTTAAAAGATATGAAAAGCGAGTTGGGTTACTTGATAATGAAGGAGAGAACAGTCAGGCGGTGAAAGAGTCTTGGCCTAGAAATGGCATGGAACCATCTTGAGTTGCCTTGATGGTGGTGCCCACAGCAACCCACTTCCCTTCTCTGGGCCTGGCCAAGCCATTTCTTGGATTCTGTGATCAGTGTGGGTGATACTGGCATTTGACCCCCAACCTTTCTGAAGAACCAGATAATACCTTCTTCCTCTAGCTCGTTCCCCATGGTTTCCAAAGAGTGAATCATCCCAAATTAGTATTTCTCAAACTGTGAGCCGCCTCCTGCCCGAAAATGGATGCCTGCCCAGAGGTGTTCTATGAACATGGAGAAGGGGCATTCTAGCACACTGAAGTGGGAGCCACAGGCTTCCCGACCGCCTGGCACCCCAGCTCTCCAATGTGCTGCCGTGTGCCCATAGTCCCAGGACAGTGCTCAGTGCTGCTTAAGCTCGCTCCCCTGTAACGCCTAAAGTTAACATGATAGCAGTGTTCTCAGGTCATTCCATTTCATAGTAATCTGTGAAATAGGATGATTATGATCATTTTACAGGGGAAACTGAAGCATGGAGAGGGCTACATGCTTGTCCAAGGTCACCTAGCCAGGACACTGCTGAGCTAGGGTTTGGACCCAAACTCTGTGTTTTTGCCACAGGATTGAGCAGCCCCTCCCACCTTGAGGGTCTGGAGGTCGCTGACCAGGGTGGGAAGCCTCTCTGTCTAGCTTTGGACATGTTTATCCATAGTTTTTTTTTTAATTCTTTTCCATTTTGCTTGATTTTTACTGATGTTTAGATTCCTTGAACAAACCAAGGTAGACCTTGATGAGAGCTGGGAGGCCAGGGGAGCTCAGTGGGTTTGATTGATTGATTTTTAATTAAGATCAGCTTTGCTGCGCAGAGGCCAAAAGCAGCTGCCTCTCAAGTCAGCTGGTGGGAGGCAGGAGAAGGGGGAGGAGCCAGAGCAGCTGCCGGGAGGAGGAGAGGGGAAGGCAAATGAAAGAGCCGCAGAGAGGGTCAGGAAGGAAGAGAGCGTGGCGCATGCAGGGAGGGAAGAACTCAGACTAGAGAGCAGAGAAGAGGGCTGGAAGGAGAGAGCAGAGAAAAAGAACAGAGGAAGAGGAGCTCTGAAGATCACCCCCTCAGCGTCTGGAGTCCGGGGCTCCTCCCTCCTTGCCCTCCACCCCCAACCTTCTGCTCCCACCATGTAGAGCATCCACAAGAGGGAGCACCTGCTTCCCGCCCAGCACCAAGGAAAGGCCCTCTCCTGAGCAGAGCCTGGAAACAGGTGTTGGGACTGGCCTGCCTCGAGCCTCGGATACCCGTGCTGGCCTGGCCTCCCTCTCCAGGCTGCAGCAGGGGACATCAGGGCCAGCAGGAGCCTCCATGCTCAGGTTCCCTCCCTGGACTTCTCAAAGGCCTGACATGGTCAGTCTCTCTTCTGCCTTCCAGCCTTCTTGGAGGCCCTGTCTGCTCCAGGACCCAGCTGTGCCTCTAACGTTCTGGTCTTTAAGAGGGACAAAAAGGTGAAGCATGGATCCTGGTTCTCTGCAAGGGAGCGTCAGCAGGGGCCTGAAGTGCATCATTAGCGCTCTGGGACCAGCCCTGGAGCATCCTGGAGGGCATTATGGTGATGTCATCCCACAGGCCTGAGCCCAGCAGAACCTGGAGGACTCCCACCGCTGTCCGGGTCAGCCCCCACCCCAGCCGCAGGCTTTTCGCAGCCCAGCCCTTCACTCCCAGCGCTTCTGGGATGAAATTTGGGACCATTGTCACCATGGTAACATGGTAACAGTGATTGTTATTCATCATGCTCAAGGGATAGAATTATATGACCTGGAACCCAAAAATGCGAAGCAGCTAATATTGTGGAAAGAGCAATGGAGTCGGAGACAGTGCCTGGACTCAGCCAAGTTATTCCCGACAGAGCAACTTCCACTAATTTCCTACCACTGCAGGGGCTCAAGTGACACCTCTGTGAGAGTGTCAGAAGCACTGAGTGGAATAATCCCCAAAGAATCACTGCTGTCCCCCAGAACACACAGCCAAGACCCTCTACCCATCCCCTGCTCCTCCTGGGAGAGGGAGAAGACAGGGCATTGCCAAAGCTGTCCCATGGGTCTGGCTGAAGTCAGGAGCATGCCTGCCAGGCCAAAGGCAAGCGGGGTTCTCGCTGAGCCAGGCTTGACCCCCTGCCTCTTGCTAGGGTGGGCTTCGGGAACACTCTGTCCTCATCCCATCCACCAACTCCCCAAAGCACCTGCTTTCCCTTCCAGAAACCTTGGCTCAGGGGAAACAGCCGAAGGATGGGAAAAGCTTGAACACAGAGAAAGTGCGGGCTGAGAAACCCTGGCATCTGCTCAGAGGGTACACCTCCCAGCTAGCATGCCACAACACCATTCAAGGTGGACTTAGGGGGAGTTCCCACTCAGGTAAGAATGCACTTGCGCTATCGGGACAAGCAAGGAAAACAAGTGGATGTGCTCTGTGATGTGTGTGAAGATTGATTAATTTCAAGGAGAGCGAGAACGAGAGAGAGAGAGAGAGAGAGCCATCTGGTGGTTCACTCCCCAAATGCCCAAAACAGCCAGGGTTGTACCAGACTGAATCCAGGACTCCATCTGTGTCTGCCCTGTGGATGGCAGGGGTCCAGGTACTCCCAGGCGCATTAGCAGGTGAGATTCCAACATCACAAGCAGCAGTTTAACTCCCTGTGCCACAAGACCAATCTCTTCATGGTTCTTTTTAAAGGACAAAGGTAAAGCCAGTTGGTTAGGATAAATTCTATTTTGCTTTTCTATGCTTCTTACTTCCCAACATCTTTGCAGCCAGTTTGTATTGTATTCTATAGAAATTCATCTATCCTTCTATATATATATTTTTTATTCGAAAGTCAGAGAGTGAGAGAATACACATTTTGATTCACTGGTTCTCTCTCCAGATGTCCACAACGGCCAGAGCTGGGAAATGATAAAACCCGGAGGCAAGAGCTTCATCTGAGTGACCCAAGCACTTGGACCATCTTCTTCTGTTTTTCCCAGGAGCATTAGCAGGAAGCTGAGTCAGAAGTGGAGCAGCCGGAACATGAGCCCATATAGGATGCCAGCATCACTACCCTGCAATGCCAGCCCCAGCAAACCTCTTCTGAAAGCTGGGCCTTGGCACTAATATCCTCCAAGACTTCTCCAAGCTGTGATTTCTGCACTTAAGGATGATCATGATGCCTGTGGCCAATGGCAAATGTGAGGATGCACTAAGACCAGGTCCTGGCACCTGGCACCAGGCCTGGCATGTCATAGGTACACAGGAAATAGCAAGCACTGTGGCCATCAGAGGGGGCTGACTCTTGGTGCTCCCTCACCAGGTCTCCAATCCCATATGGAAAATCGACTCCTCTCCTGCCAGCCCAAGCCCCAAACCAGGCCCCAGGCCCCCCCCCCCACCGGGGCTGAGCACACAAGGCCACTCCCACAGGCCAGGCTGCATTGAGTACACAGAGCTATCACCTCCTGGCCACCTGCAGGACACAAAGCATGCATCCCAGGGCTCTCAGAACCCAGTGGCTCTACAGAAAGGCTATGGCCCCAGGGCCGGAGCCAGGGGGAGGAGTGCCTTTCAGTGAATCAGCCCCACAGTGCTGGTGACAGACACGCTGTGCCTCTGATCATTCCACCCGTTTTGGCACCGAGAGGCTGGGAGAGAGAGAGCAGGGCAGGCAAGAGAACAATGAATATTTTGTGGGAGCCAGAGGCAATGGAAGACCTGTGCCAGGCAGAGCGAGGCGGCAGGGAGCAGGGACAGGCTGGTGTCAGCTGTGCGGGGAGGACAGAGGGGCCACAGGGGTACCAGCTGAGCCCTCCTCCTCCCTCTGCTTTCCCAGATCCTCTGCCTTCTGTCTGCTTCCCTCCCTTCCTTTCTGCCCCTTGGCCTTGTTTTTCTTTCTCCCCTCCCATCCTCCTCCTTTCTTCTCATCATTCTTTCTTCTTTGTATTGACTCATTTCTGTTTGTAGTTCCTTCTTCCCCTATTCAAAATCAAGTGATGTTCCCTGAGCTGTGCTCAGAGCTGGCTGTGGGATGAATAAACGCAGCCGTGTCCACCCACCCTGAATACTAGAAGCCTCAGCATTCTAGCACCAGGACAAGTTTCAGCACTGGAGCCAGGTGTCTGGGAAGGCTTCCCGGAGGAAGTGCCCATTGCTTAGAAGGAGGAGGCCAAGGCAGGGAAAGCAGAAGGACCAAGAAGACCATATGGGGGTACAGCAGAAGAAGGGGCTGCAGCAGCAGCTGGGGGTGAGTGTACGGCCAAGTGTGCCCCTTCCATTACTTCTTCCAGTTCACACAGTGACAAATACTGTCCCTTTTACAGACGAGTAAACTGAGGCTCGAGGTACCATGATGTGACTAATGACACGCAGCCAGCAGGTGGTCAAACTGGAACTTGATCCCAGACTCAGATGATTCTAACAGACATAATCTTGCCTCTTGGCCCTGACAGAGCTCAACTCGGGCAGAGGTGCAGCCCCCCACCCACAGATAAGTTCTGCTGCTCCTACTAACAAGAGGCCTCTGTGCTGTGACAGGGAGGCTGGCAGTGCCCTGTGCTGGGGCACCTGGTTCTGGCACCTCTGGGCCCAGCTGCTGGACGTGGTGGGAGGACCACAGTCACCCAAGGACCCCTTCCTCCCAGCCCTGGCCTCCCAGAGTTGCCTAAGAAGCAAGAAGCAGCCTAGAGGCATTACCACCACAGGCCTGTGGGGGCAGTGCTGAGCATCATCAGCCGGAATCAGGACTAACTGGTCTCTAAAAGGCCAGTCATGCCCACCCCACATCTTCATAGCCCGGGCCTCCTCTGTACCAGTCCGGGGTAAGAGAAAGATGGAGGCTTAGCAGGCAGAGCCGGGTCCAACTATAACTCCCCCCTCCAGACACATTGCAAGTTGGTGTTCCTAATGTCCACATGAAGTGACACAAATGAAAACCTACTACCCTGCATTCACTCAATGAATGCGCTGACATGGCGATGGGAACGGGATACCCCAAACCCAGGAGGGACAATATGAAACTAACACTGCCAGTGACCGGGAAACACCTGAGGCAGGTTCGTCATGGAGGGCTGCTCAGAGGAGATGACTGGCAGGAAACAGCCAGCCCCGTAAAGACCAAAAAGATCAGCATGTGCACAAGCCCCAAGTCTGGAAAAGACTTCATATACGTGAGGCTACAGAGGTTGATGGACTGGGAGTGGGAGGGGAACTGAGGTTGGAGCAGCAATTATGGTCAGCTCAGGGGAAGGTTCTGGAAGGCCTGTGACACAGTAGGAAATCCGCATGAGGAGAGCTAGGGATGACCTCGCGTTCTAGCTGGGACACTGAGACTGGCAAGGTAAGTGCACGTTCGTCTCCCTCTCTCCTCCCTCCCCCACGTGCTGTGGGGCTCTGGGAGGCTGTCACAGCTCAGGCCTCAAGTAGCAGATACGATAAAGTGTGGAGGTTTGCTAATTGTGGAGACCACCAAGTGTCCAAGGGACCCCAAATCTCAGCTGTTCTCGGCAGACTGAGGATTATGCAGGAAGCAGAGTTTCTGCTGAGATTGCAAACCACCTTGCTGACGGGGGAGGTGGGAGGCGTCTTCCCTGTCATTTCTCTCTTTAGCGATTGTGGCCTGAACGTACTGACTATAAAGTTGTGTTAGATTCCTTTTCCAGTTGGATTGGTTCCTGCAACTCATGTTTGCTCATATAGCCCTCTGAGCCTGGTAATTGCTCCCCTAATCTTTGTGATCTATCATTAGTATAGCTTGTATGCTATTGTTTAGTTAACTTGTAACTTTTACCAGCCTGCTTGCTTTGCAAAAAAAAAAAAAAAAATGGTATAAGTTGCCCCAGAAAAATTCAATAAAGTGTGCATTGGTTCATCTCACCTTTGCATCCCCTGTGTCCCAAATTTCTTCTTGGCACGGATGTCACACCTCGAGTCCTGGTCCCTAATAGAGGAATCTCTGAGAATAAAGTAAGGCCCAGATTCCACTGGGCCAGGCAGGATCACCTTCCCCAGTCACCTGCAGCCTGCCTGCCTCACCTGCTCCAAACTACGAAAGCAGGAGTAGCAGGGCAGCGTGGTCCTTGGAAGTGGCCTGTCCATCCCAACAGGCAGGCAGGAAGACTCAGCCCTTGCCCAGCAGTGGACCCCCCTGCGTCCTGGGGGCTGGAAGACTTCTTGCCTCCCCCTCAGCACTTGTGCTCACTGGTGACCTCCGTCCCTGGTGAGAAGGTCACCTCAGGCCACCCTGAGACCTGTCCCCCCAGAGTGACCACAGCCCCACTCAGACCCTCTTGCTCTCTCTCGGTCTCTCTGTTCTCTTTCTCCTGTTCCTCCACTCCCAGCTCTGTTCTCCCTCCCCTCTCTTGTTCTCCCTCCCTTCCTTGTGAGTTCCTCGGGGGATTTTGGTTGTTGCTATTGCTGTAATCAAATATCTGAGACAGGCTGGCTTACATGGAAGACGGTGAAAGTGAGAGAGTGCGAGCCAGAGAAAGGCATTCAACCCTCAATTTTGGAAACTGAAAGTGCAAAGAGCTTAATGCAGACCCACCCACCTCCAACCGTGTCACCTCAGGTGGCAATGGTGGGACAACAGGTGCCACCTCCAAACAGGAAGCTGAATGAGCCTAAGGTCTCACCGCCCTGCGAGGCCATGTCTCCAATGATCTAAGCAACTTCCCTTAACCCCACCTCTTTTTTTTTTTTAAGATTAATTTACTTGAAAAGCATTTAGAGAGAGAAGAGACAGAGAGATCTTCCATTTGCTGGTTTGCTGCCCAAATGCCTAAAACAGAGCTAAGTCAAGAACCAAGAGCTTCATCCAGGTCTCCCATGTGGGTGCAGGGGCCCAAGGACTTGTGCCATCCTCTGCTGCTTTCCCGGTCCATCAGCAAGGAGTTGGAGTGGAAGTGGAGCAGCCAGGACACAAATTGGTGCCCACATCAGATGCCTGTGTTACATCTGCGTTACCTCATATACCACAACATTGATTCCTCAGTCTCTCCTCTGTTAAAGAAAAACTTTTTTTTTAATTGGAAAGTCAGGTTTACAAAGAGAAGGAGAAGCAGAGAGAAAAGTCTTCTACCTGCTGGTTCACTTGCCAAGTGGCCATAGGCCAGAGCTGAGCTGAGCTGAAGCCAGGAGCCAGGAGCCTTTCTGCATCTCCTATATGGATACAGGGTCCCAAGGCTTTGGACAGACCTCTACTGCTCTCCCAGGCCACAAGCAGGGAGCTGGAAGGGAAGCGGAGCAGCTGGGACATGAACCGGCACCCATACAGGATCCTGGCGCATGCAAGGTGAGGACTTTAGCCAGCAGGCTACTACACACCACTCCCCCGACACCACCACCAGTCCCTGCTTTTAAAAGTCCCAGCAACATACTGAAGATAAGCTCTCTCACACAGGAACTTTGGAAACAAAGCACAGCACCCGTCCCCTCCTCTCCCTCTCTTCTCTGGATTGACCGACAGCCTGGCTGAATGATAGGCTGCCTCAACTCTCTTTTCTGGTTCCTGACCAGTTTCCAGAAAGTTTACAGAAGACCTAAAAACTCAAGCCCACTCGCAACCCAGTGCAAGTCGTCAGGGAACTGACACATACAGTCCCTGATGAGGAGAGGGCTGCCTGCGCCAGTCGGAGAACCTCTGCCAAGAACCCATCTCCCCACGGCTGCAGACCAACGCTGCAGGGAGCCCAGGGGTCCTCCCTGTGCTACCCCTCACTGCTGGACCTCAGCTTGCAGCAGTACCCAGCTCAGGGCAATTGAGTGAAGTCAGGATCATCTAGGGAGCTCACATGAAAATGCAGATCCCCAGGCCCAACCAAGACCATCCAGGGCTAGTGTTGTAACACAGTGGGTTAAGGCTCTGCCTGCAATGCCAACATACCGCAAGAGTAGCCACTTACAGTCCTAGCTTTCATCTCTTGGGCCCTTAGTTACACGCAGAGCTCCTGTCTCCTGACTTTGGACCAGCCCAGCTCCAGCTGTTACAGCCACTTGGAGAGTGAACCAGTGGATGGAAGATTCATTCTCTATCTATCTGTCTATCCATCTTTCTATTTATCTCTAACTCGCTTCTCCTTCTCTCGGTAACTCTGCCTTTGAAAGAAAAACAAAATAAATCTAAAAAAAAAAAAAGTTTAAAGTAATGCTAAACTATACTTTGTAGCTCTACACTTTGGAGTTCTGGTGGGTTTTGTTTTGTTGTTGTTGTTGTTTGGGGTTTGTTTGCTTGCTTGCTTGCTTGCTTGTTTTAGATTTATTTCTTTTTATTGAGAGGAGGATAGACAGAGAGGAAGGTCTTCCATCCATTGAGTCACTCCCCAAGCGGCCACAACAGCTGGAGCTACACCAATCCAAAGCCAGGAGCCTGGACCCTCTTCCAGGTCTCCCACACGGGTGCAGGGTCCCAAGGCTTTGGTGCGTCCTTGACTGCTTTCCTAGGCCACAAGCAGAGAGCTGGATGGGAAGCAGGGCTGCTGGGATTAGAACTAGCACTCATATGGGATCCTGGCACGTTCAAGGCGAGGACTTTAACCACCAGGCCACCACACCAGGCCCTGGTGTTTATTTATTTATTTATTTTTAACAACATTCCCAGGAGTCTGCCTGGAGAATGGGAAAAGGGGAAGTCAAGCAAAGTGAAGGCTGGAGAAAAGGAATTTCCACCCCTCTTTCTTCTGTTACTGGCCTTGTGACTATGGACATCACCTGCTGTGTTCCTGGAAATGTGCAGAGCCAATGCGCACTGGGGACTGATGCTACTTGGTGACACCTTGCCAAGCTCGTGCTGCAGGGACCTGAGCCCTGACATTCCTCCTCATCCCACGCCCGGGCCCTGCCCGTATGCCCCTGCACTCCCAGGGCACCTCCCTGGCTGCATCTACTCTCCCATATTCTGCCATCTTCTTGCCACAGATGTCCTCCACCTGGCTTCACACCACCTGCTCAAAACGCATTCCTCCCCGCATCCGCCATGTCTTGGCTTTCCTTGTAATTCCCAAAGCCTGAATTTCTGCCCCAACTCTGTTTCTGATCCCAGCTTCCTGCTAGGGTACACCCAGGGATCCCACAGGTGATGGGTTAACCAGCAGGTCCCTGCCTCTCATGTGGAGGGATGCATCGAGTCCCTGGTCCCCAGCGTTAGCTTGGTCCAGACCTGGCTGCTGTGAATACTTGAGTAAACCAGCAGGTACAGGAGATCTCATTCTCTCTCTGGTCCCTATGTCTCTCCCTCCCATGTAAATGTTTTAAAATGCCATCACACTTATCTCATCTGCTAAAAACATAGGAGAGTGTTTGGCAAGAGGCTAGACCTGGGTTCAAATCCTCACCCACCCCCCACTTTCTAAGTTTAAATGATTGGACACTTTTCTTAATATTTCTGTGCCTCAGTTTCCCAACTTATAAAATAAGAATCAGTCTTATCATGGGGTAAGGATGAGATGAGGAGATAAGTTCGTCCTTATAAGGGAAGCAGCTAGAGTGATATATTGCTATGGGGGTGACAGAATATGAAACACCTGATCCAACAGAAGTACCTGCTACACCAACAACGTGGTACTGACTAAAACAACAGCACAGTACTAACTAAACCATCATGAGCACTAACTAAGCCAAAAGGACTGTGCTAAATGAACTAACAATATGAGTACTAGCTAAACTGTTAGCATGGATACTAACTAAATCAGCAGCATAGTAGTAACAAAGCCAATATGGGCACTAACTAAAGGAAGAGCATGGCATTGCTTAAACCTACAGTATAGTGCTGACTAAACCAACAGGGCACTAACTAAACCAATAGCACAGGTACTGGTTAAGTTAACAACGTATTTACTAAACTAACAACATGGGCCAGAATTGCTAACAACTGAACCAATAGCACAGATGTTAACAAAACCAACAGCCAGCGCTCCGGCTGCAGCCGGCCCGTCAGCAACACTTGCAGCTCCTGCTCTGCTTCTCTGCTCAACACGAACACCCTGCCTCTCTGGAATAAAACTCGCAATGATATATAATTGCCTCTCCCTCCGCGTGGCTGTCGGAGTCATGTCTGTCTTCTCTCTTCCCCACAAAGGCAGACACTGCATCCACTCTGTCCTCACCACTGGCTCTCCGTTCCTAGCACAGGCCTGACACTTGGTGGGGGCTCAAAAAGCAGCCATTGAAAGAGCAAATGAAGGATTTCAGGGTGAGCTGTCTTCGAGCCCAGTCATCTTGCCTCCTCATTGAAGTCAGCCTCAGCATGAGTCACTTTCAGAGAAACATTAGCCTCATATCCAGAAACCATCAGAAGGCGCGGGGAAGGCTGCACTGCAGTCCCCTGGAAGGATGCCAGGAGGTAGGAGCTAGACGCCTGGGTCAGTGCTGACAGCCGCCATGACTCCTGCTCTTGCCAGCTCCAGGCTCCCCGGAGGAAGCTGCTTGCCCCAGTGGGGGATGTAGAGACCCTCTAACTCCCTGGAGGACTCCTGGAGGTCAGGTGAACTTTGGATGGCAGTCCAGAAAGCCCCTGACCACAACCCCAACTCCAACCCCACCACCACCACCACCAATCACTGCCTAGCCTGGCAGATGAGCCCAGAGTACCCTGATTTGGGCACCTCCCCTTCCATTCTTGATTGCCTGTGAGTCCATCCCACCATGAGTGAGCTGTCAGGGACCTGGAAAGCCAGACTCTGCCTTTATCAGGCTCCCGGCCTTCTCTGCACCTTGCTTTTCTCAGCCTACACAAGAGCTGCTCAACTCCCTCTGGCTGGAAACCAGTTGGCGGGCCTCCAACAGCCAGACAATGGGCTGGGGGTCAGGCAGGTGGAGCTGAGACCCAAGTGGACTTGGAATTGGCCAGACTCCTGTCGTAAAATCAGGAGGTGCTGAAGCCACCAAAAGCCTAGGACAGACCTCACTGAAGGACGGCCCCTGGGTGTGGGTATAACTGTAAGCCATTTCTCTCTACCTAGCCCTGGCTTGGACCTTTATAAGACACACCTAAAGGCCACTCTGCTTTAATTTTGTGCGTCTGATCTGCCGCCAGAAGCTGGAAAGCATCCCCACACTTGAGAAACACATTTATTCTCGTATCTCCACTAACCGGAGGTCTTGAATTCTGTGTGCAAATAAACGTGCACTAAATGCTGACTTGAGTTTAAAAAGCAACTTCACCACCTGCTGCTGTGTGTTGTTAGGCACATTTCTTAACCTCTCTGAACTTCAATTGTCTCAGCTTTCAGGCAAGGATAGAAAAGAGACCTGCCTCCATGGTCACTTTTGAGGGCTACCGTACAAAAGCTCTCGATACACATCAATAACAATGACACATCCTCTTTCATAGAAGAGAAGAAAAAGTTCGCTGATAGTATTATAATTTCAGTGCTGGTGGTGACCGTGTGGGATGGCAGTGGTGATCACAGTGGCCCAGTTGTGAGTGAGATGCAGGTGGTTATGGCCGCAGCTATGATGACGACACTTGGTGATGGTGGCAATGTTGATGGCTACGGTGAGAATAGTGCTAGCGTGATAGTGGCAATGGTGGTGATGCCGATAGCCATGTCAGGGATGAAGACAGTGACCTGTCCAGGGACTGGCAGCCCTGCCTAGGTCAGCTCCGGTTAGTCCAGAGCCAGCTCCCACACTGGCCCTTGAGTCCAGCCAGTGCTTGGTCAAGCAGGCCCTTGGAGCCCTGACAAGCCCTTCTGGCCTCCATGCTGTTCCTGAGGTGGAAGTGAAAAGCAGACACCGACACACCAATAAAGGCTGGGCTGTTTCATATGGCATGTTCTACCAATAAAAGGTGGACGTAATAATTCTGAAAGGAATAGCTATGCATGTGAGCTGCTGACCAGCCGCTGAAAACAGCATTTGGCAGGGAAGTCAAAACACATGGGTACCGAGAACGTGGTATGTGCCACAGTGCTGGGGCCAGCAGTTGTGCATGCATGGATCACAGGCTGAATTCTGTCCATCTGGGAAGAGGTTACATGGGAAACAAACTACAAACCTTTACTCAGCACCTACTACGTGCAAGCCCAGCTGTGTGCCTGGCACCGCTGAGTACAGACCCAGCTGCTGCCTTTGAGAGCAGCGTACAAAGGAGAGGGAAGACAAAAGGCATAGAAATGAAATCCAACCTCCTGCCCATTTGCAGTATAGACCAGCCTGTGCAGATCAGGCCTGCAGCAGGAGCTAGGGATGCCCAAGTCAGCTCTGCCCTCCAGGAACTCCCTGCCTGGCGTGGAATGCCAGCCGACAAGGTAATAAACACCTGCAGGATGGCAGGCAGCAAGTAACCCCTTGACATCATCGCCAGCGGCTCCCTGGGTGCCTGGTCCTTGCTGGTGAAGAATGCTCCTTTTGTCTGTCATTTATCTCATGGAGTCAGACTTTCCAGAAGCCTGGGATGTCCGGGCCACTGTGCATCCCACTTGACAGAGGAGCAGCAGCTGAGGCCACTCGCTCCTGGTGGAGGAATCAGGGTTGGAGCCTGGCCTTGGGAGCCTTGAGCACCCCGCTGGGTTCATGGAAGGGATTCCCAAATTTGGTGATAAAGGACAAACAGTGGACCCCGAGCTAGGTGGTGGTGGAGAGCTGGCGGGACTGGAGCAGAATAGAGCAGTGTAAAGGGAGTCACAGTGGGAGAAATGGGGTGCCAATGAGAAAGCCCACGGTGTCCCAGGGTACAAGGAGCGAGAATGGCTGCCAGCTGGAAGCCAGGTGCAGTCTCAGGTCTGGTGGTTGGGGTGGGGAGGCGGGTAGTCCCAAAACAGTGCTGGGCTCCTGCTAGGTAGGCTGTGCAAGAAGAAACAAGAACTTACCTGACTGCCCCTGAGCCCCAGTTTTCCCATCCTTAAAATGGCTCAATAACTTCTACAAGAATTACGTGGTGAGAAACTGGGAAAGAAACCAGCAGAAGCAAGCCTAACACCTGGCATCCAGATGTTCACAAGTCACAGGGCCCTCTTGCTTCTGCTCACCCTTGCCAGTTGTCCAGTTCTAAGGTGGCATGGAAAGCAGGCAGCCTCAGTTTTCTGCAGGTTGGTTGATCTCCAGGATCCTTTCCACCGTGCTCACAACTACCCTAAAGTCCCAGGAATTCTAAAGTTTCCAAATCCAACCACATGATACATCTCTCTTGGGAAGGGTGGAGAGGGAGATGAACCAGTGGCTGCAGGAAGCCTGGCCCATCTCTCAGAGGTCGTAAGCTGCAGCCACACCACGGGTGATGGTTCCTGTCCCATCCCCCACCATCCTACCTCCCTGTATGCTTACAAGCCCAGAATTCTCATTTTTGGACAGTCACAAAGTGCAGGATGCGGCCTGTGGCTGGGTGCTGCGACTTGGGAGACACCACACCCCTATCTCCTCCCACTCTCCAGAACCTTCCAACGGGTTCCAGAGGAGGCCTCAAAGGCGATGCATGACCAGAACTCGATTCCCATCCTCCTCCCCAAACATGGGACTCCCCCAGCCCCATGTCCACCTCCTTCCTCAGCCCCTCCTGGCCCACTTTCTGTCCAGCAGGCTGTTCCAAAACCAAGAAGGCTTCAATCCTGACCCCTGGTCTTCCAGCAGCCTTGTCTGTTACCACTCCCACGGCCCCAGGCCTGGCCCTGCCCTCCACCTCCGCCTGCATGACCTTACCTTGAGCCCTTGACTTGTGCCCCCTGGGCAGTCCCTGCAGCCTTCAGCCCACCCAGTCTCCCCGCTGCTCTCAGAGCGAAGGAAACAAGCCAGGAAGGACCTGAGGAAGCAGACTCTCCTTCCTACCGGTTGTCACTTCCCACCGCTCACCACTCAGGTGCACCACCATGCTCCCTACACGCCAGGGCCCCTCCCCACCCCAGACCTCTTCCGTGTGCTTTTCCTTTACCTATATACCATCTCATTTTAACATCACAGCTCAAAGATGCTTCCTCCAGGAAGTCTTCCTGGCTTCTGAATCAATCTGGGGCTCCCGTCTAGCACCATGAACAACTCTGTGTAGCTCTTCTCAAAGCTGCAAATGTACAGGATTTGTGTGATCAGACAACGAAAACCCTGAAACTCCCTAAGACTGGGGATCATGGCTGGCCTTGCTGTTTGTGGGACAGAGGGCCTGGTACATTGCAAGCAAACTGTGACAAGAACCAGATGGACCAATAAGCTCAAGGCTCCTGGAAAGGCTGGGGGCACTCAGCCCAGCAGGTGTGCAGGACCCCAGGGTCCCCACTGGGCAGGCTTTCCTAGCCTAAGTATGGGCTTGAGGTCTGCGTTTCACAGGGAGGGGGCATAGGGAGCACAGGAGGGGAGAATTACATAAGCCTGGGGTCTGCACACCTGGACCCTAATCTACCTGCAAACATATTGGTGAGAAAAATATGCTTTTCCTCATCTTTGGGGGGCCCTGAAACACCGCATGCAAATATATGCAAATTATGTGCAAACACAGTCTGGCTGGGATGAGAAAAACCAAAGTGTGCTCCCAGGGGAGCCATGGAAGATGAGAACAAGCTGGAAGCTTGGCAGCCCCTTGGCAGTACAGCCCTGTAGGCTACTCAGCTAAAGGGGGTAGGGACCAGAACCTGGGTAGCTCTCCAGGGTGGGGTCTCACCTCTCGCTGGCCCATAGTCTGCTGTGCTGTTGGGGGGCATACACCTGCTCGACTGACAAATCCCTGCTTCTCCCTCCTGGAGATGAAGTTCAAGGCTCCCCAGGAAGAACCCCCAGACCCCCTCAAACTCCCCAGTTTGTGAGCGTCTCCTACCCACCCTGGGTTACCCATGGCCCTGGGCAGCCCCGACCTGGGTCACTGGAATCCTGGCTTGCTCAGGGCATGTTCCTTCATGAGGGCCTGACTCTCCTATGGCCCTGGAAAAACCCCAGGGTCACATGGCCAATAGGAGGGATGGTGAGTGAGTGAGTGAATGAATAAATGAATGAATGAACATGAGTGATGGGGGAGTGAGGAGAGAAGCAATGCAGCATTGACGATCACCCCCTGGAAAATCCTAGAGGATCTGAGCGCGCCAGTGAGGCCAACACGTGAGCTGGGTGGACCTGGCCCCACGTGCCCGAGGCCTCGCCCTGCCTTGGCTGCCATCACCCCCCGCTCCTGCTCCCGCAGAACCAGCCTAATGGGCTGTCAGCAGCAGCCTCTCATCCAGAAAGTGAGCTGCTCCTTGAAACCTCACAGCCCGTGATTAGATCTATGGCAGCTTCCTAAGCCGCTCAGCGGTTCCCATGGCAACCCGGCTGGCACCAGACTGGCAGCAGGCCACCTGGAGAAACGGAGGGAGAAGGGGAGACAGGTGTGTGTGGTAGCTGCCAAAGGCAGGACTTGGGAGGTAGGGAGCATGAAGGAGAGGCTGGAGGAACTATGGCAGGAGGCCTGGGAAAGGGTCAAGTGCAAGACTGTGGGACCATAGATGCTGGGGAGTGTAATGGCAACAGTGCCAGGCAGATGCGAGGCTTGGGGAGGATGAAGAAGACGGGAGAAAGGTGAGAGCTTGGAACGGGGGGAGAGGCAGTGGAGACAGGGCCGGCGGAGCAGTGCAGTGTGGCTGAGGAAGATACAGGAACAAAAAGAGCCTGGTTTGGCTAGAGGAGGAGATAGGAAGTCAGGGGCAGCAAGCTGGGGAAACCAAGGCAGAGACCGACCTGTGGCCCTGCTCCACACTGACTAACACCCCTGACTGAATAAGCAGGAAGAGACGGACATATGGCAGGTGTTAAGGAATGGCTAGCATTCCTTATCATAGTGCCTGTTCAAGTCCCGGCTGCTCCACTTACGACCCAGCACCAGGTGCAGGCACATGGTAAAGCAGCAAAAGACAGCCCAAGTGCCTAAGGTCCCTGCACTCACGTGTAGGACCCAAATGGAGCTCCTGGCTTTAGCCTGGTCCAGGCCTTCCCACGCTCTCTATCCTTTCTCTCTCTCTCTCTAAGGAGGGACACAATCATGACCTAAGGGCCTTTGACCTCTGACCTCAGCCCCTCTCTAGGCTTGAGGTTAGAGTGCTGATGGCATAGCCCAGCAGCCGTCACACAGGGTGATGTCACCTTGACATTGGAAAAGCCAGGGAGCTTTATCAATAAGTCACCACCACCCAGCGAGTGCTGTGGTAGAAAGCCGCCCCCTGTGATGCTGGCATCCCATACAGGTCCTCCTTGAAATCTCAGCTGCTCCACTCCCCCATCCAGCTCCTTGCTAATGCTCCTGGGAAAGCAGCAGAAGCTGGAACAAGTGTTTGGACCCCTGAACCTACATTAGAGACCCAGAAGAATCTCCTAGTTTCTTGCTTCAGCCTGGCCCAGCCCCTAGTTATTGTAGCTATTTGGAGAATGAACCAACAGATAAAAGATAACACTTTCTCCTTTTCTCTATGATTTTGCCTTATCAATGAACAAAATAAATCTTCCAAAAATAAAGTTCCCAGGGGGAACTAATTATTCTCCACCTGTGGCACCAGCATCCCATGGGAACTTGTTTATATCCTGGCTGCTCCACTTCAGATCCAGCTCCCTGCTTATGGCCTGAGAAGGCAGCAGAGGACGGCCCAGAAGAAGCCTCTGGCTTCTGATTGGCTCAGCAGCCTAAGCTCACAGACAGGCCAATAGAGAACTTCTCTGCCTGCGATGAGTGCTAAGGGCAGGAAGCCTTCCACCCACTTGGCAGCCTGCAGAAGGGTTTGATGAAGGAGTAGGGCTCTGACCTGTGAGCTGTGACAGCTGTGTCCCATTCACAGCACCTGAGGTTGATACCAGCTCCAGCTCCTGACTCCAGCAACCTGCTAATGCAGACTCTAGGCGCAACAGAGATGGCTCAAGTAACAGTTCCCATCACTCACGTGGGAGACCTGGATGAAGCTCATGACTCTTGGCTTTGTCTTGGTGCAGCCCCATGCATGGCAGCCATGCACCCTTGAAAAGTAAGATCTTGCATGCATAACATGATTTAGCTTCAAGGAAAAAAAACAACTCTTTTGGAGGATTTATTTTCACTTATTTGAAAGGCAGAGTTACAGAGAGAAAGAGAGAGAAAGAGTGGTCTTCTATCTGTTGGTTCACTCCCCACATGGTTGCAATAGCCAAGGCTGGGCCAAACCAAAACCAGAAGCCAGGAGTTTGGACAAATAGCCAGGACCAGATCAACACCAAGGCCACAGCAGCCAGGTTCTCCCATCTGCCCCGAAGCAGGGGAAACAACACCACTGAGTAACGGCTGTCATCCTGGGTAGTAGCAGACCCAGTGGGCCCGAGAGCTCCTGACAGCTCCCCCAAGCACTCAGCATCTTCCCCTGCAGCTCCAAGCCGTGGGTGGTGTTTATAGATCACAGAACTCTGTAATTTCTATTCAATGATTTCTATAAACTTATAGGATCCATGTCAGGTGTGGGCCGACTGACTGGCATTGTTGAACGGCCTGCTCAGTGGGTGACAGGCGGCAAGGAGCCTCCTGTGCTGGGTCTGCCTGAAGCTGTCAGCAACAGCTCCACACCTGAGAACAGCCAAGTGGTGGGACCAAGATGGCGTGGAGAACATCTGGCTCTCCAAAGCCCCCCCTAACGCTGGACCCTCACTGACAGCTGAGCCAGGAGTCAGGCTTCAGAGTCAAACAGGTTCAGGTTCAAATCCTGAATCCTCACTCTGCATGGATACAGGTGAGCACAATGGCTCCTCGGAATCCAGGTTCTCAGCTATAGAACAGAGCTAACAAAAGCGCCTGCCCTACAGGTAAGGTACAATGTCAGAGCCTTCCGGTACGGTGTTCCCTGGGTATCCAACACAGGGCACTGGCTCCAGGACCTCCCATGACAGCAAACTCCATAAGTGCCCAAGTTCCTATTAAAAAAAAAAAAAAGGAATAGCTTTTGTGTAAAACCTACACACTTCCTCCTGTGGATTTTAAATCACCTTCATATTACTTATAATACCTAATGCAGTCTCATGCTGTGTAAATAGCTGTTTCACCATATTATTTAGGGGAAAATGACAAGAAAATAGGCTGTTCACTACAAATGCAAATTTTTGCAAATATTTTCAATCCACACTTGATTGGCTCTACAATGTGAAACCCATGGATTGGAGGGTGGACCCTGGACACCCGGGTGTGTAACCAGTAAACAAAACAATAATTAGCTTCCTCTACGAATATCTTAGCTCCTTTGTGAGCCCTGTCTCAGTCACTCCTTTTTTCCCAGAAACATCACCAGTCTTGGTCCCAAGATGTCAAAACCCACTGACCCTGCAAGCCCCACCTGGTACAGACCACTGTTGCTGTGGTCTGCAGCAACAGCGTCTGCGCTGTGAGATGCATGGTGCAACACTGTTGCTTTTAAACACATGAAGCAGTGAACTGAGAGTGTCCCGTGATGGAGGGCCCCAGAACTATGCCTGGTTCAGAACAGGAGCTTACAAAACACCTGCTGACTAATGAGTCAGCTTGTATATCCTCTCATTCAGTAAGCAGTGCTGAACTTCTATTCTGTTTCAGACGCTGTGCACAGATACCTGGCCCAAGGGGCAGAGACGATGCGGAAGCCAAGGGAGGCAAAAGGTGGACACCCCTCCAGCAGACCTGGCTCTCAGCCCTAGGCTTGGCTTTGAAAAGCTACTTGTAGCCTTCATTCAAAGGTAGAAGCACTTGAAAGTCAGTTCTCCTACATTATCTATTGATGAAAACAAAATATATTGGGCCTGGTGCAGTAGCCTAGTGGCTAAAGTTCTCACCTTGCACACGAACTGGGATCCTATTTGACAGTCAGTTCTAATCCTGGCAGCACCAGGATGGTTGGATGGATGGATGGATGATTGGATGGAAGGATGGATGGATGGATGGATGGAAGAATGGATGGATGGATGGATGGATGGATGGATGGATGGATGGATGGATGGATGGATGATGGATGGATGGATGGATAGATGGGTGAGTGAATATATAACTGAATTGTTAGGTCACTGGGTACGTAGGACAGTAGATGTTCAATGGGAGGATGGATGAACAGTTGACTCTAATGTCTATTTTCCTTGTTATTGAACTGTCAGGGCATAAAAATCCATGTACCACCACCTTGAGGGTTCTCCTAGGATGTTTATCTACAGCCCCCCGAGACTAAGCCCTACTCACGTGAAACTTCCAGTCAATAACATCTAGTGAAATAAATAATACAGACCCTGGAAACTGCCTGGGTCCTGTCACCCACATGGGGGACCCAGATTGGGTTCCAGGCTCCTGTCTGCAGTCTAGCACAGCCCTGGCTGGTGTGCCTATTTGGGAATGAACCAGTGGGTAGAAGATCTTTCTCCCTTTCTCCATGTTTCTCTCTCTTGCAAATGTTTTCCGGTGTGGCCAAAGGCATAGACCTATACGTTCAAGATGAATGAGGTTCAGATAAAAGTAAAGAAATCCACATTAAGAACATCATGAAACTGAAGCCCTGGAGAGAGCAGTGACTGAGAGAAGCCAGGGAGTGACAGAGGCTTAGGAGAAATCACGGAACTCTGACGAAGGCAGCGTGACATTTCCAAGTACTGAAAAGAAGAACTGTCAACCCTAGACTCTATATCGTGAAATTTCCCTTCAAAAATCATGGAAAAGTCAAGACATTATTAGACAAATGCGAAACGAGAGAATTTGTCACAGACTTAACCTAATACATTGACTAAAGGAAGTTCTTAGAATAGTCGGGAAATGAAATCGAAGCAAAACTCCTAAAAGCATCCAAGGGCTTCCTCAAAAAATGCAGGGAAAATATTTAAAACAATTAAATCCTAAATAAGGCAGCAAAGAAACATTAAAGAAGGAAGTCTCTATATCTTACTCACATTGGTAAAATGTCAACATCAGCCAACTATGAGAAGTTATATTGGTTTAATGCAGTCCAGAAAAAAAAAAAATGCTAAAACAAAAAAGTCCAGAGCTACGTTCAAATGCACTATGCATAAATCAAAATAGAATTTTAGAAAATGCCAAAATAACCCATAAGAAAACAAGTGAAAAAGACTAAAATGGAAATAAAAGCAGAAACAAACAGCAAAAACTAAACCCATACACTTGGCCTAACATATCAATTATATTCGATGCTTGTGGTCTAAGTATATCAGTTAAAACAGAGTGGCAGTGCGGATTCAAGGGGGAAAAAAAATCACCCCCACCTATTATCTAAAAAAAGCTCACTTTAAATATGATGAGCCTTTGGAAAATTCCTAGAAAAGGCATATTGTGAAAAAAAAAAATCTGTGCATGGACTTCAAAAAAGTTTTGCAGCAAAATAAACTTATCTTTTAGTTCTACTTGCTGCAAACCTTTTCAAGTAGCTTCCAAAATGGGATAAATAAAAGAACGGAAAAAAAAAAACATATCTATCCTGTAAGCAAGATCAGAAAAGTCAAGAGTGGCTACGTTAGTGTCAGCTGCAGTAACATCACAGTTCTGCTGGCGATAGCTCGACACTGGGAACAGTGAGCACATAGTTGAACAAAGTGCACTGCCTCCACACCATGGAGTACCACTTAACAATGAAAAAGAACTCACTGCCGGTGCCTGCATCGACTTGAAAGTTTCCGCAGGGGATTATGTTGAATGGGGGAAAAAAAACTGAATCAAAGATCACACACTTAGATGACATTATCAGAATGATAAGCACACACAGCTGGGAACAGATGTGTGGTTGCCAAGGTTTGGGACGTGTGAGGAGGGGCAACCGTGACCGTGTCACAGAGTCTGGCTGTCACTACCACTGAGCAGCTGAAGCCCTCGGGCCCAGCAGTCTGCCTTTCCCATCTCCCTGCCGTTGGAGTCAGACAATAAAGCCTGGTGCTCCCTCCTTTGGCACTAGCAGGCAGTTCAAACCGCAAAGGCCACGCAGAGCCCAAGCACCAGGCACAGACCACTATCTTTCCAGGCTGCAGCATAGCTTGGTGGTGCAGCCATCGGTAAAGCTGGCAAGCCAGTCTCCTCCTGAAGCCATTTTTGGCCCTGCTTGGGAGCTTCTTGGCTCTCTGTGGAGAACCTCTCCATGTAACGGTGACCTTTTTATACCCTCCTCGTATGTGAGCAGACGCACGTGCCCGAGTATGTGTGTAGACGCATGTATGTGCACATTACATGCATAAGAGGCTATTCCTAGAGGGACTGGACAGACCCATGGGAGGCACCCAAGGCCCACGCTTTAAGTCAGGGAACTGATATTACAGGGTGATGTTTATTCCCAGCTCCCAGCCTCCAAATATTCTTCAAGAGCTCTTCCCTGCCCACCTCTGTGGGGTCAAGATGGATTGCTGTACTCCTGTACTCCCAGAACCAAAACCAGGGATGCGTCATGAATCTTAGAGAAGGAGGTTAGGGCAGGAACACCCCCAAGGAAGAAACTGGGTTTGGGTAATCTCCAGCTGCTCAGGCCCAGTGTGGTGGTAGCACAGAGCAGGTGCTCACTACAGAGCTAAGGAATGAATGAGCTCCCCTCTCTCCTTTGAGCCTCACCAGGGCACCCTTTAACAAGCAGGGTGCAGAAATGCCCTCTCCAGAAGGAAGACAAGAAGGAACTGGAAAGATAATAGGAGTTGGGGTGGAGTTTCCAGAACTGGAGCCTCAGGCTGGAGACTTTAGGGAGGCCCTGCCGGGCCCACCGTGGTGATGCTGTGGGCCTGGCTGAGCTAGACAGGAGGGCCGCTGAGCCTGGGGGATGTCCTGTATGCTTTTCCTGAGTTTTGAGTGAAGCTGTCAATGGGAATACTGGTGTTTCTCTGCTGGTCCCAAGAGACATGGGCAAGAACTGAGCGCTCATATTCACCCTTTGCATGGCCAGCAGCAGCAAGCAAAGCCAAAAGGCCCCAAGGGCCAGCCGACTCGGGAACCCCAAAACAGCTGGTCAGGGTGCAAACTGCTGACTAGCCACGGCTTGATCTTAGTAAGTTACTGCTCTGGGCCTCAGTTTATCTCTCTATAAAATGGGGACCCACACAGTGAATGTGAGGATTCTTCGCCCAAGAAAACAGTTTTTGTTTATATTTTTATTTAGAGGTGAGAATCACTGTTGTGGAGCGAGAGGACTTAGCCTGATTCCTGGCACATGACTGGCTGGTCATAGAGGCAGACTCTCTAGGAACAGGACAGCAGTCTGAGGAAGGTGACGTTGGGGATGGTGATAATGATGAGAAGGAGAAGAAGGGGGATGAAGATGATGGTCATGATCATCCTGGTGGAGACACAAATAATAATGATGCAGTGCTGGTCATGAGGATGTGGGTGGAGATGATGGTGAACCCCTGGCTGGGCCTCTACGCAGAGACAACTTTTGTGACCCACTCAGATGCTTGGGTCCCTGACACTCGTACGAGAGACCCAGATTGAGTTGTGGGTCTTTGCCTCTGGTCTGGCCCTGCCTCTTACGGCTCATTTGGAGAGTGAACCAACCAATGGATGCAAGATATTTCTCTCTCTCCCTCTTTCCCTCCCTCTCTCCCTTTCAAATAAATAAGAACAAGCACATAGAAAATGGCAAAGGACATGCTTGAGCTCAGGCAAGGGGGAGAAGAGAAGTCTGTCCAGGAGTGGAGCAGCCACATTCAGGATCCATGGAGAGGTGGGAAGCGGGGCTGGATAACAAAAGACCTCAAACCTGCGCCATGCAGTTTGGATGTCCCCTGAGGACTGTGGGCACCACAGAAGGGTATCAAGCAGATGAGGTTCACAATTTCAGAGGTGGCCCTAGTGTGCCAGCTGCAGCCTGGAGAGGGACTTGGCATGGGTCTGGATCTCCTTTCCTTGGGAGGAGGGCAGAGAAGGTGCCAGCAAGACCAGGGCTATACGTCCCTCCTAACCACCTCATCAAAGCGCCTTTGCTGCTACTTAGCTTTCATTTGCGCCATCTGAGGCCCCTAGTTTGGTGGGGCAGGGGATCTGGGGGAGCAGCAGCAGACACAGCCTAAGGCCCTGAGTTCTAGAGACGGATCCATTTTCCGCCACTTTCCAGCTGAGCAACTTTGGACCTGCCTCACCCGAGCCCTGGATCACCGAGGAACTGAATAGCCGATGCAAAGCCTTTTCTAGCACCTGTCATAAATGAGTCTACAGTAAGTGCTAATAATGGCTGTCCCATTTGAAAGCGGACAGGCAGGACCCAGAGGGGTGCTGCGACACTCACAGCCAAGAGCATCTGAGCTGTGAGTGGAGGCCCATCACTCACCTGCCTGCTCTGCCACATAGCAGGGACGCTGCAGGACAAGAGTCGAAAGGACCTGAGCAGAGGCAGCCCCAGCAGGTGCGGTGGGCTTGGTGAACTCCCCTTCACCCCCACCCCGCAGCCTCCCTTAACTCCCCCTTCCAGTCCACTGTCTTGTGGCCACCATTAGGAAACCCTCCCTGGCTTCTCCCCCTGTTCCCCACCAGCCTTCCTGTAAGATCACACACCAAGCAGCCAAGCCCTCGTCCCCTACCCTGTTCCAACAGGACTTTCCTGGGGATCATGACTGTAAGCCCTGGTTGTTCTCACCTGTGTATCAGGCCCTCTGGGTAGCGGATCCTGGCTGGGCCACCAACTCCCAAGGGAAACTGGGTTGTTTCCTTCCCACTCTTGAAGTCCTGGCTTCCCAAGGCCTGCCCACCTGCCTCCTGGGGCTCCTTCTACACCCCCTTCCCTTCCTCCTTCCCTCTCTTTTGGCCCTCACCTTCTTTCTCCTGCTAACCTCTTGCCTACTTCCCCTGAGCTCTGCTTGGGCTGCCTGGGGCTGCCAACCCCAGCCTCACCCAGGCCCTAGCCTCTTCCTGTCTGGCATTAATGAGCACCCCCCTATGCCAGTGATACCCAGGCCTCCCACCCCTCCCCTTACACCCTGATTCAGCCATCCCCCAATGAAAAGTCCCGCAGGAACCCGCTGCAGGGTCTGGCCAGAGCCGGAGTTTAAAAATACAAGGGCCCAGGCACCCTCAGTGCCGACCAACTACACAGCCCACTTCCCAGATGCCACCATGGCCACTGTGGGTGGCACAAAGGGAACACAGTCGGGGGGATGGTGAGTCCAGAGAGGACCGGGGGTGGCTAGTGAGGGGGCTGGACATTCCTCAGAGCCCAGGCCACAGACTAGGGCTGTGGGCGCCATCTGGCAGCACTCATTTCTCTGGTCTCTGGAAGAAACGGGCCACTTCTGGGCAGGCTTGCCAAGACTGTGCCCAAGACCATGACCGTGGGAGCTGATCCTATATGGTCCCAGCTCCCAACTCAGCCCCTTGCTGGTCAGTCACCTGCCCTCTCTGGGCCTCGCCCTGCTTGGGAAGTAGGGATGACGACAACCCTGTGGGGAGAAGGTAACGACCTGGTGTCTGCTCCCTGCCCCCAGGAAGTATTATTGCAAGTGGCCACTTCCTGTTTCAGCATATGGCTGGTCTCGGCTAGGACCAGATCGGGGAGGAGGGCAAGCACAGAGAACTAGTTGCCCCAGCTCCCCTCTCTTGCCCCGGTGGAGACCACCCCACCTTGTCCTTGCCCCACCTCCAGGACTCCCAGTGGAGCTGACAGGGGAGCTCGAGGGGTTGAACCGAAGCCCAGAGACAGAACAGGCCAGGAGTCAGGAGCCAGGGGGGCAGGGAGCAACATACTGATCCTAGAACTGAGGGGTTCACCAGGCTACCCCTCCTCTGTTTTCCAGAAAGGGAAACTGAGGCTGTGAGAGGAGAGCGCTTCTGAGACCTGAGAGAGCAAGGACCCAGGCCAAGATTCGTGACTCAGTGAGCCCCTGGCTAGGCTCCAGAGTGCCAGGGTAGACCCTGGGCAATGCGGGTGTAGGAGTCTGGCCCTGCCCTGCTGGGGGCTGCAACGTCCCTGCGTTCCCACTAGGACCTGTGACCTCCTTATGTAAGCCACTACAGTTACATAACCAACTGCTTCTGCCTGCCTTCCAGAGTGGCACTCTGGGAGCAGATGCCAGTGGAGGGAGACAGGGGTTGCCTCCACGAGAAACCAGCGCCTGCCAGGCCTACAGCCCCCAGCCCCAGTCCCTGGAGGAAGAGGAGAGGAGAGGCTCTGGGAGAATGTGAGCCAGGGCCAAGGCAAGGCTACCATTGGGGGGTGCCCCAGGCACGTTTATCACCCCCGCAAGGTTCCCTGGCAGCAGCACAACGAGGCATCTGCCACTCAGAGTCCACTCTGAGTTGCAGTCCCCCAGTCACCAGCCTCTACTCACTTCCCCAGGCTTTGTTTTCAGTGGGTCTCAAAAGAGCCACCTCCTTGACTGCTGCAACAATTAAATAAAAACCCCGACTGGCAAATGCCTGGCCCAAATCCATGCTCGATAAACAGTAACTCCTTCTGGCAGATCAAAACTAAGGCCCAGACAGACCAGGTGACCGTAGGGCTGCGGCATGGCTCTCCGTAGGGCAGTGGACTCCTGGGTGCTGAGCACAGCCATCCAGCAGCCCCTGCCAGCTGGGCAGCCGCCAGCATTGCATCCTTTGACAAGAAGAACTCAAACTAGCAGAGACTGCGCGACTTCACTGAGAAACATACACAGGAAGCGGCCTAGCCAGGATCCGATCCCCAGAGTCAGAGAGTCACTCCCCGTGAAGCAAGCAGGACCAACAGACTTGGGGTGGGGGGCAGTGCACAGCAGCAGAAGTAGAGACTGTGCAAGTCGGGATGGACGCCCCACGGCTTGTCACCTCCCTGTAAAAACACAGCCACCTGCTGCCTGTCTTGCCACTGACTGACCCAGTGATGTGTGACCTGACATCAGCCTCTGTGAGCTTGCGTGACCCCATGTGACACAGGGAGCCTGCTGCCCAGGCTAACGAGGCATATATGTGGCACATAGGAAACAGCTGTGGCAGTCCAGTGCTTGCCCAGCCTCAAGGAGCTCCTTGGCCATCCTCATCATATCCTCTGAGCAGCTGGAAGGTGTCTGGCCCCTGTTGCCAGATGAGAAGGCTAATGCTCAGAGACATCAAGCAGCCAGGCTCGAGTCACACAGCTCCCAAGCCTGCAGAGCCAGGATTCACTCCAAGCCCCCAGGCTCTTGAGGACTGCACTGACACTCCACCATGCAGTTGGTCTCATGCCCATCTGGCAGAAGACCAGACTGTGTTGACACAGGTGAAGGCTGAAAGTGAGTGAACCCAGCACAAACTCAGGGCTGCCCCCTAGCGCACTAACCTTGCACCCTCCTGGCCAAACCCTGGACGTCCCGACCAGGACACATAGAGGACAGCAGGACATTCAGCCCTGAGGAGAAGTCACACTTGTGAGAGCCATGATCATTGAAGTCAGAGAGGCTGTGCAGTTGCCCAAGTCACAAGACAGGGAGCACCAGGTAGGCCAAGTCAGGTCCACTCTCTGGTGAACAAAACATCCCAGACCCTGGTTGGCTGGGCAGATCTGCTAACACCATTCCAACCGTAGGAGGTTGTGGTCCAAACAGAAGCCCTTAATCCTAGCCAACCATCATACTCACCAGGGAGTGTGTTGAAACCCCAAATGTCAGGCTACACCACAGAGTTGGACAGGCTGTGACTACTTACGTTCTTTTTAACCCACCCCCTATGACTCCACCCATACCCCTGTCATCAGCCAAGAGTGAGATACCCCATCAAGGACTGGAAGACACATGATCCCTGCTCATTCTAGGGTAGGAACTGTAGGTCCGGGTTAGGTCAGAGGTAATGCACAGGAATGCAGCCCACAGCTTGAATTGTGAGCTGCCAGAATCCTGCATGTAGGATGGGGAGAGGTGAGACCTTCAAGATGCGCCCACCTTCTTATTAGGCCCATTCATCATTGGGCAGGTGTTTCCCACTGCCTACAAGATGCCGGGCACCATCTGCTGTACAGAGGGTGCAGCTGTGCATACAATGATGGCCTTGGCCTTTTCAGAGATGTACTTACTCATCTACGACAAGTAGAAGGACAGAAAAGGGGGCAAGACAGAGAGCTCTTCTATCAGTTGGTTCATTTGCCAAGTGGCTGCTATGACCAGAGCTGGGCCAGGCTTCAGCCAAGAAGCTCCATCCAGGCCTCCCACGTGGGTGCAGGGGCCCAGACACTTGGGCTGTAGTTTGTTGCTTTTCCAGGTGCAAAAATTGGATCAAAAGCAGAATAACTGGAACTCAAACTAAGCTCTCCCATATGGAATGATGAAGCCATAACCAGCAGCTTAACCCACTGCACCACCATGCTGATCCCGGTGGCCTTGTTTCTGTGTTGTTCCTGCAGTGACGAGAAAGCTCATGAGGGAGTGGCCACTTGACCTGGCGGGGACACTGCCCACTAACACACCCACGTCCCAACAGAGTGCTTGGGTTGGAGTCTGTTCCTGACTCCAGCTTCCTGCTAAAACACACCTTGGGAAGCAGCAAGGGACGTTTCACTCCTTGCTACCCTCATGGGAGATCTGCACTGAGCTTCCAGCTCCCAACTTCCGCCTGGCCCAGTACTGGCCATTGTGGGAGTGAACCATAGCTCTTCCCCAGCTCCCACGTAATGAAACAAAAATAGTTTGTAAAGGTTCTTGGAAAATGGGAATTATAAAAAACTGTGCACAGATTTCAAATTTTTGTACCAAAATACTTTTAATTCCCCTTTCCATGAGCTTTCTGAGATCGATTCACAGCAGTGATACAGCTGGGATTGGCACAGCCCTGGAAGCCTCCCAGCAGCCCTCCCCCTCCACCTGCCCTTTGCACGAGCCCCCAGCTATGAGCTGGAAGCCTAGCCCCATTTCACAGAGCAGTCATTGAGGAGCTGAGAGCCACTTCCGTAGCATCTTCCCCTCCGCAGATGCTTCTCTGTGTGCCTGCTGCCTCCAACAGAACTTTTGCTGTTGCCACGGCAACCCCCCTAGGGAGGCCTGTCCTACTTTGCATCCCTGGCATAGGACAGCAGCCTCACCCACCAACTGAGACCTGAGGCCGGAGGGTGCGGTTGACCCCAGTCACAGCAAGGACGGGGCCTCCTCATTCACACAGTCCGTCACGGGGCAGCGCCCGCAATGTGCCTGGGGACCAAGCCGGTCGCTGGGCAGGGGAGGGGCAGAAAAGGAGAAGGCAATTGTGGTCCCTGCCTCCTAGAAATCCAAGGGCTGAATGACACCCTGATGACCCTGGGAACCAAGTACAGGAGGGCATGCACCTCAGCATGTGAATCTGTATCATCCCCCACAGGTTGCATCCTCGGGGGGGAAACTGAGGCTCGGGAGACCAAGACACATGCACAAGGTTGCATCATTGAGAAGCAACAGAGCCAGAAATTGTAGCCAAGGTGACCCCAGGCCACACTGTGGGTGCTCAGTGAAGGGACCCTGATTTCCACCAGTATCAGCCAGGAGGTGTCCTGCTTCCGAGGAGGTGAGGGCAGGGAGGAAGTGAGGTGAGGGCAGCCAACAGCTGCCTGGTCACTCACAGCTGAGCAGGGCAGGGTGATGACCTGATTCTCCTTTGCCTGCTGGGGACACTCAGAAAATGAAGCCCAAAGCTCACAGTACAGGAGCAGTGGATGTGGTGGCCACAGGCCTGTGGTCCCTGAAAGAGCTGAATAATCCCTGATGGTCCCCAAGGAGTACACCCCTCATCTTCACACCTGTGGGCAAAACTGCCATGCATGTATTCAGACAGACCAAGGTCAGGGGCTGCTGGCATGATCCTGGTAGGACCTGTACAATGAGCCTGCACTGGGGAGCCCAGGGCCCAGGTACAAACCCCAGCTCTCCTACGTCTCTGCAGTCTCCCTGGGTCTCTGGGAACAGGAATGTTCTAAGAACATCAGGTGGTGGTAAGGATTGGCGCACAACACTGCCAAAGCTCACGGTGCCCATGGACTTGCACCATGCCAGCGCTCCCCTCTCTGAGCAACCGCATCCCTCCTCCTGAAGGCCTGGGAGGAACCCGGGAGCCAGGGGCTCCTGGAGAGACGTCCCCTCTAGGGCCAGCACTGGACCCTCCTCTCCAGCCCCCGCCCTGAGAGCACAGGTGCTCTTGTACTGCATGTGCCAGGATGCATGTGGACACACGCTGCAAGGTCCACCCTTTGCTCACGTGCATTTTCTTGCATGCGGAGAAGGAAGGATAGGTTTCTTCAGGCCCCACTGGGACAATAGAAACCTTCCCTCTGGAAAACAAAGATTAATCAACAGGGGGTGGAGAAGTACAGGCCACTTCAGCCTTCTGCCACAGCACCACCCGACTCCCACCCTCCGGGAGCACTGGAGCCACAGTTTAGGAAAGACAAACATATCACAATTAAAGTCGGATGCCCGCCTGCAGCAAGCCCATCAAGCTGCCAGGAGAGAGCTTTTCTGTTTTCCCAGAAAGGAGGCAGTCCCCGAGGAGGCCCCAGCCACCTGGCAAGTGCTCAAAGCCTGTCTGAGCCCCAGTCATTCCAGCCAGTGAGAGAACAGAGTCTGCTGGGCAAAAACCCAACCTTGCCTGTCCCCCCAATAACACACACACACACACACACACACACACACACACACGCCTTGCCAAAACCACCACCTTGGTTCTCTCTCAGAAGGCAAAGAGAGTGCAGGTGGCTGGAGATGGGCCTTTGGCAAGTCCTGTCCTTGCCCGTTGTACCCTCAATTATCTGTGGGGCTTCAAGCTGGCAGGCCCAGGAAGGTCATTGTGAACACATCCCACAGGTTCACTAAGAGAGCTTGGCATGCAGCTGGCCATGCCCAGGCTAAGGCTGGCCCTTTGCTCAACCATGCACCTGCTGGCATTGTCTTCACTTTGCCTATAAGCACAGCCTACAAGTGATTGTGGGAGACCAGACAGGCCACCCTAAACCTGAAGAGCTACAGGCTCCCAAAAGCAAGCACAGAGCAATGCCTGCCTCCCCTCTCTAGGACACCATTTGGGGAGTGAACCAGTGGATGGAAGATCTCTCACTATCTATGTATCTATATATACATATATCTATCTCTCCTCTCTGTGACTCTGCCTTTTTAAATAAAAAAGAAAAATAAATAAATCTTGGAGGGGAGACAAAAAAAGGCGAAGCTTTCTTGCCCCCAGGGACTTCCAAGCACATCCCCACCCAGTGGGACCAACGTCCTGGCTTGTTTATCTGCCCTCCCCCAACCCATGCCCACAGAGACTTGAGTCTTTCCCACTGTCTCATCACCCCTCTCGAAGCTTCCTGTGCTTTGTTGCAGCTGCTTCTCTGGAAGCTGGAATTCCAAGCCACCTCGCTGAGAGCTACTGGATCCTGGCCGACCATGATTCTGTCTTTGCTAATGGGGCACTCTGCCTTTTCCAACTCAGAGCCCATGGATGGAGGGGCAGGGTGAAAAAACACCCTACATCTTCTACCAATGGCCATGCTGCTCTCAGAAGTCAAGGAGTGGACTGGCATAGAACCCAAACTGCAGAAACAGGGGTTTGCTTATATGGCTCCTAATCCTAAGATCACAGAAGGAAGGAGGGTCCAGTGGCCTGAGTAGTTGGGGAGACAGGCAATGGAGACTTTCTGGCAAGGAAAGACACCATAAGTAAAAGGTCAGAGACCAGAGAAGCTTGAAGAAGTGGGGGGATTGGGGTGGCACAAGTTAGTCTGATGTGAAAATGTCTGGCAGAAAGGAAGGTAGGACGACCAGATGCTTGGAGCATAAATGCATGGCCTAGCTGGCAGAACTATGAGCTTCCTGTTGTATTCAGGTCCAAACACCCGTCATTCAGCAGGTGCTTTATGTCCAGGGCAACGAGGGGTGCATGGATGGATGGAAGGCTGGATAGACGAATGGAAAGGTGCATGATAAGCAGTGGGGGAGGTTAAGTATGACAGTAAGGGTCCTGGGTTGGGCAGTGGGGTTGCAAAGGTCAAGTCCATGTTCCCTGCTAACCAACTATCAAAGGGCCATCTCTTGCCTCAGTTTCCCCACAATAAATTCCACCACCTATAAATCTCAGACAGTCCAATTCTGAGGACAGAAGCAGGGACTGAGACAGGAAGCAGCTGCAGGGAGGCCAGGCCCTGTGGGAAGAGAGGGCAGGCCTGGCTGCACCTAGCTTCTATGGGCAGCAGGGAGTAGGGGTCCTCCCTGGGACAAGCACCCCAGGGAGAACCCCTACCCCTGCGAGCCTTGCCTGAGGCCCACAATGGATGAAGGACCCAGCCTGGCACCTCCCTTCCCCCACTTAGGGTGTAAAAGCAACTTGGGAAAAGCACTTACTCACACCTCCTGGAATTACCTTTCACTTTCCTGGCAGACAACGGGGCAAAACCGACAATGCAGTTGCATTTCAAATGGAGTGCAGCCTGCAGCAGTTTGGAGGATTTGCATACGCATGTTGGCTGCCATTGAATATTCATTTGCTCAGGGGAGAATTGGGCAGCCAGCTCTCTAGGCCCACAGGGAGGTTATTTGAGGTTGGGGGGAAGGGAGGTACAAAGACAGGGCTGGCAGGAAGCCCTGTTCCTCAGCCTTTCAGGAGCTAGCTGAAATGTCACAGGCTCAGAGGAAATTCTGGGAGTGGATACACCTCATGGTTACTGTTGCCATGGCAACCTTCTCCCTGTCACCATGTGCACCAGCAGATCACAGCTGACAAGACAAACCCAAGGAGGTGATGGATGGGGAGCCAGCCCAGGACTCCAGCAGGCTCCCTTGGAGTTTGGAAACCTGTCCCAGATGCCACGTGCTGGCCTTCACAGACATTCTTGAGAGTGCTGGGAGTGAGCTCAGCGGACGGAGCAACTGTCCCCCAAGGTCCCAGAGTGACCAGAGACACCACAGAATGTCCCTGAGAGCAGTGGCAGAATATCCCCCCGGGTGTGCACCCCAAAAGCTAGACCCTCCCTACTGACCTCAAGTCCCAAGGATTGCTCAGCCTTCAGACCTGCATCGCAAAAGATGGTGGAAAGGGTGGCCAGCCGGGCTGAACACAGGGAAGACCTTGTCCTGTGCCTTAGCAAACGCCAATGGTCACTGAGTGTGACAGCAGCCCCTTTAGAGCCAGGCGGCTTCCAGCCTCCTCTTCCCGAAGTAGGGGTGAGGGGGTCACTGAGCCATCCCCTCCTCATGGCCCCAGCCCCTGGGTAACCATCAGCATATCCATTCCAGAGCCCTGGGGCAGGGGCAAACTGGAGGGCCACCTCTGGGCTCCCCTTGGCCCAAGCACCTGTCTCCCTAGGGGACACCATTCCTGCCAATGATGTCATGCGTAAGAGTTGCTGGCCAGGACACCATCCCCTAAGAAGGATAGGAAGGCTGAGCCTTCAGGCAGACCCACCCTCTACCTCCTCCCTCGCTACCACTTATAGCCAGGTCTTCTCCACACTTGGCCCTTTCTCTGCTGAAGCCCAATTCTCACGCTGTCAGCCTCGCCCTGCTAAAGCCTCCTCCTCCCTCTGCTTCCTCAGGGCCTCCCTGTCCCCACTCCTGCCCTGTCACCTCATCACCTAAATGCCAGGTCCTGCCCCTGAGGCTCAGCGCTCATTCCCACGTGTTGCAAATCAGACACAATCAGCTCCCCCTTAATAACCAAGCCTTCTGTCAGCCAGCCCTGTCTGACCCACCCATCACTCCTCCCAGACACCTGCCTGTCTGGGCTCTCACTGCACTCAGGAAAAGCCCTGAATTCCTCCCTCTCTTTCTGTCACCAGCCCTTAGGGCTCTGGGCACCACCTGCAGGTCACTAGGTGAGCGAGAGGCCACCGCTAAGGTGGACACTGCTGCCAACATGGCTCCTCTCTAAAACACCAGCACTTCTTGGCCATCCCACTGTCTTCAGGGCTAGCCTACACCTGCTCTGGGCAGTACAGAGTCTTACAGGCCATCAAGGCCAACAGCTTTCACACGGCTTTGGAATGACCTGATGGGGAGTGGGGGGCTCCTAGACTGCTGGGGAGAAGGGAAGCCGAGGGGGGGGACATCCTGCAGGAAGGGGTACAGAGCCATTCACACAGGCTGCAGCCCAGAGACCTCACTGGGATCTGTCCTAGATGGGCATTCACTTATTCACCCAGCCACTCATCAATGTTTATTGAACATTTCCACTGTGTTAGCTACTGTGGTAGGAACAGGGAATGAAAGGAAAGTGTTTATTCTCATGAGGCTCTGAAGCCGGTAGGGAAAACGGGCAAGAGACACGATATAAACAATTGAGACACCATATAAACAATAGAGACACCAAAAAGGCCAAGGAGTGAGAAGAGCTGAGGATGCTAAGGGAGAGAGCGGGAGGATGAACGCCCCCAGGGTGGCAGGTGCAGGATGTTCCTAGAAGGGTTCTCTAGAGAAGGAGCTCTTGAGCTGGGCCTGAATGGCGAGGTGAGAGCCGCTACTTTGGCAGGTGTGCAGTGCAATGGCTCTGATGCTTGGAATGCCTGTAGCCCAGATCGGATGCCTGGATTTGGGACTTGGCTCTGCTCCGATTCCAGCTCCCTGCTGATGCAGACCCCGAGAGGCCGCAGGTGGTGATGCAAGTGGCTGTGCACCCTGCCATCCTTGGGGGAGACCTGCAGTGCTCTCAGCCTGGCCCTGCACCACAGCTACTTGGAGAATGAAGCAGAGGATGGAAGATCCCTTGCTCTCTCTCTCTCTCTCTCTCTCTCTCTCTCTCTTTCCTCCTAAATAAATAAGTAAAGTATATTATTATTAAAGTTTTAAAAAGCCAGCTATGCACAGATCATTCCTGGGGGAGGATAGTCACGCAAAACGAAAGGCCCTCAGGCAGAAATAAGGCCATAACCTTGTGGAAGGGGGGCAGCAGGCCTGTCCATGGTGAGACGTTCGTGGCCAATTCCAACTTAGGGAAACCATGTTTGGATGAAGAGGCATACGGACAATGGATAAGTCATTGACCTAGCCTAATCCTACCACATCGCAGAATTAAAAGGCAGAGCTGACACAGGCAGGAACTGCCCAAGATCCAACGCAGAACTGGCAGCAGAGTCAGAATCAGTGCTCCAGTCTGGCATACCGTGAACCACTCCCATGGGGGCAGTCACCCAGCCCAGGTCTCCTTGGCACCTGCCTTTCCCAACCACGTCTGCTCCTAATCCAAACCCATCCACAGCCACACGGCACGTGAGAAGCAGGAATAAGGTCATGTCTCCCGGGCCGGCTGAGCTCCAGGGAGCAGCAGGCAGGCAAATGAAAGCTTCACTGGATTTGCAAGCCACCATCCTGAGCCTCGGCCTCCCAGCACCAGGAGGCATCCAAGGGAAGAAAGAAGCAGACCATTAAAAGGCTCTTCATTGCCAGAGGCAGGGCTGACGGCCCGAGCGAATGAGGTGTCTCCCTCATCCCCCTGCCCCTGCCTCCCCATGTTTATCTGCAGGGCATCCCGACTGACAGCAGGAAGGCAGTCAGGACCCAGTGACAGCCCTGGGTCTCCTAGGTAGCCATCCTCAGCCACCTGACTCCAGGGACCCTGGGAAGGAAGGGAGAAGGCCAGGTGTGAGGGAGGTCAGTCGGACTGTGGCCATGGCCCTCCCTTGCTTGGTCCACACACAGATGCAGCTGAGCAGGCAAGACTCATGTGGCCAGTGTCGCCTGCGGAAACTAAAAAGATGAAATGACAGACACATGAACTGAAGAATAACTACCTTGCCTGAGCCTAGCCAGTCACTGACAAAGCCAGCGCTGACCAGGGAGCTGATGGTAGCGAGCAGGCCCTGACCCGGAGAAGGGAGATGGGGCAGCAAGGAGGAACAGTCGGGCTGGGTTCAAGGCCAAGGCCCTGCCTTCCCCTGACCCTGGGTCCCACGGTCCTCAGTTTTCCCTGAGGACTCAGTGAGATGTGTAGGGGTGGGGCACCTCATGCTGTCTCTCTGAGGCGTCTGGAGCCCTGGTTCCCCATGTCACCCCCACAGGAGTGCAGGTCTGATGTTTCTCTCCCTGCCCACCCACCAGACCCACCACAGCTCCCCAGAGCCTGGGACCAGAATACGTGGTGTGTGCCTATGTATGTGAAATTGTGCACCATTTTCCCTTCCCCGCTGAGGGCACCATCTGCTCGCTTTCATTCGCTCTCTCTGCTCACTCAACCCATGGAGATGTTTGTCTGTAAGCAGATGTCACATCCCCATTAGAGTGTTCATGTGTGCACATGTATGTACATGTGTTATGTGTGATCATGTGTGCACTGTGTCTATGTGTGTGTGTGCCTTGTGTGTGCGTGGATATGTACATGTTTGCATGTGTGTATGTGTTACATGCAAGTACGTGTGTGTGTGTGTGTGTGTGTGTGTGTGTGTGTGTGTGCATAGAGAGAGCAGTCTTGTTGAGTAGATGTTCCCAAGGTTCAGGGTATGCCCTGCTGTGTCAGGGTACATTTCAGCTGGCCATGGGCCACTTTCTTCGCATAAAGCCCTTTCTCTGCTGACTCGCAGTGCAGGCACTGCCTTGTGAGGCCTGGCTGACCACAGTTCTGTCTGTGGATTGCCGACACAGGATGCTCTACCTGATCCTGCAGGTGTCTGCCTCTCCCTTCCACCTGTTGCGACTGTGTCTCCTACACAGGGTTTTTGCCAGGGTTGTTGAAATCCACATCAACACTGGAGTGGAACTGACGGTAATATACTACTGTCAGGTTGTTATTTTTTTAAGATTTACTTATTTATTTGAAAGGCAGGGTGACGGACACAAGGACAGAGAGAATCCATCTGCTGGTTCACTCCCCAAATGGCAACAGCCAGAACAGGACCAGGTTAAAGCCAGGAGCCTAGAACTCCATCTGGTTCTTCTACATAGGTGAAAAGGCCTAAATACTTAAGGCCTCTTTTGCTGCTTTCCCAGGTGCATTAGCAGGAAGCTTCATTGGAAGTGGAGTGTTCAGGACTAGAACAGGTGCCCACCTAGGATGCTGGCATTTGCAGGCAGCAGCTTAACTCACTGTGCCACAGCACCAGCCCCAATGTGGATTTCTTAGTTTTCACTACACGCCATGACTCTATGTTAGCAACAGAGGATGGAATACATTTGCTTGCATTCAACCCCCCAAGGACCAGAACATCATCTCAATGTTATTCATCCAACAAACACACAATGGGTTTAGAGTTAAGCGTTAGGGCTCTCAGGCTGACTCCACTCAATCTATAGGACCCCGAGCACAGAAAGCATGAAACAAGGAAACAGGAGAACCCCACCACAGAAACCACATTCTAGAATCCAGAAAAGGGACCCCAATTACCCTAAGCCTTTCAGTCCCCACCAGATCATCTGAAGTTCCAGTAGGTCTCCTGCTCTGATGGCAATGGGCCACCCAAAGCACTGGCCCAGGTCCCTGTCCCTTCCTATCCCTATGAAGGTTGTGGCTGGCAGACAGAACCTACTGCCCACATAAGCACCCGCTGTCATAGAGCCTCCCTGTTAGACACTCAGCAAACCTTTCATAGAGGAGAGAGAGATGACACATAATCCAGCGAGGGCTTGCAGCTCAGCTGTGTCACTTGCTGCTGTGTGACCAAGGCCACACTTCCCAACCTCCCTGAGTTTGTTTCCAGGACTCATGAACAGACCCTCATTGTAATCAGACTTGCACAGCCCTCCCAGCACTGCCCACAGGAGGGGCACGCAGCCCAGTAGATCCTGCCCTGACACCCTCCCAAAGAGAAGCCAATCTCAGCACAGCAGCTGAGCACCCACAGGGACTCAGTCAAGTCCAGGACCCGCGCCAAACTCCGAGCCTCACATCTCACATCTCCCAGGAGGGAAGGATAGCACCCCTGCTTCCGAGGCTGAAGGACCTCCACTGAGTCACACTCCACCAGGAAAGACTGGGTCCCAAGTGGGAGTGCCTGGTTGGAGTCAACGCCCTCTGGACTTTGAAGGATGAGGCAGTAAACAGCCTTCCTTTAACCTATAAGGTAGGGCCCTCCCAGCCTGCCCTCCCTCCCTGCGTGCAGAGGACCATACTCTTCTGCCTTCCACGACATAAGTAGTGGGCTGGATTGGAAACAGAGCAGCCAGAACTTGAACCAGTATCCATATGAGATGCCAGTGATGTGGGCAGCAGCTTAACCCACCATGCCACAAAGCTCTAGGACCCCCTCTCTCAAGGGACTGCCCTCCCATTAGGAAGAACCATTTTTTTTTAAGTTATTTTATTTTAGTATTTACTACAAAGGTAAGGGGGCGCAGACCCATGTGGGCCTCCAACGAGGATGGCGAAGGTCAGCATCTGTCGGTGTGGGGGAAGGTGGATAAGATAAATGTTTCCATCCTCCTTCCCATCAGAAAGAACGTTATAGGCAAGGGCAGCCTATGGCCAGGTCCTGCTCTCATTCTCACCTCAAGGTCAAGGAGCACCATAGCCAGGAGCCAGGGCTTGGGGATCAAAAGCCAAGAGCAGATGGTGAGGTGAAGGCTGTGCAGGGTTCCTGAAATACCCCTGGGGGACAAGGTCAGCCCCAGCACAGGGCGGGACTCAAGGGAGTTTCCACATACTCATGCAGATCAGATCCAATGAACACCTGCTTTGTGCAAGGCACTGACCTAGGTGGCAGGGACACAGCAGAGGTCAAACAGCCAAAATCCCTGCCCTCTAGACCACCTGTCTAGACAGTAGAGATTCACCATGAGAAACTGAAATGCTGAAATACTACTCATCACCAGATTCCATAAACGGAAGGTAGGAGCCAGCCTCGTGGGGCAGTGTGTTAAGGCACATCCCATACTGGAGTGCTGTCAAAGTCACAGCTACACTTCCTGACCCAGCTCCCAGCTAAGGTGCCCGGGAAGGCAGCAGAAGATGGCCCAAGTTCTTGAGTTCCTGCCACTCATGTTGGAGACCCAGCTGGAGTTCCGGGATCCTGGCTTCAGCCTGGCCAGCTCTGGCTATTGCAACCACTTGGGGGGTGAGCCAGCAAATGAAAAACTGCTTTCCTGCCATCTTATGCCACAGTGCTTTTCAAATAAATAAAATCTTCTTTTTTTTTTCAAAAAAGATACATTTGATTAAAAAACCTGGTGTATATAAATATGTTGGGGCCAGCACAGTGACTTGCCACAATACAGTGTTAGCATCACAAACAGGTACCAGTTTCAGGGAAGGGAGCAGGAAGGGTTAAATCATCTCTTACACCGAGGGGACCTTGTAAAGCCAAGTGGCTCTAGTTCCACAGCTGGCAGGTGGAGTGAACAGCTCTTCACACATGCTCAGCTGTGAAACTGTGGGAACTTGTCTATGAAGAGACAGGGTCCCCAGATACAGCCGATAAGGAAATGTTGATCCAGAAAAATGAAGGCTTCCAAGATCTTCCCAGGAAGGAGAGGACATGGGCTCTTCCTACCATCCTTCACCAGCTGATGGCTGCCATTCTAGGTAAGCACAGCAGAGAGGAGACTCCCTTCTGTCCAGCCCCAACCAGTGAGACGAGACTCTTCCTTGCGTGTGGTGTGTCAAGAAATACAGGCGCTCCAACTGCCCTCACTCAGGCTCAATCAGAGAGAAGAGGTCCCACAGCTGGAGAGGCGAGCTGAGAAGACAAGAGGCTATATCCACCCCCATTCTACCGAGTGCCCAGTCCCTAAAGTAGGGCTGTGGTCGAGAAAAATTATGCCATTGTTCTCATCCCCAACGCCAAAAACCTAGTTCAGAGTTTTTCTTTTTTCCCCAGGGGGATGACACACCATAAA
Source organism: Ochotona curzoniae (assembly GCF_017591425.1). Classification (NCBI taxonomy): domain Eukaryota; kingdom Metazoa; phylum Chordata; class Mammalia; order Lagomorpha; family Ochotonidae; genus Ochotona; species Ochotona curzoniae. The sequence goes on from NW_024466964.1 coordinate 168,503, forward strand.
ATAATCTAAAGCTTGCTCAAAAAGCCTGACTACATTTTCAGCAGAATGTAAGTAGAAGGCGATGGCAAGGCAATGTCTGAGACAGCACACGTTGTGTTGAGAACAATGAGGATTTAAGTTAAACTGCATGCTGAACAGAGACAACCTGGGAGGGAAACAGTTAATAAGAGTCCTTCTAGGGTCGCGGGAAACAGCAGAGATTTGAAAAACTATCCCTGAAAAGGAATCCATAATTGCTACAATGTATCATTTTAAGTGCCCAATTTTCAGCAAAAAAAAAAAGTATGAGACCTGGATGGAAACAGGTATTTTGCCCACAGGAAACAAAAAAGCAGTAACAGAAATTGCCCCCGTGAATGAGCAGGTATCAGAATAACACAGAATTCAAAATAGCCACTTTAATTTTTTTTTTTAAACTAAAGTAAAATCATGCTTAAAGAAGCAAGAATTGTAACTAAAGTATCCCATCAAATAGACAATGTAAGTAGAATGTTGAAAAGATGTGTTTAGGGCCTGGTGGCGAGGCGTAGTGGCTAAAAGTCCTCTAGCCCTCACCTTGCAAGCGCTGGGATCCCATATGGGCGCCGGTTCCAATCCCGGCAGCTCCACTTCCCATCCAGCTCCCTCCTTGTGGCCTGGGAAAGCAGCCACAGATGGCCCAAAGCCTTGGGACCCTGCACCAGCGTGGGAGATCTGGAAAGAAATTCCTGGCTCCTGGCTTCAGATCGGTGCAGCACCAGCCGTTGTGCTCACTTTAGGAGTGAATCATTGGACAGAAGATCTTCCTCTCTGTCCCTCCTGCTCTCTGTATATTTGACTTTGCAATAAATTAATTTTAAAAATGTATTTATTTTTATTGGAAAGGCAGATTAGCAGAGAAGAAGAGACAGAAAAATCTTCCATCTACTGAATCACTCCCCAAGTAGCCACAATAGCTGGAACTGAGCCAACCAGAAGCTTCTTCTAGGTCCCCTGAGTGGGTTCAGTGTCTCAAGACTTTGGTCCATCCTCTACTGCTTTCCCAGGCCACAAATAGGGAGCTGGATGGGAAGTGGATCAGCTGGTACACAAAGCATATGGGATGCTGGCACTGCAAGGCAGAGAATTAACCAGTTGAGCCATCACACCAGCCCCTAAACAGATTTTTAAATGGAAATTTGGGCACTGAAAAAAAAACAGTAATTGAAATTTTTAAAATTCACTAAAAAGATTCAACTATAGATTTGAACTGGCAGGTGTGGGAAGGGAGTGGAGGGATCATGAAAGAAAATTAACCAAGCCTCAGAGAAACGTGGACCATCTTTAAGTGCACCAACATATGTGCAATAAAAATTTTAGAAAGAGAAAATAAAGGAAGGGATGGGGGGAGGGAAATACCAAGAAATAATCATTTAAAATATAGTCATTTGATTTCAAAAATGATGTGCAAATTTAAGTTCAGAGAGTCTCAAGCTAAATAATTGTAAAGTAGTAAAACTTCAGACAGCCAAAGAGAAAGGGGAGCCATTTCAAAAGCAATAAGAGAAAAATGGACCATTTCCCAGGGAATCCAATAAGATTCACAGCTGACTTTTCCTCAGCAACAATGGTGGCCAAGAGTCAACGGAATGATGCATCCAAATGTTCCCAGAAGCCTGTCATGAAGGATCCTACACGCAGAAAAACTTTCAAAAAGGAAAAATATCCATTTAACACTGATACGAAAGTCAGACAGAGACACTGTAGCAAGCTGAAATTACAAAAAGTATAAACACAAAGTCCTAAACAAAATTCTAGCCAACCAAATCCAACCACAAAAACAATTACGTCAGGACACTTATTTTCCATGGAAAAAAATGCAGTTAACTTTCTGAGGAGCCCTCGTACAGCATGCCCAGATGTGATTAACCCCACAAACGGAGGTTTGACTTAGCACCTATAATGAAATACACCGTATCAGTAGAATGTTATCAATGAAATAATCATCTCAATAAACACTAAAGGAAAACATTTAAGAAAAAAACAAATCCAAACACAAGGAATCAGGACCACGAGGGAATTTTCTCAATCTGATAAAACACATCAATGAAAAACTCAACCCCCCAAAAATACTTTTTGCTGAGAGCCTTCCTAGATGCTTTTCTCCCAAAATGAAGAACAAATCAAGGAGATCCATTCTGGTTTGACTTACTGTTGCTCTAGAACTAGGGAAATTAAGAAAGAAAAGAAAGAAAGACGTGAAATATTTCTAGTCAAGGTGGCATGAACATGAGAAAGAAATGATTCCAATAAAAACCATTAGAAAACTTTGATAGTTCAGACGTATGATAGAAAATCAGTGATTATTAATTATTAATTACTAATAATTAATTATTATTATTATAACAATATATAATATAATAAATAATTGTTAATTATTATTAATTAAATCAGTAATAAATAGCCTAAAATTGAAATTTAGAAAATGATCTCACGTACATAAAATAATTAAAACAGGACCTGGTGTGTTCGACTATTACGCCAATTTTGTGTGGTAATCATGCAGCAGATGGAAAGTCTTTGTCTCTCCATTTCTCTGTAAATCTGACCTTCCAATAAAAATAAATAAATCTTAAAAATAATAAAAATACTTAAGAATAAATAACTTTATCAAAATAAGTACAAAACTTGTGCTCAAAGAACAAAACTTTTTTACTGGATAATTAGATATACAGAGAGGAGGAGAGACAGAGAGGAAGATCTTCCACCTGATGGTTCACTCCCCAAGTGAGCGCAATGGCCGGTGCTGCACCGATCCAAAGCCAGGAGCCAGGAACTTCTTCCAGATCTCCCACACGAATGCAGGGTCCATCCTTGTCTGCTTTCCTAGGCCACAAGCAGGGAGCTGGATGGGAAGTAGAGCTGCTGAGATTAGAACCAGCACCCATATGGGATCCTGGCATGTGCAAGGTGAGGACTTTAGCCGCCAGGCCCAAACAAAGCATTTTTGGGGGGCTAAGCCAGATACCCACATTCCATATTGTCAATGAAGAATGGAAAAATCAGTCCTGAAATTCATATGCAATTGCAAGGAATCCCAAACAGTCTAAAGCATTTTGAAAAAGAACAACCAAGATAAAGGAATTCCACTTTCAAACTTCAAAACTATCACAAATTAGAATATTAAAAACACAATGGTACTGGCAAAGGTCCGGCACCTAGATGGACGGAGCAGAACCGAGAAGCCAAAGTGGAACCCCGGCTCTGTGATCAGCTCAGCAAGGATGTCAGCCAGCATGCAACACACTGGGCTGAGACAACTGCCAAAGAATGAAATCGGAGCCTCGCCTCACATCAGACACACACACACACAGAAGTTTAAATGGATCAAAAAGCCAAAGTGGTTACTCTTTGCAACACTGCGCATAGAGGGTTAAGTCCTGCCCTGCAGTGCCAGCAGCCTATATGGGCACCAATTTGAGTCCCCAGCTCCCCTGTTTCCAATCCAGCTCCCTGCTAATATGAAAAGCAGTGGAAGATGTCCCCTGCAACCCACGTGGGAAACCAAGACCCAAATAAGCTCTTTGCTTTGGCCTGGTCCACCCTAGGTCTTTGTGGCCATTTAGGAAGTGGATCAGTAGATAGATCTCTCTGGGTGTCTCTCTTTCTCTCGCTTGAAATAACAGCCCTGGCAGGAGAAACTCCATCTGGGGTGAGATAACCCCCCGCTGTGAGACTGTAGCCCAGCCAAGAACACCACATCCTTCTTGACAAGAATGTCTGATTCCCTGGTTAGGCTGTCCACGCATGACTTGGAGAAAAACGAGTTTCGCCTGGTTCAGCAACAAAAGCTTCATAGTAAATTTTTATCCCTAAGGTATTTCTGCATCAGCTCAGTTCCCCTGAACCCACCCTGGCTTCTGATTCTTGCCTTTATAAACCCTGCTATTCTGTGATTTGGGGTCAAGAGGCCTTCGGGGTATGAGCCCCTTCTTCACCGCCAATAATAAAGAGCCTCCAAACTGTATCAGTGAAGGGTGCTCCTATGTGTTGGCTTGCCTGGACACAAGACTCTAACTTAGTAATTCTGCCTTTCAAATAAGTAAATCAAGATCTCCAAAAAAAATCTTTGTGACTTTAGACTTGGCAGTGAGTTCTTACAGGTAACAATAAAAGCATAAGTGAGCAGAGAGAAGAACAGATAAATTAGATGTCATCAAAATTAAAAACTTCCATCCTTCAAAAGATGGCACCCAGAAAGTTAACAGAAAGTCCGCAGAAGGAAGAAAATGTTTTTACAACGTACTTACATGTATAAAGAATTGAATTTTAAATCCGCAAGGTATCTAAATACCAAAGAAAATACAACAATGGCCAGAAACACACAAAAACATAGTCAACATCATTGGCCATCACGGAAATGCAGATCAACATCCCAGCATTTCACTCTCACTAGGATGGCTTCAAAGAGTTGGAGAAACCCAAGTGTTGACAAGGATGCAAAGAAAACAGGAAACACCACACATTGCTGATGGGAATGTAAAATGGGGTAACCTCTGTGGGGAAACGGTCTGGCTGCTGTTCAATAACTAAGCATAAAACCGTGCCATCACCCAGCAGCTCTGCTCCCCAGGGTGATACACCCAAGACAAACAAAATGTCCATTCCGCCCAGAACCAGCGTCTGGGGAGCAGCTCGAGAAGGAGAGCCACTTCCTCTGTATGTGCCTGGTTAACTCCAGGACGTGGGCAGCAGTGAGGAGCCCAAGACAATCACAAGAGGATAAGGCTCAGACTCGGAGTGAAGACTACACATGTGTGGGCACGGGAGCTGCAGGTGGTGGCACGCCGCAGGCTGCCCGATCCCTCAGACCAACTCAGCCACTGGATGGTTCCTCTGTCACCACTCAGCTCTTGTTTGGGGCCACGTGGTATAGATGCTGACTGCAGGATCACCCCTGGGCTCTGAGGCCGGATAGGGCTGTCCCACCTCAAACACCCGAGAGAAAGAGCTGGTAGTGGCTTTTCTAACATTGCATTTTTAAATTTGTTGTTGTTGTTTTGAGAGGCAGAGAGACCAAGAGCTCCCATCCTCTGGTTCACTCCCCAAATGCCCACAGGGCCCTGGCTGAACTCAAAGTCGGGAGCTGAAATGCAGCCCAGACCTGCTGTGCAGGCAGCAGGAGTCCAGTTGCTTGCGCATCCCTGCTGCCTCTCCAGTTCTGCATCATGGCAAGGAGGACCACAGCTGGTGTCATGCCCATGTGCCCTGCTGCAGACTGTGGGTGTCCTTCCCAGTGTCTTCACTACCGGGCAGGTGCCTCCCTGATGCAGTGACCAGCCGTCACCCAGGTGCCCCCTCATTGGATGATGGGAAATGACACTTGCAAGAGACAGACATGCTTGGAACCACACAGCAAGGGGATTAGCAGCCAAGCAGCTCCAGACCACAGCCTCACCTGGTGGGCCTTCCCACTTGCTCCCTGCCTGTTATTCATGCCAGCTGCTTCCTACCACCAAAGCGACAGCCTGACCCAGGCACTCTCGCCCCTGGCCACCTGTGTCCCTCCATACCCTCCACCCTTGTGCCCAATCTCAGCACTCAGACAGCCACAAATTCTCGCTAAGTGACATGGGTGGCCACCCTCTCCATCATTATATTTTAAAAGAATCCTAGAATCTTTGACCCTCGCCCCCAACCCATGTTCAGTGAGATGCAGCTTCTGCTCAATTCTCACCTCTGTGACAGCAGCAAGGAGGCCCTGGGCCACATGCACCGTGGGCAGCTAGGTGGCCAGCTGAACTCAGATAGGGGTCGAATTCCAGACTGGACACTCAGGAACTTCACAACTTGGGGAAAGTCACAGAGTTTGGCTTCTCTTTCTCTCTTCCTTTCTTTTTTCCTTCTTCTTAAAATTTCTTTATTTGAAAGTTAGAGAAGGAAGGGGAGACAAAGAGATCTTCCATCTGCTGAGTCACTCCCGCAAATGGCCACAACATCCAGCTCTGGGCCAGCCCCAAGTCAGGAGCCAGGCACTTTTTTTTTCCCAATCTCCTAAGTGGATACAGGAACCGAAGCACTTGGGCCATTAGCAGGAAACTGGATCAGAAGTGGAGCAGCAGGGACTTGAACCAGCACCCATATAGGGTGCCAGCCTTGTTCAATATACCATAACGCTGACCTCATCATTCAACTTTCCTGCACTTCCACTTCCTCAACTGTAAATCCCTGCTGCCTCTAGCAAGGGCTGAGGGAGTGGACGCACATCACCTCCTTTACAAACTGCCCGGACAGAGCAAACACCTGCCGGTGCTGACCTGGACACAGACAAGGAGCAGGGGAGCGAGACAGACACTCGGGGCTGCTTTTCTTCACAACACTCACTGCTCTCTGCTGCACAAGCTTCGTCTCTGCAGTCCACGTTCCCTTCCGCCTCTGACCTGCCACCTCGCAGCACCCCCTACCCAGCACAGGGACTCAGGGAAACCCACCAGCTGGGACAGGCACTGGGGAGCAGTGAGTTAAGCTGCCACATGAGACCCCTGCGTCGTGTATCTGTCTGAACATCTCTGGTTCTGACCCTGCTTTCTGCTCGCAACCTGGGAGGCAGCAGATGATGGCCCAAATACTTGGGCCCCTGCCACCCATATGGAAGACCCAGCTGGCATTGCCATCTCTTGGCCCAACCCCGACCATTACAGGCATTTGTGGAACGAACTAGCAGATTCAAAATCTCTCTCTTCTTTCTCTCTTTCTCCCTTCCCCTCCCCCATCTCTTCCTTTCTGTATTTCTTCTGCCTTTCAAATAAATAAAAACAAATACGTGTTTCCTTTTAAAACAATGACCAATTGTGCAAAAAGAAAAACCACAGCTCAATATGAAGCTCACAGACCTTGGCTGCGGCGTTGGAAGCCTCCTCTCTGGCGAGGACGGGGAGATTCTTCAGAGGGTCTCTTGGAAGCAATCAGGGCCAGGACTCTCCCATTTCACGGATGGGTAAACTGAGGCTTTAGACCACAGCCCATGTGTTAGTGCCAGAGTCCCAGGGTCCTGACTCTCCGTCCTCCCAGCTTAGCCTCTCAGTCCATGTGGGTCCTTCCGGCTGCCCCTGAGGCCCTGGATCCTCGTGGCATCTCCAGGAGGTGCTTTCCACACCTGCCTGCTTGATTTTAAGATGCTCCAAGACTGGTGAAGAAGAAGAAAGATCCACTTTCCTGCTCTGAAACACTGTCCTCGCTTTGAAAACACCTGCTCTCTACCGTCCCGCACAAGGCAGCCGGCTCTGCCCCCGGACCTGCCCCCAGCCTCCTGGCTCAGTCCCCAAACCCTGCCCCATCTCCAGCCCCTCTCACCACCCCCAGGGCTGCCCTTGGTGCCTGCCACACATCCGCTCTGCTCCCTCCACACCACATCTACACTCCTTTCTGCCGGGAGCCTGGCCTCTATGCTTGAGCAGTCAGCTGCCATACAGAAGCAGCCGGGAGTCCGGCATCTGCCTGCCACGGCACCCAGAGCTTCGGCAACATGTCACAAGCGTGCGCGGTCACTGAAGAGTCGGCCATGAGTTCCGTGACGCTTCGCTGATGCATACAAATGCCATCCCTGCCTTGGGTGAAGACCCGCGATGCTGCACCCTGCACCCACCTGGACCCTGCTGTGCCCCTCGTTTGGCAGAGTCCCCAGCACACTGAAGGCAAAGGGAGCACCCACTTGTGCACCTACTTAATGTCACTGGTGTTTGTGTGGAGGTCACCCCATCCTCCCAGGGGGGCTAGATGAGGGGAGGGGACAGCAGTGTACGCCCAAGCTCCTTCCACTCTGGTTCCACGGAGCACACCCCCAAAACACACACACACACACACACACACACACACACACACACACACACACACACACACACACACACACTCATTCCCCTTAAGACTGTTAGAAGTCGCTGGGACCTCTTCAGCCTTTACAGACAGCCCGGACCCGCCCAGGTTGCCAACAGACTAGAATCGGTTCGTATCTACGGAGGTGCCAAGTGCTGGGGGGCTTCCTCTTGTACACCATCTGCTCCCAGGGGCCAGCCCCCAGGCACCTTTAGACTGCAAAATCCTGGGGCGGCCATGGCACCTGAGCGCCCTCTCGTGGTGGCAGGAAAGAGTCTATGGTGAGGGGTGGATGGGGCTGTAGGGGGTGAGGGTGATGGGGGTAGTGAGGCGGGAAGGTGGAGCAAGGGAAGGGATGGTGGGAGGGGCCAGAGGAAGAGGCCGGGATCTCATTGGCTCCCAGACCTTCCCCCTACATCCTGTCCCAAAAAGACCTCTCCTGCCCTAGGGAGTCACCGAAACATAGACTGAACCAGTCCTCCCCTAGGACAGAGCTGTTCCCCACCCCCACCAAGCTGCAGGTGGACAGAAGGGGCTCACTCCAGCCTCACTCGACCCTGTGCAGGACCCTCACAGTCCGGTATCGGGGGCACACACAGCTGGGTCTGCCCCTTCCTCACCCACTCCTTCTGCACCTCCGCCCAGCCTCCAGCCCAGCCACCCCCAAATGCCAGCAGCTGCGGTTGCCATGGTGACAGCACCCTCACCCCACCCCCACCCCTGGCACGAAACTAAGCAGCAACCTGGGGCGCGGAGCTGGAAGCAGCCGAATGTGCAGCGGCAGCTCCTCTGCCGCTCTCTCACTTCGGGATAATTAGTGCAAATGAAATTTCACACCCTTCTCTCCAGCACTTAGAGCTCCCTGGGAGGGGAGGCCCACGGCTCACAGGGGAGCGAGCTCCCACGGCTGCTCAGCTCCCAGAACATCTCATAGCTACGAGAAGAACCCCACAGGTCCCCAAAGTGGCCCCAGTTCGGGGCTGGGAGTGTGGCTTGAGCCTGTCCCAGCTCTGGTTCCCAGTATCAGGCTTTTCTCACCTGTGAAACCAGGAGACTGAGGGCCACAGTGGTCCCCGGGGCCTCCAAACCCCTGGCTCCCCCTACCCCCCAGCTGTGGCTGCAAGCACACAGCCCCCAAGCTCAAGGGCCCAGGCTGCAGCTACGGCCCCTGCTGACACACTGCAGACCAGGAGTCCGTGGTGTCTGGTGTCCGTCTGGATCCTCAGCCACTCCTCCCTGCACTCCCATCTTTGTGCATGTGAAGTATCTAGTGCTGCCATCGTCCCTGGGACCTTATTTGAAAATTCAGGGTAGGGACCGGCACGGTAGCTTAACTGACTAATCCTCCATCTGTAAGCACCAGTATCTCACATGGGTTCCAGTTTGTGTCCCAGCTGCTCTGCTTCCCATCCAGATCCCTTCCTATGGCCAGGGAAAGCAGCAGAGGATGGTCCAAAGCCTTGGGACCCTGCACCCACGTGGGAGACCCAGAAGAGGTCCCTTGGCTTCTGGCTTTGGATCAGTTTCAGCCACTGCAGCCATTTGAAGAGTGAACCAACAGATGGAAGATCTCTTTCTTTCCTTTCTGTAGATCTGCTTTTCCAATAAAAATGAAAGAGAAGGGTGGAGAGAGAGAATCCTGGGGTGCAGTGAGGGCCACCCGTACACCCTCCTCCACCACCATCAAATTGGCAACTCTGTGGGGTTCAGGCCTCTCCTGGACTGTTGTCTTGACTTAACCTAAGCTGCCTCCCCAGAACTGCCCCCCCCCCCGCCGTGCTTCCAGCTGAGCTTCAGGCTGGCTGGGAAGGACTGGCTGCCTCCCTCCCTCGAGGCCAGGCCTGTCGCCCAGCACCCGTTCCCCAAGGAAGCACATCTCCGCGCACAGCCTCCTCTCCCCCGGCTCCCTCACCTCTTCGCCCGTCCTCCTGCTGGTAAGCCACACTGCCTCACACTCTGTTTCTAAGCAGCTCACACAGCTAGGCCCTCGGGGGCCCAGGCCTGGGCCACTGATGCAGATTTGAGTAAGAGAGGCGCTCACTTGGGACAGGCAAGTGACCGATCAAGATTCAGTTCACCTGTGTGCACCCGTTAGCTCTCTGTAAGCACACTCCTTATCTGTCTTCACACTCACACACTCTGTAAGCACACTCACATGCGTGTCCACACAGCCTGAATCCCTGCGTGCACAGCAACACTCGTGCAGACAACGCCTCAGACACCTGCTTAATCCGCAGGTGTTCACCCCAACATCGTTACCCCCGAACAGGCAGGTGCACGGCCTGTCATTCATCCCATGATTCAGGGAATGGTGACATCTTTCCACCAGCACCGGTTTAAACCCTTGGTTCCACCCCTCCCTTTCTGGAGCCTTCACTGCCTCCCTGAAATGAAGCCCAGGGTCCCCGCGGTCATCGTCATCTTGCTTGCCGGTCTCAGCGTTTCCCTGAGTAACCTCAGAGCCAGACGGAGGCCTGGCCCATCTAAGTGCTGCGCCTGCACTTGTTGAGCTGAATGCTGTGTGAGTCAGCCATTGACCGGCTGAGCAACCTCAGATAGAGAATTCGTTCTCAGAATCTCACCATCTTCCAGGCAAGACGGAGCAGGGCAGGGGGCTGGGGTAGGCCACCAGGGAAGGAAGGGACCCTGAGCTGAGTCTCAGGAGTGATCGGGTCTCGGTCAGGTGAGGGAGGAGCGTGTGGGACAGCGGGAACCACATGGAGGCTCCAGGCACAGGGACCTTGGCTCACTCAAGGAGCTGGAAGAGACCACGTGCTTGGAGCCTGACAACGGCTCACCCCAGCCAGACACACCAGGACGCACAGTTCAGACTAGGTCTCGGGACAATGGGAGCCACTGGGAAACTTAGCAAAAACATCTGACTTGGGTTTCGAAGATCACCCAGACACCTATGTCAAACAGATGGAGGAAGGCCAGTCTGTGGCTTAGTGCGTAAATCTGCTCCCCATGATCCTGGCATCCCATCTGGGCACTAGCTCTCGTCCTAGTTGTTCCACTTCTAATCAAGCTCCCTGCCAACACACCTGTGGAAAACAGTAGAAGATGGTCCAAGTGCTTGGGCCCCTGAACCCACATGGGAGATCAAATGAAGCTCCTGGCTCCTGGCTCCAGCCTGGCCTACATTAGCACTCATTCTCTTTCTCTCTCTCCCTCTCTTTCCTCTCTCTGTAACTCTGACTTTCAAGTAAATACATCTTTTTTTTAAAAAATTATTTTTTAATTGGAAACTCGAATCTACAGAGAGGAGGAGAGACGGACAGGAAGATCTTCCACTTGCTCCCCAAGCAGCCGCAGTAGCCGAAGCTGAGCCAATCCGAAGCCAGGAGCTTCTTCAGGGTCTCCTGCAGGTGCAGGGTTCCAAGGCCTTGGGCTGTCCTCAACTGCTTTCCCAGGCCACAAGCAGGGAGTTGGATTGGAAAGGGGGCTGCCAGGACACAAACCAGCACCATATGGGATCCTGGGTGTACAAGCAGAGGACTTTAGCCACTAGGTTACCGCACCAGGTCCCTGAATAAATCTTAAGGGCAGGTAGAGGAATGAGATTTGGCATAGTGGCTGAGACACCCAATTTCCACTTTGGAGTGCTTGGTGCTTCACTTCAGTTTCCTGCTAATGCCGGCCCTGGAGGCAGCACTTGCGTCTCTGCCACGCACAGCAGAAACCCGGACTGAGCTGAGCAGCCCAGGCCATCGCAGTCACTTGAGGAAAGAACCAACAAGTCAGCTTTCTCACTTGCTCTCTCTCTCTCTGTCCCCCCGTCTCTCTCTCTCTTACCATCCCCCTCTCAATAAAGGAAAAAAAGAAAATTTTTCAAGAAGGGATTGAGGCTGAGACTAGAGAGCAAGGATGGAAGCGCGGAGGTCATTGTCAAGGAATGGCTGCCAACAACCAGCTACCAGATGGTGAGGCCTCAGTCTGGGCGGAGATCCGCTGGATCATGGAGAAGTAGCAGGTCTCGGGACATTTCAAAGAGACAATAAAGAAGCCTGGGGGATGGCCTGGCTGTAGAGGAAGGGAACACTGGCTCATGACCCCTGGCCCTACTGAAATTAGGGTGCACCCCTGACCCTATAGAAAACAGGGCGCACCCCTGCCCTGCTCCTGCTCAGTTGCCTTTGCTTTCCCCAGTTAGGCCAACCCCACCATGTTCAGGACCCACAGTCAGCCTGATTCCCAAAGGTCACAGAACAATCCTCATCTGCAATACAGTCCCCCTGGCAGGGTTCCACCACTGCACCCATGCTGGCCTGACTGGCCCCCAGGCACCAGCTGCAGCAGGAAGAGCCCGGAGCTGAAGCCCTGTCCTCACTCTGCAGCTCAATCGCTTGAGCAAGCTGTTTCTTCCCCCTCTGGCTTCCATTTCTTCCTCTGTCAACTGAGAGGAAGGGAGGTAAAGATGCTGAAGCATCTGACCAATCAGAGCACTAAATGCCCCTCGACTGCAGAGATTGGTTCCCCCAGGTGGGCACATGACTCAAGCTGAGCCAATGAGAGTCCATCCTAGGGCTTGGGTGGACATCATTGTCCAGAGGCATCTCGCTGCTGGCTAGGGTTGCTGGTGGGAAGCATGGAGGCATGGGCCCTCCTGAGAGGAAGAGCCTGCTGGCCAACAAAACCAACACTTCGTCCTGAGGGTCCAGCCCAAGCACCTGGATCCAGCCATGCCTGAAATGAGTTTCATGGACCAATAAATTCCCCTTTTTGCCTAAGTCTATCTGAGCCGCTTGTGTGCAATGGAGTCCTGACCCACATAAGTCTCTGCCCTCGTGCACTCGGTGCCACCATGTCTGATGGGTGGAGAAGAGTCACCCGTTCTCACATCCTTCTCCCACTCTCCTGTGCTCAGACCCAGCACAGGTGACTTCTCCAGCAGCCTTCCTCGAGCTCTCTAAGCACTTCCCAACCTATGTTTCTCTGAACACTTACCTGTCAGATGTTCCCACTTAATTAAAAATAACCTTTGAACGCCCTCCTTTCAGCAGTAGCGTGACTCGTTACTCTGAGTCTGTTTAAAATCCCAAGATACTCCAGTAGAAAGAAATCGGCCAGCTCAGGGCTAGCGCTGTGGCATAGCAGGTAAAGCCACTGCCTGCAGCACCAGCATCCCATATGGGCATCAGTTGTAGTTTCAACTGCTCCACTTCCAATCCTGCTCGTTAATAATGAGCCTAGGAGAGCCGCAGAGGACAGCCCAACTGCTGGGTCCTGCCATTCATGTAGGAGACCAGAAGAAGCTCCTGACTCCTGGCTTCAGACTAGCACAACTCCAGCTTTTGTGGCTATCTGGGAAATGAACCAGCAGGTGAAAAACACACACTCTCTCTCTCTCTCTCTTTCTTTCTTTCTCTGTGTATATGTGTGTGTGGTTCTGCTTTTCAATAGTTTTTTTTAATAAACCAGCTCACTGTGTCCAGTATTTCCCATATGTACTTCCTCACTGTCCCTTTCTCACTCTCCTTTCTTTTTTTAGTTTTATTTTTTATTTTTGCTGATGTTTACATAGTTAAGGTGGGAATGGTCTAGGATTAGGGGTAAATTGGTGAGATCATTTTTTCCAAATTTTCTTTTTCTTCTTCCTATATCTGGGGAAGGGGAGAGATAAGGAGAGAAGCCGCACCCAGCACCCCAACCACCTCAGTACCTGGGGATGGGGAAGGGTCACCCAATGGCATCATCCCAGGGTCCCCAACGTGCAGCATGTTCTGCGGGGTCTGCTCAAGTGGTTTTGATAGTTCTGGAAATGCTGCCCAATCTCACCCATACAAGGATGAGGAAATCCTTCCAAGATCCATTGGTTGACACAGTCCACCTTAGAGTCTCCATTCACCCAGATATTTGCTGTCATTGTTTGGCTGGGGTAGTTGTCCAATTTGTTCTGCCCTCCTTCTTCTGCTATGGTACCAGATGTCCTCTGCAGGCCCCAGAGAATTGCCATATCCTCCATGAGCATCTGGGTATGCTGTCCACTGCTCCAGCTAAGCCACTGAGGAGGCCCAGTTTAGACACATGCACTCCACGGTCAGACCACAGATCCTACGATTCTCCCCATGGTTGGAGTTCTGAGTCCAGTGGTTCAGTTGGTGGGTGGATGGGGTCCCCAGAGAAACCCCCTCTGAAGTGATCCCTGACTCTTATCTGTGCTTGTCAGTACGGGGTCAGGGAGCCCTTTCTTTCCTGTGGATTATCAGCTAACAACATGCAGGCCGCTGTTGTAGGACATCCCTTGGCAAACACTGCTTGTCTTGTGACTTCAGATTACCCACTCCCAGCCTCCAGCGGGAGAGGATTGTCCCAGCAGCAGCAGCCGCTGCAAGTGGGAAACAGGAAGGAAAACGCCCTTTGAAGAGCACAGACCGGAGACAGCAGGTGTCACTTTCACTCACATCCCATTGGCTAGATGCCAATCACATGGCCAGAATAGCTGCAAAGGAGCCTGGGAGATGTAGTCTGGAGCTGGAAGGCCATGAGTTTGGGACAGGGGAGCAGGGACAATAGGCAGACTACCCTACCAGGCAGTGTGGCCTGAGGATCCGGCTAAGGCATCTGCCAGGATGGATCTCCAGGTGATGTTCAAGCATCAGTGTGCCCCAGAGAGAACAGGAGGATGGCATTCCTTCACAACACAGGGCCAGCCACCCCTCCGAGCCCCTGCTTGGGGATGCAACAGCGACTCTAGTCCCAGACCGCTCTTGGTCCCATCCCTTTTCTACCAGGATTCCACAGACTATATATTTTCTAGTTTTCTAGCTTGTGTCAAGTGGAGCTTTTGGTTTTAAGCTTCAAAGTTTATTGACTTGGGAAATGTTTGCTTTGTCGAAAAGGATATTGTTTGAACATAAATAAAACCCTGCACCTTCAGCCAACAAAGCAATCCCCCAGGGCTGAGTGGGAGAGAGCAGAGCTCAGCCCGGACACCCAGGTGATGCGCAGGCTCACTGCTCACAGGGCCTGCCCCAGAGCCTCCCCTCGCCGTCTCAGTCCCAAGCCACAGATGCTGCTTTTCCTAATTTTTCCCGTAAAGCCATGACTCATAAACAAGAACAGATTTCTCTTGCTTGCAGAAAAGGTAAATTGCTGGCAGAAATAAATCTGCAGATGCTGGAATTTCACAGGAAGGCCCTCATTGGTGGGGAGCCGTGACTCTTCTGCCCAACCCCCCGTTTCTGCCCTTCACCGTCCCTCTCCAGCTAAGCTGGGTACCGCTGGGGCTGCACTGAGCCCAGTGGCAGGAGTGGCACAAAGGTGGGCTCCGCCTCGCACAAAGACTCCTCGTAGCTCTCCAGGATTCGTCCCAGTTCCTGAGCCTAGGATTAGGCTGGGGGCCCCTGAGGCCGAGGACTCCCACATCCCTCCGACCTCAATTTATGTGGGTTACTCTCTGCCTGTGGACTGGTCACGTGGCAGCCCGGGGCCTGGGGGAGGTGGTTCCTCACTCAAGTGATGGAACACTCCAGCTGGGGGAGGGTCTGCCTGGCAGTCTCCCTCCCAGGCACAGAGTCCCTGGCAAAGCAGGCGCTGTGTGGCAATTGCCACGCATGCTCACTGCACCAGACCACCACTCACATCATCCCCAATCTTCACACCCCGGCAAGTGATTGGACCCATTGTACAGATAATGAGAGGGAGGCACAAGGAGCAGGACACACAGCGCCCTCTCGTGGCACATCGCAGATTCAACAGCTCCTGCCCCTGGTAGCTCAGCCTTTCCTGCCTCCTCCCTTCCCGTCCTTCCTGGCTTCCCTCCAGCCCAGCTCCCACTGGAAACCTGCCTCCTCCTCCTCTCCACTGTTCTTTTCACACAAGCACAGAGCATCCAAGGGAGAACTTTTTCCAAAGAAAACAAAGTTGGAGGAGCCAGGAGTCGGGGAGGGAGATGTTCCCAGCACTAAGAGAAAATCCCTGCCTCGCAGGAGTGGCCAAGGGCAGAAGTTGTGGCCGGCCCTCCTTGTGACACCAATACAGGTACTGTCCGTCGTGGCCTCTGTGTGCTGGGAACTCCCTTAGCAGCTGGGCATCCAAGTTTTAATGCCTCCAAGCCCTCCTTCCCTGTTGGCCATCTCTGCTTGTTATCGCTGGGAAGCCTAAATCCTGACCAGCGTTTGAAACAGTGGTGAACATACTGCTTGGGTCCAGTACTCAGCCTGGACACACAGACCTGAGCTCTGGGTGCCCAACTCCTGAGCCCAGCTTCCTATCAACACACACTCCGAGAGGAAGCAGTGATGGTGGTCAAGTGATTGGGTCCCTGCCACCCACGTGGGACATGCAGTTCACGTCTCAGGCTCCTGGCTTCAGCCTGGCTCAGGTCCAGGTGTGCAGGGCATTTGAGGAGCAAACCAGAAGATGGAATATCTGCATATCTGTCTCCTCTCTCTTGCTGCGTCTCATACAAATTGAAGCCTAGATTTCGACCTATACCTTCCCCCCAACCCTCTGCCCTCCCAGGAGGGGTTGGCCATCACACACTGGTGTGAACCAGTGTCTGGCCAGTTGCTGAGCATGAATGTCACAGAGGCTAACCCGAAGGACAACACTGGGATCCCAGTGTTCCCATGCGAGACACTCCTGATGCAGCGTTCCAAACCCCGCAGGGTTGAGAGGTGCAGGTGCAGCCCAGGACCGGCCCAGAGCAGGTCAGCCAGCGGCCCATGCCGATCCCCAGCATGGCAAAGGCCTGCCGTAGGTCCCCAAAGACAGCAGATGGTGAGCCAACTGTGGCGTTGCCATGGCAGCCCTGGAGTGGGGTGAGGAGCAGGCACCGGGTGTGCACGCACGCTCTGATGCCTGGATAACATGTAAGGGTGGGGGCGAGCTTCAATGCTATCCTCTTCCCACTCCACACCCATCTGGTGGCTGTAGGAGGGTCTGGAGGTGCCCTGGTGAGTGGGGCAGGGCACAGGATTCAGGACACACAGACCTGGGCTCTGGGTGCCCAACTCCTGGCCATTGATGGAGCCAGGTTGGCCTTGGGGTAAGTTGCTGGCCGGGCAGGGGGTGGGGTGGTCAGAGGTGGGAGGACATATCCTTTGCAGAACACTGCAAGACAACAGGGATGCCCTGAGGCCAAGGGACCAAGTGCACACTGGTCAAGGGGGGCTGTAGGCCCTGCTGTTCTTGTTTCCACTGCAGGCCCCCACCAGGTAAATCCCACTCCTCGGATGCTGGATGCTGAGAGCAGACACCACAGAAGCAGACCCTGGGCCCCCGTGGGCAGTGTGCGCAGGGCATGGCACCCGGCACTGGACCTTGAAGTCCTTCCCTGGGCCGCGCCAAGCCTGGCTTTCAGAGGATCGATCCCTGTGGGTGTGCACATCGCACAGTTCCCATTCAGAGTACACCGGACGTGCTCAGGGTGTGCGCATCGTGCACCTGCTCCGAGGGCTTCTTCATCCTCAGGGCACACACACATGCCGTGCACAACTTGTGTGCGCAAGACATGCCTAGAAAGCCCACACGCCAGGCAGAAAAAGGGTACAGCAAGAACTTCTGTGAGCATACCCACACCCACGGGCAGTGTACACAGTGCACACACAGAATAAACACAGCCCGCATGGAAGCAACATGGTGCAGTGTGCCAGAGAAAAGCTCACACACACACACACACACACACACACACACACACTGCATCCCCAGCTCTGCAGGCCAGCCTGGAGAACCCCTTCCTTCTTTAGAGGTAAGCTAATACCTGCAGGGTTGCTAAAGAGGCAGGGTGGGGCCTGAGGAACACCTGCCCTGAGAGAGGCTGGAGCCGGAGTTGGGGTGGGGGAGGGGGAGAAGGCCACAGACACCTCCATCAGCTACACCTACAAGGCCAAGAGGCCATGGGGGTGGTGGGAGGGGGCTCAAGGGCAGGGGCAGGTTCTAGGTACAGGCATCCTTGGCCTCAGTTTCCCCGTGGACACCCAGAGGGAGTGACCTCAATCCTGTTGCCCTCTCTAATCCGGTCCTGAAGTACAGGTGACATGGGTCAGTTGTCACCCAAACCTCCGATGACACCCCCAGGTCGACCCAGGATGGAGCCCCATGTCTCCCACGGAGCGCTCCAGCAGCAGCCTTGGGGGACAGGGGATGCCTGGAAAGGTCAGCAAGAGGATTTAGTCACCAGGGAGGGCTGGTCCTTCCTTCCACGTGGCTCATGCAGGAAAGGGGCAGGGGCCTGCTTGGTCAGTGCCTTTGAATCACTGAGGGCAGAATACATGGTCTCGCTGGGTGGCCAGAGCAGAAGTTTTGGTGGAAGAGGCTTGAGGCTGGAGGCTGGAAAGGGCAGGCTCCACCCTCTGATCTTGACCTTGGGCCAGGCTCACTGCAGGCCTCACAGCCTCAACTCAAGGTCAAAGCAGAGGTGGTCCCCATGGGAGAACCCACTCTGAGACTCTCCATCACTAGAAGCAGCAGGTGGTGGAGCCAGAGCCAGGAGAGGCAGACCTGCCTGGGGGGCACCCCCTCCTGTCCCCTCTGAGCAGACCAAGGTCATTATTCATGCAAAGGTGTTGTACAAGATGTTAGCAGGCACCCCAGCACACAGAACAAGAAGTGACAGCTTAGGTAGATTCAAGGTCAGACCCACAGTGAGTGGTAGGGTCAGGACTCAGCATGTAAACTCTACTGTAGGCTAACTTCTGTAAGAGCCCAGCTACTCAGCCCACGGGTCAATCCCAAAGGCCATTCGAGGGTCACTGAAACCTCAGAAAAAGAGAGAGAGGGAGGGAGAGAGAGAGAGAGACCTCTTAAATGACCTACCCAAGCCCCCACAATTGGAATGTGGGAAAAGCAGCCTCAAGGCTCTCTGCACCTTCAACTTGATTCACACAGCTTGCCTGGTGCCTGCAGAGTCCCACGAGGCTCAGAGCCACCTTGCTCCCACGGACCCTCGGGAGGCTTCAGCTGAAGACCCCACTGTGCTTATGCACTCACTGACAGCTCTACAGCCCCAGCATCAGACCCGAACCTCCCCTCCCCAGCCTGGGGGCCAGCGGGCCCAAGCTGCTCAGTTGGACTAGCCTGGACTCCTCTCAGCTGCTCTGGCTTACCAGTCTGCCGCCGGCCAGCAGATGGGCAGGGGGGCTAACTGGCCACCGGGAGGATCAGGGCCACAAGGATGGTGGCCCTGTGACAGCAGCACGGGGAGTGGAGGCCTGCGCTCGGGGCTGGAGCACGACTGCCGTTTCCATTCGCTGTTCACCATGGCTGGCTGGGAAGGAGCTGCCATCTCTCAATGAGAGATGCTGACGAGTCATTTTTGCAATCGAGGTGAATCGAGCCATTGTGCCAGCCCCTACATATTCTCTTTTTTCAAAAGATTTATTTTTGGGGGGTCTGACGCAGTAGCCTAGTGGCTAAAGTCCTCTCCTTACACTCCCGGGATCCCATATGGGTGCCAGCTCATGTCCCAACAGCTCCACTTTCCATCCAGCTCCCTGCCTGTCGCCTGGGAAAGCAGTCAAGGGTGGCCCAAAGCCTTGGGACCCTGCACTCACATGGGAGACCCAGAAGAAGCGCCTAACTCCTGACTGCGGATCAGCTCAGCTTCAGCCAGGAGCCAGGGGGGTCTTCATTCCCCACCTAGACACAGAGGCCCAAGCACTTGGACCATCCGCCACTGTTTTCCCAGGGACATCCGCAGGGAGCTGCATCGGAAGCGAAGCAGCTGGGACTCAAGCCAGTCCCCGTACGTCGGATGCCAGCATCCCAGGTGTCACGGGTTTACCAGCTGCCCCACAGCACTGGCTCCATCTCCCCTGGAGTTCTAGCCACAAATGGGGGGGCTGAAGCTGCATTGGAAGTAGCTAAACACGAGCCCACCAGGAGTCTGGGTAGCTCAGAGACTGAGAGCTTCAGAGCGCTGACCACAGAGCGAAGGTGCCCGGGGGTCAAGTTCCAGAGCTTTGGATAATAAGTATAATGTGCTCAGGTTTTCCAACTTACAAACTGGGCATGATCATGACAACACCCATGTGCTGTAGCTGAGAAGACGAAATGCGTTAACACACCCAAGGCAAGTACTGGCACATAATAAATGCGCAATAAACCAGCATTATCCAGCCCCTTGGACTTCTGGACAAGTCAGCTGAGCTGCCCTGTCAGGACTGATGGCCTCATGGGGGCCGGGCAGGGGGCAAGGCCGCCCTGCCCCCGGCCCAGGGCTCTTGTCCCCTTGTCCCCACCCCACACACTGCCTGAGATCAAGGGAGACTTTCCAAGGCCGCCCCGCCCCTGCAGAGTGTGTGTGTGTGTGTGTGTGTGTGTGTGTGTGTGTGTGTGTGTTTCTGCATGAAAAAGAGGCTGAACACAAAATGAACGCAGAGCCGGGGAACAGTGCTGTGAGGCTCTGGGGGATGACGGCGTGGACGCTGTGCCTCAAATATCCTTTGCATTTATTTTGGGGCCTCCTTGCTGGCATCTCAAGCAAGCACTTGGTTGGACTTGGCTTTGTTCCTGCCCTGGGTTTTAGCGGGGTCAGAGGAGCTGATGGGTTCCCGGGCAGCCACGGGCACCTTCCAGAGGCCATCAGCAGATCTTGTCCCTAGAGTTCTCTGTACTCCAGGGGGGGCTGCAAGGACAACCTTCCCCACCCCCCCGCCCAGGAGGCTTAAAAAAAAAAAAACCCTCCAACCAGTAATTTGGCAGCTGCAGTTGGCAGGGAGCTGCTGAGGGAAGCGCAGTGCTGCCTCCTGCTTCCAGAGCCCACCTCCCCCACCAGGGGGGCATTCTCCTCCTGGCAGTGTGGGGGTGAGGGGCCAAGCCTGGAAACCAGAACCCCTAGATCACATTCCCCCATTGTCACACCTTGTCCTCAGAGCAGAGGGTGCCTAGCAATCAGCAGGGGCCAGTAGGAACAGCAGGTGGCCTCTGCCTGCAGCTGAGGCCCGGGGCTCCATCAGGCTGTAGACTCCAGGCTCATGCCCACCTGTACAGCTCAGACCACCGAAATGTGGGAGCCACGAGTGATGAAAAATCTAAGGAGGAATCACAACAGCGAGCATCGTATGGGGTCTGAACTAGACAGGCTCTTGCCATAAACTGCAGACTCCTTACGCAGGTGCAGCCCGCCGGCCACTCCAACATCTCCACGTTGAGTCCCTCTTATTTCTCCCAGACAGTCCACAGGGTCCTTCCTCCCGTGCCTGTCCAACCCCTGCAACCAGGCACATGCTATTCCCTCTCTTTGCACACCCCTGTCCCCAGCCGATCCCCACACCCAGCCAGCTCCTCCCCGTCACCCAGGACCCCCTGGCCTCTGCACAGACTAGCCCGCCTGAAGCAGAGAACAACCCAGCCCTTTCAGAAACACTTGCTACAGCTTATGCTGGTGGATCTTGTCTGTTACGTATTTGAGAGTCAGACAGACAGAGCTCCTGTGTGCAGGCTGACTCCTCAATAGCCTGCAACTCCCACGGAGGAGCCAAGGAAAGCCAAGAAGAGGGGGCTCAGCCCAGATCTCACCGGAAGGTGACAGGGGCCCAGGTATTGGAGTCATCACTGCTGCATGGCAGGATCTGCCTTCGAAGGAATCTAGAATCAGAAATGGGGGCCAGGGCTGGGACACAGACCATCCAGCGTGGGACCCGGGCATCCCCACTGGGGCCTTAAACGTCCACTCTTGCCCCCTTCCTGACAATCTGTATCCCAGCTGCCAGCTAAGCCCCTGGGCACGAGGATTGTCTCTTACTCCCCGTTGTCTCCCTGCACCAAGAATGGTGCCCGGCACATGGCAGGTGCTCAACAAATAGTTCCTAACTCCATCAAGCTCCAGGCAGTTAATCTCCCAAGTCCATATGATGGAGGGTAGTAACCGGGAAAGCCAAGACTAGAACTCCTGCTCTCAAATCCATTGCTCCCGCCCAGCACTAACTCCCTCTGGGACCAGTGCAATCCTGTCCCTCTGCCATCTATAAAATGACCATGCAGGCACTGGGCTGTGGCATCCCATATGGGCGCCGGTTCAAGTCTCAGCTGCGCCATTTCCCATCCAGCTCCATATTAGTGGTCTGGGAAAGCAGCAGAGGATGGCCCAAGTGCTTGAGCCTCTGCACCCACGGTGGAGAGCCAGGCCCCTGGCTCCTGGCTTTGGCCTCACCCTTGCAGCCGTCTGAGAGTGAACCAGCTGATAGCTCTTTTTCTCACTCCGTGTCTCTCCATCTCTGTAATTCTAACTTTCAAATAAATCAAAAAATCTTTCTTTTTTAAAGTGACAACCCAGAATGTAAACACTCCAGGGGCCTCCGGTGGCTCTCACAGTCACAGATCCTCCCAGACACCAGCAGCCGAACCACGCCAGACCTCCACCTGTCTCCTGCCCTTTTGCAAAGCTCTCAGCGTGTGCTTAGTGACCCAGCAATTCCCCTCCTAGCGATTTCCCCCAAAAGACTAGAGACCACAGGGCCCACAAAGACTCTTACGTGGTTGTCACAGCAGTCACTCGACAAGGGTAGCAATCCAGATGTCCCTTCACTGGCCAAAGGACAAAATGTGAAGAGCATGTAGGTATGAATGCACAGCAGGTGGGAGTCTCAAATGAGTGGAAGAAGCCAGACCCCAGAGCTCACACAATGCCATGTATGCACCACTCCACAAAGAACAAAACATACCTAGGTACTGAAAAAGCTATTGGAAGATGGAATTGCAATGCACATGTGAGGGCCAAGCATTGGGCCTTTCAGCTGAAGCAGCTGCAGCCTGCATCAGAGCACCTGGCCAGAGCCTGGCAGGCCTCTGATTCCGGCGTCCTGCTAATGCCAACCCTGGGAGGCAGCAGGCATTGGCTCTAGTACTCTGCCACCTAGGGGAGACTCCGAATCAACCAGCAGATGAACCACCTCTCCCTCTAAATCCTTTAAGAAAACATACACATTTGGTTTTCCCCTGGTTCCTGACATGAGAGCTAAAATCCTGAAAACCTCTTGAAGAATTGGGGTCATTACCCTTAAGCCCCTCCCTGTTTAATAACCTGAGTTCATGCTAATGAGATGCCTCGGGGCTGGGGAGGGGATGTTACCAAGGGAACCAACTGGTTTAAGAATTGGGTTCCTACTCAGAAGTGGGAATGTTCGGTCCCAGTCCCTGGCTGCAGAGGAGGGAAGACAGACTGGAGGTTAAGTTCATTCCCAGTGACCCCTGAGTCTATCATGCACAGGTGGGAAACGGCCTCTCTGCAAAGGCCCTCCAGGATGAGCTCAGAGACCTACCAGGCTGGGGAAGACGCCCCCATCCACAGGCAGCACACCCCATGGTCCACTGGACAGCAGCCCCCGAGCCCAGCACATGTCGGGATCCCAGTGCCCTGAGCTCTGCGGACCACACTGACAAATCATGGAAATGGTTGCAGGGGAGGCAGTGTGCAAGATTCTGATCCCTAGTCAAATTGGGCAGAAGTGTGGTCAACACCTGTGACCGTTCAAGTGGGGACATTGTGTGGGCCAGACCCCTCAGTCCTAACCTCAGACAGCCAGCAGAAGGTGGCCCAGACACTTGGGTTCTTGCCACCCATACAGGAGACTCACATGCAGTTCCAAGCTCCTAGCTTCTGCCTAGCCCAGCCCCAACCATGATGGCCGTTTGAGGAGTAACCAGTGAGTGGAAGATATCTTCCATCCACCTTTTCACTGCTGAAATGGTCGTAATGGCCAAGTGACCCAGGAGCCAGGAGCCTCACCTGGGAGCCCTCCATGGTGTTCCCTGGCTCACCGACCTGTACTGCCCACATCCAGCAGCGGCAGGCATCATGGCATACTCTGATTCTCTCAGAGAAGCAGCGGGGAGGCGAGGACATGGAGCCTGTGGAGACCTCTCCCTTCACCATCACTCTGGACCAGATCTGTCACGCCTCGGGCCTCTTCTCCCTCTCATTCTCTCCTGTATTATGCGTAAGTCGCTGCCCCCAAAGGGGCTAGGAGGAGTTTGTCTGCTTGACTCTGTCCCGTTTCAAGTCAGCTGCTCCACTTTGCGGAGTTTTGAAAAAATGGGTGGATGACTGCATGGATGGACAGAGGCCCAGGTAGACAGACAGATGGCTGATGAATGAATGGATGATGGGTGATCGGTTGGGAAAATTCACGTGTGGACAGGTGGATGGATGGGTGTTGGGTTGAATAGATGATGGTTGGACTTTTGATAGGTGATTGGATGGCTGGGTGATTTTTTTGTTGAATGGATGGACAGGTGGATGGATGAGATGTTGAAATGCAAGCTCCCTGTCCTCACTGAGCGCTCACATGTCAACAGCACAGAGGATTATAAGGATGGGAGAGAATCCAGCCAGAAGTGGAAAGGAAACAGGGCTAAACAGGAGTTGGGAGAGGAGGAGAGATGAAGAAGGTGCTTCCTGCCCTCGAGGAGTTCACAGTCTAATGAAACAATTAGCTGCTCCAGATTCCTTTGGGAAACCAGCATAAATAAAACCATAAACAGGATAGTTAAGTAAACAAAGAGTTCTTTGAAAGGCATTGAGCTCAGACAGAATAATAAATGCCTGATTTCAAAGCATCATTTTCTCCTTGGAACAACCTCAGAGTTAATTTCCCAAATTCGCCAGAACACACACATCTCTTTATCCATGCTGCTCAGCCTCACCTCCTCCCTGGGCTGCCTGGGCTGCCACGATAGGAAAATAAACCCGGGAACCTGTCTCCCCAGCACATGCCACAGCCCGTGCACCACAACGTGAAAGGGTCCAGTCACGTCAGTTAGGGTGCCCCCCACCCACTGCCCTGGAACAGGTGTAATAAGCAGTAGACCAAATACTGTTTGCATGGCCTTCGCCTCGCAGTTGGTGGCTTGGAGGTAATTGACACAGGAAAGACTTCCTGGCATGAGATGTGAAAACTGCCAACCCCCAGAGTAACTGAATGCGGGATGCAGCACTGACCATTGCATTACCTGGGGGTGGGGGGTCTCTCGGAGCCTCCGTGCCTCATCGCTCAAGCCCAGGATGAGGACAGGACAATTTCAGAACTCTCACTTCAGTCTCGTATCTGAGACTTACAGGTGTAAGATCAGAGGAGTCCAAGAGTTTTGCAAACATGAAACGACTTGGTGCCAATGTGCCGTCTGGGACGGGAAGGTGGTCCTGCCAGCCTCATGGCATGGTTATGGGCGGGGGGGGAGGGGTCTGACCAGACTATGCAAAAATGCAGAGACAGCTTTCTCTCAGGGTCCCTACATGCCACCAGCTCCGAGGGACAGGGACCCTTGAATTCCACTGTCTACCTGGGGCTGGTAGGCCGAGGCCCCAAAGAGTGCTCAGAACCCCTCCTGGGCCAGTGCAGGAGGGAGGAGGGATGGGAGCCCACGTCATCTGCTTGCCATGGTCCAGCCAGGCAAGAACCTCACTCCTGCCTGAGTCTCAGGTTCTTCCAAGGCCTAGGGGCCTGGGGCAAGGCGCGCTCCAATGCCAAATCTCTCCCAGCCGTTTCACAGCTGCGCCCGCCACATGTGAAGCGACATGCAGGCAAAGACGCCCACCGTGGCGGCAGGGACAATGGTGTCACATCGGCAGCTGGGGCGTGGGTGGCCGAGGGAGGTGTTACTTTCCACTCTGAGATGCTGGCGCGGGGAGGTGCAGGGAGGCTGCTGCTGGGCTGCTACTACTGAGCTGCGAGGTGGGCAACATGGGGAGAGGCAGAGATGCAGAGGCTCCGCACACAGCCGTGGTCCCGAGTCCTCCAGGCTGTGTGCCAGGTGAGGAAGCAGCTGTTGACCTGGAGTCCCCAGCTGATTGCCCGTCACTGGCTGGGCCCGGAGGGTAGCTGGGCTGGGTCTCTGAGTCGGGCAGGTGTTCCCTGTGTGGCTGTGAGGACCAACCAAGGGGGAACTTTAGGAGACAGCTACACAGGGAAGCAGGGAAGGCAAGTACCCGGCAAGCAGGGAGGGAGGTGGAAGGGCAGTGGCGGGGTGGTGTGTGATGGCTCTGCTGCAGCCACCATAGCCCTGGGCAGGACCCAGGCTGAAGGCAGCTCCAGGGAAGCACTTGGAAGTGACCTTTCTGCGGGCCCCACTCCTGGAGCCTGGAGGATGAGGGGGCTGGTGCTTGATGCAAAGGTTAGAAGGCTGCTCAGATACATACATCCCACGTCTGCATGCCTGGTCTGGTCCGACCCCTGCTTCCGATCCAGCTTTCTGCTAACGTGGACCCTAGGAAACAGCAATGATGGCTCAAGTATGTGGGGCCCTGTGCTCCTTGTGGGAGGCCCAGACGAGACTCTCGGCTTTTGACCCGGCACTTGTGCTTGCTGGGTAGTACACCAGCAGCAGATGTAAGGTTCTCTCTCTCAGCACCTCCACCATGACATGCACCATTCTCTAAAACTGTTTGGAATTCACATATATTACTGATTAATACCATCACCGTGACCATTTCTATGGCCTTGGGGATCATTGTCACGACCAACTCTGTCACCACCAATATGGGCAGTAGCAGCATCTTGGTTCATCCCCAAACCACTGCGGGAATGGGGGACTGATGATGCCAGCTCACGCGTAAGCCACGGGGGCTCAGGGAGGTTCACCAGCCGTAGCCAAGCAGCCCAACAGATGCCTGGCAGAGCCATGCCACGATGGCTAGATCTGCTTGTGCCTTCTCCCTGCCAAGTGCAAGTTTGGTCACACCAGCCTCTTTCTCCCAGAGCCTGAACAGGGCTCATCTCTACCCAGATTCAACACCAAGACACTGTCAGGAACCAAAGTCCATCTCCTCTGTGCTGGGACTCATCAGCGGCCGGGATGCATGGTCAAGGCACTTGGTCCTCCATACGCACATGCTCCCAGCCCAGGGCCACTGGAGGTGGGCTGTCAGAGCTCGGAGTGTCCCAGGCTGCTCCTTACCAGCTGCCTTCCTGCAGAGACACTGCTCAGCGCCCTCAGGGGTCCCCATGGGACTCTGAGCCCACCTGTCAGGGCTTGCACTAAGTCACATGGACTTTAGAAGCCCAAAGTCCCGTGTGGATGACTAGTGGTAGACAGAATAAAGGCAGAACTTCCCCCAGTTACAGTGTCCAAAGGTAAAGCTTCGGAAAGTGACTGGGTTGGATTTGAGTGCTAGGGCGTTGCCCCACAAGTGAGTCACGATGACTTTACAAGGAGGGATCACACAAAAGGTACAGAAGAGGGGCACCCTCTGCCGCTATATGACTGATGGGGCCCACCCAGCCTTGGGCTGTGAACCCCTAAACTGTACCCCAGACCAAACCCTCTTCCTTCACCAACTCCTCTCAGCTATTTGTTGTAGCATTTAAAACACAGCCAAACTCCCGCCCGTGCCTCACCTTCTGTCCTGGACCGATTTCCAACCGTGCACCAGCCCTTCCCCTGCCCCAACACACACACACAAAACCAATGAATGCTTGGGTGAAAAACACCAGGAGGAGGAAGCAGAGGCTTATGCTATGATTTCCCCTGGCCACCTGGAGATGAGCCAGGAAGAAAGGAGACCTTGACCCCAAGGCCCAAGAGTCCAGCCTTGCCCGGCCCCTCCCTTCTGCCCCACCTTGCTGCCAATCTAATGGCCAAGGATCTTCCTCCCACCGAGCCTGGAAGGAGCAGATCTATTCCCAGACAGGGAAGTGACAATTGTCCTGAAATCATGGTCTCCGCGTATCTCTAAGTTTGTGGGAGTCCCAGAGACGGCACAAAAGCCACACAGCATCACACAGCCAACATGCCTGGCAGCTCTAGTCAACCTTCCCTGCCCTGACCCCTGTCGTGTGCAGGTCCAAGACTGGTGGCTCCACAAGCCACTCTCTCTAGAGCCAGCAAGTAAAGGACACATCTCTCCGCCTGCTCCCTGCTGCCAGCTGCGCCTTGGGAAGCTGTGGGAGCCTGCGGGCCCCTCCGCCTGCCTTCTCTCCTTCTCCCACCCTCCTTCCCTCCTGCCTTGCTCTGTGGCCACTGAGCTCTGCAGGGGTGGGAGCGTGGGAGGCCGGCACCAGGGAGGCTGCAGTTTGGAAATAAATTCTAATCAAACACAGAACCTTTCGGTCTGCCCCTGCACTCCGAAGTCGGAGTTGTTCCCAGGTTATTACTCATGTGTTCGCAGAGAAATCTTAGGAGGATGCTCAGAGCCAGGGGAACTTACAGGGCTGGGAGGATGAAAAGAAAAATCTCTTCTCTCTCCCCCTGGGCTGTTTCTTGCTTTTATTATCTTCCTTCCTTGCCTCTCATTATTGAGGACATAGATTTCATTGGCTTGTCTCTCCCCATCTTAAAGGCACAGGAGGCTGGGGAGTGTGGGCCGCATAGGACAGACAATGGAGAAGGGTTTGGGGTAAAGGTGTTATTTGGAGCGGGACCTGCCCAGAGGACCACAGACAGGGGATGGATTCTCATACCCATGAGAGCTGGGGCCACCAGCAAGGAAGTACTAGAGAAGGGACAAGCTTTCCCAAAGGCAAGGACCCAAGGAGCCCAGGAGAGGAGCAGGTGTTGGGCTAGGCTTTAAGCTACCACTTGGGTTCAAGTCCCAGCCCAGCTCAGAAATCCAGCTTTCCTGCGAAAGCAAACTCAGAGGTAGCAGGTGATGGTCCCAGTGGCTGAGTTCCTGCCACCCACCCCCACCCATGTGGCATGAAGTTCCAGGCTCCTGTCTTTAGCCTGGCCTAGGAGCAGCTGTTGCAGGCATTTGGGGAAAAGATCCAGCTAGTGGGAGATCTCGGTTTCTCTCTGATTTCAGATACGCAAATAAAAACGTCACCAGTCCCAGATGAGAGCTCTGCTGCTCTCAAAGGCCCTTGATCTGTCTACCCTTCATCACATACTCGGCTCAACACAACCTCCATGTCCTGAGCAGACCTAGAGCCTACCCAGCCCTCTCACAGCTCCTAACATTTATCACCTGCAGTCAGAACGAAAACCCACACCTGCCTCTAGCCTAAGAGGCAGTAAGTGCCCCCCACCTCATGCCCTCCAAGCTGTACCTCTGCCCCTCCCCCAGTCCTCACCCCAGAGTCATCTTGTCTTCCAAGCTGGTCCTGGACCCTGTGAGGTCTCTTCCCCAGGTCCTCACGCAAAGCCCTCTTCCCTAGAGGGGTGTCCCGCCCTGCCCCCCAAGCCAAGGCAACACCCCAGCCTATCTCAGGACCACTGTGACCCACTTCAGCTCCAAACCAGCTAGGCACTGTGGCAGTACCGCTTACTAAGGCTGCGGGGACAGTTCCCAGAATACCTTTCCCTGGGTGGTGCTCAGGCAGCGTGGGAAGCAGAGACACTGTGTGCAATTGGCAAGGTGGGAGTGAGGCAGTGGCAGCTGCGGTGTGCTTTCATCAAGCTCCCAGGGTCAGAGCAGGGTGCACCCTTGTCTCCGGCCCAGCTCAGGGCCAAGGGGCAGGGCCCTGTGGCTCCTCCAGGCCTGCAGCTCTCATCCGCCAGGTGCGTGTGTGGCTCCACAGTGAAAGGCACAGCGTCTGTGGCAGTCAGCCGACATCAAGGCTGCAGTTCCAGGCCCATGCCCATTTGTGCTTCTGCCTCGTGATTCTTTTAGCCGACCTGCAGCGACCCTAGCCTAGTCCCCAGAGACAGAGACGGCGCAGGACAGCCCAGAGTTCACAAACTGGAATGACACCCCGTGCTCAAGTCAGAACCATGTGGCTCACAGATGGGAACCCAGAGAGCATTGCCTCCTTCCAGCTGGTTCTAGTTCATGGACACTCACTGCCTTTTGCACTACGTGCAATGGTGAGAACCCTGCCCCAGGGCAAAGTGCACAAATACCAACATGTAGAGCATCAGCTGGCGAAAGACGGGTATTCAGGGATCAGCAGAGATATACAGGGTTAGCACAGGAGCACAGGGTCAGCACAGGTAATCAGGGGTCAGCACAGGAGCACAGGGGTCAGCACTGTGCACAGGGTCAGCACAGGTGCTCATGGGTCAGCACAGGTGCTCATGGGTCAGCACAGGTGTAGAGGGTCAGCACAGGTACTCAGGGGTCAGCACAGGAGCACAGGGGTCAGCACGATGCACAGGGTCAGCACAGGTGCTCCTGGTCTAGTAAGGGGCTGACCCTGGGCTGCCAGTGTTTGGTGACAAGAAGGCACAGAGATAAAGATGGCAGAAGCAGTGTTCACCGCCAGATATGACACACCTGGGGATCTCTTTTGCCTCACCTGCTCCTGCCCACAGCTGGCCTCCTCACTGCCGAGTCCTTCTAAGGAAAGGCCAAGGACCCCAACTCCTTTTCTCCTTCTATCTACGTCCTGCCATCTGCCCCACAGTCACAGGTTAGCCATGCTCAGCCGGCCACCAAGCCTGGCTCTCCTGTGGCTCCAACCTCACCTGGCATCAGGCTTTCATTATCCCATTGTCCTGTCAGCTCTCAGTACTCACCTCCTCTGCTGCCCAGGCTTCCAGCTCATTGTTCCCGGTGTCCGCCTTGCAAGCCATCTTCTCTTCCCCTCACTTCTCCCTCCACCTTCCAGCCCTTACTGAGACACTCACAGCCCCATCCTCCCTCTGGCCTACACTCTCGCCATCTCTTTACAGCTGGGTGCCACGATGTGGAAGAGTCATGACATCTTGCCATGGGTTGGACACAGAAGCACCAAAGTGGACATGCTCATTTGCACCTGTTACTCTTTATCAGGTCTATTCCCCCAGCCCGCCACTGCCCAAGAGCCTAGAGAGACGCATGAACAGACCCCGGGGGAAGGCAAGGCCGGAACCCTGATTCTGGTGTGGGTCTCAGCACCTGGAGGAACTCAAGGCTTTGCCAAATCAATGCGTGCATGAACAGCCTCTCTGATGGGGGAGAGTCTCATTCAGCAAGAATCATAATCTTACCAAACCAAAACTCAAAGGAAGGGGGCTGGGGTACTTGGAGGGGAGCCAAAATACCCATCAATAAATCCAGAGATGGGGGAGAAGGTCCCCTGAGTCTCTAGGGAAGGAAGTGAAAGGTTGCCTACCTGTGGTCTACATCAAGGGACACTGGCATGGGTGAATTTGATGAAACTTCCCACAAGGCACCCTGCTGGTATTTAAAATAAGCAATGGTCACACACACACACACACACATTGAACTGAGCAATACACAACCTTCACAGCAGGGGAGCTCTTTGTGTGCAGTCAATGCACCCACCAGGTACACCACACTGAGCACTGTGGTGACCGGGGACAGGACCCACCACTTATGCAAGCCAGTTACCAGCCTAGTGAGGTCCTCTAAAAGCAGGCCACAGGTGCATTTGACAGGGGAAAGAATGGAGGGGTCAGGTCAGAGTGGCAAATGGGGTGGTGAAGGGAAGGTCAGGAGTTAGGAACAAGGAGGCAGGACAGCCACCAGGCTGTGGCTGAAGACCAGTTTTCCAATGACTCCGACCATGGCCCTTCCTCTAAGCAGAGAAATCCCAGCAGCAATGGCATTGGTGATGGTGCTTGTCAGCAGGTCATCCTTCCAGCAGCCTCCCCTGGGCTCCATCTGGGTACCAGGCCCCTCCTCTCTGTACCCACAGCACTCTGAACTTGCTCTGCAACCTTAGTGCCTCATCAGCTCTCTACCTCCTAGAGTGCAAATGTAAAACCAAGCCATCTGGGCCACTTAAAATCTCTGAATCTGATCTCAGAGTGCCTGGTTCAAGTCCTGCCTATCACTCTAAGCTTCCAATCCAGCTTCCTGCGAACGCACCGGGAAGGCAGCATAAGCAGCCCCAGTGTTTAGGTTCCTGTCACTCATATGGGAGACCCAGAGGGAGTTCCTATCTTCCGGCTTCCACACGACCCAGCTCTGGCTATTGGGGAGTGAAGCAGCAGGTGGAAGGTCTCCTTGTCTCTCTCTCTCATTCTGTTTTTCAAAAAGTAAATAATTTTTAAAAAATAAAATAACATAGTGAAATCTAGCTCTAGGATTTACTTATTTATCTACCATTGCATTGCTTCATAATGAGATGGATGGATGGACTTCAGGTGGAGGGATGGACATCAGCTGGGCGCTTGGACGGAGAGGTAGACAGATGGATGGGCTTGGGGAGGCATGGGGTGGTAAGATGCTGGCAGTGATAATTATCACAGACATTTCAACCTATATCCCCATTCAGATTAGAAAAACAAATCAATCAAGATCTAACCGAGACCCCTAGCTCCAGAGCCAGAACACCCCAGGACAGGATCCCTGGGGGCAGGCCTGAAAGGACTTCTGAAAGGTGAGGCTGAGCGCTAAGCTTTCCCTGTTCTCACACCACCCAGGACACAGTGTCACACACTAGCCAGAACCAGCAAACTTCCAGCTGAACTTGGTGAGAGCTTGCGAGCACCTACTATGTGCTCGGCACAGTCGTCTGTGGACCAGCCGGCCAGCTGGCAGGTTTTTCCATGGCCAGCTGCCAGCCTGGCCAGCGGCCTGGCGGGGACTGAATCAGCTTACACAGCAGCTGGCGCTTGCTCCACTGTAAATGTCCTTGTGTCACTGGATAGTCGGGTGGTGACAGGAGTGCTCAGGATGATTTAGCTTCATTTCTGATGCCTCCTGCCTAGAGATTTGTCCTTGTCCCCAGGTGCTGACAGGTCACGGCTGTAGCTGGTTAACCAGCCCGGCCATGTGTTCCACCTGCTACTCTGTACAATGACCCCACAAGCAGATGAGCAGCGGAAGACACAACTCGTCTATTTAGAGATAAGGAAGGGGCCCGCTCGCAGAAGCCACCCTGTTTGCACCCCAGGGTGCTCACGAGTGTGTCGCCCCAATTGTTTGGGGGGAGAAATAAAGTTCATTGTGAGATCATAATCAAAAAGTAATAGATCATCATTAACAATTATTTAGAGAACTCGGGGAAGTAGAAGAAATCCTCCAATAACTCATCCCAAGTGTGAAAATTACTTTCCGGGCCCGGCGCGGTGGCGCAAGTGGTTAAAGGTCCTCGCTTTCCTTCTTTTCTAATGATTCCCTCATGTGTGGCCTGGGACGTACAATATTATGATTGAAATATATAAAACATCGGACGGAGGATCTTCCTCTCTGTCTCTCCTCTCTGTACATCCGCCTTTCCAATAAAAAAATAAATAAATAAATAATAAAAATAAAATCTTTAAATAAAAAAAAAAGAAAATTGCTTTCCTTCTTTTTATTGATTCTCATGTAACACGTACAATATTATGATTGAAATATATAAAACACACATTTGTTAATATATATTATGTATTCACATGTTTGTTTTAAAGATGTATTTATTTTTATTTGGAAAGCAGAAGGGGAGAGAGAAAGACAGAGCTTCCATCGGCTGGTTCACTCCCCAAATGGCTTCAATGGCCAGAGCTGAGCCGACTCAGAGTCAGGAGCTTCTTCCAGGTCTCCGACGTGGGTGAAGGGGCCCAAGCCCTTAGATCATGCTCCGTTGCTTGCCCAGGGACATTACCAAGGAGCCAGATGGACGTGGAGCAGACACACATCGCTTCTCAGAACAGCCAGGACTTCGCTGGCACTTGTAGCGCTGGCACGGCAAACAGAGGCTTAACTTGCTATGTCATGATTCTGGCTTCCATTTACTCATTCTTATATAAATTGACTGCTGAATTGATAATAATAATTGCCAAACTTTAACATTCATTAGGCCTTGTCTTGCATGCCTATCAAGTGTAACTCATCTATTCCTCCCAACTGCTCTCTCTCCGGTTGGACTGTATTGCCCGTTTTGCAGATAAGGAGATAAGCACAGAGAGGATTGCCTAGCGGCAGAACTAGCATGAAAAACCAGTCCCACCACCTACTCCAGTCCCACCTTCCCTACCCCAGACCAGTTCACCTTATCTTCTGCTCTGAGCACACATTCCCACATCATGGCAAAGCATCCTTGTTAATGGCAAATCCTCCGGAAGAGGGACCACAGTTCACTCAGTCATTCCCTGCTTTAGGTACTTTTTTCATTGACACAGCGGTGAACACTCCTTCACAGGAGAAAGACCTGGTCCTGTGCTATCAGCACATTGAGCTGGTCCCAGGTGCTACGGCCCAGCCTTGCCAGCCGTGGCTCTGGCCTCGTGCTCTCCGCCCCTGGAGCCCGAGAAGACCCCTGCTCTGGACCAAATACAAGCACCTGCCACAGACTTGGTCACATGGGCCGTGGAGCTTGCCCCTGCCCTGTCCAGCTGGCAGGACACCTGCTATCTCACAGCCTCCTTTCCTTCCATAGAAAATAGAGACACTGATTCAAACCCCACCTGCCTCCAGCAACATCTTCTGCAAGGATCAGGTTGTTACATAAAAAAGCTTTGGAAGCTAAAACACCACATATGCAAGAGGTGGTTATTATTGTAACATCAAGGCAGCAACATCCCCTAAGAACCTGCTGGGTGCCAGGTGTTTGTGCAAAGCCCTAGGGGATGTGTGAGGATGTGGAGACCCACAAGAGACCTCCAAGCACCTGCCCAAAAGGAAAACACAGCCTGAGGGAGGGGGACAGCTCAGCCATGACACTCAACAGGATCAGTGTTTGCACAGAGGGCAGCATGGGGGGCTTCAGGCACCCCACTATGGGACCTCATGCAGGTGGAAGTCTCAGGGAGGGCTTCCTGGAAGAAGTGGCACCTCACCTGAAATGAGGTTGGGCAGGATTCAGTTGAATAGAAAAGCTGTAAGAGCTTCCAAATAATCTCTTTTCTCTAGTCGAATTCATCACGTGCTCATGAATTATACGATGGCATCATTTTTCCCAAGAGACTTCTGTGTTTCCTTTTTGTCACTCATGTGTTGGTTACTCAGTGGCACGTTATTTTTTCAAGGTGCTATAATTTGTTGTTGTTGTTGTTGTTCTAACTCATACCGGTTGTTGACCTTGTTTCATGGCTTCTCACTTATGGTAATGTATAGTGATGGAGTACTGGGGTCTATCATATACAGACATGGGGGTATAATGGAACATGCATCCCTGCATCCAGACGAAAGATGGATTCCCAATGAAACTGTTGGACATGTGTAGACAATGGGATGCTGGACTGTCTGACATTGTCTGTACCAACAATGTCAGGGTACACTTAAATAAGAGACTGATAGAATTATGATTCCTTATGAAGGACTACATTATTGTAACAAAATGGGAAAAATCTGATGGGGTGAGAGTTTGGGGGAATCCCAGGCTAAACAACAATGTACCACATAATTCAAAATTCAAAATAAAAATATTTTTTTTAAAAAAGAAAAGCTGTAAGAGCAGCATTTGCAAAAGCTCAGAGGCATAAAAAGTATGGCACTCCAGAAGAGTGGCCTGGGCAGGGCGGGCTCATTTAGAAGTTGGGGGTGGTGTGGAGGGAAGCTTGCAGTGTAGACACGATCACATTTATACCTTGCCTGCCACTGCTCGCAGATGGCTGAGCTTACGTCACAACCGCAGGCCAGTCCGCGAGAGAAGGGGCAGAGCTGTGCAGCCCAGGTCACAGCCAAGGGGACGCGGCAGGAGGGGCAGGGAGCTGAGACACTCCAGCCCTGCATGATGCAGCAGCACAGGGCAATCTCCAGAGTGCCAATCCCCACCCCCTGCCCCCACCCAGCAACCTCTGCCCACCCTTGGGTCCCTGCCTCTATCACCCTTATTTGCTCCCACATCTCAAACCACCCCCCCCCCAAGGCTGCAGGAAGACCCTGCCATTTACTGAGCAGCTACTAAATGCTGCATATATTATCATCCCTTTTACCCGGAGGCCTGAGTCCATGCCCCATTTCACAGGTGACAGTCCAGGGAAGGTGAATAACAGATCTTGGGTCACTCGTGGGGAGTGTTAGGGTTCGGGCGAATGCAGGTATCACAGAGGTCTCCCTGCTGGTGTCTGGACCAACTGCCCTCCTCTCTGAACCTCCACAGGGTAAGCACAGGGCTGCCAGGAGCCACGCTGAGCCGGGGGCCGCTGCAGTGGCCTGCCACTCGCCATGGCTGACCTACCACATACCCTACAGTTCCCCCACCCCCCGCCATCCTGAGATCACTGCATTCGTGGAGGGAGTTACAGTCCTGACCCAGGCACTAGACCAGAGTTCAGAGCCAGCCGACCCCAGACCCTGCGCTTGCTCTGCTCTGCAAGGGGATGGGAGGTTCCAGCAAGGTCAGGGCCCCGTTACTTTCGAACCTCTCAGAAGTACCCCCACGTGGCAGACCCTCTCAGCCTGTGCCAAGGCCCAGCCGGGTCCCAACAGCCTAGAGGAGTTGCCCAGGCTTTCCCAGGCTGTTGGGGGACCCCAGCTGGGGTCCTCTACCTGTCTGTACAGGCCTGGGTCCTTCAACATCACAAGACACCAGTGGGGGGGAGGGAGTTGGGGGGATTCCCAGAGCCAATGAAACTGTGTCACATAATGCAATGTAATTAATAAATATATATATTAATAATAAAAAAAGACACCAGGGACTACCCTCATGCGTGGAGGGCTGAGTGCCTCCTCCTCCCGGTAGGATCGTGGTGAGGATTACAGACCTGCTGTGAAGCCCCTGGCACGCACCCTCCAGGCCTGCAGCAGGTGGGTCTGCTTGTTTCCGTGGGACTTGAGGGACTGTGAAGCCCGGGGTTGGGATCGACACACACAGGAAGCCTGGACGGGCAGCAGCTGCGTCCTGCGACATCAGGCATGATAACCACTGCCTTTTATTTGTTTGTTTTAGTTTATGACTAGAAGGTAGAGATAGAGAAAGAGAGAGCTCCTCTCTGCTGGTTCACTCACCAAAACAGGGAGCCGGGAGCCCAACGCAGACCTGTGTGTGGGTGCGAGGACCCGAACCCTTGGGCCATCGCTGCGGCCTCCCCGGGTCTCAAACCCCAGCGCCCTGATGTGGGATGCAGGCGTCTTCCAGTTAGAGAGGCAGAAAAAGTTGACGACTCGCCCCAAATTCACCACAATGGCTCTTGACCTTGCCTGAACTGTGAAGCAAGTTTTCTCGCCTCAGCTGGGACTGGAGGCCCCTCCTTGGCAGAAGCTGACAGCGCCCCCTGCCCTGCCCCCATGCCACCCCAACGACAACCAGAGAAGTCCCCAGATCGGTGCCAGTTCTGCTCCACTGAGCACTCCCGCCCTAAACTGGCCCTTGGCTTCTACAACCAGAGCCCCCATGACAGGAACCAACCGCATGGACAAGGGCCTGCCGTCTTCTAGTGGACCCCAAGTTGCACCTGTCCCCCTGCTGCTGTCTTCCCTGCACCAGAAGTGCCCACCGCTGCCCCCAGCCCAAGTGAGAATCCACCTGTGCGTCTGAGCCCAGCCCTTACCCTGCACCATAACCAGTGCTGCACACAGCTGTTCTCCCAGCCCCCAACTCCACACCAACTCCAGACAGAAGCATTTGGAAAGCAAGGGTCTGTGCCTGACCCGTTAGCAGGGTCCTCTGGGCACACAGGGCAGTCACTCATGTGACTGCTGAC
Organism: Ochotona curzoniae; assembly: GCF_017591425.1. Classification (NCBI taxonomy): domain Eukaryota; kingdom Metazoa; phylum Chordata; class Mammalia; order Lagomorpha; family Ochotonidae; genus Ochotona; species Ochotona curzoniae. The sequence continues at coordinate 205,670 of NW_024466964.1, forward strand.
AGAGCAGCCCCTTGGGGTGCAGGTGAAAGGCTGTCAGGGTAAGAAAGTAACCTGGCCTGGAACTTGGGCCTGGTTAAGCATTAGAAGCACGACCCAGACTCTGGCTCAGTTTCCGCTGCTGGTTTTTTCCTGAGAGCAAGTCGCTCAAAACCTGTGGGTCTCAGCTTACTCATATGTGAAATGGGCATAATATACAGGGTCCTTGGCAGGCAGAATTGCGTCCAACTGTGTGCAGAATCCTAACCACTGTGGTACCAGCGAAGGCAACTCATAAAACACAAATAAAGGGGGGAAAGTCAAAAAGAATGACAATAGCACCATGTGTGTGCCCAACGTTCTCTGCAAGTGCAGGTTTTTGGGGGGACACAAGGGAACACCCCTAGGAGCCTGGCCCAGCTGCAGGTGCCACTGCTTCCAGGACCACCCCCCACCCCCCAAAGCTCTACTGGCGAGCAGCTTCAGAAACCTGCTCCTGAGGCCGGCCGGCCCGCAGGGGCAGCGAGGGCGGAGCAGTGAGAGGAGGCCACCGCCGCCGGGGAGGCCGCCAGACGCTGTAAATAATTCACACCGATGAACGGGAGATAGGCGCCACGGCATGGGGGATTGAGTTCAGGTCGCGGGAGGCTGGGTCGCTGTGGGGCCGGGGACTTGCGGCCTCCCCTGTCTGGGAGGAGAGGATTCCTGTGGTTGCCAGCGAAGCACGGGGGGGGCCCCCCAGGTACCGGCGCACCTCCCCTGAACCGCCTCGCGGGGCACCAGGCCTGGCCTGGGGAAACCACCTCCACCCTGCCGTCCCCATGGCAACCGACTGGCCTGGTCCAGGGTTCACAGCCAACAGGATCCTCAGCCTCCCCTCCCCTGTGGGAGGATGAGCGCCTACCTGGGAGCACAGACCAGTCGGAAGAGGTGGGAGGTGGCCTTGTCCCGCTTCCTCTCTGCCTAGGGACAGTGGAGACCTTGGACTCCTGGGATGGACCGCCTGTATTTCAGTTCCAGCCCCACCCATCTCGGAACACGGGGATCTCCAGCAGATGACTGCGGAGCCCTGCCTCAGTGACCCTTATCTGTGAAATGGGCAAGAGCGCTACAGTAACCACTTCCCAAAGGGTTGTGAAAACGAAGTAAACCAAATACAAAGGGCACAGAACACTTTACCGCCCTACAGCCAGCACCGGGTAAACACTGTTTTCCACTCTGGGAAATGGAGTCCCAGAGAGACCAAATACTTGTCTGAGGGGAGGGTCACGCAAGAAGTTGTGGGCGGTTGTGGGATTGGTTGCACTGCCAGGCATGTCTGGCACATCCCCAGGGCACACAACTGGGCTTCACGCCTTATGGGTCCACCCCTTCCTGACCTCTCCAAGTTCCCAGACACCGATTGAACACCGACCAGGCAGTGAGGTCCCTGACCCGGAAGAGGCCTTGCATTGGTCAGCCCCAGCTCCCCAGTGCCTGGGGAAATCACTGCATGGTTATCCATATGATGCAGCCCCTAGCTGTCCAGCTCTGCCTTCCCGGACCCCTTTGCCCTGGTCACTTCCTGTCATCACCACTGGCCCTGTGATGTCTTAGGATTTCCCATGGCATGGTTCCCATGTTCCCCTCCTCCTCCAGCCTGTCCTTACTGACTTCCCTCTGCCTTTACTGACCCTATGTCTTCAAAACAGCTGGTTCTGGGTCAAGGACCCTCCTCCAGCCCCTGAGCTTCTCCTGGTTTACAAAGGGTCCCGCTGTGAGGGGCAACAAGATAAACCAAATCCTCAGCCTACAACAGAGGGCAAGACCCAGCCACCGGCCTCCTGGGACCCTTAATTCCACCTGGGGGTCAGATGGGGGTTGCTCCTGGACACAGAGTCCCATCCCCCAGGGCCACTGGACAAGTTCCAGGCCAGCTGCAAGGTTTCTGCGGGTACAGGCCGGTCCCGGAGGATTTATTTTTGCAGACTGTCTGAGAGATTCTCTGTTGCTGGAATAACTCGAACCTTTTTCTCTCTCTCTCTCTCTCTCTCATTCTCCCTCTAATAGGCAGATTTTATAAACCAGAGCAGCTGCCTGAAGGTTTCCAAGAAAAAAATCTGCACAGTTTCTAACCAGGGTGACAGTTCCTCTCCACAGGAAGTTGCTTTTATTAATTTTTTAAATCTCTCTCTCTGTCTGTAAGGCTCCATCTATTGGCCATCGGGCAGCACCCTGGACATTGGGGCATGTTCTGTTTTTTTCCCACTTTGCCCGGAAGTCATGGTTGTACCTAAACGACAGTGCATTTGTCTAGCACAAAGGTCAGATGGCTAAAAAGTGGGTTGTTCACAGAAACCCAGGTAATTTATGGAGCGAGATCTCGCTCGAGGAGGCAGCACATAATTCCCAACGCTTCCAGTGCACACTGGGACTTCCTTCCAAGACGTACAGTAGGGGGAAAGAGGACAGGGAGGAATCCTGCAGCAAGGACTCCGGCCAGACGCCGCCTCGGCTAGATGACCAAGTTCAGTGGTCGCAGGGATAAGTCGAGCCCACAGCTCTGCCATCACACCACGTGATGGGGGCAGCATCTCACCTCCGTGGTCTCCCTCCAAACACCTGAAAGGCCCCCTGGTGCGTGCAGCGGCTGGTGGTGGGGAGGAGACAAGCCCCAGCATGGAGGCTTGCTAGGAAATACCTGATCAGCACCCCATACAAAGCTAGGCAGTTCTGAGACACTTAGCACAGCCAAGAGGAGCAGGCGCATGGCGTCCTGGGAACAGTAAGGGTACGTGCGTGTGGTCAATACACAGCGGCAGAGTTAACAGCGGTGTGCCAGCGCTGGGCCCCTCGTGCTGAGAAAGCACAATGGCATCGCCGTCCCCACCGGGGCTGTGGCAGCCCTGTGCTGGGTAAAACTAAAGTCATTTCAAAACAACGATGCTATTGTTATTTTTTTTTAAGGTTTACTTGTTTATGTTTGTGAAAAGCAGAGTAACCAAAGAGCTTCTGTCTGCTTGTTCACAACCTCAGATGTCGGTGACAGCCGAGGCTGGGCCAGGCAAGCCTAGTAGCTCACAGTTCCATCTGGGTCTTCCACGGCAGCAACCAGCAGGAGCCCAAGGGCCTTGGGCCATCTTCCTCTGCCTTCCCAGGCACATTAGCAGGAAGCTGAGCAGGAAGAAGAGGCAGCCGGCACTCCACCTGGTGCCTCAGCCTGGGATGTGGATGTCGCAAGAAGCAGCTTAACTCGCTATGAAACATGGGCCCTCAAAATTCACCATCCTACTCACCATCGATCCCCATTAGCCCAGCACAGCACCAAGCACAGGGAAGGTGCCAATCAATCTTTGTCGAATGTGCATTCAAGGGGGACTTCTGTAAGGCGGTGACCCAAGGCGAAAGCCAAGATGTTCCCTTCCCCAGCAGCAAGTGGGCCAGCCTGGTTAGAAGGGAACAGGCGATGTCTCCTGGTCCTGCCTGTGGGAACAAGCACACGCCTTCACTCCAAGTTACACAACTGTTCTGGAGAGGTTTTGGAGACTGATGGAGATCCTGAGGAGCAGGCTGACTCCCCCAGCCCCTCCCACCTCCTGGCTCAAACCCCTACCTTCGCACTGCCCCAGAGCAGGTGCAGGGAAGCCTCGAGCAGCAGGAAGTGCTTGCTGAGTCCTGCAGGGCCATCACCTGGCACACACCAGGCACTTCCTGTCCACCCCTCGTGCCAACTACCAGGCCCTGCACTGGGGAGGAGGAAGCATCACTATGCCCATTCTATAGGCAACAAACTGAGGCCCCGGGTAGCTGTGCCTGACGTCACAAAAGTGCAGGAGGGGGGTTTCTAGTCCACATCCAGGCAACACAGCTACCCCAAGAACTTGAGGACCTGCACCGCCGCCTACAGGGGCATCCCTCCCCACCACAAACAGCCTGGATCTCCAGACACTCGTTTCCAAGGCTGTTTCTGCTACGACTTCACCGGCCAGCCTCCCCCTACACACACACACACACACACACACACACACACATACCTCAAAGGTAGATTTCTGACGTTTCCTTAGCCTGGACAGGCCTCGGGTGCAGAATCCAGGGAGACGAACGTTTCCCACCAGCATCCAGTTAGTGAGGTTGGAGACAGCAGCCCTCATGCTGATCTGCAGATGCCCTCCCCAACCTTAGCCTTTGTATAGCCTCCTCCATGTGTCCTGCTGCATAGCCAATATGTCAACAATCTCCTGCGCTTGATACCAACCCAGTCCCCAAATGCCACCTTTACCCGTGTCGCAGAGTACATGAAAGACTTCAAGTCCTTTTTGCTGGATACAGCATTTTTTTAAAGATTATTTATTTTTTATTGCAAAGTCAGATTTACAGAGAGGAGGAGGAGAGAGAGAGGAAGATCATCCATCCACTGGTTCACTCCCCAAGTGGCCACAAAAGCCAGAGCTGAACCAATCCAAAGCCAGGAGCCAGGAGCTTCTTCCGGGTCTTGTACATGAGTGCAGGTCCCAAGGCTTTGGGCCGTTCTCAACTGCTTTCCCAGGCCACAAGCAGGGAGCTGGATGGGAAGTTGAGCTGCAGGGATTAGAACCGGCACCCATATGGGATCCTGGCGTTCAAGGCGAGGACTTTAGCCTCTAGGCCACTGCGCTAGTCCCTGCATACAGCTCTTTGGAAAAAGCAGACAGACTCCCTAGGGCAGGGGACTGGACATAGCTCAGCTCGGACAGGGTGTCCTCCAGCAGAGGGGCTTTTAATACATCACTGATTGCGGGAGACTTGCCTGGGGCTGTGTGCTCCCTGAACCTTCCCAGCAGAGGGCAGTCCCAGGCCTGGCTGACTGCCTCCAGGCCCTGGCCCACACGGTGCAGAATGCTGGAGACCGGCAGAGCCTCAAAACAACCACTCAACAAAAGGACCTTTAGGGCTGAAGGGCAGTGCCTGCAGCTGAGGCCCGAGCCTCAGTCCGGGATTCTGCACACCCACCCTTGAGCCTGGGGCTCCAGGTTCGAATCTGGCCCCAGTGACCAACTGCTCAGCTGAGTCATCTAGCACAGATTGCTTCACCTCCCGAACCATCAGGACTCTGGGAAGGTTGCTTTTGTGGGTCCGCATGAGCTGGTACACAGGAAACACCCAAAGCTGCAAGTGACGGGGCGAGGTCTCCTCTGCTGGGGGAAGCACGGGTCTCCAAGGCTGAGGGACCGACCGTGTGCGCCAGAGGAAGGGGAGGCATTTAGTCACCGCTTAGCGCTCAGGTCAGGGGACAGCTCACTATGCCTGGGTGCCCAGAGTCCTGCTGTCTCTGTGTGGCAACCCCGCAGCCTTCTCAGAAGGAAACCTAGGGGACCAGGAGTGGCTGTGGTCACCAGGCTCAGAGGAAGACCACATGCCAAGAGCAAATCACGGGGGCGTCCCCAGGCACCTGTTGGCACAGCTAGCCTGGTCCCTAATCATGGCTTCATGGCTGTATGCATACAGCGCTCTTCTGCTAGGACCCCCTGAGGTGGCAGGGCCCACACGCCCTGGCAAGATGAGACACCGCCCCTCCCCCAGGAGCCTCTGTTCCCCAACTTCCCATCCCCTTCCTGGGGCCTTGTACCTGATGTCTGAGTCACACTCCGGCTCCTGTCGCTGGGAGCTGTGTTGTGACGCCCCAGCTGACAGTTTTACAATAAACACATTAAAAAGCTCCCGGGACTCCGGCTCCTAGATGTCAGTTCCAGACAGAGAGAAAAACCCCTCCAAGCCTTTCTTTGGCCAAAGCCCTCCTCCCCGGGGATCTGACCCACCACAACCGCCCCACCAGGAGAGGATTTCTTTCCCCCCAGTTCAGCCACCTAGGATCCGGTGGTGGGAAGCACAGGCTCCACCCCAAGCAGGGACCTGGGACTTCCAGAGGGTGAAGACGTAGGGAAAAGGGCACAGCCTGTCCTTGGCCCTGTCTCTGAGGACAGCTGGTCCTTGGAGAAGGACTGAGTGGGCTTGGAGTGGCTCCTGCACACCCCCCACCTCCCCCAACAGCCGTGAGGCCAAAGCTGTTATCCCCATGGCACAGATCAGGAAACTGAGGCTTGAAGAAGTTCAGGGACTCCAGCCCACAGGACCAGAATCCTGGGAGCTGGAGCGAGGTCCAAGTCCGCTGCCCAGAGAGTCAGCAGTCATCGCAGCAAGGCAGCCAGCGCCCAGCAAACCTGCCTTGTGGGGGGACAGGTCTTGCCAGGCCAGCCCACCTTGGCTGCCACCTGAGCCCACCCATAGGACACAGCAGCCACCCTCCAACAGATCAATGGCACGTCCCCGGGGAACCCAAGCGGAGGGCAGAGAGGAGAGACACAGGAACATTCTTTTATTACACATCAGAGATGGCCCTGTGTGCTGGTTCAAGGTGCAACAGACAGAATATCCAATTCAGAAAAAGAGGGAACCAGAAAGGGACGGGGAACCTCCTGAGGGCCAAAGTTGCAAACAAAAAAATGCTTGAAGATTTCCTCACGCAAGAGGCATTTTTTTTTTTTTTTGCAAATACCATGCAAAACAGGCAGCTGGTGTGCCTTAAGGGAATCCCTCTAAATAACAGAAAAGACACTCCCAGCATTCCTTTACGTGGACGCAGAGCACAGGGGGGAGAAACGAAACCAAAACGCTTCGAGGCATTTCCAGATATTTGGCACTCTTGTGATTACATTTTTACAGTCCATTAAAGAGAATAAACTGACACAATATTAGAGAGAAAAAATCAGGCTGCTCACACAACAGCCGGCTAGGAGGGTTCAGGAAAAAAGCTCAAGCATTTTTTTTTTCTCGTGGTTTTTTTTTTTTTTTTCCCCTTCTGACATATAAAATGTGTCCATTTGCATTAACCTGGGCAAAGGGCTTGCTACAACCAACACAAGCTTTACACTTGCTTTGGAAGCAGAACCAGGATCCTTCCTCCGGCTCATCCCTTACAAGTTATCTTCTTGCTTCACACATATTCCTAATAACCTCAAAAGATAATAACTCTCTCTAGAGACGAGTTTCTGATGTTCTGTGTACATCCGAGGATTTAAAAAAAAAAACAAAACAGCATTTCAGGTCCAAGTGCACAGAATCATTTTTGCAAGATTAAATAATGTAAACATCGGGAACAGCCAAATCAGCAAAGAATGCCAACACCTCAGAACACCCGCTTCAGGAAGTGGCTCCAAACCCGGGGAATTGCGCAATATTCACCAGATATAAAAAGAAATGGATATTCATATCGACAAATAGCTGCAACTGAGACTTCTTTTTAATTTCTTTATATGTGTGTATATAGTGATTTTTTTTTAACTTTTTTTTTTTTACTTTTTTTTTTTTTTTTTACTTTTTTATTTTTGCAGAGAAGCCGGGAGCCTCCTCTGCCGCCGCCGCAGCCTCCTCCTGCCTCATCTGTCTCCCCGCCTGACAGGAGATGCGGGTTGTTGATTTCATGGTGGAAGCAAGCTAGTCATAAATTTCAAAGTGCTTTCCTTCCTCATGCTTTTTGCCAGTAACTGTTCTCGTCGCTTACTCCTTCCTCGCTCTCCGGGTCTTCGGGGAGTTAGACAGCCGGAGGCGCCTTGTCGGTCATGTTTTTCAGCACGTCATCAATCCGATCATCTTCAATAACCACTGCAAAAGAGGGGAGAAAGAGGTCAGTGGCCTGGGCCCAGCCAAGGGGTCACCGGCGCTTCCCAGGGTGCCCAGTAGGTGGGGACGGGGAGGCAGAGGGAGGAGGGCTGGGAGCCAGAGGAGGGGGCCCAATCCTCCGCCACCTCCTCCACTGCCCCTACCAGGGGTCCCATGGCAGCCCCCTCCCCAGATGGATTCGAAGGAAAGGAAGCAGAGAGGGTACAAACCCAGCCGCCCAGTTCGCCGCCCACCCGGCGCATTCCCCGGCGGGCGCCCCTCTGCCGCGCACCTTCTGCAAGCCCCGGGACAGAGGACTTGGTCGCTAGGTCTCCCCGCGGCTGCAGTGGCCGCCAACCCGTGTTTCTGCCCAGCCTAGCCTTTCTCAGCGCCTGCTTCGAAGCCTTCGGAACGTGGATCACCTGTCGAGGCCCTGGGTCTCTCTGCCCTCGCACTGCCTGCCGCTGCTCAGTCCTGCGTCCCTGGCTCCGGTCCCTCCCGCGCCAGCTTTCCCCAGCTCTCCCTGGAGCTTCGCCCCGGCCTCCCGCGCACTTGTCTCCATCCCAGCGTCCCTATCACTCCCTGCAGCCGTCGGTAGATTTCCCAGTCCTCACGGCTCCGGAGCTTTCCTCGGAGCCTCTGAGCCTCCGACTCTCCAGGGCTTTTCCAGGTCTCCCGCCCAGCGTCCAGACTTGGAAACCCCCTCCCCCTGCCGAGGAAGGATGGAAAGCCCGGGAGAGCAGGATGTCCCTCGCCTTTCCCGCGGGGCCTTCCCTATGCCCCGTCCGCGCGCCGTGCAGTGACCTGGGGAGCCCGGGGACCCCTGGGACCCCCAACTCCGGAGTGGCCCGGCCAGCGCAGCAGCGCCTTCACTGCGCCAAAGCGGGGTGGGGGTGAGCAGAGGTGGACAGCAAAAAAAGCAAACTTTGGCACGGGTGGAGGCGGCGAAGTCAACCTCCAGCCGCCACGCCCCCGGGGTGACCCCAGCGGGGATCTGGTTGAGCGGGCCCGCAGTGTGGGATCCTCCAGGGTCTGCCTGGAGGAGGGGGCTGCCCGCGTCGAAAGCGGCGCGCACGGAGGAGAGACCTGCTTCTCTCCTAGGCCGGGCCTCAGTGCAGGCAGGGGGCGAGGGGGTTGAGAACTCACCACGCTTGCTCCGGCCGATCTGGCCCAGCTTGGGCGGCCGCTTGCTCTGCCCCGCGCCAAAGAAGTTGTTGGTGTCCTGCAGGCGGCACGAGAAGATCTGGCCCACGTCGCCGCCGTCGCCGTAGGGGCTCAGCTTCTCGTCGCCGTAGGGCAGCACCTCCGACATGGTCGCGTCCGGGGGCTCCGCAGCGGCGCCTCCTCCGCCTGCGTCCCCGCCCGCGGCGGACAGGGTCAGCGGCGCTGGGGCCGGTGGGCGGCCGGCCGGGGACGGCCCGCGGGGCTGCGGCGCTAGCGCCGGGCGGCAGATCGGGGAGGGGTGGGGACCCCGCTAGGGCGAGATCGCGGCGCCCGCGCCAGAGACCCGGCGAGCGCCCGCGGCTGCGCTGCGCTGCGCTCGGGCTCGGCGCGCGAGTGGCTGCTGCTCGGGCAGAGGCGAGCAGGACTCACATCCTCGACGCGCTCGGGCGCGGGGCGGGGGCCGGGCCGGGCGGGGCCGCGAGCCGGGGTGGGGGGGTGGGGAGGAGGGAGTCCCTGCGAGCCCGGAGGGCGCGGGGCCCAGGAGGGCGCGCCCCGGGGAGAGGCGGCCGCGGCGGCGGCGGCGGCGGCCGGGGAGGACTGAGGAGCTGCGCGCAGCGGGGCAGCGGAGGGGAGGGATGGGGGAGGGGGAGCAAGCCGGAGGAGGGGGAGGGCAGCCGAGAGCGAGGGAGGCAGGGGAGCGACGGAAAGGGGCGAGGGAGACCGGAGAGGGGCCGGGCTGGAGAGGAGAGACGAGATGGGGGGGGGGGGACACAGGGCCCGGAGCGGGAGGGCGAGGGGCGGATCGGAGAGGGAAGGCGGAGGGTGGAGGGGAGAGGAGGAGGAGGAGGAGGAGGAGGCAGGGGCCGGAGCTGGCAGCGAGTGCGAGCAGCGAGAGCGAAATGCCGGCCGCGGTGGCGAGCGAGGCGCGGGCAGGAGCGCGGAGGAGGCGAGCGCGGGCCTCAGGGAGAGTTCCCGGGAAGCCGAACGACGTCACGGGGCCGCGGGGCCGGCCCGGGCCGCCCCGGCTTCCTGCTCCCGCCCCCCGCGCCCGCCGAGGGGCCCCGGGCGCTCCGCCCCGGCCCGGCCCGGCCCTGCGGCCTCCGGGCGCCGCCCCCGCCTCCCCGCCCGCGCGCTGTTTACCCGGCCCGGAGCCGGTGCGCGCCGGCTCCGCGCCCGACGGGCCGTGACTGCCGTTCCCGAGGGTAGCTGGGGGCGCCCGGAAGGGGTCAGGTCGGAGGGTGCCCGACAGGCCCCGCGAGCACGCCCCTGTCCCCCCCACCACCTGACTCCCCCCACTCCAGGGCCCACCCGCTCAGACCTCACCCTCCTCCCCGCACCCGGCCAGCTGCGGTGCCCTCGGGGAGCCGCTGGGGGAGGCCAGGGCAGCCCCGCCTCCCGCCGGACGGGGAAGCGCCTGGTGACGCCGGGCTCGCCCGGGATGCCCCGCTCCCCGCGCCCGCAGCCTCCCCCCGGGGACGTCCCGGGCCTGCCGCCCTCTGCCCTCGGGGACCTCCCTTCCCGCCCCAGGCGGAAGCCCTTCGGAGAGGCTGCGGTCCCTGGGTCGAGGAGCCGACTCCCAGCTCCCGGCAGGGGGACGGGGCAGCCCCAGAGGCTCGGGAGGCGCATCTGCGGCGCAGATGGCAACTCCGAGGGGACAAGGTGCGTGAGGAGCGCTCGTTATCCTTGCCCCGAGCCAGCGGCACCTGCTCTCTCCCTGGAGACCGTCGTCGCTCGGCAGAGCCGGCTGATGGCAGAGACAAGCCAGCGGGCAAGGTCGGGCGACCTGCAGGGAGGCCGGGCCCGCCGGGTAACCCATGTGGTCCAGGTGACCTCTCTCACCTGGCTCAAACTGCCAGCTGGTGTGGAAAGAACCCTGCCAGGTTCTCCCCGACCCCACCCCGCCTCGGGCAGGTGAGGTGAGAGGAAAGGGCAGAGAGTTTTCGGTGGAGGAAGCACTTGAGAGGAGCCAGCACAAGCCCTCTCCAGAAATTGAACGTGGGGTTAGCAGGCAGCCAGAAGCCAGGCGCCTTGGCGAAGAGGGAGGGTCCTGGAGCCAGTGGGGCAGGTGGAGTATGCCTGCGCTTTGGGCGTGGGCCTGGGTTTGAATCCAATGTAGGACTTTGAGCGTGTCCCTTCTTTAAACAAATCACCAGTTTCAGCCATAGGATGGCATCTGTGTGCCGGTGGTCCCCCGTGTACCTTGCAGGACAGCAGAGAGAACAAAAACAAAACTACAATAAAAGGGAGGGGGTGTTCCTGGGAGTGGGTGTGCAATGAACGCTTCATAAATGATTTCAGAAGCTGGAACAAGCAGCCCCACCTCCGTTCCTTGCGATTTCAGAGCCAGAGGAAGTGCCTTGAGGTTACTTTGTCCAGCCCAAACCTGCCCATCTCTGGGCAGGGCCACAAAGCTCAGGAGAGCCAGGGGTGAGCCCACTCCCCCTGCTGGAGTGGCTGGCGCCGTGACCCCCGGGCCCTGGCCTTTGCCCGGCCCTGTTCATTAAGGCTTTGCTTGGAGCCCGAGTGCAGGGCAGGAAACACAGGCGTGAAATGACAGGAGGCCTCTGCATTTGTACCGTGCTTTCTCTTTTTTCCCCCAAAGCAATTTCACATCCACAATTGACCTTGCTTCTCAGAATAAATATTTTTTGAGATGTTGCACTCCCTGTTACAGAAAAAGACTTGCCCAAGGTCACTGGCTACTGGTACAGCCCGAGGAGCCCATTTTCCTGGCCGGCTGCAGTTCCACATCCCTGCAGAGCAAACCTCCAGGGCTGGGACCACTCCACCAGTCTGTGCAACAGGAATAAAGCAGTGTGTATGCTGAGTTTCCCATAAGCTACTGTGGAGAAGGTAAGCCGAGAGCCGGTGGGACTGACCAGGCCTGCGCGCCCCACAGCAGTGAGGAGAGAAACATGCTCTCCTTGCCTTCTCCAAATGAGGGCTTATTTATTTACTTGTTTGTTTTGGAAGGGCAGATTTAGAGAAAAGGGAGGAGAGAGTGCTGGTTCACTCCCCAAATGGCTTCAACTACGAAGCTGAGCCAGTCTGAGGCCAAGAGCGTCTTCTGGAACTCCCATGTGGTTTCAGGGTCCCAAGGCTTTGGGCCGTCCTCTGCTGCTTTCCCAGGCCACAGAGAGCTGATCTTGGAAGTGGAGCAGCTGGAATATGATTTTTTTTAAAGATTTATTTATTTTTATTGGGAAGTCAGATATACAGAGAGGAGGAGAGACAGAGAGGAAGATCTTCCGTCCCACAGTTCATTCCCTAAGTGACTGCAATGGCTGGAGTTGAGCCAATCTGAAGCCAGGAGCCACGAGCGCTTCCAGGTCTCCCACGCGGGTACAGGGTCCCAAGGCTTTGGGGCATTCTCAACTGCTTTCCCAGGCCATAAACAAGGAGCTGGATGGGAAGTAGAGCAGCTGGAATATAAACTAGTGCTCATAGGGGTTGCTGACACTGCAAGGGGGTGGATTAGCCAGTTGAGCCAGCTGGTCCCCCAATGAAGTTAAAGATGGCACCTACCTTCCAACCCAGGACTCACCCCCTAAATAGACCACCCTGCCCCTACCCCTCAACAGAACATCTCAGTCTGACTCCTCTCTGCTGAGGTGGGCGGTGCTGGGGATGGAGGTGGTCAGCCCATTTTTCAGATGAGGCACCTGAAGCTGTAGCCAAGGACACACCTCAGTTCCACCACGGGACAGTGCGAGTCAGCCCCACCCAGAGTGCAGGGTGTAGGGCAGCTGCCAGGGGCTGCAGGTTCAGGTGCCTGCCCTGTCCCTTCCCTCTCTGGGCCTCAGCCATATGAGTGACAGCTGCTTGGCATCACAGAGTAGGCTGATCAAGGCTTTGTTTTTGCCTTGCAAAACCAGTTCCCCCAAATCAGAAGGAGCTGAAACTGGGTGGAAGCGCTGGTAGGGCCCCAGAGCCTTGCCTCCCACTGTCCCCCCCACACTACCTCCACCACACACAGGCGTCATCTGGAACCCTGCACAGGCTGCCACAGCACCCACATGCTAGGAGGCAGACGTGTGTGATGCCAATGAATTAGGAAGAGAGAAGGGCAGCCCGGCTGGGCCCAGCATAAGAGATCCCGGTCTCTGTGCTTGGTCAGGCCACAGATGGGGAAACCGAGGCCCGGGCAGTAGCAGCAGACAGTGGCAGCCAAGACTTTGAGAGCAACGGTGCTGCCGGGCATCCCAGGTGCAGAGCATCAGTAGGTAGGCCATGCCCAGGTTCCCATAGAGGTGGTGCTTCAGGAATGCTGAGCCTGGCCAGGCCAGGACATGGTGTCCTGTCAGTGACTAAGCAGCCTCCCATTTGGGAATCTTTACTCTGAGCCAAGGCTGGGGAGAATAAAACATTACCATCACTCTCCCCAACGCAGGGACTTGGATGTAACGGCTACCCACCATCCCTCTACCCATCCCCTCCTGACAACATGCGCGCGCACACACACACACACTCATGCACATAAGCCTTGAAAGCTTGTTTGAATTTGATTTTCTGTAGATAGAGGCAGAAACAGACATATCTTCTATCCACTAGTTTTCTCCCCTGTGACAGATGAGGCTGAGCCAGCAGACTGGGTCTAGGTCTTGCACATGTTTGGTGGGGACCCAGCTGTCTGGAGCCACTGCTGAGCACCCATTCAAGTCCTGGCTGCTCCACTTGCTACCCAGTTGCCTGCTGATGTGCCTGGGAAAGCAGCAGAGGTTGGCCTGAGTGAGTCCCTGACTCCCACACAGGAAACCCAGCTGGAGCTCCAGGTGCCTGACTACCCACTCAGAGAGTTAGCAAAGCAAGGACCCAGCCTCTTCTAGTCTCTGGGAGCCCCCCAGTTGGAACCCAGGTGTCATGCGTTCCCCCCCCCCACCTCCCTCCCCACTGCCCGCGCTCTGGGCTCAGGAGCTGGTGCAGTCACTTACAGAAGGATTCAGGGAGGAGCCTGCTGCTCGCTCCTGGCTCGCCCTGCGCCTGCCTGTGCGTGTGACCCAGCTCTGGGAGTAACAGACCCTCTCAGCTATGGGGGTGCAAGGCAGGCAAAGCGGCTCAGTAGGGCCGCAGACTGAGTCAGCAAAGCCAGAGCTGTGCACAGCCTCCATGAGACCAGTCCCAGCACCCTGACACCAGCCCCTGGGGCCAACAGGGGCTGGCCCCGGCTCTGCCTCCAGAAGCTACAGATGAGAGTAGGGGGCCAAAGCACAGCCACCTCGTGGTCACAGGCGCCCTCTCTCCCCAACCTGCCGTGCCAGGCTCTTGGGCAGAACAGGGCTGGGGGCCAAGGGCCATCCATGGTAGAGGCAGGTGAGAGGGCCGAGTGCCAAGACAGCGTCACAGAACGGGGCAGCTGTGTGAATCCCACATCACACTGCATGGATGTAGAGCCAACTCTGTTCCTAGCCCTAGCTTCCTGCTGAGGCACACCGTGCGGGTCAGCAGGGATGGCTGGGAAATCACAGAGGGACAAATGTGGGCTATTACCACCATTAGAATTCCTTGGATTTACATCTGCGGCAAGCTCCCTGCTAAGTCGAGAACCAGAGAATTCCAGCTTCTCCCTTCTCCGAGCTGTGTGCAGCTGGTGGTGGGCTCAGCAGCCTGGCATCCTCTTCCAGGGCTGCCCTCCTCTACTAAGGCCTGGTCCTCAGCCCCAGGGAAGAAAACATCGCCTCTGCTCCTGCAGCTCCACAACCTCCAACTCCAGCGGGAGCCCGGATTCTCAACCACAGGGACACAGTGCCCCCTGGGCGTCACTGGAGGAACTGCAGCATGCCTTAGGTCGGAGACGGTGGGAGGCATTTGTGGCCAGCAAGCCAGCAAGGTGGAAGCACTGCCCCAAGGAATAATTTCAGTAACTAGGATGACTCTGGGAATAAGAGTGGGGCACAACCAGAGTAGTTTAGAACCTCAGTCTTAGGATGATCTCATTGTACAGCCCAGGCCTAGGGAACATGCCTAAGAGACAGGTGCAAGGTGCCTGGTACACTTGGTTGCTTATGCATGCTGGGTTCAGCGGTGGTCCTTCAGTCACCGCCCACCACTGGAGGGCTCCACACTGAGGCTGCAGCAGGGCCTGAGGGTCACAGACAGAGGTAAGTCCCCTCTGCCCACCCAGGACCTGCCCAGCCCCTCAGACCTCCCGGCACGGCCTCACATGCCCCAGGCATGGGGAAGGGAAATGCCAAGTCCCTAGACTAGGATCAGGAAACAATAAGGCAGCTGCAGGGGAAGTGAATAATGAGCACTTTGGGGAGCAATTTGGGACATCACACAGCAGGCTTATCTCGTTGCACAGGGATAAGTCAACAACGCCTAGCGAGGGAGATGTGCTGAGCCCCAGCTTCTGGAGAATGCACTGTGGCAAGTGGCTAGCCTGATGGGAGTCACGGCTCCTCCCGCAGACTAGCAGCCCTGCAAGAGGGCCTCAACACGCCACGTGTCAGGGCTGAACAGAGCCTTGGAGAGCTTCCAGTCCTCCCTGCACCTTTTAAAGGCAGAACTGAAGCCCAGAAAGGTTAAGTCATTTGGCCACAGTCACACAGCAATGGAGCAGAACTAGGGAGGAAGGCAGCCTGTGGGCTCCTGGCCCAGACCACGCATCACTACCCGATGACATCGCTCGGACTTTCCTGGCTGGACTCCCTGGAGCTCTGAACAGCTCCCTGGACATAATGTCCCTCCTGGGCACTCCATCCATCTTGTATTCGGGCCCTAAAAGAACCCAATCTTGCTCTTTACAACAAAGTCATGGCTCTCATCTATGGCCCCAGAGCCAGTTCTTCCAGGCAGCCTTCCAGGATTATCCCTAAGCTTACTCTTTGATTTGCTAGTCTATCCCTTCCCCCCCCCCATGTACATTGGGTTCTGGAATTCAGACTTCTGGGATTTAAATCCTGTCGTCCTCATATACGTGGCAAGACCCGTGGCCTCTCTGGGTTTCTGTCAGGAGCCGTGTACCCATTGACTGTCCTGCTGGATGGGACAGGCTTCCAGGTGAGGCCTGGAAGGGTCCTGTGTACAACGCACATGAGGCTTCAGTGCACAGAGCCAGCGGTGACATGAGCCCCACTGTGTGCACTGCCAACCTAGAACCTCAGCAGCAGAAGGTACAGGAGTGATGTGATCCTCGGGCAAGGTGTGGGCCTTGCGGCCTAGAGCAGGAGGCCACAGGGGAAGCTACCCCACAGGTGCCAGCTAACACTGAGCCCCTCAGGGTGAGGGGTCAGCTAGGGAAAGCAGGGCCAAGAGTCCAAGGTGGAGGCCAGTGTGGCGTGCTAAGGGGACAGCTGTGTGCGCTGTGGGAGGACCCTAGAGCAGGTGCTCTGAACAGCAATCAGGATAGCCCCCCTGCGGGGAAGCGAGCACCCCTGTGGTCCAGCTTCCCACCGGCTTCCCATCCAGCTGCCATGCTAACGTATGGCCTTGGAGGTTGCAGGTGCCGGTGCGTGTCTCTGGGCCCCTGCCGTCCGCATGGGAGACTTGGATTCAGTTCTGTGCCCCAGCTGTGTGGCCAGCAGACGGAAGATCTGTTTCTCTCCTGAAAACAATAAAAAACAGTATTTTCCCAGAGGAACATGAACCAGCTTGGAAAGATGGCTGGGACAGGCCACACGGGGACGCATGTGGGACAGGCAGCACTGACCCTGCAGATGGCAGGGAGCCTGGACAGAAGAGGGGCCTGGCCAGGCTGGCAGTGGTGTCGATGGTTCTAGACCCTATCAGGTGTGCTGCTTTTGTAGCACTTCCCTCCATTCCTAACTCTTCCTTTGTGTAAGAGCCAAGAGTCTCTGCCCTAGCCAGCTGGCTTCAAGGCTCCCCAGCTAGGCACCTGCTGGATCAGAAAGCACTTACCCCCATGGGGCTGAGCTGGTCCATAACGCAGCTCTCTGAGGAAGAGATGCCCTTATCCCTCATCCACCTGCAGGCCCACCACTGACATTCAGCAGACGGTTGCCAATGGCACGAATGTGTACCCGTAAAACCAACATGGACAGGCTTGCCCCTGAGCAGCCAGCAGCAGCAGATCCCTTGCCCAATTCATGTTCCCATCACCCAGGACTGGGGCCCTGAAGTGGAAGGCATCAAGACACTGGCCTTGCTCGCCATCGTGCATTTTAATTTTTCCACATTGGCTTTTAAAACTGGTAACCTGGGCCCGGCATGGTGGCCAAGGGGCTAAGGTCATCGCCTTGAACGCACTGGGATCCCATGTGGGCTCCAGTTCTAATCCCGGCAGCCCTGCCTCCCATCCAGCTCCCTGCTTGTGGCCTAGGAAAGCAGCTGAGGATGGTCCAAAGCCTTGGGATCCTGCACCCATGTGGGAGATCTGGGGTAAGTTCCTGGCTCCTGGCTTCAGATCAGTGCAGCACCAGCCACTGTGGTCACTTGGGGAGTGAATCACTGGACGGAAGATCTCCTCCTCTCTGTATATCTGACTTTGCAATAAAAATAAATAAATCTTCTTTTAAAAGAACCTTCTGATATTAAAACCTTCTGATATTAAAACCTTCTGTGATTATTCTGAGCAGACATCTGGTGCAGCAGTTGAGCTGGCCTGTGGGAAACCCTGCACCCTGGCAGGCAGCAGGTGATGGCCGAGTGACTCCCTGCCACCCAAGAAGCAGACCCAGATCGAGTTCTGGGCTCCTGGTCTAGGCCTGGCCCAGCTCTGCTGTGGCAGGTATTTGGGGAGTGAATCAGCCAACGATCTTTCTGTCTTACAAATGACTCATTTTTTAAAGCTTTACTTATTATTGGAAAGGCAGATCAGATTTACAGAGAGGAGAGACAGAAAGATCTTCCACCTACTGGTTCACTTCCCAAGTAGCCACAACAGCTGCAGCCAAGTTGATCCGAAACCAGAAGCTTTTTCTGGGTCTCCACATGGGTGCAAGATCCCAAGGATTTGGGCCATCCTCAATGGCTTTCTTGGCCACAAGCAGGGAGCTGGAAGGGAAGAGAGCAGCCAAGACACAAACTGGTGCCCATTTGGGATCCTGGTGCGTGCAGAGTGAGGACTTAGTCATTGAGCCATTGTGCTGGGACCCAAATAATTCTGGATGAGTAAGTATTCAGAGGACCTCTGGCCTCTGCCTCCACCAGGCTTGGCTGGTGCTAAGTGTGGCTGCTGTGCGCTTGTAACAGGTGTCTCCTGTGCAACTTGCGTTTTCCATCTCCCAGGCTTGACATGGTCAGCTGTCTACGATGAGACCTTGGCAGCCTTGAACAAGTGACAGAACCTTCCCTTGGAAGTGACTCCTGCAGAGTCTAGTGGTCCCTGGCTTGTGACAGCGGAACCCCGCCGAGCCTCAGTGCTCTCATTTAAATAGGGATGACAGCATCATCGTGTGGAAGCAGACAGCCGAGCATCTGAGGGCATCCAAAAGGCTCATGGAAAACTGAAGTAAAAAGCAAATTGATTTTGGTGCAAAAGTTTTGAAATCCGTGCATTTTTAAAAAATAATAAATGCTTCTACCAACTTTTTAAGACCCTTAGTATGCTTTAACAGTTCAGAAACTTTCTGCACCACAATACCCTACCCAGGATTAAAGTGACAGCACAGCCCTAAGCTTGGGATGCCTCAGGAGTCGTCATGGTCAGAGTCCCATCCCAGACTCAGCAGTTCTGGCCCCAACAGCCCCTGTGCAGAGGAAGCTTCTGAGCTGGAAAGCGGGAACTTAATGGTATCCACCGTCCCAAACAGCGACCAGGCAGGCACCTGGACCAGAACTGTGCAGTGCTCGAGGGTCTCCCGCAGCGGGCTCTGAGCTCTGCTGGCCAGAACACAGCCACCCACCTTTCTCTCATCTCCTGGATCAGATCCTTGCCCATCTGGGCCACTCACCCTGAATCGTAAGATGGACCTTCCCAGAAGCCAAGGACAGAAAAAAGGGTTGCCACTTGGCAGGTGTGCTGGTCACTACCATCAGCCCCCTAACACTTTATGGGAACCCCCACTGGACAAGATGCAGCTCCTCCCGGCTCACTTGCTGAGCCCCCAGCCCTCCCACCTTCGGGGAGGGGGTAAGACAAGGACCTTGCAGGTGGCTCCTCAGGGGCCAAGCAGGAAAGTGGGAGATTGCAAACAGCCTGCAGCTGAAGCTTGGAGTCACCGCCTGGGAGCTCTGTGCCCTGCGCCCTGTGAACGTCCCCCAGGGGCCCGTAAGCACAGCTTGCAGGAGAGAACAAGCTACTCCAACGTCCACAGGAGAACACGGTGCCACAGCACACTGCCTTCCTCCCGGGGTTCCGCAAGACTCGGCAGGTGGCACTCAGGCAGATGCTGTGGGCAAGCCCAGGTGGCCCCGCAGGTGTTCTCCCATGGCAGCAGTTACCCCAGCCTCACTGGGCTGCACACAAGGGGTCCCACAACCATCTCGCAGCCAGGACCAGGAAACAGTGGTTTTCAGTCTGTCATGGCCGGTGCGCCAGTCTCATTTCAGGGAAGCCTCAGCTTAGCCCACTGAACCCGTTAGCAAAGCAAGAAGCTGACACTCGGCTATAAGGTGTTTAATTTGTGCTGTTCACACTGGACACTGCACAGTACCAGTGTCACCCTGAGGGTGCCCCTGCTCCCCACAGAGAGGACCAGGACATGAAGGCAGGGAAGGCAAGCAGAAAACAACTGTGTGTGTCCCATGCCCACAGGGAGGCGACGAAGGTCCCCCAGCCACTTCTTGTGTTCCTGGGCTTGGCCGGGCAGCTGTGGGGTGAGGAGAATGTGGGGTAGACAGTGTGATGCACCCACAGAATGACAACTAGGCCTCAGATCAGGGCAGGGGAGCAGCGCTGAAAAGTGTGCTGTTTGGGGTGCTAGCAACTTCTTGCAAACAAAACTACAAAAGCGAAGAGTTTGCGCGGAGGGGCATCCTGCTTCCTGTGGGTGCCTTGACACTCCTCTGCAGCACGCAAACTAGAGCTGTGCTGGCCGGCCGCTCCACTTCAGGCTGGCACTGTGCCCTGGGGCAGCCGCCCTGCGGTAGCGGAGTCGGGCCTCTCTTCCTTCTGCCAACGGGGTCTCCCCCTGAGGCAGGCAGAGGCAGACACACGGGGTTCACCATCTGCTGTCCTGTCTGCACACAGGCTCCTGTGCAGGAGGCAAACAGGAGAGAAGAGACAGACGGTAGGGTGTCCCCAGCAGGACACTCGGGAAGCAGGCCCTTCCGGAGGGCAGAGCCACACAGACCACAGCCCGCCTCTGTCTTTCCAGAGGTCACTCCGTGAGGAGCTCCGACACTCACAGCCCACCTCACCCCGGACTCAGCCCTGCAGGCGTACAGCAAGCAACAACCACACACCCCGGAGAAGGGCTGAAGCCGCCAAGCCACTGGCTGTGGCATTCAGGCGATTCTATCACGCACACTTGCTGGGGCCCAAGAAGGTGCCCCCTCCCCATGGCAGCCCCTGCACAGGGCTTTCCTCCTCATGCCCTGCTGGGCAGGGACCCCTCCCGGGTGGGCAAGGCAGCCTAGCTGTTGTACAGCGGGACCACCCGGGTGACATCCCTCCGGCAGATGGGGCAGCGCTTGGGCTCCGGCAAGGCCAGGTAGCACTCGCTGCACGAGCACACATGCCCGCACTCCAGGAAGACACAGGACCTGACGTTGGTCAGACATACGACACAGGTGGAGCCCAGGCCCTCCCTGTCCTCCGACTGGGCCTCGCTCAGCATCCGGGACACCTGCTCCCGTAACTCCTTCTGCATCTGCTGCAGGCGCAGGCGCTCCTGCCACTGCAAGTACTGCTTCCGCAGGAGGAAGAAAAGCATGGCGCACGTGGCAAAGCCGAAGACCAGCACCAGAACCTTCCAGAATCTGACGCTCGACTCCTGCCTCTGGAGCAGGCTGTCGAAGTCCTGGCTGCTGAGGTAGTACTGCATGCCCTGTTTGGGGGGCTGCAGGCGGACGGCGTCGTTGTCCAGGACCAGCTCGCCCACGCCCGTGAGCGTGGCTCCCACCTTGAGCACCTCCTCCGTCTCCTGGATGCCTTTGGGGCGCTCGCCGCTGATGTAGTGGCCAATGACGTCCGTGAAGGACTGCACCGAGGGGTGGAACCTCTCGTACACTGTCTCCAAGCCCAGGTCCACCGAGTCCAGGGGCTTCAGCACACGCACAGCCACATCCACGCCATCCTCGTGGGGCACCAGGTCAAAGGGCACCGTGTTGGTCCTCTGGTGGATGATCTTGGAACAGTCATTCCTACGTGGGGAAGAGATCTGATGACTGAATTATGGCGAGCAGGCAGGGGAAAGAGGACCCGACACCCAGGAGGACAGGATAAAGTCCATGGGAACCAGATGAGTGCAACAGAAATCTCTGCCACTCAACATCTCTTTCTTTCCAGAATTTGTTTTTGTGTGAGAGCAAGCAAGCCCCACTCCCTTCTGCTGGCTTAGTCCCCTTGTGCCTACAAGGTCTGTGGCTGAAGCCAGGAGCAGGAAACTCAGTCTGGCTCCCCCACGGGGGTGGCATGCGCCCCATCCTTCGAGCCACCACCACCGGCGAGGCCCCACTCTGAGACCTCAGGCAGGAGCAGTGGGCAGCAAGCACCCTCCCAGACAGTCTAACCGTTCATTTCCCTTGGCCACTGAAAGAACACGTCAAGTCCAAGGCCGCCAGGGCTAGCTGGGGAAATGTACTCCAAGAACGGCTCCAATCACCTGAGCGAAGCCTGAAGTACTGATCCGGAAGTCAGCGGCCCTCAGACTCTGGTGTGTGGGAGCCGGGAGATCCAGGTCCCCTATCCCGGAACCCGAAGTAGGACTAGAATGGAGCCCGGAATCTGACAAGCCAGCAGGCCGTCTGGGTGACCGAGGTGAGCTCCCCAGAACACGCAGAGCATCGTGAACGTGCGCACAGGTCTTCGGCATGTCTCAGGAGAAGCTGGAGCCAAAGCAGCAGGGGCCGAACGGCAGGCTGCCGACAGGGGTCAAAGGACACCTACCACAGGTGCGTTGTTCGATTCCACACCATCTTGTGCTCCTGCAGGGTCAGCCGCTGAATCACCCCCTTGCAGTTCTCCACAAACTGGCTGTTCAGGGTTTCTTTAACAGATCGCACAGCTCCTAAGGGAAAACGTTATTTCTTTCCTTTAAACATGTTTTTAAACAATCTATTTCATTTTATCTGAAAGGCAGAGAGAGAAATGTCATTTACTGGTTCACTCCCCAAACATCCAGAACAGCCAGCACTAGCCCTGGCCAGAGCCAGGAGCCCAGAACTGAGTCCCAGCTCTCTGCGGCACCTGCTGGCTCCTAGGGCATATGGGGACAGCAAAGTGGACTGGAGGCAGAACAGCAGGGACTCCTGGCAGGCACTCCAGTATGGGGTGTGACAGCCTGACTGCCATTCCAGTGCCCACTTGTCTTTGAAAAACTGGAAGTGGAGGGGGGGGTAGAAAAGAGAGAAATACATGTATGTATATATACACACACACACACACATACAAAGAGAGCGAGAGCAAACCCACGCCCAAGAGCGCCGGAAGCACTTCCTGGGCCGGTGCACTTCCCTCCCGCCTGCTGAGGCAGTAGGGGTCAAGCTCAGGCCAGGTCCCCCACCCTGCCATGAGCTGGGGCCATGTGCAGTGCCAGCCAGAATCAGGAGCCAGAGCTGGGTGTCCCTACCAGCAGCTCAGGCACTAGGCCGACAGCCCTCTCCTTACTGTGTCTCTGAAGGATTGGCCGGCCTCTCCTTTAGGATAACAGGAGAGCACGTTTCGAGTTTTGAGTTCCTTTAACTTATCCAAGCGATGACACTTTACTCACTGTAAGTGGGTGTAGGAGCACCTGCTAAGCGCCCCCCACACTTACGCCACTCCTGTCTTCCAACAATGCTGTGAGGCGGCAGAGTTCCAGAAAGGTCTGGTAACCTTCCCAAGAGCACACAGCGATAACCCAGGTTTTTCTGACCCCCACACACATCCCAGACCAGGCACTTAACGTTAGCCAAGGCGGTCTCTATCAACCTTGGGAGAGGGAAGCTGTTTTCCACTTATCAATAAAGACTCATACCTTCAATAACTGCGTAAGGCACACATTTTCCTGGAGCTTCTGAAAGAATACTCTTTAAATCTTTACCCAGGTGGATTTTTTTAGCTCCCTAAAACGCAAAAAAAAAAAAAAAAAAAGTCATCCTTTGCATTCTGATATATTCAACTGAAAGGCAAAATGAATAAATAAATACTTATTTTTTTCTATATTTATCATATTTGAAAGGAAGAGTGACAGAGAAAGAGGGTGAGGCAGAAAGATCTTCCCAGATGGTCGCAATGGGTGAGGCCAAAGCAAGCCTGGGAGCCCAGTCAGGCCTCCCACGGAGGGCCAAGGCCCCAGCACGGGGGTCGTTTTGTGCTGGGTTTTTCATGTACAGAGAATAAGGACCCTGGAGATGGAGGCTGTGACCTCACTGCAGTGCTGGGGGCTCTCTTACACAGAGGTACAAACGACCTCCTGCCCTCCAGCGTGGACAACGGAGCCACACGTGCTCCAGTTACCCCAAACTTATCCTCAAAACATAAGGTACTTGGTAATATGCACGCCGCAGACTCCACATCATTAAATCTGAGCTGTGGCGCCAGGGAGGCTTAGGTAAGCGGCAAGTAGCTAAACCAAGGCAGCCATCGTGGTACAGTCGCTTAAGACATCCTTAGCATGCAAGCATCCCATACTGGAGCCCCGGTTCAAGCTCAAGCTACTCCGTTTCCAGTCCATGCTGGGAGGCAGCAGACGGCAGCCAAGTGCCTGGAACCCCGTGGCAGACCAGGCTCCTGATTTTGCACACAGCTGAGGGGTGAACCAGATTTCAAATCGCCCACTCTTCTGTCCTGCTCTGCCGTTCAAGTGAATTAAACTAAAACAAGAAAAACACCAGGCACCTGAGCCCGTGATGCGAGCCTCCGCCCATGCGGGCATCCCCATTGGCATCTCGGGTACTATGCTGAATTCCCGTCCTTCACTAAATCTAGGGAATGTCAGGCAAGGGGCCCCTAAAGAGGGAGACAGCCACTGGGCACATGTTTATTTCACTCTGAATTTATCTTTAATTTTTTTTTTTTTTAAGATTTATCCATCTTTATTTAAAAGGCAAATTTACAGAGAGAAGGGAAGATAAAGTGGAATCTTCCATCTGCTGTTTCACTCCCCAAATGGCCGCAAAAGCCGGAGCTGGGCCAATCCAAAGCCAGGAGTCAGGAGCTTCCTCCAGTGTCCCACACAGGTGCAGGAGCCCCAGCACTTGGGCCATCTTCAGCTGCTTTCCCAGGTGCATTAGCAAGGAGCCAGACCAGAAGTAGAGCAGCTGAGACACGAACCAGCGCCTGTATGGGATGCTGGCACCGTGGCATCAGTCCCAATCACTGAAAACTTAAGCCATGGCTACACGGTGAATGACAGGGAAAAGGCCAATAGAAAAACAAAAACAACAGCGGCAACAGTTAACACAATTTATTCATCTACTATTGCCCGGCACCCTCCGTTGGCATTAACCCGTCTCCTTCATAACGGTGCTAGACACACAGCAAGCACCTGACACATACGCAATGACAAATGACGGACTCAGCATCCCATGTGGCAGCACCATGCTGAGCACTTTAAACACAGGCACTCCTTCCCGCCCGCCACCCACTTACACAGTGCACCTAACACAGAAGCCGCACAGCTCCCCTCCGTCCCTGCTACGGGGAGGGAGGGAGAGCGCGGGCAGAGAGCTGGAGTTGGATGAGGAGCTCTGGGCGACTCAGATGGGAGTCTCAGCTTTGCCAGCTGAAAAGGGCGGCAGACACGGGCTCCTGGAACTTCCACACAGGTCACCTGCACGCGGATCCTGGAGGCTGGCACACCGCTGAGACACAGCCCCACCACTGGCAGTTTTAATAACCTCACCAGGAAAACGAACCCTCCCCCACTCCACCAAGCTCAGGGGTCTGCACTCTGCAAAGCTTTTAAGTCACCAAGGGACAGGACCTGGAGGCTTCTCTCTTCAATGACAAGAAGGCAGGAAGTCCAGTGTGGGCCACACTCAGAGCCCAGGCTGACTTGATTATTAGTGAACAGGCGGGCAGCTGGTCTCACAGGGGGCCACGTTGCAGGGCGCCTCCAAGCGCCTTCTACCTGGGTTCGTTCCAGACTCCAAAGCTCCCTTCTCAGCAAGTGGTTCCCAAGCCCTTACTGAAAGCAAGCCGATGGTAATGAACTTGGTCAGGGCTGGGAGCCCATCTTTTCTCCAAGTGTCAAATCAAGCCCTAGCGGTCACACAGAGTTGTTCTAACTGACATAAATCCAAAAACATCTCTCAGTAACCTACCACTTGTCAGGCACTCAGAACCCATGGCGGGGAGGGGGAGATAAAATTCCATCTCCAAATTAAGAGGCTCATCTATCTCTATGCGAATCAGATATTCACAATCCGGCAATGAGGCCAATCAGAAAAAAAAATAATAATCCCAATTTTAGAATCAAACAATCTAAGGTTAAAGTTCTAAACTGGGGCCCGGCGCGATAGCGTAATGGTTAAAGTCCTCGCCTTGCACACACCGGAATCCCATGTGGGCACCAGTTCTAGTCCCCGTGGCCCCACTTCCCATCCAGCTCCCTATTTGTGGCCTGGGAAAGCAGTTGAGGATGGTCCAAGCCCTTGGGACCTGCACCCGCGTGGGAGACCTGGAGAAGCTCCTGGCTCCTGGCTTCGGACTGGCTCAGCTCCTGCCATTGCGGCCGCTTGGGGAGTGAACCATCGGATGGAAGATCTTCCTTTCTGTGTCTCCTCCTCTCTGTATATCTGCCTTTCCCATAAAAATAAATAAATATTTAAAAAATAAATAAAGTTCTAAACTGACTATAAAAAACTTTCTTCTGAACCACAACTCTGCTTCACAATTTCAGGGGGCGCTGTCATGTTGTTTGGGGGGCTGGGGCGGTGGTGTGCTCAGTCGATCATGCTGCCGCCTGCAACATCCGCATTCCGCACAGGAGTGCAGTCTGAATGCCGCTGCTTTGCAAGTCCCGACTCACGTGCCTGTGAAGACGGCCTGAGTGTTCGGGACCTGGCCACTCACATGGGAGACCCAGCTAGACCTCCTCCTGACTCTGGCTGCGTTGAGGCTCAGCCCTGCCTGCTGTGGCCATCTGAAGTGACCTGGAAGATCTCCCTGTCGCTCCGCCTCTCAAATAAATACATCTTTTTCTCAGAAGTTCAATAAGAGGGACCGCTGTGATGGCAGAGCGCACAAATTCTCCTCCTGTGGCGCCAGCATTCCATAGAGGCGCTGGTTCACGTCCTGGCTGATCCACTTCTCACCCAGCTCCCTGCTTGTGGCCTGTGAAAGCAGTGGAGGGTGGTCCCATGTGGGACACCTGGAGGAAGTTCCTGGCTCCTGGATTCAGAGCAGCTCAGCTTTGGCCACTGAGGCCATTTGTGGAGTGAACCAGCAGACGGAAGACCTCTGTCATTTTCTCTCTATAAAATCTGCCTTTTTTAAAATTTATTTTATTTTTATTACAAAGTCAGATATACAGAGAGGAGGAGGAGGAGAGAAGATCTTCTGTCCGATGATTCACTCCCCAAGTGACCACAACGGCCGGTGCTGTGCTGATCCGAAGCCAGGAGCCAGGAACTTCATCCAGGTCTCCCACATAGGTGCAGGATCCCAAGGCTTTGTGCCGTCCTTGACTGCTTTCCCAGGCCATAGGCATGGAGCTGGATGGGAAGTGGAGCTGCCGGGATTAGAACCAGCACCCATATGGGATCCCGGTGCAATCAAGGCGAGGACTTTAGGTGCTAGGCCACGCCGCTGGGCCCAAAATCTGCCTTTCAAATAAAACCAAATAATTCTTTTTAAGTTTGTAAAGAAAAAAGTTAAATCAATATGGAAATGTGTTATGCAAACATGTCTGTTCAAAAAGCATTATTTTCAGGTTAAGTGTGGTGAAAATAAGTAAATAAATAAGTGCTCTGGTGCTGCGGGTTAAACTGCACCTACTACAAGGCCAGAGGGGGCTGGCTAGCCCCAGTTCTGAGCTCCCAGGCGGTAAGGCTTGGAGCTGGGTGGATTGGATTGCCCCGGACGTGGCTCAGGTCTGGAGGGTAACCTGACCCATCTGCCTACCCTGTGCTCAGAGGCACGTGGGTCAGTTAACCCCGGAGGTCCGGATTGGGTCTGGAAGAGGCCAGCCAGACAGTGGGCTCTGAGCTCCCAGGTGGCAGGACCCGGGCCAGCAACAAGATCTTGAGGGGGGAACACATGGACCTTTAAGGTTCAGACCAACACAGCAGCCCTAGAGGGACAGCAGTGCTGGGGTAGTTAGTAATGACCAATGCCTAATACCACTCACTGGGACATGCTAAAGCTCAGGCTGGGGGCCTACCTGGCAGGGTTAGATCACAGTACTTGCCAATGAGAGTAGAAACAGGGGGCAGGTAATGCTAGACTGGGCCATGGCACTAATCAGCACACAAGAGAACTGGGCCTGGGGGCAGATTCTGTGGGGGATGTGTGGGCCCACCCCTGTGATCTGCAATTTCAGCTGGTTTGCTTGGAGCTGGGGGTGGTGACAGGCTGAGCTAGGTATGACCATGGACCCACCAACATTCATGGGTACTAGGGTTGGGTACAGGCTGGGCTGGTTCAAGCTACAGCACCTGCAGACATACCCAAGACTATGGTGTGGGGCAGGCTGGATCACAACCTTCACTGCTCATATATAAGTCAGGATGGAGGAGTAGTCTGTGACTGGTAAAGGCCTAGCACCCACTGACATGGGTGAGATTTGGATCTGGGAGTGGGTCTGGTGGGGGAACTAAGGCAACTCCCCGATAGGCCATTGATCCTGCTTGTGAGCATAAGATTCAGGCTTGGGTGTTGGTTAGACTGGGCATGAGAGCTCCAACTGTCCACACACGTGTGGGCTGGCTTTGGAAGGGGGTGGATCAGGCAGGGCCTTAGCTCACTGGCAAGTGCACAAGCCAGCCTAGAATATAGGGCACGCTGGGCTAGGCTATCACACCTACAGGTTTGCACAAGTCAGTGATGGGAGCAGATGGACAGGGCCAGGCTGCAGCACTTACCAGCGAGAGCTGGGACTGAGGGTGGGCCAGGTCAGGCCAGGCTGCAGCATCCAATGGCAAAGGTCAGGATAAGAGGGCAGCCTGTGCAGAGCTGAGTCAGAGCAACCACTGGCATGCACAAGATCTGGGGCTGGGAACAGGCCTCGTTGGGGACCCTAGGGAATGCCCCAGCTGTGATTCCCACTGCTGAGCAGGAAAGCCACAATGGGGGTGGTGTGGGCTGGACATGGCTGCAGCGTCCCTCGGCATGGGCGTGGACAGACTCTGAGGCATACCAGACTAGGCTAGACTCCAGCATCCACTGGTGCTCATGAGAGCCACAGTGAGTGTAGGATGGGCTGGGCTAGGTTTTGGTTTGCACTGGGCCATGTGAGAGCTATGTCAGGGCATGGACTGGGAGTGGGCCTGTTGGGCAATCCTACTGTTTCTGCCAGGACAGGAGGTGAACTAAGTCAGCCCGGGCCAAGGACCCACCAGTGTACATGAGATCTACCACTGACTGACAGGAGATCCAATAAAGGAGCTTGGGGAACTCCTCTGTCAGGGTGCAGTCCTGAGCACAAGAACCAAGGCAAGGAGCAGCTCAGACAAGACCAGGTTACAGTACCTGCCGGCATACATATGGCTCAGGTATGGGGGCGGGCCAGTTCATAACACCCACTGGCAGATCTGAGAACCAGGATGGGGTGCAGGACAGGCCGGGTCTAGCTGCATCACCAGCCAGTACATGTGAAGACCAGGACTGAGGGCTGACTATGCTGGGTTTGGTGGCAGCACCTGCCAGCACAAGCTGGAATAACAAACTGGACCAGGCCAGGCTACAGTACCCGCTAGCAAATGCCAAGGTGGCACGGGCTACAAGAGACTGGGCCGCAGCACCCATCAGCACACACAAGACCAAGCATGGGGGGTTAAACCTTGTAGGGGAGTAGTAGGGACTCCAACGCTGGACCACCACTCATGCTGGTGAGCATGAGAACTGGAACTGAGGGCAGACCAGGCTGGGCAGGGCCACAACACCTGTTGGCCTACATGTGAACCATGTTAGGGGGAGAGCCAGGCTGGGGTAGCCAATTGTATCCACTGGTACAGGCATGAGCCAGAATAAAGGCAGGTGGGTTGGGCTTTGCTGCAGTATCAGCTGGCAAGTGCTGGGACTGGGGGCAAATCCTGTCAAGCTAGACCACAAAACCACCTGGAGAGTGCGCGATCGGGGATGGGGAGTGGGTCCAGTGGAGGGGTTGTGGGCTCCTCTCTGATGGGCTGCAATTCCCACTGGTGAGCATGAGAACCAGGACTGGGGGTGGGCCTGGCTGGACAGGCGGTGGCACCCGCTGGCAGGAGTGTGTGCTGGAGGGTCAAATCAATTGGGTTGAGTTAGGCTTCAATGCCCAATGATGTATACAAGATCTCAATGGGATGTGGGGCAGACTGGACCAGTCCACTGCACATGCTGGCAGGCACAGGAACCAGAGCTGGGGGGCCAGTCCAGTAAGGGTTATCAGGGGTCGCCCTGACTGGGCTGCAGCTCCCCCTGTGGTACCTGAGAGCCAAGCGTGTGTTGGGCAGGGCTGGGCTGGCTGCAGCACCCATTGGTTTACTGAGGATGGAGAGCAGAACAAACTGATCAACTATCCCAGTGAAACTTGACAGCAAACTGCTGGGCCAATGGACACTCAGAGGCAGACTGTGACGGCCAATCAACCTCGGAAGGATTTCCTCATCCTTGGAGCAGTGATATCAACAGCATCTCAGAACTATCAAAACCACGTGAACAGAAGAACCCTCAGAAAATGCTCCACAAAGGGGAACTTGAGATGACACCGGGTGGCAGTTCCCCAAACCCTGGGGTGATATGGCGGTTGGGAAGCTGGGCGTGGTGTCTCCTCTTGTATAACTCTCTCCCCATAGACGGGAAGAGGAAATTGTATAAACAAGGGTCTCACCCACTGCTCCCTGACCCTTCCCACCCTGATCAACTATGTAAACATCATCACTAATAAAATTTTTAAAAAACTGCACCTACGATCCCAGGGTCCCATCTGAGCGCGGGTTCAAGTCCCAGGTGTTTCACTTCTGAAACAGCTCCCTGCTTTAACGTGTTTGGGGAAGCAAGCGATGATGGCCCAGGCTCTCCCCTCACCCCGCCCCATAACCCCTTCAAATAGCAAAAGAAAAGAACTGTAATGAAAAAAGCACCTGTCGCGGCTGGGTGTCTCGCAGTGGCCGCCCGCACCGCCACGCTCCTCTCCTTCAGCCCTCCACGCCCCCTCCCTGCCCGGAGCCCCGCACCATGGGTTCCCCTCGTGCCCGGCGCACAGCGGGAGCGGCACACAGCAGCAGCAAAGCGACGGTCAGCACGCCCCTGGCTCCCACGGGCTGGACACCGTGGGGGGTGGGGGTGGGGACGGTGGTCACCTCCAGCTCTTCCGGCCGAGGCCAAGGCGGTCCCGGCACTGACCTTGAGCTCCCGGGAGACCTGAGCCTTCTGTCGGTACACTGAGTACAGGAAGGCGGTGACGACGGAGCTGGTACCCAGCAGGATGAACTGGCCCAGCGAGGGCCTTCCTCCGCTGTCCATGACCTCGCCGCGCCGCCCGCCCTCCACCTGGGACGCCACTCCTGGGTCGGCCCTTCCCGGAACCCACCCACGCCCCAAGTCTGTCGCCAGGCGATGACGCAACACGCCGGAAACGGACGTGGCGTTGCCAGGGCTACCGGCGGCCTCGGGGCGGCTGAAGAGATGCGGTGCTTCGCGGCTGCGTGGTCGCTCGAAGAACGTTCTGATCTTCCCGCGGCGTCCGGCCTGTGACTGACTTCGCCGAACCCTCTGCTGTCTGGGATTCTGGGGTTGTGTGAGCAAAGAGCAGTGTGGGTTAAACACCTAGGATGCGCTGCCTTTCCACCCCGAAAGGGCGCGCAGGTCTCCCCTGCATCTGCCTAAAAACCCTTGATTGTTAACATACTGACTAGAGCTGTACTCACCAGGGGCCTGTCGGGATCTGTTGCAGAAAACCGGCTCCAAGGACTGCCTGGGATCCTCCGCACGAGGCAGAGGTGCAGACCACCGATGGAGAACGGGGGTTCAGGGCCTTGAGCTCCAAGTTGATTGGCTAGGGGCCGGCCACGTGGCGCAGCATCCCAGGTGGACAGCTGTTGCAGCCCCCGCTGCCCCACTTCAGCTCCAGCTCAGGCACCTGGGGAAACAACAGAGGAGGGTCTTCGCTCTCATGTAGGAGACCTGGAAGAAGCTTCTGGCTCCTGGTTTAGAACAGGCACAGCTCACCACTGCGGTTTGGCGAGTGAACCAGCAGATGGAAGCTCGCTCTGTTTCAAATAAAGAGGGGTAGGATGGGGGGGGGGGCTTCAGACATAGGTGATCCTTCTTGGCAAATGTAGGCACTGCGTCTCCTCTGTAATAATCAGATGTTCAAAACAACCTGCAAATATAAACTCGCTGAGTAATTCACAAAGGATGCTCTAAATTCTTGAGAATATGGGAATGAACCTAAATGAATGTATGTGAAAATGTATCTCAAATCTGGAAAGAGGCAGAAAAGTAAAAAACGCCTTTTTTACAAAGGCCTTGCAGCCTTCTGGGGAGTGAACAAGTGGATGGAAAATTCCAACTCTGTCTCCCCCTCTCTCCAATCCTGCCTTGCTGTCAAAAGTCTATGCTGGTGCCACAAATGATGGCATCACTGGCAGACACAGCACCAGGCCCCCATTTGGCCATTCTGTATAGCTTTTACACTTGCACATGTTATTAACATCTGGGAAACAGATTTGTCCGTTGTATTATGTTTAAGCAACTTAGAGGAGTAAACCAGTATGGAAAGACAAACACTGCTTTCAATAACAGTGAAAACTTAAGTGTGATCAATGGTCAGTTGATTAAATGATGGAATGTGGGTGTGTATAATAAAGTGAAAAAAGCAACCTACAAAAAAAGTATGATCCTGGGGTTTTTTTTTTTTTTTTCCTGTTGTTTTTAAAATGCTGATTTACTTCCCCCAGATGCCCACAGCAGCCAGGGCTGGGCCAGGCCTGAAGCCAGGAGCCAGGAACTCCATCCAGGATGACCACGTGGGTAGCAGAGACACAAGGACTTGGTTCATCATTTTGATTCTTCTGCTCTTCCCGGCTGCCTTAGCTGTGGCAGAAACACAGCAGCCATTTTACAGCTGTCTCCATCTTAACCTGCTATGCTACAACATCTGTGCATTTCTTTAAAATCACATCTTTTTTATTATTACTTTCGAGACTTATTTTTATTTCGAAAATAAACTGTCAGAGAGAAGGAGAGACAGAGAAGAGAGATCTTCCATCCACTGGTTCACTCCCCAAATAATCACAAAACAGCCCAATCTGAAGCCAGAAGCTTCTGGTCTCCCACGTGGGTGCAGGATCCCAAAGCTTTGGGCCAGCCTCCACTGCCTTCCCAGGCCAGAAACAGTGAGCTGGGTTGGGAATGAAGCAGTTGGGACATGAACCAGCACTCATATGGGATGCCGGTGCCAACAGGTGGAGGATTAACCTGTTGAGCCACAATACCACCACCCTCACCACCCCACCCCCGCTTATTTTTTTTTTTTTTCTTAAGAGGGAAATAAGGACCCAGCACAGTGGCCTAGTAGCTAAAGTCCTCGGGCCATTGGTTCTAATCCTGGCAGACCCCCTTCCCATTCAGCTCCCTGCTTGTGGCCTGGGAAAGCAGTCAAGGACAGCCCAAAAGCCTTGGGACCCTGTACCCACATAAGAGACCCAGAAGAAGCTCCTGTCTTTGGATTGGCTCAACTCCAGCTCTTGCAGTCACTTGGAGAGTGAATTATCGGATGGAAGATCTTCCTCTCTGTCTCTCCTCCTCTCTGTATATCTGACTTTGCAAAAAAATAAATACATCTTTAACAAAAAAAAAAAAAAAGAAGGAGATGAATATAAGTGTTGTGTATCTCTGGAAAGTTGTGTCTCAAATAGCTCATTAATATTGATTGTTTACGTAGAAGGAGACCTGAACAGAGAACAGAAAGGGTGACTGTGTATCTTTTGACTATGAATGTATGGCATATTTTGAATTAATAAAAGTCAAGTTTAAAAGAAAAAATACTACTACTCTACAACCAATGGCTCCAGAGGGCCTCCGACATCCAGGGCTCTGAGCACTAAGAGATAAAAGCTGATTCAGCCAGGGTCTTCGCTCCACTGCTCTGCTCCAGTGGCGAGCAAAACACAGGCAGGGGACACACGGTCCTGAGCCCCGTGGCGTTAGGGAAAGCAAGGGGCCACTCGCTTTTCCGTACTGCGAATACTCTCTAGGGAATTAGAATTCTGTAAGCAGCATGAGGATGGAGTGGCAGCCCCTGATGCGAGCAGGAAAGACTTTTCACTTAGCAGAGAAGGAACAGGTGTACAAAGCTTCCCAGGAGCTGACCAGAATAGCTAGCATGAGACCAGAACAAGTGCCTGCGAAGGAGAGCCTGCAGGTCCCTAAACGCAAAGCAAAACCCACAAATGCCATCGTCTGGGACACGGGATCGAGGGGAACCTTGTGGAGCTCTAACCTGCCTGAGTGGTTGTATTTGAATTTAATCAAAATGTATCCTCGGATCACACAGCAGGGGAAAAACAAAACAGAGGCTGTGAAACAGGAAACCAGCGGACCGTCCACAGCGCAGAGAGGTGAGGGCTTCTTGTTCATGGGTTCAGACTATTTTCAGCCGTTTTATTCTCTCAAGCCTTTTATGGGTTTCTTGGGAGCTCATTAAATGTGACCCTTTTAAATCCCTCTTAAATGTGACTGTTGGCTTTTAAATAAGCTTGACATTTTTCGGCCACGGGCTGAAATCTCTCATTAACCATCCTGGGCACAGTTCTGGGGGACCAGTTGAAAGGAATGTCCTGTGGGGTTATGTCAGGAGCCGGGCAAGATGGGTGGACATAACTGGAGCCAGATGTCCCTGGGGAACCGCCCCCAGCCAGGAATGGCTGTCCCCACTGAGTCACAGTTGAAGACTTCACAAAGCTCAGTTCCTAAGGCAGCAAGCTAAGCTGCCCCTGGGTGGAACAGTTGAGCTGGGGGAGCCAGGGTTACTAAAGATGTACCCCTTCTGCGCGTTTATCATTTCAGGTCTAAATCCACTCTTTCCTCCCAGGGGCAAAAATGCCCTGTCGGCCAATGGGTGAAGGCTCTTGGGCATCCATCTGCGAGGGTCTAGGGACCAGGTAGACTTGAGGGCAAGCATCCAAGCACCTGCACCAACATCACCTGGCAGGTGCTGGGGAAACAGGAAGCAGACAGATATTAATGAAGCATTACGTCACCTGCCACTCTGTTTCCTTTCACGGGAGGCAGCAGCGGGACATATCGGAGTGCCTGGGTCAGTGTCCCCAGCTCTGCTTCCACCTGTCTATCAGCGCACGCCCTGGGCAGCAGCCCCAGTGGCTCACAGAGCTGGGTCCCTGGCACCCATGTGCAGATTCACATTGAGGGTCATGCTCCTGGCTCTGGTCTGGCCCAACACAGCCTGCTGTGAACAACTGGACAGCGAGTGGATGGATGAGCTGCGTCCGTCTACACGTCTCTATCTCTCTCGCTGCCCTTAGATAAATAAAAATGTTAAAAATTTAGGAGATAAAATTATTCATATGTATATAGTTATATATCATATGTTATATAAAATAAATATGGGCCTGGCACAGTAGCCTAGCAGCTAAAGTCCTCGCCTTGCATGCGCAGGGATCCCATATGGGCACCAGTTCTTGTCTTGGTTGCTCCACTTCCCTTCTAGTTCCCTGCTTGAGGCCTGGGAAAGCAGTCAGGGACAGCCCAAAGCCTTGGAAACCTGTATGTAGGAGACCTGGAAGAAACTCCTGGCACCTAGCTTCAGATCAGCTCAGCTCTAGCCATTGTGGCCATTTAGGGAATGAATCAGCAGATGGATCTCCCTCTGTGTTTCTCCTCTTCTTTGTATCTGACTTTCCAATAGAAATGAATACATACATACATCTTAAAATAAATATATAAAACATATGCATTTATATTTATATGATAACTACTTACATATACATATACATTGAAGCTTATTTGGCTTCAACCTTTTTTTTTAAGATTTATTTATTTTTATTGCAAAGTCAGATATATAGAGAGAGGAAGAAAGACAGAGAAGATCTTCCATCCGATGATTCACTCCCCAAGTGACTGCAAAGGCTGGTGCTATGCTGATCCGAAGCCAGAAGCCAGGAACTTCTTCCAGGTCTCCCACGTGGGTGCAGCATCCCAAGGCTTTGGGCTGTCCTCGACTGCTTTCCCAGGCCACAGGCAGGGAACTGGATGGGAAATGGAGCTGCCGGGATCAGAACTGGCGCCCATAGGGAATCCTGGCACGTTCAAGGTGAGGCCGTTTAGCCGCTAGGCCACAACCACGCCAAGCCCAGCTTCAACCTTTTTTAAGGTTTACTGTTTGTTCATTTATTTATTTGCAGCAGCCAGAGCTGGGCCACACAACAGCCAGGATCTAGAAACTCCATCCTGTTTTCCTTCAGGGGCAACAGAGACACAATTGCCCAAACCATCACCTGCTGCCTCCAAGGGGTTAGCAGGAAACTGAATGAGAAGTAGAGATGGAACTTGATCCCAGACACGGGCCTGACTCACCGCCCACAAGGCCGGGCCCCTGTGCAAGTCTGTGTGGGCACATTCAATCCATGGGTTACGTTTCATATGGAAGGTGGATGTTTGCCTTTCTGAGACACTGCTGAGTAATTCCCTGTAATGGTTGCACCATTTCACATCCCTGCCAACACTATACAGGGAATAGTCCAGATATCCTGCCAAGGCTTCCACTTCTATTTGTCTAATAATGAACAATGCTGAGCATCTTCTTTAAAAATTGTTGGAGCCAGTGGTATGGTAGACTAAGCTTCCATCTGCAATGCCGGCATCTCATATAGGCCCTGGTTCCAGTTCCAGCTGCTCCACTTCTGATCCAGTTCTCTGCTGTGGCCTGGGAAAGCACCAGAGGAGTGGTTTACAGAGGGGAAACCAGAGGGCTTGTCTGGATCAGACCACAGCACTCACCCACATGGGAGAACTGGGTTGCATTGCCCAATGCCCACTGGTATATGCAAATGCTGGGCCTCCAGGACATGCTTGGCTGGGCTAGGCCACAGTACCTGCCTGGGAGTGTCCACCAGAATGTGAGAGAACCAGATCTGGGGCCAGGCTCTGCAGAGAAATTGTGGGCTTACCTCTGGGACTGCAGCACTCTCTGGTGTGTGCCGACAGCTGGGAGTTAGTGATGGGTCAAGTGAGGCTGGACCATAGAACTCATGTGACAGGAATCTCCTTGACACTCGTGGGAACTGGGGCCGAGAAAAAGCCGGGCGGAGCCAGGCTGTAGCCCCCGCTGGCACATGCAAAGGCTGGGACGAAGAACAGACTGTATCAGACAGGGCTGCTGCATTCTCCAGCAGACTTGGGATCCAGGGCTGTGAACAGGCCTGGTAGGAGAATTTGGGGAACTAGGTCACAGCTCCTGCTGGGGAGCACAAGAGTCAGAGCTGGGGGCAGGCCAGACTAAGCTGGACTGCAGTAACCATCAGCATATGTATGACCTGGATCTGGGGTGAGCCAATCCACACCACACACTGACATGAGCGAGAGTCAGGACAGGGCACATGCCAGGCCAGGCTGGACCACAGCACCCACTAGTTCACATAAACGCTGGTGGTGGGCCAGTCTGGGCTAGGCTACTGCACCCACTGGCGAGAGCTGGGACTGAGGGTGGGCAGGGCTGAGCCAGGTGATGGCACCTGCTGGCAGATGCCAGGAATGGGGACTGTCCCTCTGAGGTTGGGCCACAGCACCTGCTGGCAAGCTCAACACCCAAGGCCGAGAGCAGGCCTGGTAGGGGAACTTTGGGGACTCCTTTGCTGGGCTGTTGTTTCCACTGGTAAGTGTGAGAGCTAGAACAGGCTGGACTAGGCTGCCACAGTTACTGGCATACACACGAGCCAAAATAGGAACGGGCTAGTTGGGCTAGGCCACAGCACCAGGTAGCAAGGGTCAGGTGTCAGGACTGGGTACAAGTCATATCAAGCTGGACCACAGTAGTCTCTGGCAGGAGCAAGATCTGGGCTGGGAGCGTGCCTAGCAGGCGAACTGCTGGTTTGAAGCACCTTCTGCTGAACATGAGAGCCAGGGCTGTGGGAAATATTCAAAATAAATAAAATTTAAAAAAAAAACTTCCCTCAGAGGATGCCCCACATTGGGGACCCTGGGATAGTTGGGAGGTTGAATGTGGCTTCTCCCCTTATCTCTCCCTCCCCCAAGTGACAGAAAGGAAAAAAGAGAATATCAAAACAATGGCCACACCCACTTTCCTCTAGCCCTTGGCCCTTCGCACCCTAATCAAATATGTAAAAAGCATCAAAAATAAAATTTATACAATAAAAAAAATCTAAGGTATCTAAGCTGAAAAAGTAAAACTTCGCAAGTCCAGTTTGTTGTTTCCTTTGGCAGGTCATGCTATTGATATAGCATCTTGGAGATCTTCACCTGCTCTAAAGTCACAAACCCGTCTCCCAGGCTAATCGCCTTCTGCACTGTACCAGGCACTTTTGTTTCCAGGCTCCAACTCGTGCCACCTTCATATCATCCTTGCAAAGGAGTCAGATGCTATGTTTTCTTCCCATACTACAGATGAAGAAATGGAGGTGCAATGAAGTGAGGTTACCAGGTTTAACCAGATCCAAATGCTATGCTGACATTTGCTTAGCTCATGCTGTCATGTATCAGCTGGATTCACGCATGTCACTGCTTTTCAGTGCCTTAGTCACATAGGTTCCTATTCAAAGATAGCCCTTTTAGGGGTCCAGGATTCCTAGTTTCTTCTCTCGGGCTCAGGTCATTTCACCTCTGGTAGATCATTTATGGAACAATCAATCTGCATTCTACGGGCAGGATGTTCCTAGGAATGTTTAGCATTTGGTGCATTGATCCCCTTGGCCACAGGGAGGCGCAAGGAGCACACGCTGCACAAGGTGAGGCGCCGCCAGGAGATCCGGGGCGTGAGGAGGGGAAAGAGGAGGCCTGTAGCTTTAAGGGACACCAGGGCTAACCACGAGGGACTTTACTCAGGGGGCGAGAGTATGCACCTACTTCACCGCCAAAAGGGTCAATGAGCAGAATTTGTAAAAGATGATTTGTTTATTTGAAAGTCAGAATTGTGACAGTTACAGAGAATCATTCCCCCATGGCCACAACAGCGGGGCCTGGGCCAGGCAGGAACCAGCAGCATCCTCCTAGTCTCCCACATGGGTGGCAGGGACCCAAGCACCTGGGCCGCCCTCTGCTGCTTTCCAAGGCACATGGACAGGAAGCAGAGCAGCTGGGACTGGAACCTGCATCCCATGTGATCACAGCAGAGGCTTACCCATAAAGTGCTTATAAAATGCTTATAACTTGGAATTATAAAACACAAGTGGTGCTTGCTTTAGCAAGAATCGGAGCCACTCGGTGACACAGGGGGTGAAGCTGCTGCTTGGGACGCCAGCATCCCATAGGGCAGAGGTGGTTTCAGTCCAGTGATATAGGGCAGCACATGGCAAGAGGCAGGGGGCACCCAGGCTTGCCTGTCCTTAAAAAACCACCAGTCGTCAATCAGGGGAGCCCCACCCCAACAACCTGCTAGGGTCTCATCACTCCCCAGGGGTGGCCCCTCAGCGCCAGGGCTGGGTGACGTCTCCAGTCCGTCCGTTCCCCACCCCTCCACCCCCGAGTCCCACGAACGCCTGTCTTCATTTTTAACTCCTGATTTGAGTCAGGGGCGGCATCAGAGAAACCGTAGCTCTAGCTCAGCTCTCATCCCAGCCCTAAGCCGGCTGCCTGCAGGCTCCAGGCTCAGCAGGCAGGTCCCAGGCAGGGGCGGAGCCCTCGGGCCACAGCAGGCACCAGGATCCGCTGGTTCCCCTCCCCTCCCCTCCTCTCCCTGTTGGCCTCCGCATCTTCCTCTCCGTTAGCATCCCTGTTCACCTGACGCCGGGCTAAGGGGAAGGATGTACTGGGAGAAAGGCCTTCCATTGGCTGTCTCGGGTCACGTGACCTGGCCTGAGGTCTTGGTTTAGTCAGGCGCTTGATGCAACTATCATGAACGAAGTGATGATGTCCGTATTTAGCGGACAGATCTTCCTGCACAGCTGCGCCACTGCGGGTGGACACGGCGGCGCTGATGGAGACCCTGCTGGATGCCACTGCGCCCCACCCCCTCCACCGTGGTTTCTTTTCCAGCTGCACCTGCGGTCCCCGCAGCGCTCAACAGAGCGTTCACACTTGACCCGAGCCCCGTCTGACCCAGCCAGTGGAAGATCCTGCCCAAGTCTGGCCAAGTCTGTAATACACCTCATTACCCCATGCAAAACACCTCCTTCATTCTTGAATTTAAAGACACAGAGAACGGGAGCTAGAGTCTGCCTGTGCCACAGACGCTTTTAAAATAGCACAGTTGGAAAACCTGAGATTTCCTTTTAAAAGGGTGGGGGCAGAAGCCCGCAGGATAGGATAGGCTGGACAGCAGAAGCAGCATTCTCTGGCCAGGACCAAGGAAAAAGAGGCTGGGCGAGCATTGGGCCACAGCACAGCAGCACTGTCGTCAGCTCTGTGGGTATATTTGCAACAGGGGCCTAGCACGCCAGGAGTTGCAGGTTCGATTCCGTAAGCAGCAGAGACCCGAGCAGAAGCTGTCAGTGAAAGTTGGGAAACTTTGGCTCATCCCCCTGGGGCGGGGGTCTTGGGGTCTGGCTGCAGTACTGAGGACACCCACAGCGTCCCAGCGCTGCTCTCATTGCCACCTCTTGCTAAGGCACACCCTGGGAGGCAGGGGTTGACGGCTCCATGGGGGAGGCCCTTGCCACCCACAGGGGAGACCCAGATTGAGTTCCTGGCTCTTGTTTTTTTGATCCAGCCCAGCTGTTGTGTGTCCTGCAGAAGGCATTTGGGAGAGAACCAGGAGATAGATCTGTCTATTGCCTCAATTTCTTTCTGTTTCAAATAAAGTTTTGAACCTCACAAACCCAGGCGTGGTCCTGGAAGAGAGGCAAGCAGTCCACTGGCTGGAGAGGATGCACAGGGCAGACCAAGGTGGCCAGATTCTTCCTGCCACGCCCACGTGGTACTGTCACCCTGACACACCCTCGCCCCTCTCACCCTGGCAGAGGCACCAGGGGCCCCTCTCCGCCCCCATGAGTACCTGCCAGCTGTCAGCTCTGTGGCCACAGGCCAGTCACTGAAGACCTTTGTGTGTGATCACCTGCTCGCTGCGTACTATGAACCAACAGCTCCCAGAACACACGCATTGAGATGTGGTGTCAGGATGGAGCTGAGCTGCATCGAGGGCAAGCGTTTCATCAAACCCTCTGATGCACCATCTAACCAAATTCCCCCGAGAGCCTGTGTGGCAGGGATGGCTTTCTGCATCCCAATATTTGGGTTTTTTTTTCTTGATACTAAAATTTTTTATTTATAGCTGGGCACATAAAGACTACATTTTTCAACTTCCTTCCAGAAATATAAACATGTGGCTAAGGTCCAGTCAAAGGGAAATGTCACAGCAAACTGCTGGAAAATGTTGTTTCTTTCTGCTGGCTAGAGTGCAGTCAAGCTAGCTGGAACTTTAGCAGCGTGTTTGACCATGTAGTGGAGATGGCAGAAGAAGAGACAAGAAACCCGGGGCCCCAGTGGCTGTAGACCTACCCTGCACTTCCCAAATACTTTATGTGAGAAAACAAACACATAAAAGGCAATAAAGCAAAAACTGTGTCCTTTGAAGTCACTGTTGTTATTAGTTTTGTTTTTTTTTAAGGTTTTTTTTTAAGACTTATGTATATTTTGGGCCTTGCAGCGCAGTGGCCTAGCGACTAAAGTCCTCGCCTTGAACGCCCCGGGATCCCATATGGGCGCTGGTTCTAATCCCGGTGGCCCTGCTTCTCATCCAGCTCCCTGCTTGTGGCCTGGGAAAGCAGTTGAGGATGGCCCAAACTTTGGACCTGCACCAGTGTGGGATACCCAGAAGAAGTTCCTGGCTCCTGGCTTCGGATCAGCATAGCATCGGCCGTTGCGCTCACTTGGGGAGTGAATCATTGGACGGAAGATCTTCCTCTCTGTCTCTCCTCCTCTCTGTATATCTGACTTTCCAATAAATAAATAACTCAAAAAAATAAATAAATTAAGACTTACTTGCCTATTTGAAAGGTAGAGACATGGAGACAGGAAGAGACAGAGATTCTCCATCCTCTGGTTCCCTCCCCAGATAACCTCAATTGCCGGGGCTGGGCCGAGCCTGGGCCAAGCCGAATCCAGGAGCCTGGAGCTCCATCCGAGTCTCCTGTGTGGGTGCAGGGGCCCAAGCGCTTGGGTTACCCTGTGATGCTTTCCCAGGTGCATTAGCAGGGAGCGGGATCAGAAGGGGACCAACAGGGATTCAAACTGGCATGCATATGGATACAGGCTTTGCAAGCAGAAGATTAACCCACTGCACCACAACACCAGTCCCAGAATGCATGCTTGTACCCAAACAGCACCAAACAGGATCTGGAACCAGACCCAGCTTGTCTCTTCTTCAGGGTGGAAACCCGAGCAGGAGATCACAGCCACACTGATGATTCCAGCGTGAATGACACATGCCCTTGATCCGGACACAGCCTGAAGTCCATTCAATCAGGAACACAGAAAAGGAACCGCACAGATCATGTAACATCATCTCAGTCCCAAGACATCACCCTGGGGAGAACATGCCTTCGCCCCGCCTCCCCAAGTCATCTTGGAGAAGCACAACAGACACCTTCCTTTGCCAAAGCTTCCTGGTGCACGGCCGGGTCTCCCAAGGGTTAACTCCACAGCTCAGCTTGTTTCTCAAAGGTGTAACAGGAAGGGCAATCATGGCCTGATACATTTAGCCCATGGCTTGACTGCAATTTCCCTCCTTCCTGCTTCCCCTTTTTGCACGTCCTTGGGGGAGCTTAGGTGTTGCTTAACCATTGGGAAGATCCTGGGAGGGGCCAAGCAGACTATATAAGAGCAGTTCGACTTTGAATAAAGGCCTCACTTCACAAGAATGAGCCACGGTGTGTTGTCTGTCTTGCCTGTCTCATAACCCTAGTCCCTCTGCTCCGCTCGGGAACCCTAATCCCTCTGCTCCGCTCGGGGTACGTGGCGACGTGGGTGTTGCCAACATCCTGGAACAAGTGGAGTTGGACCAATGTTTTTTCTAACCAAACTTAAAACAGGCTGATTCTTCAATTTTCACCCCTATTGGAACCCCTTTCTCCCTTCCTTTCGAAGTCACGAACCCTAGTTCTCAAGCTGCCCAGTAGTTGGGGTGTTTAGTCTTCTCTGCTAGTCTCAGAGCTGCAGAGTGAGGGCCAGCGGTGGCTGCTGAGACCCCAGGCAGCACTGGGAGCAGAAGATGCCCCAGGGGATGTGCAGGAAGGAGAAAGAATCGCATCAGTGGCTGGGTGCCTGACCACAGCTGCTCCGCAGACTCAGCACACAGGTGTGTGTGAGTGGTGTTGTCCCCACGGTGTGCAGGGATCCGAGCTGCAGCGGACAGAGGGGGTTAGAAAGAGCCCCCCTTGCAGGCCACGGTGGGGAGTGGAAGGCAGGCTCCATGACCCATGGCAGAGTCCCGCCCATGCGGGGGGAGGGGCATGTGGAAAAGAGCTCAGGGTCTCATCCACTCCAGAAGGAAAGTTGGGGCTGTCAGTTTCATCAGCCTCTCGTCAACTGGCAGACAGGCAGGAGGCAAAGGTACAACATCTCCCCAAAATATGCAGACTGGCGGTTGCCATGAGCACCATGATCTGCATGTCTTTTGACATCCTTTTTTTTTTTTTTTTTTTTTAGAAATCCAGTTGCCATGGGAACAAAACACCATTATCCACCCTGAAGATGACTCCCTGGCTCATATCTGAGGGAGACTGGGCTCTTTCTGGACCATGAGATGGGGGTGGGAGAAAGCCCTCCATTCCAGGACTGAGGACTGGACAGGCTTCAAGGAATTCAGCCCAGGAAAAAGTGGGCTGGGAGAGACAGTCCCACATAGGCCCCCATGTGCCCATCTGATGCCTACCCTAGTTCTGACATCATTGCCCAGCATCCAGGTGGAAGGTACTTCCAGAGTCAGCTACTGGTGCTCATAGCACAGACATCAAGAACAGATGAACACAGCCATGGCTCATTCCCCTGAATCCATCCTGAGCGTTTACTGCTAGCCAGGAAGTCCCTGGAGAGTGTGCATCCTGCCCTGGAGACGCGATAAACACAGGACCATCGGGTGGCCTGAAGGACAGCATGCCACCCCAGGGAGCCCATAGGCCAACCCTTGTGAAGCCTGAGACTACATCAACCTCCACAGCAAAAGGGATGTGGCAGGTGGATTAACTTAAGATATAAATCTATGCTTGGTTGATTGATTAAGAGGCAGAGTTACAAAGAGAGGGAAGAAGTCAGGGACAGACAGAAAAATTTTACATCTGCCGATTTATTCCCCAAAGCAGGTGGGGCTGGGCCAGGCCAAAACCAGGAGCCTGGTACTCCATGCAGATCTCCCATATGAGCACAGGGGCCCAGGCACTTGAGCATCTTCTGCTGCTTTCCCAGGCATGTTAGTAGGGAGCTGGACCAGCAATAGAGCAGTAGGTCTTGAATCAGCACCTATATGGGATGCAGACATTGCAGAAGAGGCTTAACCTGTTACACCACAACACCAACCCCGGGATCCATTTTATAAGAGATGTCATAATTTACCTATTTTAAAGGCAGAATGACAGAAAGAGGAAGAGATAAAGAGAGAGAAGGAGAGATCTTCTTTCTGTTGATTCATGCCTTAAATGTTTGCAGTAGCTGAAACTGGACTAATATGAAGCCAAGAATTCCACTTGGGTCTCCCATGTGGATGACAGGGACACAGGTACTTGGGCCATCACCTGCTGTTTTCCAGGTGTAATGACAGGGAGCTGGCCTTAAAACAAAGTAGAGGAGACCCCAACCCCTGGTCTGCTATGGGATGCACGTGGTACAAGCAGACACTTGATCTGCTGTGCCACAACACTGGCCCTGAAATTTGGATCTGAGACTGTTTTCTTTGGGGGGAGGGAGGTAATTACAAAGATTCAAAAGAGACAATGGCCGGAGGTCACAGAAAGATGCTGCACACCACTGCTGGCTTTGCACTCTGGGGGCATAGCTCTGAGCTACAAGGGAGCCAGCGTGCGTGGGGAGCCTCCTGCAGATGGGAACCATGGACAAGACCCCAGCAGACAATGAGAACAGAGGCTGTATAAGGCAATGGCGGCAGGGCTGGGACTGGGGGAGTGCACTTGGAAAGGAACGTGGCCAGCATGCTGCCTGGAGGAGATGGCATTTGGGCCAAGAGGCCAGGCAGAGTGTACCCGCTGGAGGTCACAGTCAAGCAGCCAGTACAGAGTGGTCACACCTTGGCAAAGGACAGGGCGCGAGGTCAGAGGGCCCAAGGGATTCCCTGAAGCGTTCTGAGGTGAGAAGGGCCAGGATTCCTTCTGGGAGAACATAAGATCTTGGGGTGAGGAGGGTTAGAGGTGAAGGAGGAAGGGAGGGATGTGGGCTGGGCCAGGCTGCTGAAGAGGATGGAAGGTCGGTTGTGGATGGGAACCTCTGGAGTTGAAGGGAGAGTTCCAGCGACAGGTGTCTGTCAGAGGTTAATTTGTCAGGTGGATTTTCCAACCCCCCTGCATGTGCTTGCCAAGGAAGCCAGAAGGTGGAGCTGAGAAGGAAAGTGAGGAAGGACCTTAAAAAGAGCACTGGGGAAGCAGGTGCAAGCACCCACCTGCATCAAACTGCTGCTGAGAGTCCCCTGAAGGCAAGGCCCTGTCCGTGGCCTTGAGAAGCGCTCAGGGGAAGCCAGACCCCGATGCCCAGGAGGGCTAAGAGAAGGAACTGGACACAGCCAGTGGGGAGCTGCTTTTTTTTTTACTTTTTCTTTTTTTAAGTTTTACTGGAAGAAAAGCAGGGTATTGCGTTGCACAGAGAGGGAAACCCAAGGATAAAAGAGTTTATTCTCTGGGATTTTTGTT
Organism: Ochotona curzoniae; assembly: GCF_017591425.1. NCBI lineage: Eukaryota > Metazoa > Chordata > Mammalia > Lagomorpha > Ochotonidae > Ochotona > Ochotona curzoniae. The sequence goes on from NW_024466964.1 coordinate 250,595, forward strand.
TTGGATGATGGAAGCCAGAATAACGTGTTTGTATGCTGATAGGAAAGTGATCCCCAAAAAGAGGGGGAAGAGAGAAGCCCACAGCGCTCAGCAGCGACTTCCTGGAGGCGGGCAAGCAGGGATTCCAGGTGTAGGGGTGAGGGGAGGACTGGCTCCTGGCAGTTCACCCACAGGAGGGAGGCCCAGCGGGGCAGGCCTGCACACAGGCCGTGCTACTGAGTACCGGCAAGCTTTCCTCCGATCTTTCTCATCTAGGAAGTAGGAAGCGAGAGCATCCGAGCATCCGAGCATCCGCAGCGCCTAAGAACGGGGAGGAAGTGCGGGGGCTACCCGGAGGCGTGAGGTCCACCAGCTGGAGCCCAGGCAGCAGCGGCGGCGCCCAGGGCTGGCGAGTCAAGCACGCACCCCAGCACCTGCGCAGCAGCGAACTCAACGCCAGCTGGGAGGGCTGTTTTTCTCCACCCTCGGCAGCAGTCACAGTCACGGAGTGGGCACACAGCTGGCTTCCAGGAACTGAGGCTTTTGTTCAGGCTGGTGAAGCGGAGGGGAGCCAAAGCACCTGAGGGGTTTTGGAGGGCAGCAAAATCCTACTCCCTCCCACCCCGCCCTCAACAGGAGGCCCACCTCCTGTCCTCAACAGCCCTGAGAAGGTCGATTGACCTGGCCTAAGGGAGTCAGAATTAGGGGTTTGCAGAGAGAATTAAACAGCTGGTCAGCTGCCCACGAGATGGAGGATGAGCCTGTACTTTGCGGGTGGTCCCAATGTAATCACAGGGGTTCTTGTAGGTGGGAGAGGGAGCCATCAAAATGAGAAGCAGAAAAGCAGCAGCAAGGGTAAGACTCACAGTGCAAGCAGGGTCACACAGGAAGCTAATCTTCCTGCTATGCTGCCAGTATCCCATTTGGGCACCTGTTCATGTCCTGGCAGCTCCATTTCCCATCCAGCTCCCTGGGATGTGGGCTGGGAAAGCAGTGGAGGATGGCCCAAAGCCTTGGGCCTCCGCACTCACATAGGAGACCCAGAAGAAGCTCCTGGCTTCAGACTGGCCCAACTCCAGCCACTATGGCTGTTTGGGGAGTGAACCAGTGGATGGTCAATCTCACTGTCTTTGTCTTTATGTAACTTTGCCTTTCAAACAAAAAGTAAATAAATCTAGCGGGGGAGGGGAGGGGAAATAACCTCAGGGACCAGCACTGCTGGTCGGTAGGAAGGGCAACGAAGGGCCTCTTGTGAGAGCAGAGGTCAAGCGTGGGAGTGAGCAAGAACCTCCAGGTTCTGCAGAGCGAATGGGCTGGACGAGCGAAGGCGATGGGAGCCTGCCAACCAAACGGGGCTGCAGAGGAGCCCCCGAGGTCATGTGAGGACTCATCTCACTCCTTCCGCTGCACACTCAAGCGGCACGAGCAGGACGGTCCTGGTCCACAGCTGCCACTCCAGCCCCTGGCTCGTTAACGCTGTGAGAACTCGGCCACTGCTACATAAAGATGTCTCCTCATCCTGAGAAGAGAAGCTGCAGCCTCCAAGGAAGCCAGCGCCGACCTGCGCGCCGCATGGTAACCATGGCAACCCTTCAGGGGACTTGGAACAACTGGAGCCCTGGAGACAGAGACCTGCCATCTACTGGTTCACTCCCCAAATGCCCATCACAACAGCTGGGGCTGGGCCAGGCAAAGGCCAGGGACCAGCAACGCAATCTGGGTGTCCCGTGTGTGTAACAGGGACCCAACCACTTGGACTATCACCTGCTGCTTCCCTGGGTCCCACAACAGGAAGCTGGAATGGACAGTAAAGCTGGGACCCAAATCCATGCCCTCCAACCCTGGATGCAGATGTCCACATGGTGTCTTAACCAAACGCCTGCCCCCTCTTCCCCAGCTGAAATCATGATACAATCTCACCAGAGACCTCAAGCCAGACATACCTCCTGACTACTAGGTCCCTAACCATAAAGAGGCAATGAAACAGCTGTGTGTTGTTATGGGGTGCAGCCAGTGATAGCCAGCACCCATTGACAGTGGGCAAATGAAATTTGGCTGTGTCCCCCACCCTCTGTCCTGAAGGTGGAGCCTAACAGCAATGGGATGATAATTCCATCCTCAACCACTCCCCCACGTCCTAATTTAGCCAGGATATTGGATGCAGACAAGTCCAATTAGTCTAGGCATTTTTAGCTACAAGCCCAGTTCCTGTTCCTGCCCATCCCAATGAGCACTAATCAACTCCTTAGCCCACAACACTTAGGTATTCGCTCCTGCCCACCTGTGACTCACCTGTCACCTGAGAGGGGACAGTACTGCATTGTCATGTAACCACTCCCCTCACAAGCCCCTTTAAAAGGCCCAGGAAGCAGGGGCTCTCACTCTCTTTCTGGCCAGGTGCTTCCATTACTCTGGCACCTCGACTCTTGGCTGACCCAGGACAGGTAATCCCCTGAGCATGGTCCCTGTGTACTGCTTAGATGGGGCAATGGTTATAATAATGTTGTTTCTGGTTTGTGTGCTATCAGGAGTTCCAGGAGGGGTGAGGCCTAGCAGTGATGGAATGTGGGCAGAGAAGCCAGGGAAAGGTGAATGTCTGCAGCTTTGTAAGTGTGTCCAGGTTCTTTGTGAGTGTGTCCAGGTTATTTGTTGCATGTCTCTTAGGATAACTTATATTGCTGGGGAAGCTGGGACATAGGTCTTCAGCTTAACGGATGGGCTTAGTTAGGGGTAATGACCATTTGTTCCTCTTGGGGTTGTGACTGATTGGATTGCCATATGGACTTGTGATTTGCTATTTCTAGTGGGCCCTGTTATCACCAAGCTTGGTTAATAAAGACTCCTTAATAAACCTTAGACATGTCTGGTGTGATCTCGCTCGCACCCTGCAACATGTGTGACTTGGCACACACAGGTTATATACCACCTCCTTTTTTTATATAGCTTCCTTCCTGACAACACCCTGATCACTCAAATGCAATGACCTCTTTGGACAGGTTACCTTGCATGGCTTCGTGAATCCAGGAAGCCCTCTTGTAGTGCTCTGTTCTCCTCACTGCATGATTAAACCATTGCTTGCATGACAACTGGCATAAGACATAGACTCCTGACACAGGAGTGCCTATCCCAAACAAGACTGGAAGTGCCATGACCTTGGGGACGTCTGCCCTGCTCTGTACCCTGGTGCCTCCCTTACACAACACCCGGCGCTAAGTGCTGGAGAGAAGCTGTTGATGACGTGGGTGAATGAGCCCAGGTGTGGGGAGATGAGGGAATCGGGTGGAGGAATTCAGCTTCAGTACCAGATGGAGCCAAGCTCCCCATCTCGCTCTCTGGCCTGATGGGATCCCATCTGCTCTGGCTCAGGGCCTGCTGGCTGCAGGTATCTCGTCTTTCTGCATTCCTGAGAGCCAGCTGTGTCCAAGTCCTGGCCTCTGTTTAGACTGCATCGATGTTTGTGGTGCCAACATGACTTTGCTCTGAACCGGACTGTACTCTGATGGATGCCCCCGAGCTTATCTCCTACGCACAGGTGCTGTGCAGCCGCCATTCCCATCCTTCCACTCTGCTCTCCTTCTGCCTCAGTACTTGGCATCACAATATAAGTGAATGCTGTTCTGGAGGCGCCTTTTCATCAAAAATCCTTCAGAATGAGAAGAATTTTTGTCATTTCTCTTTTTTAAAGCATTTCTCTATTTTCATCTACTTAAATGACACACAGAGAGAAATCATCCAGTGAGGCACTGCCCACAACAGCCAGGACCCTGAACTCCATCCAGGTCTCCCACGTGGGTCCCGTGGATTCACGCACTTGAGCCATCACCTGTGGCCTTCCAGGGTGCACATCAAAAGGAAGCAGGATCAGAAGGAGCTCAGTAAACCAGAACTGGAACCAGCATTCCAGTATGCAATGTGGTTGTCCAAGCAGGAGCTTAACCTGTTGAGCCATAACACCTACCTATCTTGTTCCTTACTTTCTTTTTTTTTTTAAATTATTTTTTTTATTGCAAAGTCAGAGAGGAGGAGAGACAGAGAGGAAGATCTTCCGTCCAATGAATCACTCCCCAAGTGACCACAACAGCTGGAACTGAACCGATCCAAAGCCAGGAGCTTCCTGCAGGTCTCCCACACAGGTGCAGGGTCCCAAGGCTTTGGGCCGTCCTCGACTGCTTTCCCAGGCCATAAGCAGGGAGCTGGATGGGAAGCAGGGCCGCTGGGATTAGAACCAGCGTCCATATAGGATCCCTGCACTTTCGGCAAAGAATTTAGCTTCTAGGCCACAATGCTAGGCCCGTTCCTTATTTTCTTAGGCACAAATATACACATGTAATTTTGCCAAAACATAGGCGCCAGTTACTGCTGTCCCATGTCTTAGCTGTGTGATCACAGGCAAGTGGTTTCACTTTCTGAGTCTCAGGTCTGTGTAGTCTGTGATGGGGATTAGATAGTTCCACTGTGAGCAACAGCTATGATAATGGAAGAGCGTTTGCACAAGGAAAGTGTAAGGCAGTATCGGTTTGTTATTAGAACTGAGTACAGTGCAGCTTCAAACAGAGAGAGCCAAGGCAGAACATCTTCAAACACACCTGCAGCAGGATTGAGGATGTTCATGAACATTCTAGAGCAAACACAGACTTAAAAAAAAAACAACAACAACTTCAGGAGCTAAACAGATGGAACTATAGATTATTATGCTAAATGAAGTAAGCCAGACACAGAAAGGCAAATATCATATGTGCTTCCTCCTATCTGGATGGTAAAGAATAGATGACCTGGGATGGGCCCCCGGCCTAGGGGCGAGGGTGCTCACGCTCCATTTTAGGGTGCCTGGCTGTGAGTTCCATCTCCACTCCTGACTCCTGCTTCCTCTTAATGTACACCCTGGGATACAGAAGGTGATGATGGTTCAAGTAGTTGGGTCCCTGACGCCCCCGTGGGAGAACTCCATGGGGTTCCTGGCTTCAGTATGGCCCAGCTCTAGACACCCCAGGTGTCTGGGAAGCAAACCAGCACGTAGGAATGCTCTCTCCTCTCTTCAAATCAATTAAATACATTAAAAAATCATTTAAAAAAATAATAGTTGCTTCAAACATAGACTAGTGATTCCCAGAGGCTGGGAAGGGTAGGGAAGGGCATGGAAGGGTTGGTCAACAGGTAGAAGCGTCAGCTCTACTTCTCTGCTCAGTGGGCTATCAGCATAGAAGTGTGTTACCTGGTGCGTAAGGAATGGCAGCAGAGCAGCTGACAGGCTGCAAATCCAGGATGGCTGAGAAAAATGAAAGCCGAGTGGCCCGGCTTGACTGGTTTGCACTGTGTCCCTGCATTCAATGCATTGCACTGTTGCCCTTATAGCTGTGCAAGCATCGGCATGGGTGCTTGGTCTGATGGTTAATGAGGTGGTTAGGATGCCAACGTTCCATTTCATGTAACTAGATTCTGTTCTTGGCTCCAGCCTCTGATTCAAGTTTTCTGCTAACACACATCCTGGGAAGCAGCAGATGATACTCAAATAATTGGGTTCCTGGCACTCACAGGGGAGACCCGGATTGACTTCTTCTTCTTTTAAAGATGTATTCATTTTTATTACAAAGTCAGATATACAAAGAGGAGGAGAGACAGAGAGGAAGATTTTCTGTCCGATGGTTCATTCCCCAAGCCAGTGCAACGGCCGGTGCTGCGCCAATCCGGAGCCAGGAACCAGGAACCTCCTCCAGGTCTCCCACACGGGTACAGGGTCCCAAAGCCCCGGGCCATCCTTGACTGCTTTCCCAGGCCACAAGCAGGGAGCTGGATGGGAAGCAGGGCCGCTGGAATTAGATTCGGCACCTGGATGGGATCCCGGCGCGTTCAAGGCGAGGACTTTTAGCCGCTAGGCCACGGCGCCGGGCCCAAGATTGGCTTCTGAACTCTCAGCTTTGGACCTTCACTACTGCAAGGCATCGGGGGAATAAACCCACACATAAGGACTAACTCTTGATGTTTCTCTGCCTCTCATTTTGAGGGAAAAAAAATGCAAGTATCACATGTTAATCAGATTCTAATTTTTTTTAAAGCCCCCCCCCAAAAAAAAGAGAGAGAGACAAAGGTACAGCAGTCTGACACCAAAAGATACACACATCCACCCGACCACTGAGCTGCATCCATGCGGTGAGCCGTAGCTCATTTACAATGATTACCTATGCAATCACTGCCCATCACCTAGAGAGTAAGAAAACTGCAGGCTGGGAACACGGAAAGCTCTGCCAACATCTCTCTAAATGAAGTAGCTCCCAACCTTCCAGAGAAGTCTTTTTCCCAATCGCTATCTGCCTTTTTTCAGACCGGAAAGGCGAGCAGCCCAAGGTCATACCATGAGTCAGTGTCGGAAGTGAGACTTTCTGTTTTTAAATAAAAGTGGATGTGCTGCCCTTTCACAGCAAGGTACAGACCTGAACCAATTAGGGAATGGCTCTGAACTGTTTGCCTTACAGAGGAGATGATGGGAACTGCAACCCTAACCCCACCCCACCCCTGCCCCTGTTGGCAGGAGCCAGCCTCATCCAACCCTCACACGGTGTTCCAAAAACCTAGGATGGTTTGGGAGCTGTCCAAGGTACTTAGAGCGAGCAGCGCCTAAGAGACAGTCTACCCTCGGACCGTGGAGTCTCAGGAGCAGACAGAGACGTGTGGTAAACAGACAATGACATGAATAGTTAATAGACTACAGCTCTAGTAGATATTTCAAAGACACCTTGAGAAACAGGTTTCTGTCAGTGAGGAATCTGGGAGAACTTGGAGATGGTCTGACTTACAGTATAGACACGGTTAGGCCATAGTCGGTGACCCAAGAGGCCAGCTTAGCAGCAGTGCACTCCTTCATGTGCAGTTTGTCTCTATTTTTCTAATGTTTACTTATTTATTTGAAAGGCAGAGCATCAGAAAGAGAGAGCTCCTGCATCTACTGGCTCACTCCCATAATGGCTGCAATGGCCAGAGCTGGGCCAGTCTGATGCCAGGAGCCCAGAGTTCCATCCATGTCTCTCACATGGGTGGCTGGGGCCCAAGTATTTGGGCCTTTTTTTTTTCTGCCTTCACAAGAGCATTACCAGGGAGCTGAATAGGAGGCAGAGCAATCAGTACTCAGACCAGCACTTCAATTTGGGAAACCAGCATCACACGGAACAGTTTAGCTCACTGTGCTACAACACTGGCCTCCATTTCTTGTTTTGAACACAACACCCACTTATCAAGATGATTCCTGAGCTGGTAAAATGTCTAAACTGGAAGGGACTGGGACTTGACTTCAATGTTCTCATCTGACAGAAGATAATCGCGGAATAAATACAGCAATCATTTGCTATGCGGGAAGTACTTTTGTGCTCTCGGGAATAAATGACAACAAGAAGGAGACTCAGATGCATGAAGATGAAGCAGTGGCATTATTAACTTGGCACACTGCAATCCAGTCCCGTTCATACCCCAAGGCTCACAACAAAGGAATCAATGTGGCAGAAACTGACAGGAGCACAGGGCGGTGGCGGCGGAGACGCTTCATTGCATTTTGGAGGATGCAGGATGAGGAACAAGGAGGGGGCAGGGAGATGGAAGCCCACAGCATGTGGCATGTGACCTGAAATCCTGGAAGCCCAGGGGCGCCACAGCAGCAGTGGCTGCTGACAGGTGCGGGTCCAAGGGACCCTGTTCCCTATCCTGAGCAACACAGAGGCACCCACTGTACCCTCCTGCCCAAAGGCTCCAAGGGACCCTGTTCCCTATCCTGAGCAACACAGAGGCACCCACTGTACCCTCCTGCCCAAAGGCTCCAAGGGACCCTGTTCCCTATCCTGAGCAACACAGAGGCACCCACTGTACCCTCCTGCCCAAAGGCTGCAGATCTGCTCCTTGCAAACCTTACCCAGAGAGCCTTTGCAGGCACTGGCCAGGCAAGGAAGGCTGGACATCCCGCACACAGGGCACACCAGTCAGTAAGTTGTCCCCATCTCCACACTGCTCCCAGAGTGAGGGCAGCCAGGTCCGCACACTTCCTTGCCCCAGGACAGGACACTGTCCAACCTGCTCATGAAAGACCTCTGACCTCCATGGGGGCTTCGTTACACAAGGGCTGAGAAGGCCAGCCCTGTCTGGCCCTCCCTTCCCCACCCCACACACAAGATGTTCATATCCCATATGAGAGCCGGGGTTTGAATCCCAGCTCTGCTCCAAATTTCGGCTGCCTGCTAATGATGTGGCTGAAGTGGGCTTCCCTGCCCCCCACGTGGGAAGCTTGGATTCAGGGCCAGGTTTCTGGCAGTGGCTGGTGCAGGTGTCTGGGGAGCGGACTAGTAGAGGAGAGTGATCTCTTTGCCTCTTGAAGAACACGACTAAATCATTGTGAAAATAAAAAATAAAGACTACTGTAATCAGAAAACCCTTTAGAATCCATCCAAAAAACTTCAGAACTAGCAAATTCAGCAAAGTCGTGGGACACAAAACTAACATGTCAATAATAGTCACGTTTTTATACACTAACAATGAACAATCTGAAATAGAAATGAAGACGATTGCACCTAAAAATACAGTAAAATGGAGTAAACACTTTGCATTAAATGTATCCAAAGATGTAAAAAACTTGTATACTGAAACATATCAAGCATTGCTGAAAGAAATTAAACAAGACACAATCAATAGGAAGGCATCCCATGTTCATGGTCTGGAAGACTCAACAGTGATAACATTTTGATATAATCCAAAGTAATCCACAGATATAATATAATGACTACCAAAATCACAATGATATTTTTGTAAGAGATAGAAAAATCCATCCAAAATTCTATATAAAATCTCCAAGTGAGTATCCCTGAATAGCCAAAGAAGGACACAGCCACCCCACACTTCCGCTTTTTACAAAACTACAACAATCAAAACAGTGTGGTGCTGAAACATGGAATAAAAAAGCCCAAGTATCTGTTAAATACTATATAAACAAATATCGAAAAATAAATGCTTTTGTATATATTCAAATGATTTTCCACCGAGGGTGCCAAGAACACTTAAGGGAGACACAACAATTTTTTCAATAGGTGTTATTAGAAAAACTTGGTCTCTATTTGCAAAAAGCATGATCATTAGCATCTGTGTCATACACCAGAGTTAACTGAAATTGGAACAGAGGCCCAAACGGAACCATAAAACTCTCGAGAGAAACACGGGGACAAGCTTCCCAATGAGGGCTTTGGCAATGATTTCTTCCACATGACAACAAACGCACAGGCAACCACAGAAAACGACACATCAGTCGGACTATAGCAACCGGTAAGTGTGTGTGCAGGCATGGCATCACGGTGTTCTAGAAATATGACCACCAGCAAGCCAAGAGCCACTTTTACAGGGCAAGTGCACGGGCCTCTGTATGGGCAGGAGCAAGCAAGCAGGAAGACCTGGATGCCAATACGTGGCAGTTCACCATTTTGGAACTTTCTGAGCTGGCGTAGTTCCAGGTATTCCCTATCTGGTTGGTTGGCATATTATCTTAGCTGACTAGCTGAACGGGTCCTGTCCTTTTGTGGCTCAGAGCAAGCTCACCTCCCTCAATGCTATGCCTACGTGACTCAGAGCAGGCTCATCTCCTCTGTGTAAGCTGTCTCAGCCTGGTCTGTACATGGGCCTTTTCTGCTTGGGTGGCACAGTGGGCTACGCCACTGCCTACAATACCAGCATCCCCTATTGGAGAACCAGTATGAGTCCCAGATGCTCTGCTTCTGATCCAGCTCCCAGCTGATGTGCTTGAGAAAGAAGCAGAAAATAGTCCAGGTACTTGGGCTACTGCCAGCTACCTGAGAGACCCCGACTGAGTTTCAGGCTCCTGGCGTCAGCCTGGCCCAGTCCTGCCTGTTGTGGTCACTTACGAAGGATTTCTTTCTCTCTGTGTCATTCTGCTTTTCAAATAAATTAAATAAACCTTTTATAAACTAAATTCTGTGCATAAAAGGTTCACAATTAACAAGTAAAAAAGGCAACATATTTCCATATGGGAGAAAATATTCTTAAATCATCCCTCTGATGGAGGGTTAATATCCAGAACGCACAGAGAATTCAGTCAACTTGACAACACAACAACAAAAGAAACAATTTAAAGATGAACAAACGGGTCCCAGGGCCATGGCCTAGCAGCTAAAGTCCTCGCCTTGAACGTGCTGGAATCCCATATGAGCACCAGTTCTAATCCCAGCAGCCCCGCTTCCCATACAACTCCCTGCCTGTGGCCTGGGATAGCAGTCAAGGATGGCCCAAAGTCTTGGGTCCCTGCACCCATTTGGGAGACCTGGAAGAGACTCCTGGCTCCTGACTTTGGATCAGCTCAGCTCTGGCTTTTGTAGCCATTTGGGGAGTGAACCAATGGATAGAAGTTCTTTCTCTCTGTAAATCTGCATTTCCAATAAAAAAAAATTTAGGTCAGAAAATGGAAAGAACATTTTGAAAAATTAGAAAATCAGCCCAAGAGAAGTAACCAAACTAGATCTGGAAAGAAAAAAAAAAAAAAAAAAACAGAAAAAATGAACACAATAAAATTCCCCCAAAACAGATCCCCAGACTGAAAGAGACTGACTTTTAAATTCAGATGCGCATAGTCAATGCTGCCGTGAAGAAGCTCTGGGCTGCTAAGGCTCCTAAAACTCCAGAACAAGACCACACCCACAGGCCCATCAGTCAGTGGTTGGAGCGCTGAGGCCCCAGAGTCCGCCCCACCTCCCACGCCAGGCTGCCTCTGCTGGTCCTGGCTCCCGTGCTGGTCCTGGCTCCTGTGCTCTGATCCTGGCTCCTGCGCTCTGATCCTGGCTCCTACGCTTCCAATTCAGCCTTCTCCTAATGCCCATCTCAGGAGGCAACTGGTGACGGGTCAAGTATTTGAGTCTCTGCCACCAATATGGGAGACATGGGTGGAGTTCTAGGCTCCCAGCTTTGCCCAGGCCAGGCTGCTGGCAGGCATCTGGGGAGTGAACCAGTGAAGGAAGAAGTGTGTGTGTGTGTGTGTGTGTGTGTGTGTGTGTGCACATGCTCACGCGCATGTGTGCTTTAAAAATAATTTCTTTGGAAAAAATTGTCATTAAGTCTTTAGTGGTGCAGCAGATCTTCAAAATTCTAGAGGAAATGCATTTCTGTCTGGAATTCAACACGAGGCCATGCCATTAATCAAGGCTGCTCGGGCGTACGCTCTGCCAAAGCAAAGAAAGAAACCAAGGTTGGGGACAAGGGGAAACAAAGGATTCAGAAAACTGGATGAGAGCAGAGGCGAGCCCATCTAACACACGTACAAGAGTGTTGACTGTGCAGGTGAGACTGCACAGTGGGGGAAAAGGGTGTCAGGGACTTTTAAAATTATTATTATAAACCAGTTATCTGACTTTTTAAACTAATCTAACTATAAATATGTAAGAAGACAAGATTAAGTTGGGAGACAGGCACTGTGTTGAGTGTGTTAAGCCACCACGTATAACAAGGGCATCGCACATGGGTAGTGGTTCTTGTCCCAGTTGCTCCATTTCTAATCCAACTCCCTGCTAATGTGCCTAGTAAAGCAGCAGAAGTTGGGCCAAGTACCTGGGCCCCTGGCACCCAAGTGGGAGACTCTGGCTTTGGCCCAGCCCATCCCCATCTGTGGTAGCCATTTGAGGAGCGAACGAGTGGGTGCAAGATCTCTCTTTCCTCTGTCTCTCCCTCTCTCTCTGTAACTCTGCCTTTCAGATAAATAAATAAATAATTTTAATGGAGTTGAAAAGACATCCAACCTCATGCCAGTTGGTGAGTCGGTGATGACCTGGCATGAGGTCAGGGGCTCTTACCATCGACTGGAGTGGAGGGAAAGCTTAGAAGCAAGACAGGCCTGCCTTCTGCCGCTGGCCGTGAAATCAAGCCAGCTCTCCTGGTTGTCTGAACAGGAAGGTTGGTGGGGGCCCAGAGGCCAGCTGAGTGAGGAGTTTGAACCAAGTGCAAGCTGCAGCCTCAGGAGGGTCAGTGACCCAAGGAGGGAGGGGATGAGAACAGCCCCTTGGAGGCCTTACGAGCTGTGAACATGTGATACGGGCATTCCCCCCAAGCCACAGGGGCTGCGCCTGACCCCATGCTGCCTGTATCACACTGCTTCCTGTACCTCAGTTTATAAACTGGGTACAGCATGAGATTAACAACAATACTCGAGATAGTAAAGCAGGACAATTAGAACATAAGTCACAAAGTATCTAACTGTACATACATCTCTTCATTTAAACACCAAGCACTTCCAACTTGCCAGTGGCCCTCCTCTCCACGCCCTGTAGCCTTGATTAACGAGAACAAGTGTGGCTCCAACACAGGCATCGCATCACCAGGTCAGTCTAAGGAATCTACTAGGCAAAGGGACGGTTCCCATCCAAGGCAGGAGGCAGCAGGACAGCCCACACTTCCATCGCAATGACCAGAACGGTGCACTAGTTAAAACTTACAACTTGCTTCTTTCTAGAATTTTCCAGCACACCTGGGTTGACTGAAGGCAACTGAAACCACAGAGGGCACTAGTCTGAGGTCAGCAGGACTCAAAGCCAAACAACGAGGACACTGGATCTCACACAATTATGGGGAACCCAGAAGTTATTCCAAAAGTTATGGAAGTCAAAGCCACGCCCCCAGGGTTATGGAAAGCTAATGGAGCCAGGAAGGGAGTGGAGATACCACAAACATCTCTACAGGGAGACAAAACACAGGCCATACCTGACACACACCCTAGGTTAAAAAACACTGGATGTACCGCATCGTAGCCCCAGCAAGCATACAGGAGTCCACACTTCCCTTCAAACAAGCTTGGAGCCTTTATGCCGGGCCACTCCTGCCAACCTCCCTCCTCAGCAGCTAGGTAAGGAAGGTGGCCCTGGGAGACATAAGGCAGGGCACAGTGAAACGTTTGCATGAGCCAACTTCCAGGTCAAAGCCCATATGCTTTTGTTTCTGTAAAGGGAGTTGGCTGCCTTAATGTCTTCACCGACCCAAGAGGTGCACATGGTACCGTGAGCACGCACCCGTGACTGCCAGCTTCGTGGGGCCTGCTCTCTCCCTGGGAAACGAGGCCACATCTGCCAGGCAGGAGCGATGGAGACGCTCACATCCTCGGTGCGCTCATTTGTGCCACACGCATGCGCGACTTTGTAATCAGCAAAAGGCAATAACGGCGCTTCCATACGGAAATGAGCAGAAGCTGCAGCCGAGTAGATGATCGGTGAGGCCCCCTCCAAAGCCAAACTGTGTGAGCCTAAGTCATTTCCCATCTTTTATTTGCCTATCCGTAAGGCAACGTTTGTGGTGCTTCGCTATTTAACTTTCCTTGCCCTGGGATTCGGAGCCCAGGCTACACACTGATGCTCCTTGCTGGCCCAGAATGTTGCTGGTAGCCAGTGAAGCTGCTTCTCCTGCCCCACGCTGGGTGGGAGTGTGCATGTGTGTGTGTGGGGGGGGGTCATATGGTTGGGTGTAGCTCTGAGCTCAGCGTACACACACACACACCCCATCCTGATCAGAACTGACCCAGAGGGCATCCCCAGATGACACAGGGCTACAGATGCTGCAGCCACAAACAGCACAAAGAAAGGGGTTGGCCGGGGGAGCTGAGCGTGCCCTGGTTCCAACTGCTAACAGCATTGTGACCTTGGGCCAGTCATTCAGCTGAGCCCAGGGTCGGGAGAAGGATTAGATAATGAATGCTGAATAGCTGGGCACAGCTCAGAAGTGCACAAACAGGAGTTTATCCATTTAATCTTCCCAGCAGAGAGGCTGCACATCAGCCAGCAGGAACTGTTCCAATGCAATCGCCCCCAAAGCCAGGTTGTTCTGGAAGGTTCCCCCAGCCCTCCAATGCACCCTCCCTGTTTCAGTACTGGAGACCAGGCTGGGGCAGCTACTGCTGGTCCACGACCTTGGAGGAACCTGGAAGAAAGCTTCACCAAGTGACAGTACTTTTCCACTGCACTGCTCGGTCACTCTAGCTGGCTTTGTGCTGCGCAGACTGGAGGCAAAAGCACCAGGCCGGCCCCACCATGAACTCACCCCAAATGCCACTCTAGTAGATGTGGGCAGAGGACCTGCCGTGGGTGAGGGGAAGAGGGGAGGGCCTACAGATGCACCCCGCGGAGCTGTGAAGCCGGAGAAATGGGCATTGCCCCGGCTTCTGGTACGATTCTCTGCCCCCACCCCTCCAATAACAATGATTAAGCTGGTTCCACCGCGCCTGTGCCGGGTCCGGGCGGCTCGAGCCTGCGCAGGGCGGGGGAGGCGGGACAGGAGGGCGAGGGGAGGGGACTAGAGAGCTAGCGGTCCCTCCCGGTGATGCAGCCCTGGGAGGTGGAGCCTCGACGCCTGAAGGGGTCCCCACCGCAGCCGCGCTCTCGGTCTACCCCACCAAGCAGCCGCTCCGGCGACCTCCCTGACGCCGCAGTCAGGCGGCGGAGACCATAGGCACCACCCCCACCCACCTGCTCGGTCCTGGGGGTACGTCCACCGCCCCCCATCAGCCCAGCCCCTGCCCCTCCTTGCTCCCCAGACGGCTGGAGCCATTCCCGGGGGAAGCTGTTCCCGGCCGGACATCTAGGCGGTCAGCCAGGCCCGAGCTTAGGGCATCTGCGGAGCCAGCCCCACCGGACACTGGTCATCTCCGGGCACCTACCGTCTTCTCCGCGCCGCGCTGCTCCGGGGCGGTGGACCTCTGCGTGCCCGCCCCTCCCCCGACCACCCCACAAGACGCCCTGCGCTCGCCGCGCGCCCCAGCCCCTTCGGCCGCCGCGATGCTACCCTGGAGACGTAACAAATTCGTGCTGGTGGAGGACGAGGCCAAGTGTAAGGCGAAGAGCTTGAGTCCGGGGCTTACCTACACGTCGCTGCTCTCCAGCTTCCTGCGCTCCTGCCCGGATCTGCTCCCGGACTGGCCGCTGGAGCGTCTGGGCCGCGTGTTCCGCAGCCGGCGCCAGAAAGTGGAGCTGAACAAGGAGGACCCCACCTACACCGTGTGGTACCTGGGCAACGCCGTCACCCTGCACGCCAAGGGCGACGGTTGCACAGACGACGCCGTGGGCAAAATTTGGGCGCGCTGCGGTCCGGGCGGGGGCACCAAGATGAAGCTGACGCTGGGGCCGCACGGCATCCGCATGCAGCCTTGCGAGCGCAGCGCGGCCGGAGGCTCGGGAGCCCGCAGGCCGGCGCACGCCTACCTGCTGCCGCGCATCACCTACTGCACGGCGGACGGTCGCCATCCGCGCGTCTTCGCCTGGGTCTACCGCCACCAGGCGCGTCACAAGGCCGTGGTGCTGCGCTGCCACGCCGTGTTGCTAGCGCGGGCGCACAAGGCGCGCGCCCTGGCCCGCCTGCTCCGCCAGACCGCGCTGGCGGCCTTCAGCGACTTCAAGCGCCTACAACGCCAGAGCGACGCGCGCCACGTGCGCCAGCAGCACCTGCGCGCGGGGGGTGCTGCCGCCTCGGTGCCCCGTGCCCCTCTGCGCCGCTTGCTCAATGCCAAGTGCGCCTACCGGCCGCCGCCGACGGAGCGCGGCCGCGGGGCGCCACGCCTCAGCAGCATCCTGGAGGAGGATGAGGAAGAGGCAGAGGGGGCGGAGGGGGCAGAGAAGTGCGAGGGAGGAGCCCCCCAGAACGAGCGGGCTGAGGTGCTCAGCCTAACCCGGGAGCTGAGGACGTGCAGCCTGCGGGGCGTCCCGGCACCGCCACCGCCGCCACCCGCACTGCCCCGTCGCTGGAGGGCTGGCTCCTGGGAGCGCGCGGGCCAGGCACGATGATGGCCCAAGGGGCAGGACTCGCCGCCCCACACCCGGTCCATTAGACTCACAGCCTCCAACCCCGGCCCTGCCTGCTTCGGCTCCCAACCACTCCCTGGCACTGCCTCCCTGGTGGTCTTGGTTGTGGTCCTCCAACCCTTGGCCTCCTTCTGGCTTAGGGTGCACCTGACATGCCCTTGACTGCTGGGGGTGGGGGCTATCACCTCCACCTACACCCGGGCCCTCCATAGTGGAGCTGCCTCCCAAGCTTTACAGCAGGCTGCACACTGACCACCCGGCTCCCCGACCCACCACCACCACCCCAAGAGATCCTTTCAAGAGAAGAGAGACATGTTTCTAGAAATGCAGGAGGGTAGGTTTGCACTCTGGGTGGAGGCCTGGACTTGCCCTTGGTCTTGCTAGCCCTACTCCCTGGGGTGAGAGTTACCCTGCAGAGATGTCTCTCAGAGGGAGAACAAGATGGCTGGGGCAGTTAAGGGCAGGACTCCAAGGGCCACCAACTCGGCACTGTATACATAGGAAGAATTCTCAGGGCCTCTCCTGGGCCTCCCTGCCCCTTGCAGGATTCCTGGGACTTCACTACTCTGCCTCTGGTGAGGAATGGATGAATGTACCAAGTTCCAACAGCAAACTAGGCCAGGCCACAGGTCTGCAGCGGGCAGCTGCCCAAGCCTTTGCCGCCAACAGGTGCCTCACAGCCAGGACCAAGGTGCGGCTTCCGAAGGAGGTAAGGAGAACCTCTGACAAGTGCTTGGGGACAAGATGAGGCTGATCAGGGCAGGTGGAGCCTTGAGTTTCACAGCAGCAGGGATGGGGAAGGAGGGGTGTTAGCCCAGCAGGGAGAATGGACTCTGCCCAAGTGTCTGCAGAGACCACACAAGGCCCAAAGATGTGTGTGTCCCCAACTGATCATTGTGAATAAAGTGGACCTGCTTTTTCAGCCTGTCACCACTCTGTGTTGTGTTTGATGCCAGGCTGGCTGGGGGCGAAAAGACTGTCATCAGAACCTTGCAGACCGCAGCAGGAATTCCAGCCCTTTGAGCAGCTGGAGCCAAGTGTCAGGATTGGAGGGGGAGGAGAGCTCAGAAAACTGTTCTCTTATTGCCGGGAGAGAAGGCAGTGGCACATGCCCTGTTTGAAAACAACATGTGCCAAGTTCTGGGCGGGGTGGGGTGTTATGTCTGCATACCTGGCACTTGGGTGCAAGTGTCTGGGATATTAGGCAGGAAGGGGGCACCGGGCTGAGGGGTGGGGCATTTCCCAGCATGCAGCATAGACTAGGCATGGCCCCTCCCCTGCACAGTGGGTGGAACGGAGAAGAACCAGCTGCCCAGCTTTCTTCAAGGAGCTGGGGATGTCAACGCAGACCCCTAATAGGCAGTGTGAGTCTGGAGCTGGGATGCCTTTTTATGCCTGTGTTAAGTTGGGCATCAAGCCCAGAGTTCCCAGAGTCCCAAAGTGGCCTCAGCCACTGCCAGGCATCGTGGTTCCCGGAGCTGCCAGCCAAGGTACCACTGTCCCCATCACTGTGGTGAGACCCACCCAGGGCCAGGGGCCTTGGAGAGGGCATAGCCAGGGTTGGTGTCCCATCTGACTGACAAGGATCCAGCGGGCAAGGGCTTCTCATGGTGTGGCTCCCCATGTGCAAGAGATAAGCAAGCAGGAGGATGTCAGATGTGGAGGCAGGATGAACCCAGGACAGCCCAGGCATGGGCTGAAATGACCATAGCCAGAAGCAAGGCCAAAAGCACACTCCCTGCCACACTTCAGGCAGCAGAGGGGACCAAGCGTGCTACATAGCAGGCACAGCGCTGGCCAGAGATGCCTGGGACTCTGGGCTCTTACAGCCTCAAGGGAGGTACATAAGATTAGAGGAGCAGTTACTGAGTAATTATCTGCAGGCCTGCCCCCAGCCTCACCCTACCCCTCAGGTTTTGGGGAGTCTCCTGACACATAGATGCACACACACACACACACACATCTATCTACCTTGTGCATTGCACACATGCACATATGCCTGCCAGTTGTTTGACTGACCACACCTGCATTTCCAATGTGTGTGGAGCAAGAAGACCCTGGACCAGCATTCCTCTCCCATTGGGTGGAAACAGAGAGAAACCAGCGACCAGCCAGCACAGCTCCAGCTGCCACAGGGCTGAGAGTCAAGGGGATGGAGCTGCTGTAACCACCAGCCACTTCAGCAGCATTGCCCATGGGAGCGGGGTTTGGGGAGGTCAGGGGAGCCATGTCCACCTTACCCAAGCACTAAGGGCAGTGTTCCCCCACCCGCCTCAGCACCTCATCACCCACGTCGGAACCAGAAGCTCCCTAGGCAGTGGTCAGGATGTCTGTGGCCCCTGGCTCTTCTGCTGGCTTCCAAGTTCCCCACCCTGGGGAAAGATGACCATGGGCTGGGCCAGTGGTTTGCAAGCTGTGTTCTCTGAGTCCTTGGTTTCCCAGGGGTGTCCAAGGAGCTGCTGTTACCAGCGCTATGTGGGTTTTCCATGGGGAGGTTCTGGGATTCCAACTGAGTAGTGGGAACCTCCAGGTGGCTGGCTGGATTGTTAAGTGACTAGATGACACACTCCTTAACCCATGCCTACCTCCAGGCCTGCTGTGTGAGGTCTGCTGGGCAGACTCATCAGGAAATTGGGGTTGGAGCAGCTAAGGGAGTCTCAGAATGGCAGTGAAAACCCTCGCAAGAATGACAAGCTAGGGCTGCACTGTGGCACCGTGAGTTAAGCTGCTGCCAGTATCCCATGAGGGCACTGGTCTAAGTCCTGACTTCTCTGCTTTGACCTGTCCCAGCTTATTTGGGGAATGAACCAGCACATGGAATATCTACCTCTCTCCTCTATCTTTAAAATAAACCAGCATGATAGTCTGCCCAGCCCAAGGCAGGATGAGTGCTCCTGGTGTGTCCTGCCTCTGCCTGCCTGAAGCCATGGCTGTTGGCCCATGGGCCCCAGCACACATTGCGGCACCAATGGGTCCACCAGACAGCACCAGGTAGTCCCACCCCTGGGCCTTGGCACACACGGGTGCCACATCCCGGACTGCCCTTCCTGCAGGCTGCGTGTTTTTAGATTCTTCCCTGTCAGCAAAGCCCAGCTGCAGCTCCGCTTCCTGCAGCTTCACTTCCCTCTTCTCCCCAGCCTTACCCCGCTCCTGCCAGGTCTGAGGGGCTGCCACCTCTTGCAGTCACAGGGGGCTCCATCTGTGCTGTTCTCGGGGTCTTCAGCCTGGTCCACCTTGACATATTCGTCTCTTACTGGCTCCATCTTCAGCTCCCCACCCTCTTCAGCACCTTGTCCGCCATAGAATAGGAATTTTTTTTCTTTTTTTTAAGATTTATTTATTTTTATTGGAAAGGCAGATATACAGAGAGGAGGAGAGACAGAGAGGAAGATCTTCTGGCCGATGACTTATTTCCCAAGTGACTGTGACCACCGGTGCTGCGCCGACCCAAAGCCAGGAGCCAGGAACTTCTTTCCAGGTCTCCCACGTGGGTGCAGGGACCCAATGCTCTGGGCCGTCCTCCACTGCTTTCCTAGGCCACAAGCAGGGAGCTGGATGGGAAATGGAGCTGCCGGGATTAGAACTGGTGCCCATATGGGATCCCAGTGCGTTCAAGGCAAGGACTTTAGCCGCTAGGCCACACCGCCGGGCCCAGGATAGGAAGTTGATGCTCAGTAGTGGTTTGTTGAATGAATACATGAATGAACGAGTCAGATGGAAGTGCCATCATAGGCCTGGAAAGCAAGTGGGTGGAGGAACCTTCCCTACGACAAGCTGCTGCTCTGAGATACTGAAGGCGTCATGTCCTCGGGCACCCTGCTCCTACTGAGGCCCTTTCTAGGGGACGAGCTCTATTCCTTGGGGTCTGCTCTGGCTCCACAGGGCTAGTCAAGGCCCCAGTGCAGAGCAGACAACAGAGAACACACAGCAGCACCTGGCCGTGGCCAGACACACTCTGGCCACATTGGCTGACCTTGGCAGACTTGGGTGAGTGGCACAAGAGCCCTCCAGGTAGGAGCCGTCTTCCACCCAACACTCAAGTCAGCAGACCGGGACTCGGCATCACACATACCTGTGCTGGCCATTTGATGCCTGGCTAGTTTCAGGCTAGCCTGGGTTTCCAGTCTGCCTCAGTAGGGACAGGAGGTCCATGCTCTGTATGGCTGTAAGGTGAAGGATGTGAGATGGAGCCTGTGGAAATGTCTGGCACAGGGAAGGGTAGTCACTGCGACTTCCTGGCTATAACCACCGTCTGCCCAGGAGCTCTCCTCCTGGGAATATCCAGAAGGCAATCAGGTGCCTGGTGCTTGAGATACTAATCACGTGGTCTGTTCATGCCCCATGGTGGTGAAACGCCCAATGTTCCATTCATCTATAAACCACAGTGAAGATTCAACCAACTCATGCCTGCCTAGTAATCTGCTTCTACTTGTTCAGCTAAATACATTTGATCCTACTGATGTTAGACTTGGAGCCAACACTACAATACAGCAGGTTAAGTACCTGCAGTGCAGCATCCCATATGGGCACAAGTTCAAATCTCGGCTGCTGCAAGTCTGATGCAGCTCCAGCTCCCTGCTGACGTATCTAGGAGAACAGCAGAAGATGGCCCAAGTTCTTTGGCTCCTGCACTCGTGTGGGAAAACACATAAAACCCTTGGCTCCTGGCTTCAGCCTGGCCTAACCCTGGCCATTGCTGCTGCCATTTGGGGGACAGCAGGTGGAAGCGCTCTCTCTCTCTCTCTCTCTCTCTCTCTTCCCCCTTCCACTCTTTCTTTGCCTCAAAAAGCCCTAACCAATGCCTCCTGTTCTTCTCTGAGGTTCTGATTCTAGATCTAAGCCCCATTCAGCAGTTGCTATTCCCTTCCGTGTGTGTGTATGTGTGTGCGTGTGCGTGCGCACGCGCACTCGTGGCTGGCTTACTCCCCAAATAGCCACAAAGGCCAAAGTTGAACCAATCCAAAGCTAAGAGCCAGAGCTTCTTCTGGGCTCCCATATGGATGTAGACTTTGGGCCACCCACTGCTGCTTTTCCAGGCCACAAACAGGGAGCTAGATGTAAAGTGGTACAGCCAGGACACAAACTGGACTCCATATGCGATGCTAGGCACTTAGAGGTGGAAAATTAGCCAATTTGGGCCTGACACGATAGTGTAGTGGTTAAGGTCCTCGCCTTGCACACCCGGGATCTCATATGGGCGCCAGTTCTAATCCTGGTGGCCCTGCTTCCCATCCAACTCCCTGCCTGTAGCCTGGGAAAGCACTCAAGGATGGCCCAAAGCTTTGGTATCCTGCACCCACGTGGGAGACCCAGAAGGGCTCCTGGCTCCTGGCTTTGGATTGGCTCAACTCCTGCCGTTGCAGCTGCTTGGAGAGTGAATTATTGGACGGAAGATCTTCCTCTCTGTCTCTCCTCCTCTCTGTATATCTGCCTTTCCAACAAAAATAAATAAAAAACAAAAAAAGAAAGGAACTTAGCCAGTTAGCTCTCAGGCTGGCTCCTCCCAGTTGTTTTGTTTGACTTGCCCAGGACCTTCGGTGGAGCTCACACTCCCTTTGATGGAGCATGAGCTGTATGTGCTGATCTCAGAGTCCACGTTCTGGAATTACCCTTGACTCATTCCAGGGTGTGGGCTGCTCAAGGCTTACCCAGAGGGGCCATGTAGAGAGGATAGAATATTCCAGAAGGCTTCAGAAAACATCCAGCATCACACAGCAGTCAGGGCAGACTGATCCCACACTGGCTGTAAGACAAGAAAGCTGGAAGGAGGCAACACAATTCCACCCGGGCCTGGTGGGAATCCCTCCGGGGGCCCGAGCTTGCTGTGAAGGCAACACGTGCAGACTAGAGCCAGGGCAGTGAAAACAGGCGTCTATGGGCATTTCCTGATGGGGAGAGTCATGTGGTCAGGAAGCACCAGGCGGGGGGGCTTCAATAAGCACCCCCACCCTGTGAGGGCTTGAGGGTGTATGCCTGCATCCCTCCTGGCAGTCAGGGAAACACCTGCTACTCTGGAACAGGAGCGAGGAAGAGCAGGCAAGGCCACCACTTCTCAGCTGAGATCATCGCTGTGATGTATCCCACAGGGGTGGGACTGGGCTCAGCCAGCAGCCTTGGAAAGGGGCAGGGCTGCAGGAAGGGGTGGGGGAGGTACTGCCAGGTCACAGGGGCCACTGCAGTCGCTCCTTCCTCTCCCACACCATCAGCCTGGAGGAGGCAGGCTATCACCTCTCTCATACCAGCCTTCCTGTAAGATTCACTTGGTGCCTGGTGTACAAGCCCAGCTCGTGGGTGGGAAGCAGTGTCATGGGGTCAAGGGTCGCTATGGTGGGGGGCAGCACAGGAGGCAGAGGGAACAAGTCGAGCCGTGAAGGTGAGGGGCCCACAGCACTTAGAGTCGTTGAGGATGTTAAATTCTTCTTTCGGGATTATAAAAGCAGCACATTTGTATCTGAAACCAGTGAAACAGCAACTGCACAAGAAATTGAATGAGCGCCCTTCCCCCATCCATCCCCAATGCACTCAGAAGGAGTGAACAGTGCAGCTGGGGCTTGTCCTTTCCGGCTCTCTCCACACACGGGAACGGGAACGCTAAAGTGTGTGCACACACACACCACACACACACATACACACACACACACACACACACACACACACACACACACACGAGTTGTTTGTTTTCACCAGAGGAAGTCATTTCCAGCACATTAGTCTGCTCCTCGCTCTCTTTCTCACTTACATCATGCACTTCCCCCCGCACACTGGATTGAGATCCAACTCAGTCTCTCTTTTTAAGGACTTATGTTTTATTTATCGAGAAGGCAAAGAGAGAGAGAGAGAGAAGTGTGTGGGCTGGCTCTCTACAAATGTCTGCAACAGCCAGGGCTGGGACAAACTTAAACCAGAAGCCAGGGGCCCGCCGCAGTACCCTAGTGGCTAAAGCCCTTGACCTGTACCCACATAGGAGATCCGGAGGAGGCTCCTGGCTCCTGGCTCCTGGCTTTGGATCAGCTAAGCTCTGGCCATTGCGGTCACTTGGGGAGTGAATCACTGGACAGAAGATCTTCCTCTCTGTCTCTCCTCCTCTCTGTATATCTGACTTTCCAATAAAAATAAATAAAATAATAAATCTTTAAAAAATAGAAGTTAAGAATTGCTCGGGGTCTGCCACGTGGATGCAGAGACCCAAGTGCACGGGTCATCTTCCGCTGCCTTTGCTGGTGCAGTGGCAAGGTGCTTTATTGGAAGCAGAGTAGCCAGGACTCAGACCAGCACTCTGATACCGGATACCTGTTAACCTGCCCTTAACTAGCTCCTTTTTTACCAGTTGCATAATCCGTGTGAGCATTGTGTGTTGCAGCAGTCTCAGCTTGTTCTAAGTGGATGACGAATGCCTGCACCGCTGCACGCAGAGCAATACCAGTCCACAGCCTGAAGGTAGCTGGGACAGGCGAGCATTTCTGTGGATGACTGCAGCCAGAGAGTCATCGTGGGAAGGACCCTTACAACCTGTGGCCCCATTCCCCAGCTTGCAGATGATAAAGGGGTCTTGCCCAAGTATACATCTCTCTTTAAGAAAAAAAAAAGATTGATTTGAAAGGCAGAGTTTAGAGAGGGATAAGAAAAGATCTTCCTTCCATCTGCCGATTCACTCTCCAAATGACCACGAGAGCCAGAGGTGGGTCAGTCTGGAGCCAAGAACTTCTTCCGGGTCTCCCATGGACACACAGGGGCCCAGGCACTTAGGCTCTTTTCTGCTGCTTTGCCAGGCACCTCGGCAGGGAGCTGGGTTCAAAGTAGAGCAACTGAGACTCCTATGGGTTGTCAGAACTATAGGCAACAGCTTTACCTGCTGTGTCCCATCTCCAGCCTCAAGTACACCAGCTTGCTACCCAGGAAGCTGGCTCCCAGATCAACAGCAGCTATCCCTTGTACAAAAACTACCTGGAGAAAAGAGAAAAGCACAGCTCACACAGCACTTCTCACAGACAACTGCTTGTGTCTACCCACTCTGCCACCATGGTGCCGTTCGCCCATCCGACACCATCTAGCCCATCATCTGCTTGCTGCCTTCCCAGCATTCGCCATGATCTCAATCATGACTCTAGTTTTTTTTTTTAAGGGAAGATGTATTTCCAACTTTGGAAAGATTTATTTATTTATGGGAGAGGTAGAATGATGCAGAGAAAAAAATCTTCCATTCACCGATTCACTCCCCACATAGCTACAATAGCCAGGACTGGTCTAGGCTGAAGTTAGCAACTTCAGCCAGATCTGCAGCATGGGATGCAAGGGCCCAAGCACTTGGCCATCTCCTGCTGCTTTCCCAAACACATTATCAGGGAGCAGGATCAGAAGTGGAATAGCTGGGACATGAACCTTGCCTGCTTGAAAGCAGTGCCTCTGGCACACAGTAGGTGCCTGACAAAGATTTGGACAGAGAGGGTCTGAGCCTCCCAACTGCCTCCTCCACCCCAGGAGGTGTCTGGCAGAGCTCTATGGCCCCAGCTCCAGGTAGGAAGCTGACTGCTGCTTCCCGCTGGGGTTGGGAGGGGTAAGGCTTCTACAAGGATGAAAGGTGGCAGGTGTGACCCATAGGGCTAATCTCTCTCTTCATCCTCAATGCCACACCCTCTCAGGAGCCTCTGCCAGACACCAGCAGGCCATCATCTCTGACTGCCACCCCCTCCCACCCTTCTCGTGTCCCTGCACAGGTGCTTCTCCCTGGAGTTCTGAACAGTCTCCTCTCCCTGCTCTTCTCTTTGGACCCCAACTGCCCCTTCTCTGCTCACAGGCAACTGTGATACTTTCCCCAAGAAGGTGGGGGGCCAGGGAGTGAGTGAAGAAGGGACCCACAGATTTTCTGCTTCTGAAATGGGTGGGGACACTGGCCGGGTGTTCTTGGCAACTAGTTCACTGAACAACCTTGGCCAAGTCCCTCTACCTCTCTGGGCTCTGTCTCTGCTTGGAAGTGAGGGACAGCAAGCAACTGGAGTTGACCTGCCAAAGCTGCTACCTTGTCATCATATTCATGCCTGAAAATTGGCAAAGGAGGGCCCGGCATAGTGCCCTAAGGGCTAAAGTCCTTGCTTTGAACGTGTTGGAATCCCACATTGGCACCGGTTCTAATCCCAGCAGCTCCACTTCCCATCCAGCTCCCTGCTTGTGGCCTGGGAAAGCAGTCAAAGGACAGCCCAAAGTGGGCTGCACCCATGTGGGAGACCTGGAAGAAGTTCCTGGCTCCTGGCTTTGGATTGGTGCAGCACCGGCCGTTGTGGTCACTTGGGGAGTGAATCATTGGACGGAAGATCTTCTTCTGTGCTTCTCCTCTCTGTATATCTGACTTTCCAATTTAAAAAAAAAATAAACATTTTTTAAAAAGAAAATTGACAAAGGAGAACCAGATTCCCATCTGTGCTATAGATGAATAAGAAAAATCCAGGGACCAGCACCATGGCTCAATGGGCTAATCCTCCACCTGTAGGCACCAGCATCCTATGTGGATGCCGATTGTAGTCCCTGCTGCTCCACTTCTAATGCAACTCCCTGCTTGTCAAAAAGCAGCAGAAGGATGACCCAAGACCTCGGGTCCCTAAACCCATGTGGAAGACCCAGAAGAAGCTACTGGCTCCTGGCTTCAGATTGGCTTAGCTGTGGTCATTGAGGCCAATGGGGGAATGAACCAGTATGGAATCTCTCTCTCTCTCTCTCTCCCTCTCTAAATCTGGCTTTCAAATTAAAATATCAAAAAAAAACAAAAAAAAAAAAAGAAAAAGAAAAGAAAAAGCCAGCTCTGGGAGGGGATGAGGCAGAAATAATGAGCCATCATGTGTGTGAGCTTGGCACGGGGCAGAAGTGATGTGGCCACCTTGGCTTTTTGGTACAGGGAAAGTCTCTACACTGGAATGGGCTTGAGAACCCTGCCCAGAGGGTGGGCACCCTGGTGGAGGTGAGGGCAGTCGCTGAGCAGTGGGTAGCAGACTACAGAGAGGGTGGGCTCCCTGGGGGTGGCCCTGGGAGCTGGTGCATTCTTTCTCAGCCGTGCTGGGCTGCTCACTTCCCCCACAGCTGGAATTCTACTTCCCACCCCTTTCCCAGCAGGCAGAGAGACTGGCTGTCCGTCCAGGGCCTGTCTGCTCCAGAGCTGGGCTGCAGGCCAGGGATCTGTAGTCCTCAGCCAACCAGCTTTCCTGAAATCAATGTCTGAGGCATGCTGACGGGCGTTGGCTGCTGTCCTAGGTGCTGAGGAGACGGCTGGGAACCGTGGAGAAAGAGATCCTGACCCTCCTAGCACCCACGTTCAAGTGGGGAGAGACCAACAAGAAGCAAGAGGCGGGGTCTCCCCGTTAGAAAGAAGATACATCTGTCCCCCACGGTGCCTTGCTACCGCCCAGCCTTACCTGGGCCACTGCTGGGAGAAAGGGCCAGCCATGGTGGGGAGTTTCTCCAAGCAGAGGCAAAGGAGGTAAGCGTGAATTGTCGCAACTGTGCCGGACCACCAACTAAGGTACGGCAAACCACAGTCACCGGGGGACCAGCTCCAGCGCTGAGCATCGTGCCCTCGGCAGGTTACATGGAGCAACCGAGCTACCTGGGATGGGAAGTGCGGCTGTCTCCGACACCTTAGAAACCCCAACGTGGACCAGCGCAGTTGGCTAGTGGCTAAAGTCCTTGCCTTGAACGCACCAGGATCCCATATGGGCGCCGGTTCTAATCCCAGCAGCTCCACTTCCCATCCAGCTCCCTGCTAGTGGCCTGGATCTAGGGACCCTGCACCCGCGTTTCCTGGCTCAGCGCAGCACTGACCATTGTGGTCACTTGAGGAGTGAACCATCGGACAGAAGATCTTCCTCTCTGTCTCTCCTCCTCTGTATATCTTACTTTTCCAGCCTCCGATGATTCACTCCCCAAGTGACCACAAGGGCCAATGCTATGCCAATCCAAAGCCAAGATCCAGGAACTTCTTCCAGGTCTCCCACGCGCATGCAGGGTCCCAAGGCTTTGAGCCATCCTCGACTGCTTTCCCAGGCCACAAGCAGGGAATTGGATGGGAAATGGAGCTGCCGGGATTAGAACCAGCACCCATATGGGATCCCGGCGCGTTCAAGGCGAGGACTTTAGCTGCTAGGCCACGCTGCTGGGCCCCTTTTTTAATTTTAATATTGATTGCAATGGTGAGGAGGTTGCAGACTGATGTGGGCCTCTAATTAGGATGGAGAAGGTGGGGATGGGGGGGAGGTGGGTAAGATAAATGAGTTTTCTCTTCTGTGTCCACAGAGTGGTAGGGAAGCTCTTGGGTACACCAGCAGGTGGGCCAGCCTAGCAAGAGTATCCTCTGAGACTCTTTACCAGACCTGTCCTCATACATGCCAGCAGGTGCTGCAGTCCACCTGAGACCCAGCTCTCACCATGGTGCTGTGGCCTGGCCAGGCCCGGTCAATCCCCAACCCTGGCTCCTCTCCTAGGCAGGTGCTTTGGCCTGACCCACAGAGGGCCTTCAGAGGCCCCCTTTTGATTCACCCAGTGTCAGGTCCCTCGATTGCCTGTGGTGCAGTGGTCTGGGCAGCGGAAACCCCACAAAATCATTTTATACGTGTCAAACAAGCACTCAGTGGCCCCATCCTGACCTGTGCCCAGTGCCCTGACCCCTAGCAATGCCCCCAACACACATGCCCATGGTGGTATTGATGACAATAGGCTGGCCCCAGCTGGCATGGCAGGCACTTTGCCCCTTTGCCCAAGATCCTAAATGACCTTGTGATCATCAGATCTCTGTGCCAAATCCCATTCTTTCTGAGAGTCATGAAGGTTTCTAACTGCCAAACCCCAAGTTGCACCATGACGGATGATCTTCTGTTTAGTGGCAGCTTCTGGCTTATTTCTCTGTTGGGAAAATGGATAGCTTTTCCGGAATTGATTTGCTTTTGAAGCAAAATGTGTCCACTATGCCTCTTCTAAATTTCTGTATCAGAATTACAATATGTCCTGACCTCACGGGCACCCTGTTCATCGTCAGCCCTCTGGCTGCTGCTCCGTGAGAACAAAGATTCTCCAACACTGCCCCTTCACACGAAATGCAGGAGCCGAACAGAAACCGAAGCTCCTGTCACACCGAAACAGCCTCCAAAGCTTCCAATTCCAAACGGTAAAAAACACACAAAATATCCAAAAGCCTCATTGTTCTCAATGATTGACTTGAAGTACAATATCATTTTTGAGCTTCTGTGTTCCCGGAGCTTAGAAAAGCATACAATAGTTACTCAATAAGTGATTGTTGATGGAGTGACTGAATGGGGGCTTTGGGGTTGAACACTGCTGTGGCTATGGAGAATCTTTAGAGATATTTCAGAAAGTGCTTGGCTTTTCTTTTCTGCCTGAAATGGTGGCAACCACCCCAATTCCAGGTCTCTAAGCTCCCAAGGAGGCACCTGTTCCGTCAAATCTAATTAGGCGGAGGTGCGGGGCAGCCTCTCTACGCAGGCTTCAGGGACCCCCACTTCTTCCACCTGTGGCCCTGCCCTCCTGTAGATTCTCAGTCCCCATGGCACACAGCTGGCAGGTGGGAAGGGATTGCTTATGGGCTGCTTATCGCAGAGGCTCATATCCTGTGGGCTGGACCCGAGTCACGTGGCCACATTAGCAGTACCCATGCTGGGTATAGCAAAAGAGGAGAACACAGAAGGAGCTACCAGGGTTCCCGTTTCTCCCTGGGCCTATGGCACCTGTACCATGCTCTCTCTGCTGCCTGTCCCATCTTCCCTTGGCCTTCAGCAAGTACCTCAAGTGCTCAGAGGTGACGACCTCGTGGGATCATCCACACTTGCCCCAGGATGACGGATGATGGAACAGACAGGAGCATCAGCTCGAATTTGTTGCCACTGTGAGCGTACGCCAAGCCCTTCGAGACCACACTTCAGAGTCCTACCAGGCTGTCCTCTAAGCTGACACTGACGGAGTCCCAGTCGGCCATGTCACCACCCCAGACGCTCCCAGTACATGACAAGGTCGGTGACTCACGCTCACTTGCGGATTCTTATATGTCTTCCACTGAAAAATGAGGCTCCTGATCAGAAGCAATGCTCTTTGGACTGCTAGGATTGTAAAACCAGATAACAATGTGGCCGGCAAAGCACAGCAGGCAGATGATGCAAACCCATTGCCATTTATTCCAGGAAAGCGTGATCCAGCATCCTGCACTTGGGGAGGAATATAGTACACTCACCCAGCCACCAGAGGGCAGGCCAAGCTTCTCCTGGCTGGGTGCCTTACTGATGACCCAGAGCCACTGCTGCTTGTCCCTGGTCATTCACTCTTGGGTAGCAGGAGAAAGGAAACAGAGACATCTAACCGATGGCCAATATCTATTGTTGTTTTCTTCCCTAAGAACAGAACCTTGACTTTTCAGTTAGGTCCCTAGCGCTGCCAAACAACCCAAGCATCCTCGTGTTTCTTTGCTACTGGGTGAGACCATGTTATCTGCCCTTCTCCCTACCGTTGCTTGGAACAAGTCGGTGAAGGCTGATATTCCAGAACTCAAGATGAACTTGAAGATGGAAGCTCTGAAGCAGGAAAGCCAGAACTGGAAGCCGGGTGGCGGCAGAGTCACATCATTGGCTCTGGACGGACAATGAGTGTAAGCCACGGTCATCTGTCAATCCAACCTGAGTCTGATGAGTACGTTGAGCAAGCAAGTTGGGGGAAAATATTCCCAATACAGCAATAATTATATATAAACAGACTGAAGTACCTGAAGGAAAAACAGAGAGTTCCAGATGAGTTGTTGAGAGCCACCAAGATGTCACTGATAACAGACTCACAACTAAAGGACCGAATGATCAAAAGTTAAATAAGCAGTTTCTGTCTTAGGGCCCAGGGAATCCGTGAACTTGGAAAAAAAAAAAAAGTGCTTTATTTTCATTTACTGCCAACTAAAATTTACCCCCTCGTCATTTTTAAATACAGATAATAAATCATAGTACTGTGAGCAGCGCCTATCATTTTGACACAATATATCTTATATTTTCAGATTGATTGCAATATCCCAAAGTATATTTTACTCCTGTCTGTACTTCAAAAATACAATAATTATTTGGCCTATTCTCAGTTGTTATTTAAACAGTAACTAAATTTACATATGATATCACAAATATTTTAATTATTCCATTAGAACTGGCTTAATTATTAGGTAGTACTGGCTTTATAGTTCTATACAATGAAGAGCATTATTTTGAAAAAGTTTGTTGGTATCACCAGGCTGCCAGAGGAACCTCTGGCACAAAAGGTTAAGAACTCTTAAAATAAATGGATTCTCAGACTAATAATAGTAATATCAGAAAAAGGGGATATAAAGGTTAAAACAAAGTCATTATAACAATGAACTCTCACCTCGGGGTCACTTACAGAAAGGAGAGCTGACCCCAACCAGGTGGTCTGTTCACCTGCCTCCTCAATCAGCCTTGCCGCCTTGCAGAGTTGTCTGGCTGCACCTCCTAGGGAGAGGCTCTGGTTGGATGCAACACTAGGTCATAATATGGGGCAGGGGAAAAGGGGAGGATGAAATGGGAGACCCCTGAGCTTAAGGAACTGTATCATGAAAAATTTAAAAAAAAATTTTTAAGATTTATTTATTTTTTATTGGAAAGGCAGATATATAGAGAGAAAGAGAGACAGAGATGGAAGATCTTCCATCCTCTGGTTTACTCCCCAAGCAGCCACAACAGCTGGAGTTGAGCCAATCCAAAGCCAGGAGCTAGGAGCTTCTCCCGGATCTCCCATGCGAGTGCAGGGTTCCAAGACTTTGGGCTGTCTTCCATTGCTTTCCCAGGCCACAAGCAGGGAGCTGGATGGGAAGCAGGACTGCTGGGATTAGAACCGGCACCCACATGGGATCCTGGCATGTTCAAGGCGAGGACTATCAGGCCAGAAAATTAAAAAAAAAAAATTAATGAATTTAAGAGCACAGAAAGTAAGTACTTTACTGTGGGAAGCTACACAGTTGGGTACAAGGTAAGCTGGACCCCCAACCTAGCTGTGCTTGTTCCTGTCACTATGTGGCTATTAACAAAACTTCCCTGAAGGCCTGGAATCTCCATTTTTTTCTCCCGCTTTTCATCATCTCTATTGCCACTTTTTTTTAAAACTTTTTTAGCTCAAGACTAGTCTTTTTTTTTTTTTTGACAATATTTACATAGTTAATTAGGGTAAAAAGATTCAAGGGCTATAGGAAAGTGGGTAAGATAATTATTTCCATATTGTTTCCTTCATGTTTAAAAGGGGGGTATTAAGGGAGAAGGCCCACCCATTTCCCACCATCCCCAGGTCCCAGATGTAGGGTATGCTCCGAGGTTCTTGCTCAAGTGGTTTTGATATTTCAACAGTTATGAATCGCTGCCAATCTTGCCACTCCAAGCATTATGAAGTCTTTGAAGAATCCACTGATTGACATAGTCCATCATAGAGTCTCTGTTTGCCCCGTATTTCACTGCCAACATATAGCTGAGATGGTTGGTTGACCAGTTCTGGCTTCTCTCTTTTCTTGGTTAGGGTTCTGAGTCCAGCATTTTGATTGGGGAGATCTCCAAAGAAACTTTGTCTGAGGTGTTCTCAAACCAGATTCTTGTATGTGCTAGCAAGTACAGGGCCCAGCACAGTCCATCGCCCTGATCAGCTGGTGGTTGCGATCGCTGGGTTGGTTCTGTTTTCAGCCCCGACTTCCACTGGAACCAATGGGTGTTGCAGTCCAGCCTGGTTCTGCCCAGCACATACTTGGCCCTTGCATAAACAAGTGGGAGCTGCAGCCTAGTTGGAGCGACCCACAATAACCCCCACCAGGCCCGCCCCCTACCCTGGTTTGCCAGTATGTGTAGCAGTAGTCCAGTCTGTCCCACACCCCATTCCACCCCAGCCCCTGTCCTAGTTTTCGTGCCCTCCCATGGAAGTGGTAACCCAAGAGAAAGGAGCCCACTATTTCCCTCCCAGGTCTCTCACTCCCAGATTGTGCACTTTCCAGGTGGTTCTGCAGTTTAACTTGACAGAACTAGCCCCCAGTGCCAGCTTCTGCCAGCTGATGCTGCAGCTAAGCCCAAACAACCCTCACCCACTCTAATTTTGTTTGCACCAGTAGGAATAATTGCCCAGCCTGGCTCTTCCCTGATCTAGTACACATGAGGCGTACAGGTGTTATAGCCCTGCTTAGTCTGGTCTGCCCCCATCCCAGCCCATGGTCTCCAGTGGGAGGCTACCAGCAAAAGAACCACCCCTTATTCCCCTGCCGGCTCTGCCCCCTCCCTTCCTTGTTCTCAACGCTTGCTGGTTGGGCGCTGCGGTCCCTTCTGGTACAGGCAACCTCACCTTGGCATTCCATATTGTGCACTGGTTTTTGTTGTGACCAAACCTGGCTCGACCCACACTGTTCTGGTGCTCGGATTTGCCAGTGGATGACGTGGACAGATTCAGCCTGGTCTTCCCCCGACCCCTGCCAAATGTATGCCAGTGGGTAACTTTCCATGGCCTGTTCTGTTTCCTATCATGTTTCTTGTGCTTACCTGCCGGGTCTGTGTCCTGCCAGAGGAGTTGCCCAGGCTCCTCCATCAGAAACTCTCCCAATGCCAGGTTTCTTGCTTACCAGTGGGTCCATGAGCCAGCCCTACTCAGTTCACCTGCTATCCTAGCAGGAACAGTGGCTTTTCCTGACTGGCCTTCAACCCAAACTGGTCCTTGCTGTTGGATGTTTCAGCCCAGCCATGGCTTGTCCATACCCACATATGGCTCACACATGGCTCAGTAGGGGTTTGAGACCTTGCCTAGTCCATCACACATCTATCCCGGTCCTCCAGGACACCAGAGCTCCCCAGGTGGCAGGTGGGCCCCGGACCTGCCCAGTCATGGAGACCTCCCCCCTTGGTGTACTCACCCCGAAGGGAGCAGCCCCTGGAGCCCAGGCAGGCCTGGGGACAGCTCACCACGTGCACATGGTGGCTGTCATCTGGGATCCAGGCATGAGATGCCCCATCCTGAGACCCACCAGCAGCTGGGGCCACTTTTTTTTTAAAATCAAGAAACAAAATGTTTGCATTTTAAAAATTGAAAAATATAGAAACAGTGAAGGAATGAAAATTATCTATGGATAATAGATACAAACATCAAGAGATCATGATTAAATTCATGTTTTCCAGCAGCCTTTTTTTTTTTTAAAATCTTTTTGTCTTTAAATTTAGTTGTGATGAGGTTGTGTGTTCCTGTATGTGTGCCTGCATACTTGCAACCTGTTTTTAAATAACTTTGTTGGGGGCTAGAATAATAACTCAACCGACTCATCCTCCACCTTGCAGGGCCAGCATTCCATATGGACACCAGCTCATGTCCTGGCTGTTCCACTTCCCATCCAGCTCTCTGCATATGGCCTGGAAAACAGCAGAACATGGCTCAAAGTCTTGGGACTCCATACCTGCATGAGAGACCTGAAGGAAGCTCTTGGCTCCTGGCTATCAGATCAGCTCAGCTCAGCTCTGGCTATCGTGGCTACTTCGGAAAGTGAATCAGCGCACAGAAGCTCTTTCTGCCTCTCCTCTCTGTAAACCTCGCCAGTCAGGCACATCACGTTAACCATGGCACGGCTCAGTTGGCGTGCATGCTGAAACAGTTGGGGATGTGCTGTGGGCTCTGTCAACATCTGGGAAGGGGGGATGCCTTTCGCCCCAGTTAATAGTTAACAATAACGTATCCCCCTCAAGGTTTCCAAACCTGGTGATTCTCACCTTGGCTACTAGTCATCAATTATACCTGTGACCACCAAAACTCTTCCCCGTTGCTCCCTGGCGTGCTGTGTTTAAACTTCCACGATAACAAGATCCTGCTTTTCACACCACTGATAATAAAAATTCGCAGAAGACACACGTCGGGGCTTCTTGTCCTGCTTCCCCACCCCCAACCCCCGCCCCCTCCTGGCTTCGCAAACTGAGAACTTGAGCCTGAATCTGTGTCTTTATTTTCCGCATCACTCACTGTTCCTGCTTCGGCCTGCGCTGACCCCCTGCCATGCTGGGCACAGCACAATATCCCTATAATCTTCAAAGGTAATATTGGATCATTTCAGTTTTTGTCTTAAAATGTCAGAATCAGCATGATTTTGCTGAAACATACTACTGAACCATGAAGAAGCAGATTATCCTGACAAATTACAGAGGGTCTTGGAGGAAAGTGAAAAACTGATTCTAAAGTTTACAGAAACCTTGAACTTGGGCAAGTGTTACTCTGGTGGGAGAAAAGCAACCAAAAGCTGGCAGGCATTCGGTCTGGCTAATGCCAGATTTGTGTCAACTACACAGTATGCCTGCATACTTGCTTTTTCTTCTTTTTCTTTTTAAAGACATGTGGGGAGGGCCTGGCATGGTAACCTAGCAACTAAGTCTTCGCCTTGCACACGTCGAGATCCCATATGGGCACCGATTCGTGTCATGGCTGCCCCACTTCCCATCCAGCTCTCTGTTTGTGGCCTGGGAAAGCAAACAAGGATGGCCCAAAGCCTTGGAACCCTGCTCCTGCATGGGAGACGAGGAAGAAGTTCCTGGCTCCTGGCTTTGGATCGGCTCAGTTCTGGCCATTGTAGCCACTTGGGGAGTGAATCAGCAGACAGAAGATCTTCATCTCTGTCTCTCTTCTCTGTATATCTGATTTTCTAATAAAAAAATTAATCTTTAAAAAACAAAAGGTATGTGGGGAAAGTAGAGAATGCCAGGTTGGGACATACCACCCTGGCCCCCAGGCAGATTATCCAAGGCAAGGGGTCTGGGGACATGTTGGAGCAGCAGAGGATGAGGGCATGTTTGACAAGGTAGGAATGACTTGTGGGATCCTCCACAGACCAGCCCACTACTCTCGGTAGACAAGGGAGGTGAAACTCGGTGGTTTAGAGGTGGGAGACCAGAGAGCATGCCTGGGTCAAAGCAAGACATTTCTCCATGTGGGAGACCTGGGCTGGGTTACATAGCACCACCCACCACCTACTGATACATGCAAAAACTGGGGCTGGGGGCATGTCTTGCTGGGCTAGGTTACAGTACCCACCTACAAGTGTTGGAACAGGGGGTAGGCTACCCTCAGGTTGGGTTGCAGCATCCACCAGAACAACAACAACAAAAAAAGAACCGGATTTGGGAGCAGGTTCTATAGGGGAATTATAGGTTTGCCTCTGTGGGACTGCAGCACCTGCTGTCTTGCATGAGAGATTGGGGTGGTGATGACTGAGTCAAGCTGGACCACAGAACTCACCTGACGGGAACTCATCTGACACCTGGGAGAACCAAGGCTGGGAGGAGGCTTGGCTAGGCCAGGCTGCAGCACCTGCTGGCACATGCAAAGACCAGGACTGAGGGCAGACCATGCCAAGCATGGCCACAGCACACAATGGCATGCATGAGATCTGGGCCTGGGAGCAGGCTTGATAGGAGAACTTGAGGAACTCCCCTACTAGGTCATAGCTCCCAGGGAGCACAAGAGCTGGGGTGTGAGGCCAGCCAGGGCAGCCCAGATTGCAGCAGTGAGCATTTGTGTGAGCCAAGTCTGGAGACAGATGGGACTGAACCAGGCTGTAGCACCCACTGACATGCATGAGAGCCAGGACAGGTAGTAGGCCACACCTGCGCGGACTTGGCTATAAAACCCACCAACGAGATCTGAGACTAGCCAGACTGAATCAAAGCACCTACCAGCAAGCATAGGATCTGGGAATGGGCTTGGTAGGGAAAATTTGAGGACTCTGCTACTGGATTCAGCTCTCACTGGGGCTGTAGGTGGACTCGGCTGGGTGAGGCTCCAGCACCTGCTGGCATTCCTGAGAGTCACAATGCTTGTGGAACAGGCCAGACTAGGCCGCAGCACCAGCAAGTCATAAGAGAGCCACGTTGGGGGTAGGCTGCAGCACCCACCAGTGAAAGGCAGAATGGGTGCAGACCAGTTGGGCTAGGTTGCAGTACCTGCCAGTGAGCTGCAGAACTGGGGACCAGCATAGACACACACAGGTGAGGACAGCAAGCTCTTCTAGGCCAGCAGAGGACAGCGAGTGCAAAACAGGTTGGACAATTCTCTTGCCCAAACTTTGCAGCAAGTGTCTGCATCTGTGGCTGCGCTAAGGTAGACTTGGTCAGCCAACAGACCCTGGAAAGATTTTTCTCAACCCTGGTGCAACCAAGCAGGTGATGTCTCAGAACTATCAAAACCATTTAATTACCACCCTCAGAACACTCCTCCCCACTTCAGGGTCACTAAGACGTCATCAAATGACCGTCCCCCATCCCCAGGTGCCGATGTAGTTTGGCAGCAAGGAGCAGTCCTCTCCCCTTCCCCCAGCCCCTTCCTTTGGACTGGGAGAATAAGAGAAAAAAACCAAAAAGCTCAGAAAAGGAAATTCAGAAAGAAAGGAAGAAATGAAGGAGGCTAAAATTATGGAAGCTAAATAGAAATAGTAACAAAATAAAATGTACGCAGGAAAGCTCCAGGGCTAGTGTCTAGAAATCAAAACTATTCATAATAAAAACAACGTATATGTGTGTAGGGACGAACAAATCCACCCATGGAATATAGTATATCGCTGGTGCACAGAAATTTGAAATTTTCCCATGCTGGAACTGCGGTCCCCGAGGAAAGCAAGCATTCCAACTCACTACTGTAGCATCCTTTGACATCTACAGGAAACACGTAAACTGGCCCCAGAGCAGAGTGAATAAAGATTCATTCTAAATGAATCAAAGACATAACAATAAAAGCAGACTCTTAAAAACTCTTCAGAAGACACCTTCACGCAAGTCCTCTTGTAATACGCTTGAACACTTCTCTATTCACTTACGCCGGAGCTCACTGCATGGAAACCCATCTAACTTCACCAGGTCCTTCCCGGTTGTACTGCACGTGGCTGTTGGAGCTTAAAATCCCAGAAGCAGAGCCTGAGGCTTCTAAAGCCCTTGCATTGTTGCCAACACTTAGGATTATCTAACTTTAAAAAAAAAGTTCTGGTATTTGAAGTATCACTTCATTGTCTTAACTTACAGAAACGTCCCAATTATTTTAGTTTGTCCCTTGTGAATTTCCTATGCCTACCTTTTGTCCATCTCCCTATCCAGTTTCTTGCCATACCCTCATTCATGTTCCATGAGTTTCTCATAGTCACCATTTAAGTCATTTGCAATAATTACAAAGAATATTTGGGGGATGGGGCTGGCACTGAGGCGTAGCATGTTAAGCTGCTCCTTGTCACCAGGATTCCAGCAGGGTGCCAATTTGTGTCCCGGATGTTCCATTTCCGATCTAGCTCCCTGCTAACAGCCTGGGAAAGCAGCAGAGGATGAGTCGGGTCCTTGGGCTCCTGCACCCGCACGGGAGACCTAAATGAAGCTCCTGGGTTCAACCTGTTCTAGCTCCGGCTGTTGTAGCCATCGGAGAGTGAAGCAGTGAATGAAGATTCTCTCTCTGCTTCGCCTTCTCCCACGCTCACTCTGCCTTTCAAATAAATAATAAACAGATCTTTTTACAATTGTCTCAGGTTCTCAACTTATTGCTAGGTTTGTCTATGAAATGGTTTTATTTTTTTAAGATTTTTAAATTTTATTTTTATTGGAAAGGCGGATATACAGAGAGGAGAGACAGAGAGGAAGATCTTCCGTCCGATGATTCACTCCCCAGGCAGCTGCAACGGCTGGAGCTGAGCCAATCCGAAGCCAGGAGCCTCTTCCGGGTCTCCCACATGGGTGCAGGGTCCCAAAGCTTTGGGCCGTCCTCAACTGCTTTCCCAGGCCACAGGCAGGGAACTGGATGGGAAGCGGGGCTGCTGGGATTAGAACCAGCGCCCATATGGGATCCTGGGCATGCAAGGCGAGGACCTTAACCACTGAGCCATCGTGCCGGGCCCTATAAAATGTTTTTAACAAAGTTTATTTTTTCATTTTATTTGAAAAATAAAGAAACAGCTCCCATACAATGGTTCACTGCTCAAAAACCTGCAACAAGTTACCGCTGGGCCAAGCTGCCGTCAGGAGCCTGGCACTCCATCCGATCAGCTGTGGTGGCAGCGACCCAGCCACTCAGCTGTCCCCTGCTCCCACCTGGAGTGTACACCGGCAGTAAGATTCATTGAAAGCCGAGTAGCTGGGACTCAACCCTGGCACTGTAACACAGACTCTGGGTTCCCAAGCAGCAACTTCATAACTGTACCAGATGCCTGGCCCGGAATAAACATTCTTAATGTTTAAGTGACCAGATCTGAAGACTCGTTCTTCTGAGAGCTGCCTTTAGCCTGCGTTGCTCACAGCCTGCTCATCTTCTTGCTGATCCTGGGGATCCTTCATACTTGGTGCACCTTGTCAGAGCGTGCTGTGATCCTGTGGGTCTTAACCCCCTCTCATGCCATGCCTGACTGAGCACGCCCCTGTGCCCAGCCAAGGTTGAGCCTGAGAGGTCCCAAGCATGTCCTGCCACGCCCTGCCCAAGTTGGAGGTGATTTCCAGGGGAGGCTGGCAGAAGCGCAGACTGTAACTGAGACACCCACTTTGTCCAGTGGGAACACCCACGCTTCCTTTCAGTCTCTTCTCTGCTTCCTGTCATCCGAGGCTCTTCCCGGGGACTCTGTTTCTCTGCATTCTCCTGTTTTCCTGTTGCCAGCAAGTTCTTCTACGCAGGGGGAAGGCAGCTGTCAGCAACAGTTACAGCTTCGCTTGGCAAGGACAACGGGAAAAACCGACCTTCCCACAGATTCAGCAGAAAAGTGGAGCACTGGCGTGGCTCCTGCTGGACCACCTGCCTGTCTCCTAGAAAGACTTTGCCCTAAAAGAAATGAGAAACCTTCCAAGGCAGAATAAAACTCCAATCACCATGGGAGGCTCCTCCTTTGCAAGTGATAGCAGCATGCCACTGCCGTGAGCTGACTGGTCTGGGTACCCGGATGGGAGAGGGCCAAAAGAACAGAATGGGAGGAGATTCTGGCTGGGGACAGGCGGAGCTCCGTCCTGACTGGGTGTGGTGGGATGGCAACTGATGGTCTGATGTTAGGGCTTGCAGCCCTTGCCAGCCCATCATGCCAACTCCCCCAACGGTCCTGGGACCAGTGAGAGCCAGGCTGCGAATGGTGAGCTGATCCCAGCTGCAGAGCCATTTCTTGTTAGCTCAAATGCCTTTACTTGATTAAACCTGGCAAAAATGACACGTGTCCTTGTGATGTGGGCTACATGAAATCATTCAGATACTGCACATGGGCCAGGGCCTGGCATGAAGAAAGACCTCAGTGTTAATTATTACAAGTAAACTGTTTGTTGAGTGAAAAAGTGAACGTAGGGTCCCTGGACCCCTACATTGGGACTCTGAGCGGGTTCCCTCCCAGACAGAAAGCCTGGGGTACAGAGTGGGAATTTTGGTCCTTGATAATCAATATTGCTGAAATCCTTTCTCTTCTTAGAGCTGAAAAGCGGAAATAAACGCAAGCTGCTGATGGTTGGTCTGTGTTAAGTCAGAACCCTTGAGCTGCTCCAGGGGCCAAAGGTGCAAAATGGAGTTGGTGAGGAGTGCCAGGAGTTCTCATGCCACATCATTCCAGATCCCCCACCCAGGCTCACTGCACACATGTGATCTCATTCAATCCTCACAGTGTCTCTGCAAGTGGACCCATTTCTCAGATGAGGAAGGTGAGTGGTGTGACCCACCCAAGCTCCCTGGGCTAAGAAACAAGGGAACCAGAATTCCAACCAGGCCTACTTGACACCAAATTTCTTGTTCTCCCGTGTTCGGGGCTGTGCCCCCACCATGGACACGACAAAAGGAGGCCATGAAGGACAAATGACTTGCCAAAGGCGGTGTACATGGCACGTGGTGAAGCCAAGATGCAAACTCGATTGTCACCGCCAACCCAGAATCCACAGGCGAGGGAGGCACGCGTTCAGTCTCAGTGGAGAAGCTCATGCCCAGGATGCTCCCTGACTCCAGCATCCTGCTGAGGATGGACAGCAGAGACCCCCAAGTAATGGGCTTCCTCTGCCCACGTGGGATGCCTAGACTGGGTTCTGTGTCTTCTCCCAGTCACTGTGGACACCTAGGGAGTGGATGCACAGCTGGAGTGCTCTGATTCTTTCTACTCCAGCCTCCCAAAGCTTCCTTCCAGCTGCGATACTTTGGATTCTGGGTAAGATGAAAAAGTTCCTCAGTTGTAGGACATTGTGACCCTAGAAGGTCAGCCAGCACAGGATTACAATTGATAGGATAATATTTGTATGAAAACAACTGAGTGGGTACCATTCCTATAGTTAAATGGATATCATTTGTATGAGAACAGCTGAGTGGACAGCATGTGAATGAGAACACTTGGTGGGATATACAAAACAAAAGAGTTCCAAACAAAAGTATAGAAACAGTTGATGGGTTTGTTGATAAGCTCAATACCTCCTCCCTTACCCTATGTGACCCTATCTGACCATCAGTCAGAGTCCACGCGTGTTATTATCTGCTCCATGTACCAAGCCCATCGCTGCAGGACAGCAATACTCAGCTGTATTGCTCTTCCTCCTAACTCCTGACTCTGGGGCTCAATGTGGCTGCTTCAGCATGGCCTTTTCAGCCTTGCCCCCTCCCTAAGGGAAGGAGAGAAAAAGTCACTCAACAGACCAGAAGCAGAGTTGTGGATCCTGGGAGGGTGGCCCTCAGAGAACTTAGGCGGATTCCTGGTGTGTACACAGCTCTTGGAGAGCTGGACAGAGAGCGGCCTATGAGAGTCAGAGGGACAAAGGAGGGACAAAGAAAATGGGACTTGCAAGGCAAGTGGGAACAGCATGGGACATTTTCTTTCTCTTTTTTTTAAATAAATATTTACTTATTTTTCCTCTATGTGTCAATTGATTTTTTTTTCATGTGCACATTTAAGGATCTTTTCCTCATTTTCAACTGAAGAGAGCTTTGTTATCATGTGTCGTGGTGAAGATTACTTTTGGTTAACTCTGTTGGGAGTTCTCTGCCCCTCCTGTATTCTGTTTCTCAATTCTTTCTCCAGGTTAGAGAAGTTTTCTTTTATTATTTCATTGAATACACTTTTAAGGCCAGCTTCTCTTTCTGTGTCTTTCGGAACTCCTATAACTTTTACCTTTGGCCTTTCAATAGTATATCTTAACTTGAATGCTTTTGTTGTTGTTGTTGTTGTTGTTTTAGCTTGACCCAGCTCTGCTTCCAGCTTTTTGTTTCCCCATTGTGTCAAGAAACACCTTCTAATTCTGAGATTCTTTCTTCTGCCTCATCCATTCTACTAGTATTGAGTCTTTCCACTGAATTTTTAATTTGTTCCATTGTGTTCTTCATTTCCAATAATTCTGTTTGATTTTGTTTCAGTACTGCTATTTCCTGTGTGACATATTTCTTAAACTCCTTGAATTTATGTGCTTCTCATTGTTGATCAGAAGCTTTAAAATTAGTTTTCTGGGGCCCGGTGCGGTGGCACGGTGGTTAAGGTCTTCGCCTTGCACGCCTGGGATCCCATATGGACGCTGGTTCTAATCCTGGCAGCCCCGCTTCCCTTCCAGCTCCCTGCCTGTGGCCCGGGAAAGCAGTCGAGGACGGCCCAAAGCTTTGGGACCCTGCACCCACGTGGGAGACCCGGACGAGGCTCCTGGCTTCAGATCGGCATAGCATCGGCAGTTGCGCTCACTTGGGGAATGAATCATTGGACGGAAGATCTTCCTCTCTGTCTCTCCCCTCTGTATATCTGCCTTTCCAATAAAAATAAAATAAATCCTAAAAAAAAATTAGTTTTCTGAATTCTGTACCCCCCATTTTATCAATGTCTTCCTCAGTTAACTCAGAAGTTAGGAAAGGGTTTTGCTTCTTTGCAGGGGAGTCCTCAGTAATATTCATTGTGCTTTTGTCTCTTCTTTTGCTCTTGGTCATTGTACTTCTGGTTAGCAGAGTCTTCTTCTTGGGGCAGGTTTTAAGCTGTGTCACCCACAGGTCTACAATGCGATTTTACTTACTGTGGTTGGCACATGGCTCTTTATCACTTGTGCCACTCCCTCCAGTGAGTTCCAGGTTTGGATTCTCATGTTAAACTTCCACCATGGTCTCCGTATGCCCAGCTCCTGGCTCACCACTCTCCACCTCCTGTGACACTGTGCTGAGGCTGCACCGTTGTCTACACAAGCTTTCTCCACTTCAGGTTCAAGCATTAGGGAGACACCAGGTGTCCTAAATAACTGGGTTGTTGGTGGTGCTGATCTTCCTATAACCTGCCAGCTGTTAGGACTAAAGGCCATCTGGACCTATTCTGACCCGTAGGATGCCAAAGTAAGTATTATTTTCCCTGTGGGATCTAGGCAATGCATTGAGCTAGAAGTGAGTTCACTCCCAGCCTAACACATGTACAGCTCAATGCTGTCCCTCTAGTCTCACAGCCTTTGTTACGCTGTGCAAGGAATGGCCATTAGACTCACAGGAGATCTCTCACAGGAAACTCTACAGGCCAGAAGAGAATGGAATGACATATTCCAGATTCTAAAAGGAAAAAATTGTCAGCCCAGAATAACATAACCAGTAAAGTTTTCCTTTGTCTTTGAAAATGAAATAAAATTCTCCCACAATAAAGAAAAGCTCAGACCTTCCCTACAAATGATACTTCAAGATGTTCTCTTGACAGAGAAGAGGAATAGCGTCCACCAAAACCAAAGGCAAATGTGAAGAAATAATGTGTTATTTCATCCCAGTGAAATAACAACAGAAAACTAAATCAATGAACAACCCATTGCTAAGATGACAGGACAAAATTACCACCTATTCATATTAACTGTGAATGCAAATGGATTAAACCATCAGTCAAACATCAAATTAATAGACTGGATTAAAAAACAAAACCCATCTATCTGTTACCTACAGGAGACACATCTCACCAACAAAGATCAGCGAAAACTATATTTCATGGATTTTGATATTTTT
Source organism: Ochotona curzoniae (assembly GCF_017591425.1). Taxonomy (NCBI): domain Eukaryota; kingdom Metazoa; phylum Chordata; class Mammalia; order Lagomorpha; family Ochotonidae; genus Ochotona; species Ochotona curzoniae. The sequence goes on from NW_024466964.1 coordinate 293,323, forward strand.
GTTTTTAATTGACATTTTCTCATATTAAATTCTTTACTGGAGAATCAAAATGGTGGAATAGGGTAAGGACACCTTTAAACAGATAGAGAAACATTTAATCAGGATGAAGCAGAGAGGACACATTCCAGGAAATAGGAGAGGACAGAACAACAGCAGAGGGGTACCTGGAGACTGACAGACACAGGAAAGCAGTGGATACAACGGTGTGGCATTGCAGTGACTGATACTCCAGCGGCATTCAGCTAACGGGCGATCTGAACTCCACTGGCAGCCGGAACTCCACCAGCAACCAGGTGGGAAGGGACTTTCACTGGGAGCTTGGGAGGTGAACCTAGACAAAGAACCGTCCATCCTGCTGGACTGATTGATTTGACCAGGAGCAGAGACAGAGCAGCAGATCACAGACAGGCAGTGTGAGAACAGCATGGATTTCACAGCCCAGTCAGCCCCCTAGAGCCAAATTGGGCGCCATTTTGCCTAAGGAGGCAAAGGCAAGGGAAAGGACTGAGCATACACTGAGCTGGGAGTGAACTCATTTCTGACTCAGTGAACTGCAGCAACGTGGCATTCTACAGGTTCCACCCAAGACAGGTCTGGGTAGCCCTCAGATCTGATGGCCAGCAGATCAAGAACTCTAGTAGTGGTACGTCAGGCACCATTTTGTACACTGTGGCAAAAGCTTTAGGACTGCAGGGGACAACAGTGAACTGCGCATGTGCTGAACTCGTGAGAACTCACTGAGTTCAGTGGATTGCACTGGTCCGCAGGAAAATAATACCAACTGTGGCATTGTACAGGTCAAAATAGGTCCGTGTGGCACCCAGACCTAACGTCCAACAGGTTCCGGCAAGATCAGCACCAACAACAACCTAGCTATATAGGACACCTGGTGTCTCTCTAATCCTGGGACCTGCTCCAACAAAAAGTGGAAGAAAGGTTGCAGCAACAACATCCAGGAGGGGCACAGAACTCCCAACAGGCTTGACCAAAAGATATCTTCACCAAGACACATGATCATCAAGCTCTCTTCAATCAAACATAAGGAAAAGATCCTTAAATGTGCACGTGAAAAAAATCAGTTGACACATAGAGGAATGCCAATTAAACTCACAGGAGATCTCTCACAGGAAACTCTACAGGCTACAAGAGAATGGAATGACATAGTCCAGATTCTAAAAGGAAAAAATTGTCGGCCTAGGATAACATCCCGCAAAGCTTTCTTTTGTCTTTGAAAATGAAATAAAATTTTTCCATAGCAAAGAAAAGCTAAAAGAATTTGCCTCTTCCAAACCTGCCCTACAAATGATACTTCAAGATGTTCTCTTGACAGAGAAGAGGAATAGCACCAAACAAAACCAAAGGCAAACGGGAAGAACATCCCAGTAAAATGACAACAGAAAACTAAACCAATGAACAACCCATTCCTAAAATGACAGGACCAAAGTACCACCCATACATATTAACCCTGAATGTAAATGGCTTAAACTCAATCAAATGTCATAGATTAGTAAACTGGATTAAAAAACAAAATTCATCGTTTGTTGTCTAGAAGAGACACATTTTACCAACAAAAATCAGCGGAAACTATATTGCATGGGATTTGATGTTTTCGGTTAGTTTCATCTCTTCAAAACACTTTCTTCTGATTAAATCATTCAATGACTCATAGATCATAGAGTAGCATCATTTTCTTCAAGAAGGTTCTTGATTTTCGTTTCTTCAGCTACACGTTAGTCATTTAGTAGCATGTTATTTAACTTCAGGGTGTTGTTAACTTGTTTTTTCCTGCTGTTGTTGATTTTGTATTGTGGCTTTTCACTTAGAGGATATATAGTAACTGTGTAATGGAGACGATCATATCTACATGTGAGGATACAATGCAGTATGCATCTCTACTTCCTGATCAAAGATGGACTCCCCATGAAACTGTTAACTATATGTTAACAATAGGATGCTGGACTCTCTGCCATTGCCCATGCCCACAATGATGGACTTATGACTGTTTATGAAGAACTACACTATTGCAATAATATAAAGAAATCAGCGGAGAGCAGGGGTTTGGGAAAGGTGTAAGGGAAATCCCAGAACCTATGGAACTGTATCATAAAATAGTAACAAAATGGGAAAAAAAATTTTTTTTATTAGAAAGGTAGTTTTACAAAGACAGAAAGCTCTTCCATCCTCAGCTTCACTCCCCAAATGACCACAACTGCCAAAACTGAGCCAATCCGAAGCCAGGAGCCTCCTCGGGGTCTCCCACATGAGTGCAGGGTTCCAAGGATGTGGGCCAGCCTTGTCTGCTTTCCCAGGCCGCAAGAAGGAAGCTGGATGGGAAGTGGAGCATCTGGGATAGGAATCAGCAGTGATATGGGATCCCTTTGCTTGGAAGGTAAGGATTAACCAATTGTGTCCTCCCCAGAATGGGAGATTTTCAACAAAGCAAATTTTTTGTACAATGGAAGGCAGAAACAAGGCCTGGGAGCAGGCCAGCAGGGGCACCTGCACTGGTCCCAAGTCCCTGTCACGTGAGTTTTAGCCTTCTTCCTGAGTTTTAGCCTTTTTCCTAGAGGGCAGCTTAGAGAAACCCTGCCCTGCACCTGTGTGCAACACTGTCGGGGGAGAACTCCCACATCCAGAAAGCCCCTCCCTCAATGCTCCCAGAATAGGGAGGAAGAGACGCAGGCACGCATTACATGTCCACAAAACTTTCCGACATCCCACCTGGCCCGAGCGGCGCATTCTCCAAGCTGGCTTTCCACTCCCTCTGTGCCCCGACACCGGCGCCACGAGCATGGCATCCACCCCTCCAACCTCCTGCCCGCTCAATCGGACTTGGGCCTCGCCCTCTCACCCTCCACGCCGAGCTCCATCAACCTGAGAGCCAGAGAGAGGCGGTCGCCCAGCAGGAGGACGGAAGGTGGCCTAAAAGCACGCGCGGGCGCAGCCATTGCCTCCGTGCGGGACGCGCTGCCGGGGCTCCCCTCCACGCCCTTATGAAGTGGGCGGCTCCTCTCCCTGGCCAGCGCCGGCCCTCATCCCTCCAGCCCTCGGACACACCCCGAGGGAGGAGCCACCCGCCCAGTTTGCCGGTATATCCCCGACCGGCCCAGCCCTCTGCTCTCTGCGCCTGCACCTACCGACCCGCGGACAGACATGGCCCGGGAGCCTCGGTCCGGCGCGCTGGAGCCGGAGTACCTTCAGCGGCTGCTGCTCTGCTCCCTGGAGGCCAAGAAGTCGGCCTATTGCCCCTACAGTCGCTTCCCCGTGGGCGCGGCCCTGCTCACCCGCGACGGGAGGATCTTCTCGGGTAAGGGCGGGAGCCTCGGGGTCCCTTCTCTCTGGCAGCCTGCGTGAGGGAGGGGGACAGGCGGCGACGCACAGAAAGGCTCATCGCGCTGGGAAACTCGATCCGGGCACCAGTGATTCTAAGAAGACTGGGACAGCCAGGAGGTTTGCAGGGAAGCAGAAAGGGGCATACTGGTGTGCTGGGAGAGGGGATTAATAGCTTGGCAACCTGCTCTGTGAAAGGCTCCTGGTTAAGGCTCCCACACAGCAAGTCCTAACCTCCAACCCCTGACCTAGGTGTTAGACCCATTTTTAGATGAACAAACTGAGGCCCATAGAGGGCATATGACAAGGTCAAGGTCTTGCTTTCAACCTTGCTAGGGGATGACAAAAGGGGATGCAGGTGGGTCCTGCCGAAAGGGTCCATGGGGTCAGCAGTGAGTGACAGGCTGGGAAGGTGGCGGGGAGGACTAGCTGGGCTGCTGCTGAGCCACTGAACTCCTTTCCTATGGCTGGCTGGTTTGGAAGAACACCAAAAGTCAAATTTGTTTGGCTAAGCTGGGGACATTGTCGTTCAGGCTATCCAGGACATGCCATGGTGGGGAAGGGGAGAGAGCGCATCTGCAAGGGCTCCGGTGGTGGTCATGTCTAGTGTGTTGATATTTTGCCTGGTGGCCTGGGTCTCCAGCACCTTCAATCAGGAAAAGTAACTTTGCCTGAGGGATCCCCCGGGAGAGGAAGGGAATTGCTGTGGGAGTTAACCCTTACAGACTATCCCCGCTGGGCTTCTGCCAGGCTATGAACCTGCCTCCCCCAGCCTTGTCCCAGCAGGGGCTGTGGCTTGAATCTTTGCACTTTTGAGCTCTTAGTGCTGCAAAGCACCTCCCTGGTTCCATCAGGTGCCTCAAGACTTGCTGAGGGGCGCTGAGTGTAGTGAGGAGGCAGTGGGGCCCAGTGGTAGCAGTTGCAATGGTTGTGCTATTCTATTTCTTGGGGAGGTGGGAGGGAGGGCCGCGTAGTGTGACTCTTCTTGACTGCTTTTCCAGCATCAAAAGATTAGTGTCCTGTGGGGACAGAGAGCTGGTCGACAGCCCCCAAAACAGGAGTCCGACATTCCAACAAGCTCTGGTCTTTTCTTTCTTGAAAAGCTGATTTAAAATAAGGCTAAACCTTATACCTGTTAACCACGGGGATCCCTGCAAGAGATGTCTAGGGGAACGGCTTTGTGGCGTCACTGAGGAAGCTGCAGGGGTGCCTGACCCAGCTGGCCGAGGAAGTGAGCCAGCAGATGGAGGGGCCCCCCACACACTCCCATTCCTCTCTTCCGTAACTCTGGTTTTCCAATAAATAGATAAATAAAAAGGCAGCCCAGCTCAGGTGCTGCATATTCTCCTGTTGCTCCTTCAGCAGCCAGTATACTGTGTGCCAGGAGCCAGGGCTATCAGCATGGCAGGGGGCAGGGACCCCTTGCCTTGCCCAGGCCATGTAGCTCCAGGTTAAGCCGAGATGAGCAGGAACATGGCCTACGCTGATGGCAGGAAAGGGCCTGGCATCGTCCATACAGGATTGTGCCATGAGGGCTTAGGGAGGCTCAGGGTTGGAGGCTCCTGGGTTTGACTCCTGGCACTGCTGTTCTGTTCCCTTCCGCCTTCTGGTCCTCACCTATCTCCTGTCAGGGTTGCTGTGGGTGGGGTTGCCTGGACTGGCAACCCTGGCCTGGTGTGTCATCATCGCATGGCTGGATGCGAGATTTGGAATTAATCCGCTTTTTGTCATTGTAAGAAAGTAATAAGGAAGGAGCTTCTTGGGAAGAGGAGGTTTCTTCTGACAGTATCTGTCAGGTGGAGACAGGCAGTGACCGTGAAGGTGCCAAGGAGGTGTGCCAGGAGGCAGGGAGGGAAGCCAGACCAAGCTTACCTCAGAGGCCACACCCTAGGGACCTAGTGTCCACCCCCAGGACCTTCCTCCAACCCCACCAGGGTTATGTCAATCTCCACCTAACCCGCAAGCCATTGGCGTTCATCATCAGCCATCTCGATGAGGCTGGGGGCTTCAAACATCTGTGTGAGTTTGGGGAGCCAGGTCTGGCTCGGTCTGCACAGGCTTCAAGTGGGTGAGTGCTCACAAGGTGTTTTATCCATGTTGGCTGCACCCCTCATTGCTGCCTGGAGACTTTTGGAGGCCCAGCATCAGATTGAATGACGTGGGAAGCAGGGAGTCAGGGCATGGTGCTAAGAGTGATGTGAGGATGGCACGTGGGGACCGTTAAGAAATCAAGGAGGACTGTGGCTGGCGGAACAGCGTCAAGGGTCACCACCTGCCCGTGATGTCGGCACATTCCTGGCCCATTACCACTGCTTGGTTAAGGCCCATTGAATGCATGGATGGATGCAAGTGGAACAGAGAAAGGAGATACGGTTCCTGGAGCAAGGGACAAGGCTTGGGATGGAAGGCATGAAGGGGGCGGGCTCCAGGGTCTGCAGCCACGTGTCCCAGGGCATGACAGCACCTGGCTGAAAGCAAGAAACTGTGTCGTGAGGAGCTCAAAGTACCGCATGAATCCCTAAAACGGGTCGAACACTCAGGGAGCCCCATGTGTAGAGACCAGCTCCTAATCCTGCCGCCTCCCGGGGTAAGGGAGATGAGGCTTGTCCCACACACACACACTAGCCAGAAATGACAGGATCCCACCAAAGCGGGAACAGGTTAGGGAGGATCCTGGCTGGGGCAGCCGGATGTGGAGCCTTCCTTTACCTCTGGGTTCTGCTGGCTTCTTCCTCTTACCCTGCAGGCCAGCTCTGTCTGGGTATCAGGGAGCATGACTTCACAGCCCCTGAGAAAATTATTCCCCACCAAACCCACATGGAAAAATTGCAGGGAAGAGCTCTGATTAGTCCATCTTCCGTTACAGGCATGTTTCCGGGCCAATCGCGGTTGTCCTGATGGGGTACTGTGATTGGGCCAGTTGACCAGCACATCTGACCTCAGCAGACTCCTCCTATAGGCAGAGCTCCTGCAGCTCCTGAGCAGGCTAGGGGAGGCCCGGCCTGTTCTGCCCCTGGCTGCAGCTGTGCTTAGAGGGAGTGGAAACAAACAGAAGAGTTGAGCTTCCCTAGACAGAAGGTGAGGGCAGCTGCAAAAGAGAACGGTCTATGGCAGTAAGATGGGGGGTGGCACTTAAAGGCAGCTGATACGGCAATGACCGCGGGCAGAAATGACACGGCCGGATCTCTGAGCTGAGTTCAAAGGTGCTGGTGGCACAGGTGTGCCCAGTCACAGCCTGATAGCTACCCTCATTTTCCCTCTGTTCCTGCCCAGCGTGGCCAGGTCCTGGTGCCAGTCACAGATGGGCCACCCAGGATGATAATTAAAACCTATGACAGACTGCCAGCTTTGGGGGAGAGATGGGGGCAGTGCAGAGAGGGAAGGAGCAAAACAGTAAGGGCTCCTGGGAGCAGATGAGGACACCGGGATGGGGCGAGAAGGACAGGAAAGCAGCAAGAGTGTGCCGGGGAAGGAGTGGCTGCCCGGGCCTACCCAGGCCAGAGGCTGTTTGTAGACAGCCCCTTGGCACATGGGTACAGTGGAGGGTCCATGTGTGGAACCATCCCGAGCCTGGGACATGCTGCCGAAAGGGCCCGGAAAGAGTCGAGGGCAGTGAAGGTGGCTGTTCCAAACTGGACAGGCACCTCCCCCGAGGGGGGGTGTAGTCCCTGCGGCAGCCCCTGACCTTGGGGCAGTGGTTTCGCTCCCTTCTCTCACGCTTTGCACTTGCCGTTCGGGGCAGGGGGAGAGGGGAGAAGGTCGCAGTACTGGACCAGCTCTGGTCACATGAAAGAGACACTGCAAGTTGGCCCACTTCCTGACTGACTTCCTGTTGAAAGTATTACAACCGTTCAATAGATTCTGTGTACATCTCCACCCCACCACCTTGCTCCCAGACTCCCCATTCCTGGCCTCCTTTCTCTGACTGGAAGCACCTCCCCAGAGCAGGAGACCCCTCATTCCTCCCCTCTCCCCCACTCCCGTGTTGCCCCTCCAAGCTGGCTCCTTGTAAAGCTGAGCTCTGCTGAGACCTCTGACTGCCCTCACGGGCCTGTGCAGGGGTGTCTGGCAGGGGCATGGGGCTGAAGGCCGTGCAGGGGCTGCAGGGGCTGCGGGGGCACACGTGGGGCCCTCCCCTAGTCTGGAGACTTGCCAACGTGACCCCAGATCCCAGGCCTCAGCCATTGCACGTCAGCACGAGGATTCCTGGACTCCCATCCCGAACCGCTGCATCGAGTTGGGGGCTGCAGGGGTGGGGCTCCTCTCTGTCTCAGAGTGTGGAAATCACTCGCCACGCAGGAGAACTTTCCTTGCCCATACTGATGCCATCCCGCCCCAGCTCTGCCCAAATCACCAAACCCTTCAAAACAGCCTCCTGGAAACACCTCAGAGCACAAGAGCAGGGTATGCGGCCCGGCTCATTGCCACCAGCCTCCATTTTTCCACTCTGTAAAATGGGTCTAGGATGGTGTCTGGATTGAGTCTCAGAATGCAGGCATGGTGCTCCCCAGGGCTGCCTGCAGGATAGAAACCTGGTTCAAGGTCGTGATTCCTGCTGCGAGTGTCCTCATCCTGGGAAGGGTAGTCCAGGCTTGTGCTTGTGGATCCCACCCAGCCGGTCCAGCATCCCGCATGCATTTCAGAGTCAGTGTAGGCAGCCCCGGGAGCGAGCAGGGCTCCTCCACGGGGCCTGTGACCCAGGGAGGCAGAGCCCAACGGTCTGGTCTGGTCGTCCGTGATTACAGCACACGGCCACACACTTCCTTTTCTCCTCGAGCAAGGCCAAAACGTTACACTTGCACTTTCTAGCCACCCTAGTTGGCACCTCAGGCTGGAGCGCTGAAGTGAGCAATGCCCCTTGTCTAGTCAGAGGGCAGCACCTTGATTTCCTCAGGACGCTCTTCTCAAAGAGTGCCTTTTTAGACAGAGTAATCGGGGAGGGCTTCTCTGAGGAGGTGACATTTGCGCTCAGGCCTAAGTGAGCTGTGTACAGACAGGGTATCGAGGGATGAGGTTACTTGGACATCGTAATTGGTTTTACCATCGGTCGTGGACTCCAATGACAGGTCACTCCATAAAAGGCATCCATTTCCCCATGAGCAGAGCCGAGAAGATTGGTTTTCTATACAAAGAAAGGATGGAGAAAAGCAGCCACAAAGAACAAATATTAGCAGTTGAAGGTCCCTCTCCTTGTGAGGTGGGGGCAGGGAGGCAGGTGCCAGAGAAGTGACTGCTCAGTCCTGGTGACTGTGCAAACCACTGCACGGGCCAGCTGAGCACGAGCCCAGCGAGGCTGCTGTCTCAGGGGAACTCGGCCGTTTCCTTTTAGCTTGCAAGTTGAGATAACAACTTGGCTTTGATTTCAGCGGAGCTTTAGCTTGAGTCTGCTAGGGGCCCAGCGCCAAGTCCAAAACAGCAGCTTGTTACAGAGGAGAGAACTCTGAGCAGTGCAAAGGTCCTGAGGCAGGAGTGCACTCCGCGTCCTTGGAGAGTGGCTGGCGGGACGGTGGGTCTGGAGGACTGAAGAAAGGGATGGTCGGAAGTAGGCAGGTTGGCGCCAGATCGTGGAGGGCCCTGGTGGCTGTGAGAAAAGGCAGGACCGGCCACACAGGCCTTGCAGCGCAAGGGCCTCAGCTTGCACGCAGTCCGTGAGGACGCACTGTGGGGGAAGGGAGGCTGGTGTCGTGGTGCAGGAAGTGAGCTGTCACCTGATATAGTAGCATTCGAGTTCCCGGTCCTGGCTGCTCCACTCCCCACCCAGCGCCCTGCTAGTGCACCTAGGAAGGCAGCAGAAGACGGCATGAGTATTGAGGTCTCCCACACGAGGGTCCTGATTTCTGGAAGCTCTCGCTCTCCATCTGACTCTTTGCCTTTCTCCTGACCTGTCACTCTGCCATTCACAACCACAAATAAATCTTTAAAGAAAGCAGTGACAGTAACAGAGAGCTGCCGAGCTGCCGTGCCGGGCTCTGTGCTGGAGTCTTCCCCGAGTATGTGCAGTTCATTCTCACGGGTGGGCGGGTGGTCCGCAAGGAGATGCCCAACACCAGCTAGGCTGGCCCCTTTATTCAGAAAGCAGGCTTGTGTGGGCAGCCCACGCCTCAGCCGGGGCATGCTCTCGGTGCCCTTCTGGGAGCGGCCTGCTTGCTGGCAGCATCCAGGGGCAGCTCAGAGCATCTTGCATCAGGAGGCAGGGTCTGCATGTCTTTGGAACACCCCCGCTGATGAGTCCCCAGGACTGCTGGGGACCTCCCCTGATAACTTTTCCATCCAAGGCCCCACCTCTGAACTCCATGCGGCTGGATTAGGTGCCCACCCTCTTTGTGCCTCACAGTGGAATATAGTTTCTCTATTCCTTTTAAAGATTTATTCATTTGAGGGCCCGGCGCGATAGCACAGTAGTTAAAGTCCTCGCCTTGCATGCACCAGGATCCCATGTGGTCGCCGGTTCTAATCCCGACAGCCCTGCTTCCCATCCAGCTCCCTGCTTGTGGCCTGGGAAAGCAGTTGAGGACAACCCAAAGCCTTGGGAGCCAGCACCCACGTGGGCAACCCGGAAGAGCTCCTGGTTCCCAGCTTCAGATCGGTGCAGCACCAGCCATTGTGGCCGCTTGGGGAGTAAACCATTAGACAGAGAATCTTCCTCTCTGTCTCTCCTCCTCTCTGTATATCCACCTTTCCAATAAAAATGTTAAAAATAAATCTTTTTTTTAAAAGATTTATTTATTTGAAAGAGTGACAGAGAGGGAGAGATCTTCCATCTGCTGTTCCATTCCCCCCATACAGAGACAGCGGTTTGGGGTGGGCCAGGCAGGAGCCCAGAACTTCTTCTGGGTCTCCCATATGGGTATGGAAGCCCGAGTACTTTGGGCTGTCCTCCACTGCTTTCCCAGGAGCATTTGCAGGGAGCTCAGTCAGAAGTGGGGAAGCCTGAACTTGGAGCCTGAACTACTCGCAGAGAATGCCAGCGGTGATTGAACCCACTACACCACAACGCTGGCAATGGAGTTGAATTTCAGTGCGTGCAGCCATGAGGAAAGAAATCTCTCCCTGTCATCATTTTACAAATGCTGGTGCTGCGCCTTCCTCTCCCTGGTTGTCAGAGGACGGCATAAAGGATGCCAGGCCAGGACCAGCCCAGGGCTTGCTCTCTGCAAAGCAGTGTGGGTAGTGGGGCAGGCACATGCGCTCCCCACGATGACTCCTTGACTGGTGGAAGAAAGGTTCTCTCTGCAGCTTTTCTGAGCTACTAGCATGCAGACACGTGCGCAGTGGTCCCTGGAGGTTGGGCCACTTGCAGCAACCATAGGCAAGGCACAGGGCTGTGTGAATCATGTCTGTTAGGACATGGGTCAGGCTTGAGGTAGGGCCAGGGCGGGCCTGCTGGGAGGAGAGGCAGAAGTCAGGGGCAGGAGGTCAGCACGGTTGGGAACAAGCCAGAGTGGAGCCAGGGGAGTCACCTGGGGCCAGGATCAAGAGTCTGGCAGGGCAGCAAGAGAGCCTCATTCATTTATTCACTCAGCTATGGTTGTTCTAGCAACGAGGCAGAACAGGGAGGGGTTGGTTCCAGCCACAAGATGACTCACTATTCATGTGCAGGAAAGCACATCCAGGGCTGCGGCACCATGCTGGCCCTCTGTCCCCTGTCTCAACTGCATCTGGGTGGTTGACATGCCAGCAACCATGGACAGAGGAGCAGGTGTCAACGCAGGAACCAAGCTGGTGGGCATTGGAGGGTAGATAGGCTGGAAGGACTGAGAGTCAACTCCCGCCTCTGCTTCCCATCTATCTTCCTTAAAATGTACACCCTTGGAGGTTAACAGGTGATGGTTCAAGTTCATGGGTCCTTCTACTCAGATGGAGTTCCTGCCTCTTGGCTTTGGTCTGACCCAGCCATGGCTGTTGCAGGCTTTTGGGGAGTGAATCAGTGATAGATGTGTGTGTGTGTGTGTGTCACTCTGCCTTTCAAATACATGAAAATAAATTTTAACAACAAAATTTAAGAATGTAATTATAAATCTTCCATCTTTCGTATCACTTTGGATTACCTTCCTTTGGTCAAACCTTAATCACGTGGCCAAAGTTAACTGCAAAGGCGTCTGGGAAATACAGTCTCCGAGTAGCCATGTGATCACCCACCTTGGAATAGAAGTTCCATATGGAAGAATTAGGAAGTGAATACCAGGAAACCATTAATAGCCTTGCCCTGATCAAAGACAGGCAACAACATGTGACAAGTGTCGTTTGCCACATCCTGGTGGCCAAGGGAAAGCTCAGCTCACTTGTTCTTGGCCTCATCTCAGATAATGAAGCATTTCTTAGCCAGTCTGGTCAGGCCTGGGAGAGGCCGTGGCTCATGATGGTCCCAGAAATGACACTGAAACAGCAGACCCAAGGGGGTGTCTTCCTCACCAAAGGCTGGGCCCCCTTGGGAAGCCACAGCATTGCCCCCCCACGTTTGCAAGGTCACGAGAACCTCCCACAGAGCTTGGGAGTCTCTTGTTGGCTGTGGACAGTTTGCTTTGCAATGCAACTCCCATAGAGCGTTGGCTGAACCCCAATACACTACAGGTCTACACTTGGCATTGAGATCTCTCCCAGTCCATTGGGTTGCCACAGCAACATACCTAGGTAGGTTCTACAGAAGAGAAGTTTATTTCCTACCCATCTGGAGGCTGGAGAGGACCCCAGTTTCTCACATTTGGCACCTTCTTACCACAAGGCAGCTCTCTGGGACCTCCCAGGTAAGGGCACTATCCTGAACACCCTGTTGGGGTGTTCAAGCCACTCAGCCTCTGCCTCCTCACACCATCACTTTGGAAGTTAGAACTTCCACAGTGAATGTGGTGGGGAATGGGACATCCAGGCATGACTCCCAACACTTAGCTTCTGGCCTCAGTCCTTCCTTGGCCTTGACCTCTGCGGGGGTGGTAGGGTTGCTTAATCATCCCTGTTACACTGCGGCTGTTCCCAAAGCCATCCCCTTCTCCCGACTATGTGAGGTTGACCATTTCCTCCCTATCCTGGAATAAGTGGTTCTGCTGGATATACCCCCGAGCTTCCCTTCTCTTTTTAGGGTGCAACGTAGAAAATGCCTGTTACACCCTGGGCAACTGTGCTGAACGGACCGCCATCCATAAGGCCATCTCCGAAGGGTGCCAGGATTTCAGGGCCATCGCCATTGCCAGGTGAGTGGGATAGCTTTGTTGCCACAGTATGGACTAACCTCTCCAGTCCTGATCCTCCGTGCACCTGCTGTCCATCCACTCACTCATCTGCCACACCTCTGCTCAGTGCCAGGCACTGGGCAGGCCCCTGGGCTGAAGGCAGGGGACAAAGAGATAAGTAGAACATGGACTCTGCCCTCAGGGAGCCCTCAGAGCCGGCCAACACCTCTGGACGCTCCTGCCTGTCCAGGGCTTGTTTCCGAGTAACCGGATGGAGCCTGCAGTGTACGAGAAGGGCCCAGCTGCCCAGAGCCGTGGCAATGACCAGGGTCTGTCCTGGCTTCTCTTTGGCAGTTTCAGGAATGTTCTGTAAAACCAGGCAGGGCTCAGTGTGCAGATTGCACTGTAGGAAATTGAAAGGGGTCGGGTGAGGGAGAATCACTCATTTTCAAAGCTGATACAAGAAAATGGTGCTATTCTGGGGACATAGAGGCCAAAGCCAATGATGGGGGGAGGGGGGTGGAATGGCATACCGGCCTTCCCTGGCAAGAATATCCAAGTCAAGGCTTTTTCCCCTCTTGGCCAGCACCTGCTGGGAAACATGCTTGGGTATTGCTAGCAGTCATTAGAACTGTCTTTATTTACATAAACCTGCCTTTCTCTGCTCTCCTCTGCCATCCCCCCAGCACTGGCATGCTGAGCCAGGAATGCAGTCATCATTGCACTAATGAGTTGTTAGAAGGGGAGAGTGGACCCAGAGGATAAATGGGAACTGCCAAGAGTCTTGTTAACTTTGCACGGGGACTAAGTAGTCTTGAGAGCCTCTCTGAAATGACTCAGGTGGGAGGCTGTCCCCTAGGCAGGTGCACAGGACTGCAGAGACCAGGGTGGGGCTTTGGCAGGCAGAAGAAATGCGCGTGCCTCCTGGGGGGCCCCTATGCAATCATCAAAGCTGATAAGAGTGACCTCAGAGTGTGAGCAAGGTCACAGCAGGGAATTCCATGAATGCCCAGCAGGAGGCAGGATAAGGGAGGAGGGAAGTGACAGGAAGGTGGGGAGGGAGAAAGAAATGTGGAGGAAATTTCCTGATACAGCCTGAGCATTCTGGCTTTCAGTGTTTACTCTGGTTCGGGCAGCTTTTCTCTCTCTCTCTTTTTTTTTTTTTTTTTTTTTTTTTTAGCTCAATATATATTTGCAAGGCAGAGTTACAGAGAGGGAGAGACAGATCTGCCATCCACTGGTTCACTCCCCTAACAGCTGCAAAGGCATACTGCTGGCTGCTCCCCTTCCCATCCAGCTCCTTGCTAAGGCACCTGGGAAAGGAAGCAGCAGTGCTTGGGCCCCAGAACACATGTGCAGACCCAAAGGGATTCTCACGCTCCTGGCTTCCACCAGGCAGCTCACAGGCTGCAGTGTCCTTACCTGCCCCTTCTAAAGCTCACCCTGGGCAGAGTGCTGAGTGGCCAGCTAAAAACGCCCCCAGGGTTGGCGAGACTAGCTTCAGCTCCTGCTCTGTGGTGGGCTATAGCCCTGCTGCGGGCGTCTGAGAAGCACCTGGTACCCAGCACAGCAGGGATCAAAGCCACTGTTCCAAGGCTACAGCAGCTACTGGTGTATGCTGTGGAGGCCAAGCATACAGGCTCCTAATGCCATTCCTGGCCCGACTGCCCTGTGGCCCTGGGCCAGCTGCTTCCCTTCGTGGCCACCTGCACATCTCCACCCCTCCAGGGCTGTTGAGGATGAGCTAACACCCCTAGGGGGCCTTAGAATGTGCCTAGCTAATATATGGTAGAAATCCTTAGATGTGGTCCATGCACCTAATCCCAAAGCCATGGTGCCTAGAGGCACCGTCTTGCAGTTTGTGACGGTCAAGGTCTGGGCCAAGTCCAACGTTCCCATGTTCGGCACTGTTGGCAGCCTTGAAAACCTCACAGGAATGTGGGCCGTCATGTGCAGGGACCAGATCCTCCAAGGCTTCACAAAGATTCCATTCCAACTCCAGTATCCTTGACCACAGTCCCCAAGAGTAGCCACCCACCATGTAGACCCTGGCTTCCCCTGCAGGCAGCAAGGGCCCCACAGTCAGGAACTCTACAAGGCTGCTGCGGTCCATTTCCCAGGCCTGTCTCACCCAGAGCAGGCTCATGACCCTCCTGGGTGGGATGAAATAGGATGCAGTGCCTCGCCCAGCCCCCAAAGCGGGACCACCAGGTTGCCACAACTGTCACCTGGGTGTTGCAAGGGTGTGAGCAACACCCACGTCTCCACGTACCCCGAGCCGAGCGGAGGGACTAGGCTTATGACACAGACAAGACAGACAACGCACACAACACACAGAGTCTCATTCTTGTGAAGTGAAGCCCTTTATTCAAAGTCGAACTCTCTTATATAGTCTGCTTGGCCCCTCCCAGGATCTTCCCAATGGTTAAGCAACACCTAAGCTCCCCCAAGGACGTGCAAAAAGGGGAAGCAAGAAGGAGGGAAATTGCAGTCAGGACGTGCAAAAATGGGAAGCAGGAAGGAGGGAAATTGCAGTCAAGCCATGGGCTAAATGTATCAGGCCATGATTGCCCTTCCTGTTACACCTTTGAGAAACAGCTGAGCTGTGGAGTTAACCCTTGGGAGACCGGGGCCTACACAAGGGTTAACTTGGCTCAGTGGGTGTCCTGGGAAGAGGTCCCCAAAGCTGGGAGCCCAGAGGGGACCCAAGTTTTCCATGGAGCAGAATCTTTTTGTTTGTTTTGTTTTGTTTTTTTTGTAAAGATTTATTTATTTTTATTGGAAAGTCAGATATACAGAGAGGAAGAGAGAGAGAGGAAGATCTTCCACCTGATGATTAACTCCCCAAGCAGCTGCCATAGTCAGAGCTGAGCCAATTTGAAGCCAGGAGCCCGGACCCTCTTCTGGGTCTCCCATGTGGGTGCAGGCTCCCAAGGCTTTGGGTCGTCCTTGACTGCTTTTCCAGGGCATAAGCAGGGAGGTGGATCGGAAATGGAGCAGCTGGGGCATGAACCAGCACCCATATGGGGTCCTGGGTGTGCAAGGCGAGGATGTTAACCATTATTATTATTTGTTTGTTTTTTATGATTTTTGCAAAGGTTATTAGGGTGCAAAGTGTCAGGGGCTACAGGAAGGTGGGTGAGACCGTTATTTCCACAGTCTCTTTTTTCCTTCCCATAGCTTGGGAAAAGGGGGGACATAAGGGGAGAAGCCACACCTAGCCTCCCAACCACCTCGGCGTCCTGGCAGAATCGGTTTTTGATGGGACCCTTCACACACCCACATGCACACACAGGAAAAAGGCTGTTAATCAGGTTAGCAGCCTGTCCCGCTCTCCCCACGCTGCCTCCTCCTGTCTTCCCCCTGGCCCGTCTCTCTGTACTTGAGCCACATTTGCTGGGTCCCAGCTCTTCTCACCGGTGTATAAGCACCCGAGCATGATGAATTGTGTATGCATGCTTTCCCCCCCAACACTGCACGTCCAGTGCCAGTCACAGTGCCTGGCGCATAGTACATACTCAATAAATACTTGTTCACCGAAATGAGACGCTGCTTTGCAGGAGGCCTGGCACATTCTAGGCACACGGTAGCCAGGTGAGCGTTATTGTTAATGTATAACACGGCCCCTGAGAGAGCAGTGTGCAAAACGCACAATCGATAATAAAATGATCGAGGACAAAGTACTGGAAAGATAATAAAGCCTGTCTGTAAGCAGATGAGTGCCGGTAAGTGGCGCCAGCAGCCACCGCCTGTGCACAACGTTCTAGACTGTTCAGCAGCAGCACCAGAGCCTCACGTGTGTCTGCACTCCTGTGCCCTTTGCTGCACGCCTGTGGAACGCATCATGTGATTCATTCACATTCCAGGAAGAAAAGGCACCCCGAGGGGCCGCCACACCCCAAGGCCCACGTAATAACTTACAGAGAAGCCAGCAGAGACCCAACATCTGCATAATGGCTTGTGGGTTTTTTTTGTTTGTTTGTTTTTCAGAAAGAGTGCAAGGGCAAAGCCAATAGTGGCTGCTGGTTTACCCTACGGCCCCCCAGTGGGTATGGAGGTTCCCATAGTTAACACTGACGCTCTCAGAGGTAGCCCTTGGCTGTCAGCTGCTCTTCTCCAAGCTCGCTGGAGCCCAGCAGCTGGCATGGCTCTGGGAGTCACATGCATCTAATTGCTTCATGCCCCAGGGCCTTTGCACATGCTATTTATGTATGTGCCTACAACACAGACAGGCCTGGGGCTGCAGGAATCTACTCCTTCTCCAAGGACTGTACCCGATGTCACTTCCTCCAGGAAGTACACTCTCTGTAAACAGAGCTCGCATCCCTCTCCGGGATCCTTACTGCATTGGTTGCAAGTGAGAACTCTGTGACCCGCTGGGATAAGCCACAGACTCTCTCTCCCTTAGCCTTTACATCCTGGGGCTGTGGTCCCAAGGCAGTGCCTGCTCCTCAGACCTATCTTCCAGCAGATGCCTTGCCTCAGGGCTACAGGGCAGACTAGGCGGACACCATCTACCTGGCCACAGCCATCTACCTCCCACAGTGTCTGGGAGCTCAGGGCCGGGTGGGGGGTCTGACGGTGGGCTGGTTTCGAGAACCTGACTTGAGTTTGCTCTGCTCTTGCAGTGACCAGCAGGATGACTTCATCTCGCCATGCGGGGCCTGCAGGCAGGTCATGAGAGAGGTAAGCAGCTGCTGCCCCTTTCCTGGAATGCCAGGCTGTGGGGGCCACTGGGAGCCTGCAGGCGCAGTGCCAGTCCGGCTCACTTGGTGGCAGGCTTCAAAGGCCTGAGGTCACATGCGTCCCTGCACTCCTCCAGCCTGTGCTGAGCCTGCGTGGATGTTGCCCCAGGCCCTGAGCGCTGGTGCTGCTAGAGCTCACCCTGCAGGGCAGCGCAGGCTGGGGGTCTCACATGGAACACTCCAGGTCGGGGGGCGAAGGGGGGAGCCTGCAGGCCAAACCCATGTTTGTGTAAATAAAGTTTTATTGGAACACACATGGGCCATTCACTCCCAGTCAGTGGCTGCCTGGGTCTTGCGGCAGTGGAGTGGAGCCCCTGGCACAAAGGTGGCATGCTGGCAGCTCCTGGACTTCCACTGCTGGGTCCCTAGTGGGAGGATGAAATTTTCCAGTCTTTTTTCTCCTTTTCCTCCTACTTCTTCATTTATTGGGCCTGTCATGATGGCTCAGTGGCTAAATTCTCTCCTTGCATGTGCCAGGATTTAATATCAGGGTCCTGGTTCCTGTCTCAGCTGCTCCACTTCCCTTCCAGCTCCCTGTTTGTGTCCTGAGAAAGCAGCTGAGGATGGCCCAAAGCCTTGGGACCCCTCATTCATGTGGGAGACCTGGAGGAGGCTCCTGGCCTCAGATCAGCTCAGCTCCAGCCATTGCAGCCACCTGAGGAGTGAACCAATGGATGGAAGATCTTTCTCTATCTCCTCTCTGTGAATATGTCTTTCCAATATGATAAATAAATCTTTAAACAAGAAAAGATTTATTTATTTATTTGAAAGAGCTACAGAGAGGAGAGAGACAGAAAAACATCATTCACTGGCTACTCTACAAATAATTGCAGTGACTAGGCCTGAGCCAGCTGAAACCAGGAGCCTAAAACTCATTCAGGTCTCCCATGCAAATGGCAGGGTCTCAGTGCTCGGGCCATCCTCCACTGCTCTCCTGGCTCATCAGCAGGGAGCTGGATCGAAAGTGGAGCAGCCAGGCCTTGAGCCTGCACTCCACTACAGGATGCCAACATCACAGGCGGGGCTTAACGCGCTGTGCCACAACGCTTGTCCCAGTCCCTGCTTCTGATGGCCAGGAGGGGGCAGCCTTTGAAGATGACATGTGAGTAGAAATGTGGACAACAGAGATGTGGAAAGGGGGATTTTCTGAGGAAGCAGCAGGCTTCCCATGTAGACAGTGAGTATGGGAAGGAGTATGGAGACCCCAAGGGGCCGGGGTGTGGTGGGGGAGCCACGGCATGTGGGCCAGAGAGCTTTTATCCCACCAATAAGGGGACTGAACAATACTCTTAGAAATAGTTACAGCGCCAGATTCATTTGACCCCATTCCAAATAACTGGGAGTGGCTGGCGCAGCAGCATGTATGCTAATCCTCCACCCGTTGTGCCAGCATCCCTCATGGGCTCTGATCTGTGTCCTCCACCCGTTGTGCCAGCATCCCTCATGGGCTCTGATCTGTGTCCCAGCTGCTCCATTTCTGATCCAGCTCCCTGCTTACGGCCTAGGAAAGCAGCGGAGGATGGCTCAAGTCCCTGGGCTCCTGCACTGACATGGGAGAGCCCAAGGAGGTTCCTGGCTCCTGGCTTCAGAGCAGCTCAGCTCCAGCCACTGGGGCCACTGGTAGACAGAAGATCTCTCTCTGTGTCTCTCCTTCGCTCTGTAAATCTTCTTTTCCAATTAAAAATAAATGATTCTTAATAATAATAAAAAAAAGGAAACAAAAAAATAATTGAAAAAAATTATAAAGAAGCAGGCAAGACAAGAGGGTAGTTTAGATCTGAGGCCCATGGAAGATTCCAGAGTTCCTGTGCACATTGCACATTTGGGTTTGGAGGGGAACTCACAGGTGTGCCCCAAGAGGTGCAACCTCCCAGAAGCCGCCAGCCGTCTCTGCCCTCTAATGCAGCATCTTGCTCTGAATGTCTCCACCATGTGGATTCTGAGAGGCGCTGGGCTTCAGGAAGGTCAGTGACCCCCACGCCCCAGCCCGAGCCAGCTCCGGCCTCCTCCATGCCATCACTTGCCGGAGACCAGCTCCGGCTGACTCGAGAGCTTGCAAAGGATGCATGGATCGGCAAGACGGTAAGAAGAAGAGATAAGACACGGACCACTATGGCTTGATGCTCATAATGGACAACTCAGAAAAGTTGCCTTCTTTATTTATACACAAATTATCACAAGCTTTTGCACAATATCCAATTGTTTCATTTTTACATCATGGTTAAGAAAATACAAAAAACAATCTTAAGGAAAATGTTTTCAACAATCAGTACTCACTGGAACCTGCAGTCACCTGGCTGAAGCCAGGAACTCCACGGTTGGCAGTGTATGCAGTTACATAGTGACAAATGATTTACTTATATTTAAAATCAGTTTTTACTAAACACAAACTAATATTGCTTAGAATATTAAGAGTACAGAATTAGAAGATCATAAAAGGATTTTATAAAAGCATATAACATAGATTCTTTGCTAAATCTTATAATCAAATCATGCATTAATTACCATCACCTTCACCTAGTGCTGATTCAATTGTTTTTTGTTCTTTTGTTAAAGGGCAGTGAAAGGGATCAAGGCAATTCAGCCAATCTACAGAGGGCTTTTACAAGAAACTTCCTTTTATCTTTATAAACTGAAGTGCCAATATAAGATAGAGATTTTAAGCCATTTTGAGGGGGTTCACATTTGTTTCCCTTTAGAAGATGCCCCATATACTTTTGCTTTCTGTGGTGAGAAACTAAAATGCATCATATCATGTGTTGTAACAGTTCGAGGCACATAACTTCATGATTGCCATCTGTTCCAAGATATTATCAAGCCATTTCTTAAGGAAAACATTACTTATATTAGGGCAAACTTCAGGACAAAAGTGGGCACATAACAGGATGTTTGGAGACATTGTGGGCTCAATTGTACTATTGTATACTTTTAGCTGTGTGTCATAGCCTTATGTCACTAAAGATGTTTTTATCATAACATGATTGATCAATTTGAGGTGTCATACCAGTTACAGGAATCACTTCACATTAGCAGAAAAACAATAACAACCTCAGGAGAATTCTACATCAGAGAGATGTAGAATGTCTCTCTGAAACATCAGAGAGGTGACTGAGTGTCCATACAATGGGGTGAGGCAGCAATGAGGTGACCAGAGACATTCTGCCGGGCCTTGCCACGCAGTCAGAAACTCCTTGTAGCCTTGCTAACTGAGGAGCGGTGCTCATCACACACCCATGCCATCCGACCCAACTGCACGGCTCCCCACAGTCACTCCTGTCTGTTGTCGGTTTGGGCTTATAATGTCTAGAAACTGCTGACTCCCCAGGGTTTGTGCTACCTACCGGAAGCAGAGAGGCTGGGGCTTGACTTCCGTGCAGGGCAGGATGCTGGGAAGCAAGCAGAGGCAGCCGGCTTGACCTCTTGCCAGGACTGCAGACCAGGCCCGGCTCGCAGAGCTCTGTCCAACAGAGTAGCCATGGCTAAGGTCAACTTAAGGAAGCCAGGAACATGGTGCCAAGTCCTCAGCTGTGATTCATTTGCTCATCGCTCTCTTCCCCAAACACACTAGAAATTGGCAAGTGAGAGTGAATGGCCGCGTGAAAAAATTGCTGCAGGAATGGCAGGCAAAACTGCAACCAGAATGTAAATGGTGGGAACTGAGGCTTGGGGGCTGGGGACCTGGCTCAGCATCCCACCACCCTGCCAGGCAGAGCCTGCCAAGCCGAAAGAGCCAGAAGACTGATTGTGTCTGCTAAGGACCCGGTGACTCAGACAGAAGCATAGAGGAGCAGCAGCTGCACACCCGAGCAGTCCCTGGCAATAGTGTCACCTGTCAGAAGGATGGACTGAGTGCCCGCTGGCTGCCAGGCACCCGCTGCAGGCAGATGCCCTTCATGCTTCGCATACAGCAGGTGGAACGCCCCTCCTACCAGCCCTCCCACCCAGACAGGTGCCTGCCTCTAAGACCCCTTCCCTGAAGAGCTGCCATTCTGCTGGGGTGACACAGCCTCAAGCAGCACCGCTCATGGTGTAGGAGACAGATTAGCAGACACGCTGTCTCTGCTGACTGCTTTGCAAGGCCTCCGTTTTCTCATGGGGCTTAAAAGTAACAGCTAAATCACAGGGGGAATGAAATACCGTGTGTGCAGTAACCAGTGTGAAACAAAACAGGCATATGACTTTTCCATGAAGTCTGGCTCCAGACTTGTGGGCTGGAACAGCAAAGAAGGGAAACAGCCAGACTCTAACCCAGGGCTGCTCCACTTTCCCAGCCACACCACCTCCTTCACGCAGTCTTTGCCTCTTTTCCAGTTTGGCACCAACTGGGACGTGTACATGACGAAGCCAGATGGCACATATGTGGTGAGGACAGTCCAGGAGCTGCTGCCTGCTTCCTTCGGACCTGAGGATCTGCAGAAGTTCCAGGGAAGACCAGAGAACTGCTAGCACCTGGGAGAGCCTGGGGTCCCGAGGGCTTCAGGGCACAGCACCAGTAGAGCTTCTGAAAGACATCCTCTCTAGCCTGGAGACACCTGCCAGTTGAGTTCAATGATACAGGGCCGGACAAGGATGACTTCTTCAAGCTACACTCAAGCATGTTGGTCATTGGCTGGAGTGACTCCGGGCCTCACTCTGGGCTGGGCAAGATCTTCCCCTGAACCCACCAGGGCCTCCCTGGGACTCAGGGTGCTTCACCCCACTCCACTCCTGCTGTCCTTTCTGCAGGTACTCTAAAACCCCATACCGTGTGTGCAGTAATGCTTGGGAATGCCTACTCCCATATCAGAGAACTGGGTCAAGTCCTACTGCTCCACTTCGCATCCGGCTCCCTGCTAATGCACCTGGAGGAGCAGCAGACGATGGCCCTGGTGCTCCAGGCCCTCACCCCACACGGAGACCCTGACGGAGGTTCTGGACCCTGGCTTCCGTCCAGAGCTGCAGCCATTTGGGGAATGAGCAGTGGCTAGATACTGTCTCTCTCTCTCTCTCTCTCTCTTGTTCTCTTTTAAAGAAATAAAGTCAATCTTAAAAAAAAAGACTGATTGTCCAGCAGCATTGTACAATGGACAGCTCCTGTATTTAGAGAACACCAGACTTCAGGGAGGTTGGGGGACTCGTTCTAAGACCCCTGCAAAACCCAGAAAGCCCCACTTTCATCTCCAACATCACCTACTGTTTGCCAGGCACTGTGCCGAGGGGGTTAACACAGTCCTCCGAGGTTACCACCATTGCCCTCAAAGCCCAGAGAGCTTCCGTCACTCAGATCCTAGGTGGCAGAATTTGAAAGAGGTCCGATTCCTAGTGATTTTTCCCATTCTCCCACAGCCTGGTCTTTATTTACCGAGCACCTTTTGCGGGTGAAACCTGTACCTACTGCCGAGGGGAAGGGTTCAGGCTGCAGGTCCTGCCCTTGACCAGCTGAGCCTCCAACAGGGACACGGGCTGCACAGGAATTTGCTCACCATTCCCAGTAGTGCAAAGGGCAGGGCGGGGGCAACAATAAGGCCTGTGCCCTCCTCTTCCTGGGACAGGCAGGTAGGTCACCCCCTCTGCCTCATGTGGGTGCTAATGAGACTGGCTTCTGCTGGACACACCTAGTCCAACCTGCCATGATCTTGGGACACCAAAAAGTCCTCCCTCCATTGAAGCATGGTAAAAACACTTTGCCTTCTTTTCATGCTGGCTTTGGGGTCTTCAGCATGCTCCTTGGGAGACATTGACAAGAAAGAGGGAACTGGAAGACAGTTTGCCAAGATGCTAATGTCAGGCAAAAACCTGCGTAGGAATGATTGTTTTTTTTTTTCTTCTTTCTGTATATCTGTATTTTTTGTGAAGTTTCAAAAACATGTTTAAAACTCAACATCCACAAAAATATATTTAAAAAAAAAAAAAGAAAGAAAAGAAAAATGGTACTGTGTAATGACAAAGGGTTTGCACTTGGGGGCAGTATTATGGCATAGTGGCTAAAGTCACTGCCTGCAGTGCCAGCATCTCATATGGTCATGGGTTCGAGTCCCTGCTGCTCCACTTCTGATCCAGCTTCCTGCTGATGCTCTTGAGAAAGCAGTGGGAGAGAGAGCCCAGTTGATTCGGCCTGTGCTCCCATGTAGGAGACCCAGAAGGAGTTCCTGGCTCCTGGCTTAGACCTGGTCTAGCCTTAGCTGTTACAGTCATTCAGGAGTGAAGCAGCAGATGGAAGGCCTGCCTCTCTTTTAATAAATAAATAAAATAAAACTTTAAAAAAAGCCTTTTCTTTCAAATAAGTAAAATATTTTTTTAAAAGAGTTTGCACTTAGCAATTGACCTGTCTGCAAACTGTGTGACTTTGCCACGTGAGACTCAGTTTCCTCATCTGCGAGATGGGTGATGGTACCCTCTGCTTGGGATTATTGGGAGGATGGGTTGCCATCCAGCAATACTGATATCCCTGTGTTCAATTCTCCTCCGCAGGGAGCTCTCTAAAAATGTGGGCCGCTGACCTTCATTAAGGATGACAAGTGGTGGCCTTCTAAGGGAAAATTCGATTTCAGTCAATTTAACTCATTCCTTGAATAATTACCTGTGTGCCAGATCTTTCTATGGCTGTGAATGGGACAGAGTCCCTGTCCTCAGGAGGTTGGCTCCTCTGCAGGACAATGAGACCCACCTGCAGTTCCAGACAGATCCACCAAGAGAGCCAGGGACCCAGAGAAGCAGGAGTGGGAGTGGGACCAGCCCCAGGACTAGGAGTGGGAAGCAAGAGCTGTGGGAAGGCATGAAGCCCGGGGCTCCTGCCCTTCTGGACCAGGAAGGTTCTTGACCAAGGACCCCAAGGACGTTTGCTGTCCGTGTGCTGCATTGGCCGGAGGTCTTGCGAGCAGCCATGCTGCCTGGCTGGCTCTGTGTGTGTTTAGGAACCTGCAGCCCAGCTGGGAGCAGCCCCTCCCCTCCTGCACTACCATCCCCACCAGATACAGGGGAAATTGGAAGCCTTTGTCCCACCCACCGGACCCCATACCTCAACTCTCCCCACCCTATTTGGTGCTTCTCATAGGCCTGAATTCTTGTCAACTATGTAAACAACATCAAAAATAAAATACAATTTAAAATAACAAAGGAACGGGCAGCTCACCTCCACCTTTCCAAGGTGCTAAGCAGAGCCATGGCTGCAGCTGACCGATTGTGAGATGGGCACAGTTACACCAACAGACACTGGGAGTACTTGGAGGAGTGCCAGAAAAGACTGCTCACTGATAAATAATGGGCACGACTGGTGCTTAAGACCCTACTTGGGGCGCAGGTGTTGTATAGTGCAGAAAGCTGCTGCCTGCGTTGCCGGCATCTCATGTTTGCCAGCTCGTGTCCCAGCTTCTCCTTTCAGATCCAGCTCTGCTAACATACCTGGGAAAAGCAGTAGAGGAGGCCCCAAGGGTCGGAGACCCTGAACCCACATGTGAGAGCCAGGTGAAGCTCCTGGCTCCTAGTTTTGACCTTAATGCTGTGGCCATTTGGGGAGTGAACCAGCCACAGGGGAAGCTCTCTCTTTATTTCTATAAATCACTTTAAAATACATATTCTTTAAAAAAAAATTCTGAGAGAATTAAGATGGCAGAATAGGGTAAGGAGAAATATTAGCCAGTTTAAGGCAGAGAGGGCACATTCCAGGAAATACGAGAGGACAGAACAACAGCAGAGGGGTACCTGGAGACTGACAGACACAGGAAAGCAGCGAAAACAACGGTGTGGTGTTGCAGTGACTGATACCCCAGCAGCATTCAGCGAACGGAGATCTGAACTCCACTGGCAGCTGGAACTCCACCAGCAACCAGGTGGGAAGGGACTTGGAGCTCAGGAGGTGAACCCAGACAAGAACTGCCTGTCCTGCTGGTCTGTTTGATTTGGTCAGGAGCAGGCAGAGCAGCAGGTCCCAGCTCCCTGCTATGTGTTCCCTGGATGGTTCGAGTGTTTGGGTCCCTTCCACCCACCTGGGGGACCTGCGTGGCGTTTCTAGTTCCTGACTTCTTCCAGGCCAGCACACATCTGGGATGCGTATCAAGGAGCTTTCCCTGGGCCCCTCTATCTGTCTTTCAAATAAATTTGATTAGATTTGGGGAAAAAAGGAAGAAGAATGTGTGATGTAACTGCCTATGGAGTCCCACAACCCCTGTATCTGATTATGCAAGCACAGAAACAGGGGTGCAAGGAACATGCAGTATGTTAACCCAGTTTATGAAGGGCATAGTAAAGGGGAAATGAAAATGAAAATAAAAATGAAAATTCGATAACTGAACAGGAAAAAAAAAAAGGAAAAATGTTTACATCAATTATTTATTGCTGGGTAGCAAGTTGCTGGAGTCCATGCAGTGGATGTGGGGGACCACAAGGTGTGAGTATTGTTCCATTGCAGGCAGGGCTGCAAGGAACTTCCTGCTGCACAGCAGGGCCCAGCAGATGTCTCTATAGCTGCCTGACTGCAGCTCCACCTCTCTTTGCGTGGACACTGGACCACCCTGCGGAAGAATTCTAATCCATTCAGGCATTGGTGTTGTATTACCAATGTGAGCCTGGAAGTTTATGTCAATAATAACATCTTGCATAGGGCCTTTTGTTATTCATACTTTCTCGGCCATCCCCATTGACCTTATGTTAATCAAATGATCTATGTTTAGGGTTTCATTCTTTCCTTGATCTTTAGATTCTCCTTTTCTTTGTGATACATTTTTTTGCCTTAACTGATTCAAGATTGAGTTGTAGAATAAGAATTGTAGTAGGAACTTCTATTGAGTTTTTAGGTGAAACAAATGGCAGAATTATTCTTGGATACACCCACTTGACCATGACATCAAAAGTCTGTGCCAGAGCTCATGAGGGTTTCTGTATAAAGGGGACAGCTTTCTTGCATTTGTCCATTATGATCATGAAATTGTAGTGGTCCATTTCTTTCCTCTTTACACCTAATCCATGCACCCTTCTCGAGTTCTGAACTCAGGTGGGGCTGGACTCCGGCAGCAAATGACCTGGGCACTTGGCAGCTTAGCCAGGCAAATGCTGACCTCACAGATCCTGCAGGGCTCAGGGTTCTGGGCCTGCTGGGTCATCAGGGTCAAGGTCTCCATGAGGTTGTAACGAAGGCGTCCACAGGAGCTGCTGTGTCATCTGAACACTCGACTGGCAGGGGCCAGCTCCTCCTTCAAAGCTCACCCCCAGGTTTGTTGGCAGCATCCCAGTCATCTGGGCTGTGCTGTTTGGCTCTGTACCTCAGGTTGGGAGGGAGGTCCCTCCAGGGGACAGCGGGCAGTGTGGCAGCTGGCTTCACGTGGGACAAGCCAGCAGAGCACAAGGCAATGAGTAAGGCAGAAATCAGCATCTTTTTGTCAACTAACCATGACCAGGACTTTCCATTGCTGATGCCAAGGTCTGTCACTAAGAAGCAAGCCATTTAAGTATGGTTCCCACAGCTGAAAAGGGGCCTCCACAAGGGCACCAATTCCAGGAGGCAGGCATCAAGGACAATCCAATTTTTAAAAGGTAAAACTTGAAAATGCTTGTGGCTGAGGACAAGAACAGAAGACAACAGTACAACAAGGGATGCTGGAGGGTCAGAAGTGGCAAGTGCACTCGGTCCTGTTGAGGCGTTTGACCTTATTCCAAAGGGCACCATTAGTTTCAGATGTGGTGGGCATTGCACCTTCAATAGCTCAGCCTGCTGGAAAAGAATAAACATGAAGAAACTTGTTAGAAAAGGCAAAATCAGCTGAAAACAGGCAAAACTTGTGTCCTTGTCCTGGGCTGGTGAGAATTCCAAGAGAAGTGCCTGCTTTTTATTATGAATTTGTCTGCTACATATAGTGTCTGTTTAATTTTTAAATGTATTTCCTTAAACAAATTTTATTTTTGGTGTTGTTTACATAGTCGAGAGGAATGCATACCCATATGGACCACTGATTAGGGTGAGGAGGGCTGAGGCATGGGGGAAAGTGGATGAGACAATTACTTTCAAAAAAATGTTTTTCTTCCTGTATCTGGGGGTAGGGGTAGAGGAGAGAGGACCACTCCCAGCAGCCTAACCACATCAACACCTGGGGAGGGAGGTCGGCCTCTTAATGTCATCCTAGGGTCCTTGGTGCCAAGCATGTTCCGAGGAACCTGCTCAAGTGGTTTCAATGGTTCTGAGATGTTGTTGATGCCCCTGCTTCAAGGTTGAAGAAATCTTCCCAAGGTCCGTTAGCTGACATAGTCCACCCTAGAGTTTCCACTCACCCAGATCCTTCCTGTCAAAGCTTGGTCGGGAGAGTTGTCCGATTTGTTCTTTCATCCAAGGTACTCAATGTCCTCTGCAGGCCTCAAGGAACTGTCATGTCCCCCACGTGCATCTGAACGTGCCATCCACTACACAGGCTTCAGCAACTGATGAGGCTCAGTTCATGTCAGTGTCTTTTAAACCAGATCCTCATACTACTTTCAATTAAAAGAATCGCTAATTTAAAAAATGCGGGAGGGGGGCACATTTGCAACAGTGGTTAAGACACCCAGCTTCAAATCCTAGCTTTGCCCCAGATTTTTATTTCTGCTAACACACACCTTGAAAGGCAGCAGGTGCTGGTTCAAGGACTTAAGTTTCTGCCACCCACTTGGAAGACCTGGAATAAGTTCCCAGATTCTGGTTTTGGACTGGCTCAACCCTGGCTGTTGTAGGCATTTGTGGAGTGAACTGTCAGATGGGAGATCTATCTTCCTCCTGTGCGTTTAACGGAATAGTTCTTTATAAATAAAAGATGCCATAGACTGTGCCATAGCACCCACTGGCACACTCAGGACCTAGGGCCTACTAGGGGAACCGGGGGAACTCCCTTGTTAGGCTGTAGCTTCCTTCTGCTGGTGAGTGTGAGAGCCTAAGCAGGCCAGGCCAGGCAGGGCTGCAGCACACATCAGCATGTGTGTAAGCCGGATCTGGGGGCAGCATGTCCACATCACATGCTGGTGAGAGCCAGGTCAAGTTGGGTTACAGCATCCACTAGTTCACATGAGAGCCAGGGCTAGGGGGTGGGTCAGGGCTGGGGTAAGCTGCAGCACCTGCCAGCAAATGCCAAGATCGGGAACAAGCCATGCCAAACTGGGCCACAGCATCCATTGGCATATGCAAGACCTGTGGCTGGGAGCAGGCCTGGTAGAGAAACTTCAAGGATTTTCCTGCTAGGATCTTCTCCACTGGTAAGCATGAGAGTTGGGCCCAAGGAAGGGCCAAGCTGGGCTAGACTGCCATACCTGCTGGCATTTGTAAGAACCAAATTAAGTGCAGGCCCAACTGGGTGGGTACCCCCTCAACTATGTAAGCAATATTAAAAATAAAAATAAGGGCCTGGCGCAATGGCACAGTGGTTAAGGTCCTCGCCTTGCACGCCCGGGATCCCATATGGGCACCAGTTCTAATCCCGGCAGCCCCACTTCCCATCCAGCTCCCTGCCTGTGGCCCGGGAAAGCAGTCGAGGACGGCCCAAAGCCTTGGGACCCTGCACCCGCATGGGAGACCCAGAAGAGGCTCCTGGCTTCAGATCGGCATAGCATCGGCCGTTGCGCTCACTTGGGGAGTGAATCATCGGACGGAAGATCTTCCTCTCTGTCTCTCCTCTCTGTATATCCGCCTTTCCAATCAAAAAATAATAAAAATAAATCTTTAAAAAAAAATGTTTGAAAAACAAATAACTGCAGTTTGGGGGGGGCTCATATAGCAGGGTTTTAGTGTGGCAACAGCTTTGCTCAGTCGACAGTTTCAGCAAAAGCGCCTTCCACCTTTGCCAGCAATGTGGAGGCAGCATTTTTGAGATGGATGTGGACCAAAGATGCTGCCCTGGGGGAGATGGCTGACCCGGTGCCAGAGGACATGGTGCAGAGCCAGCAGCCCTCCCTGGCACGAGATGGCTGACACGGTGCCAGAGGACATGGTGCAGAGCCAGCAGCCCTCCCTGGCACACCTCTCGCCCTTTTCACATCAGCATCAGCAGATCCCCGCCCTTGTCTGTTAGGGGAAGGTTAAATCGAACCCCCTGGGGGACGCCATGCATGTCACTGAGACTCTAAAGTCCGTGTCCACTCAGAGGTCAGGCCCTGAGGAAGACCCCGGGACGTAGACCAAGATACCGCCACACCTCTCTAAGACTCCCAGCCCTGATCAAAGCCTGCCCAGGAATGATGTTTCAGAACTCCTATACAGAACTGAAATCTGCAATATAAACAGACAGCAGAAAACCACAGACAACATCCTCAATTTCACCTTCTTGGGATCCCACTAAGAGGACAGGAGGGGGTTAGTCATTCAGCTGAGCAGTTAAAAAGCCTGCATCCCAGGATTCCATGCCGGCCTCCAGCTGCAGACTCCACTTTCCTGATGGTGTACACCCTGGGAGGTAGCAGGTGATGACCATCCAGGGTGATGAGGACTGAGCTCCTGGCTGCCAGCTTCCACCAAGGCCCAACCCTGGCCAGCCCAGGCAGCTCCCGTCAAACAAGCAAATACATGCCCAGAGATCCCCTGGCTTGTCCACACAGACATCTACTAAGGAATACAGCTCCAGGCTGGGCTGGGCTTTTCCACAACTGCAAAAGCCAAGGGGGCCGGCCTGCAATGAGTGCTAATTAACGTAGGTCAGAGAGTCCTTTTCTAGCAGGTGAATTTCCCATCACAGGTGAAGTGGATTTCTTTGCAGTTTAGGAGAACAAATCTGAAGGCTTGGGTCCAGAGCAGTGTCCTAGTGGCTAAAGTCCTTGCCTTGCATTTACCAGGACCCCATATGACACCGGTTCATGTCCTGGCTGCTTTACTTCCCATCCAGCTCCCTGCCTGTGGCCTAGGAAAGCAGTCGAGGACGGCCCAAAGCTTTGGGATCCTGCACCCGTGTAGGAGACTTGGAAGAAGCTCCTGACTTTTTGTTTCGGATCAGCACAGCTCTAACCGTTGCATTCACTTGAGGAGTGAATCAGTAGACGGAAGCCGTTCCTCTCTGTCTCTCCTCCTCTCTGTATATCTGACTTGCCCGTAAACATTTTTCAAAAATCGAAGAAATAAGAAAGCATTCGTTTGTCAGCCCGCCTTAACTGCTGGTTCAGTGACAGGACGGTGAAAGCCAACCAAGCCGCTGACCCTCGGGAAGCTACGGCCTTTCTGTGGGATTTCCCAAGGGTTCTCAGAAAGGCAGCGACTGTGCTGGGAGCCCAGGCCTTTGCAGAGGACAGTCAGGGTCACATGAGCCTCAGCTGTGGTACTTAGCCGCCTGTGACCTCGAATGCTGCCTTGTTTCCTTATCCACACAAGTGATCCTAAAGGTGGAAAGGGTCTGGCACATCACCTGATAATAAATATTCTCTTTTCAATTCCTAGATTTTGCCAAGATGCCATCTCTCCCGCTGCGTCCACAGTGCAAAATGTCAACACGCAGCAGGAGGCGCAGGCGCGCGCAACGAGTCCTCGCGCGCGCGCGCGCACGTCCGTGGTCACGGGCGCAGTCCCGCGTCCCGGCGCCCGAGCCCGCGCCTGCGTAGAGGCGCCGCCCGAAGTTTGTTGTTTGTTTGTGGGGTGACCCCGTGTCCCCGAGCGCTGGTGGCGGCGGCGGGACGGGGCCGGGGTGCCGCCATGGCGGTGCGGCAGGCGCTGGGCCGGGGCCTGCAGCTGGGCCGCGCGCTGCTCCTGCGCTTCGCGGCCAAGCCTGGCCCGGCCTACTGCTGGGGGCGGCCCGGCCCGGTGACCGCCTGGGGTCGCCTGGAGCGCCCGGGCCGGGCCGCGGCACCCGGCCTGCAGCCGCGCAGGGTCGGGTGGAGGCTTCCCGACCGCTACCGCTTCTTCCGCCAGTCGGTGGCGGGACTGGCGGCGCGGCTGCAGAGGCAGTTCATGATGCGGGCCCGGGGCGGCGCGGGTCCTGGAGGCCGGGCCGTCTTTCTGGCCTTCGGGCTGGGCCTGGGCCTCATTGAGGAGAAACAGGCGGAGAGCCGGCGAGCGGCCACGGCCTGTCAGGAGATCCAGGTGAGCGGAGCTGTGGGCCCCGTGGACCTCGGGTGGGCCTCGGGCCGGGCGGGGGCGGGCTGGGGGTGTGGCCGGGGCAGGACGAGGAGCGGGGACAGGTTGGAGTGGCACTAGAAATGGGGCGGTCCCGGGGACAGACCCCTGAGCCGGGGATGGAGGCGTGGCGGTGAGTGAGATACCAGGTGGATGAGGGCACGGTGGAGGAGTCGGAGACGGGACTGGCACCTTCCACTTCCTTACTCGCACTGCGAGTTTTGGAAGATTGGCGCTTCCCAGTTGTGGTTCCAGTTGTGTGCGTTTTCTAAACTCCGAAGACAAGTACATCATTACATTCTTATCTCTGGAGGTAGATTCCATCCCCGTGCTGTGGAAAATACTCAGGCCAAGTGACTTGCGCAAAGTGACACAGCTGACGAATGCCCCACCCCAAGGTCCCGCTCCAAAGCCTGTTCCCTTGGCCAAGGATCCAGGCCTTCTTGGGACTGGCCACTTAGTGGCTGAGAATGGTGAGGGCAAGCACCAGAGGTGCATGTCAGTTAACCTGGCCGCTGAAGCCCACCAGAGGACCCCCGGGACTTGCAGATGAGTGAAGGAAAGTCCTGGTCCTGCTCAGCCGGAGCCTGCGCTGATCAGGGCTCCCTGGCACGCACAGCTAACGGGCTGTGTGCATCCAGGGAGGAGCTGATCCTAAGGCTTCTGCTCGCTGGAGGTGGCAGGTGTCCATCTGCCAAGGAAGCAGGCCTGGGCTGGAAGGAGCTGATGCTGCAGTCCACTCTGGGCTGGCCGAATCCCTCTTTCTTGTGGGGCTTGGAACCAAGCGCTGTGTTAGTGTTGGAGAGGTGTAGCGGTACCAGACGGCGTGACTGACCCCAGGGCACAGCCGCCAGAGGACCGGCCAGTAGCTCTCATGTCTCCTGCTTTCCAACCCAGTTCCTGTCCCTCAGTGCCACAGCTTGTCGTCTTTGTGTCCTCAGTAGTTTGGGGTGACAGGTGACATCCTGTCCCCAGCTCCTGTCTTTGCCTTCTGCCACAAGCTGGCAGAAGCCACTGGTGAGAAATCTTGCTTGAACTGAAAGAGGCTTTGTGTTCCGAGGGAATGGCCCTCCTAGGCTGACATTCACACACTCTGCTGGGCTTTCCAGTGCTTACCTAGGTGCCAGTTAATTCATATTACAAAATACAGGTGTTTGCTTTCTTTTGAACAGGAGCCTCAGATGGGGCGGGCATCATTTGCAATGTCCACATCCAGTTTGGAGTGTCAGTTTGAGTTCCAGCTTCCACATTTTGGATCCAGCTTCCTATCCAGGCCTGCTGGGAGGTAGCATAGGATGGCTCAGGTTACTGGGCCCCTGTCCTGGGTAGAATTTCAGTCTCTTGGCTTCTGCTTAGCCCATCTCCACTGGGTGTGGGCATTCAGGGAGCAGCCAGTGGATGGAGGAAGAGAGCTCTCTGTCATTTTGCCCATCGGGTGGGAAAAATGCATTTTAGAATTTTTAAAAAGATTGAGTTACCTGGAATGTGAACTTGCACAGCAGTGAAGGTGGTACTTGGCATGCCCTCATCCTGGAGTTTGAGCCCTGGCTGCCCCCCCTTTTTTTTATTGATTGCATTGCATTATGTGACACAGTGTTATGGGCACTAGGATTCCCCCCAACCCTCCCCTAACCCTCTCCCCATGGTGGATTTCTCCACCTTGCTGTGTTACCACAGTTCAAATTCAGTTGAGGTTCTTTCATTGGAAGTATTTACCAAGCATAAAGTCCAGTGTCTTATTATCCTAGTGGGTTCAACGATTTCTTGGTGAGACCATCTCTGGTCTGAAGGTAAAGCCAGCAAAGTATCATCCCAATCAATTAAAGGCCCCGACATAACATCAACAGCCATTTACAACCTTATGGCATTAATTGACATGGTATTGATTAATAGTATGTTGATAGGAAAATGCGGTTGCTTAACTACATCCTGTGACTTCTTCATAGACATTTCAATTTTGGTTTATATTCAACCTGATTCCATACAGTTATCAGTTTAGGTACAGTACATTTTTTTTAGGATGGGTGTGCAGAGAAATCCCCCATACCCCAGTGAGGCATAACTAATCTTTGTGTCCCATCTAGTGAGGCATGTTTGGGTCCACGCTGGCCGTTTCCTGTCTGATTCTAAGCTTTCCATGTTGTTGTCTGTCCATTCTAGATTTTTTGTCTGTTTGTATATTTGTTTGTTTGTTTTTAAATATTTATTTCATTTTTATTGGAAAGTCAGATATACAGAGAGGAGGAGAGACAGAGAGGAAGATCTTCATCCAATGATTCACTCCCCAAGTGAGCGCAACGGCCAATGCTATGCTGATCCGAAGCCAGGAGCCAGGAACTTCTTCCAGGTATTCCGCGTAGGTGCAGGGTCCCCAAGGCTTTGGGCCATCCTTGACTGCTTTCCCAGGCCACAAGCAGGGAGCTGGATGGGAAGTGGAGCTGCTGGGATTAGAATCGGTGCCCATATGGGATCCCGGCGCGTTCAAGGTGAGGACTTAGCTGCTAGGCCATGCCACCGGGCCCTGTTTGTTTGTTTTGAGGGGTTACTGGAACAATCCTAATGGTCACCGCGAAAGAGGGTAGGCACCCAGGCTAGGACCAGAGAGAGCTCGCCTCCCTAGTCCTGAAGGAAGTTTATTATTCTTCTGTTTCTGCAGATCGCTCAGGGCTCCTGGCCGTCGTTCCGATGGCGCTGGTTTCTGCACTGCAGAGTTTGGACTTCTTCCATCCCCTGTGGAGGCTCCAGATGGGGGTGGGTGACCTCAGAGTTCTCGGCCTCCAAAGGCACTCCTATTCCCTGTGGTTGGGATGTAGTCCTTGGTGTCCGTGTTGATGGTCCTTGGTGAGGATCTGGGAGTCTTCAGGGTTGGGATGTGAGCCTCCTCCTGACCCCCTGCTCCATACGCATGACCTCCTGTTAAGAGGCTTTCAGGGTCGCTCCCAATTCCCCCTTATGCCTGTGTAGCTTTACTATTGTCTAGTGCCAACTCGAGTCTGTTGTCTATGGGTTATCAGATTTGATCCTGATAGGCTATATTTCACGTCTTCCTCTCACTTTTTAGGGAGATGGAAGATTTCTCTGCATTCCCTCCCCATTATGGAGTAACATAGGGTATTAAGAGTGTTTTAGGTTTTACAGTTCTTTGATGTAGATCATAAGCATTCTGACTCACATCGATTGTTGTATTATAGGTTACAATGCATTGTCTTATTGCATTGGATACATGTTGTCAGAGGTTGCAATAATGTTACAATGTATTGGTATTATTTTCCAGATTAACAACTTTTCATCTCAGATTAAGGCAAACATGTGGTATTTAACCTTTTGGGATTGGTTCATTTCTCTTAGCATAATGGATTCCAGTTGGGCCCATTTGGCCACAAAGAACTGCATTTCATTTTTTTTTTTTGATAGCTGAGTAGTATTCCATGGAGTATATGAACCATAGCTTTCTTATCCAGTCCTCTGTTGATGGGCATTTCGGTTGCTTCCAGGTTTTTGCAATTATTGATTGTGCTGCTATAAACATAGGGGTGCATGTTGGTTTCTCATAAAACAGGTGTTTTGGATATATTCCTAGGAGTGCTATTGCTGGGTCGTATGGTATGCTGATTTTCAATTGATTTAGTATCCTCCATACTGATTTCCATAGAGGCTGTACAAGTTTGCAGTCCCACCAACAGTGGAGTAGGGTTCCCTTTTCCCCACATCCTCGCCAGCAAGTGTTAGTGGTGTTTTTTTGTGTGTGTGCCATCCTTTCTGGCTGCCCCATTTTTGATTCATTTCCCAGCACCCTATGAGGGTGCCATGTAGCATGCTTATGTCTTTATTACCGGAGCGGCAACTGGAGTCACCCAGCTCATGGGTGGTGGAGCCATTATCTGCACCTTGCCTGGCTCGGGGTGGGGGAGGTGAGTCTACTTTTTAACCATCTCCTGTCCAGTGAGGAGGCCTGTAGATCACACTTTCCTTGCCCAGACCTTGCCAGTTAGAAAGACCATGAGAGTGGAAGAGACACAACAGCCAAGGGCGGCCCAGCAGCAACGGGAGCTGCAGCACACAGCCCCGTTCTGCGAGCAGGGCCGCAGAGGAGCCTGCGAGGAACATCTCACCTGCACAAGGCTGACAGAGCTTAAGAATGGCTCCTTCTAATACGCTGGGGAAAGCAGCAGAGGGTGGCCCATGCGCTTGGGCTGTGTACCCAAGAGAGACCTAGAAGGAGCCCTTTAAAATTGCTTTTGTTTCCAAATTGCCATTATAGTACTGTGATTCCATGTGGTGTCCAACTGGGGTAGAACAGCGGCTGCTGCCTTTAAGTGGCAATGAGTGACAAACAACCCAGACGGACAGGAGGCAGAGGGCCCAAGTGCAGATTCTGTTGGGGAGAGTTGACAGCGAGTCAGCGTGTGCAGGGGTACGGGAGGCACACGCGAAGGCAGGGTGCATCACATTGCTCACACGGCCAGAACTACTGATGTCACGTGGCTGCACCCCAGCTGCTGCTGAGAGCACGTGATGGCGGCCAGGCCGGCAGTTTATCTTCCAGGCAGCACGGATTGACCGTGCAAGCCAGCAGCTGCAGTCTCGGAGGTTCACCTGGAGGAGGTTCCTACCGAGACACACACAGTCAGCCAATGTGGAAAGCTGGTGGCTCCTCAAAAAATCCAAAACAGACTTACCAGGGAACCCCACACTGCACTGCTGTTATTTTTATTGGAAAGGCAGATTTACAGAGGAGAGACAACGATCTTCCATTTGCTGGTTCACTCCCCCAAATGGCTGCCACAGCCATTGCTGAGCTGATTTGAAGCCAGGAGCTTCCTCTGCGTCTCCCACGCAGGTACAGGGTCCCAAGGCTTTGGGCCGTCCTCTACTATGTTCCCAGGCCACAAGCAGGGAGCAGGATGGGAGGCAGAGCAGCCGGGACAGGAACTGGCACCCATAACCCATATGGGATGCTGGTTCTTGCAGACAGAGGATTAGCCAGTTGAGCCATTGTGCCAGCCTCCCACAACCGCACTTCGGTGTAGCAGAAAGAGTTGGAAGCTGGACCAGGAACACATGCTCGGACATCCTTGTTCACAGCAGCATTATTGATACAACCAAAAGGCAGAGGCAATCCAAGTGTCCAGATAAATGGACAGATAGAATGTGGTCCATGCCTTGTGGTCCAAGGCAGTGTATCAGGCCGGTGTTGAAGCACAGTGGGTTAAGTTGCCAGTTGTAATGTTGAAATCCCATGTGGGTACTTAGTCGGTCCTGGCTGCTCCTCTACTGATGCAGCTGTTTGCTGATGGCGGGGGGAAAGTGGCGGAGGCTGGCCCCAGTGCCTAGACCCCTCCACTCACATGGGAGACCCGGAAGAAGTTCCTAGCTGCTGTCTAGCTCAGCCCTGGTCGTTGCAGTCATTTGAGAAGTGAACCAGCAGATGGAAGACCTTTCTCTGTCTCTCCCTTTCTTTGTAACTACCTTTCAAATAAAACAAATCTCTCTCTTTTTTTAAGAGATTTATTTATTTTTTATTGGAAAGGCAGATATACAGAGAGGAGGAGAGACAAGAGGAAGAGCTTCCATCCACTGGTTTATTCCCCAAGTGACCGCAATGACCAGTGCTGTGCTGATCCGAAGCCAGGAGCCAGGAGCTCTTCCAGGTCTCCCATGCAGGTGCAGGGTCTCATGGCTTTGGGCCATCCTCGACTGCTTTCCCAGGCCACAGGCAGGGAAGTGGATGGGAAGTGGGGCCGCTGGGTTTAGAAGCAGAACCTATATGGGATCCTGGCGCGTTCAAGGCAAGGACTTTAACTACTATGCTATCGCACCAGGCCCTAAGTGAAATAAATCTTTTAAAAGCAAAGGAAAAATTAGAGCCTGGGTGAGCCAAGAAATGGCAGCACTGCTACCTGCCGCTGTGAGAGCCAGCAGGTGTGCTGTCCCTCCCAGCGCCGCACTGTGTGGCAGCCATCTCACTGCCTGTCCCTGTCAGTGCCCTGTCCTCCTGTCTCCCTTCTGAACACAGTGGCCCACGAGACGCCCAAGAAGCAGGAACAGGCAGGCAGGATGGAGTGAGCTCCCCGTGGTTTCTACTGAGCACTCGTTCCTGGCAGCCTGGACCACGGGAGGCGGAGGGAGGCAGAGCACTGTGTGCCCCGAGGGACTCACTAGTCCTGACCTTGCCCTTGATCCACAGCTTGCTATGATGGTCTGTGTCTGACACTGCCTCCTCCCCCTCCTCCTTCCCTTCCCTGGGGCCTCCCTGACTGCTGTCACATGGTGCACTCTTTCCTCGCAGGCCATTTTCACCCAGAAAAGTAAGCTGGGAGCTGACCCCCTGGATGGCAGGCGCTGGCAGGGCTTCCGGCTGGAGGAGTACCTGATCGGGCAGTCCATTGGCAAGGGCTGCAGTGCCGCTGTGTACGAAGCCACCGTGGCTGCGTTGCGTGTGAACCTGGAGGAGGCAGAAGGCACCAGGCTTCCCGGGAGAGGCACAGAGCTCACTACGGCAGGAACGACCGAGATGTCCGGCCCAGGGGCCCCCCACTTTCCCTTGGCCATCAAGATGATGTGGAACATCTCGGTAAGCACCATTGCCCCAAGTGCTGAGCCGAGAGGGCCCCGGGGAGGGCATCCAGGAGGTTGTTAGCAAACCACACAGACCTCACGGGACCAGTGCCTGTGGAGCACGCCTTCCTTGCCTGCTGGCTGTGACACGGCCACGATCACCTGGGGATCGGCAGCTCAGCCTTGAAACTGCTCCTAGGAGATGCCAGTGTGGGGGTCTGGGGCCACCCTGAGCAGCGAGCATGAGTCCCTTGCAGCCCAACACTCCTGCCATCCCCTCCCTCCTGTGCCCATCCTGCTAGAGAGGAGGTAGGCTCCTCCTCTTTTCCTGCCCCTCACACCCCCACCTCTCGCTGGAGGGCAGCTCTCAGAAGGACCAGTGCTTTGGGAAGTGGCAGAGTACTCCCCAGCCTTAAGGCCACAGATGATTGCACACCTAGCTGGGTTAATAGCTGAGAAGTTGCCAACCCCTTTACCTGTGGCAGAGCCACCAGGCGGGGACATCACCCTGGTTGGGGTGGGGCTTCAGTCCCGGCTGCTGGCCGACTGGTGGTCCCCGTGGGCCTCCTCGGTCCTGAGAGCTGTTGATAAAGAAATGAAGGAGACCACCTGCTCCTGCTCCCTTTGGGTTTTGTTGCTTTGGGGAATCAACAAAGGCTGTTCTGTAGCTCAGCACCCTCAGCCAGAGGGGAGCTGGGGGAGCCTAGCAAAGGGGTCCCAGTACCCGTCTGGCAGTGACCGCAGGCGTCCGGCAGGAGGAGTGACCCTAGCCCAGCCCATCTGTTACAGAAGGTTTCAAGTTGGGACACAGGGTTGTGGCACAGTGGTTTAGCTGCTACCTACAAGACCAGCATCCCATCTGAGTGCCAGTGTCAGTTCCAGTCGCGGCTGCTTCACCTCGGATCAGCCTTCCACTAATGTGCCTAGGAAAGCAGCAGCAGGTGGAGACCTGGGTGGGGTTCCATATCCTTGGCTTTGGCCTGGTCCAGCCCTGGCCATCATGGGGAATGAACCAGCAGATGTAGCTCTTCTTTCTGTCTCCCCCTTCTCTATAACTCTCTGCGTCTCAGTTTTTTACAAAAGTTTTAAAACTAGTGGTGGTTGTACGTATTTGCAGGCCACAGTGTGGCATTTCAGAGGGGCTGTTGAGATCAGCCCATCAGCACATACTGACAGGCCCAGGCAGGGAGCATGGCCCCTTCTCCAACATGGCTTCCCACTGGCAGGCTGGGAGCAGCTTCCTGGCGCTTGCTCTTGTAACAGATACAGGTTACTATACGGCAGAGTCTCCACTAGGTGGCGTGGCGATAGGAACTTAGTCCTGCAGCTTCACATCCTACCCTCCCCTGTCTGGTCACCTAAGGGCTGGAAGTGTGGGCAGCGTCCCTGGGGCTTCCAGCAGTAGCCAAGCTGGCCTTCCCACCTCCTATAGGTCACCTGAGCTTGAAAGTGTCTCTTCTGCGACACCCTGGTCCTCTCTGCTTGTGTTGTAGGCGGGCTCTTCCAGCGAGGCCATCTTCAGGACTATGAGCCAGGAGCTCGTTCCAGCCAGCCGTGTGGCCCTGGCCGGGGAGTACGGAGCCGTTGTTCATAGGTAAGTGTCCCGGCCCACCAGGCTGACTGTTGTCGGAGAGCAGAATCGTCGCCTGTGTCCGCAGCACACCCAGCACCATGCCTGGTGGGACATGCAGCGCATGGATGTTGACTGAATAATGTGGATCTTCAGGAGGGGGAGAGTTTAGCTTGGGAGCAGCTACAGATCTTCTGGCCCCAGCTGGTGAAGCAAATGGCAAATTCACATCGAAGAGGCCACCCCAAAACGCCGGTTCCGAGAATAGGGGAAATTGCCGAGTTCCAGGAGTCTTCCTTAGTGGTGTGCAGATGCGGCGCCACCTAGCAGCGACAGCCGTGCCATCTCCAGGGGCTGCTGCCTTCCCTGGTGGCGCAGGGGATGGTGACTGCTGTGTTCTTCAAGAGTCCTCCATGTGGGCAGTGCCCAGCAAGCACAGAACAGAGCATGGTGTGGGCAGTGCTGGGATGTGTCTGCTCAGATGCCCTGGGCAGCCCGGGAGAGGCCTGTGTGCCCACTGCAGGGGCCCGGGCCACTCAGAGGTGCCGCCCAGTTGCTTTTGGAGGACCAGCAGCATTTCCGGAGGTCTAGACAGAGCTGTTCTCGGTGGAGGAGGGAGGGAGCGGATGGTGGCCCGAGGACAGTGGCCTGTGGGACAGGCCAAAACAGCTCTGTGTCTCCGGCTGGTGCCAGGATGCCTGCTCTCACTCAGTGGCTTGCTGGGCACTGACGGGCGGACTGCCTCAGCGTCCTGTCAGATGGAGTAAGTCAGGAACTGAAGGGAATAAGCACGGAAAGCCCCACCATGGCGTGGAAGGTTCCAGGCACTGGGTCCCAGCTGATACACCCCTCCCCCGCCCCCTCTGAGCAGAATAGTGGATGCTGGGAAGTCAGCTGCTCTGAGGCTGAATCGGACTTCATGTGCTATCGGGCACCCCAGCCCTACCCCCTAGGCTCCCTTTGCATTTTCTTTTAAAGATTAATTAACCTAAGATTTATTTATTTTTATTGGAAAGACAGATTTACAAAGAAAAAGATCTTCCATCTGCTGGTTCACTCCCCAGATGGTTGCAACAGCCAGAGCTGAGCTGACAGCCAGGAGTTGCCTCCAGTTCGCCCACATGGGTGCAGGGGCCCAAAAACTTGGGCCATCCTCTGCTGTTTTTCCCAGTCCATAAACAGGGACCTGGATCAGAAGTAGAATAGACTAGAACCAGTGCCCTGTGGGAAGCCAGCATTGGCAGGTAGAGGATTAGCCTGTTGAGCCACTGCACCCAGTTTGCTTATTTTTTGAAAATCAGAGTTACAGAGTTACAGGCCATCTGCTGCTGCTTTCCTGAGCCTTGGGCAGGGAGCTGAATCAGATGTGGAGCAATCAGAACAGGAACTGGTGCCCATGCTGTTGGCCAGTGCCACAGGTGGCAGCCTTAGCCGCCGTAACACCAGCCTCTCAGCGTCTAGTCTGACATGCGGACTCTTGATTGGCAGCTGTGCTGCTGTGCCGAGGGGCTCTGCTTGGCTTACATACACCCGACCACTTGTTCCATGTCTGCGGAGTGACGGACAGCTGTGCAGGTGGCACTGGCTAACTGCTGGTGCCACCTTCACTTCTCCTTTCCTGCTGCACCCTGCTGTGCTGCCTCCACACTGCGCTGCCCAGCTCCTGACCCTGCAGCTCTGGGCCACCAGCCCCAGGGCCACACGCCCCGGGCAGGGCAGGTGTCCAGCTGGTCTCGGCTCTGCTCCATTCTCCCCTTTGTACCATTAGCATCCTTGTTTCTTTTCCTGGTGGCTCTTCTGTCTGCCGACGTTGGTTTACTCCCCTCTGCCTTCCTGTGCCCTGGTAAAGGCTGTGGTTTCCTTTCCACTTGGCTCTGTCACGGCCTGGCCGGGCTCTTGGTTCACGCACCCTTCGCTAGGTCTCTGCTGTTATTGTAGGCTCATTGCCCTTGGGGCTAGCAGGCAGGGCCACACTAGCCAGCATGTGGGCAGGGCTTCCTGGGGCAGGTGTGGCAGGGCGGGCAGGTGATGTCCCTGCTCCTGATGTGTCTATTCCCATCATTCTTCACAAAAAGGCGATGCTGAGACCTGAGCTGCCCTTGACCATCGCACAGCCCTGTCCCGCACAGCCATGGCCCTGCGCTGGGAGGACCCCTTCCCGGGAGATCCCTGTGAATAGGTTGTGACTCCACAGCCAGCTCCTTGTCTGTACCTCCTAGGCCCAGTGTGACTCACCACTTTGCGGCTGACCTTGAGCCCTGAGAAGATGAGGCACTTGGCCCGAGACTGCCTAGGGGCGAGCCTGGGTTTCACTGCCAGGCCGACAGACTCTGACTGTGCTTCCCTATTCCCTGTGTTCTGACCAGGGGATAGAGAGACAGGTAGGACAGGGCTGTGTGACGGTCAAGGGCAGTTATCACCTGTGCTCCCACCATCATGGTACACAAGAAATCTACCGAAATATTCAGCAGACAGCTGTCGGCCAGTACTCATTGTGACTTAGCCCCATACATTTGTTCCATTTGACTGACAGAAAGACCAAGGGGAGCCCCAAGCAGCTGGCCCCTCATCCCAACATCATCCGCGTTTTCCGCGCCTTCACCTCGTCTGTGCCGCTGCTGCCAGGGGCCCTGGTGGACTACCCCGATGTGCTGCCCCCTCGCCTCCACCCTCAGGGCCTGGGCCATGGCCACACGCTGTTCCTCGTGATGAAAAAGTGAGTGGTGGGCACAGCAGGCCCTGGGCTTGCTTGGCCTCCCCGCACTCGGGAGTGCCCTCAACCCAGGCCTCCCCCGGACCTGACCGGCTGTGCTAAGGGTCTGTGCTGCCCCGAGGGTGGGTTCCCTTCAGGATGCTGATTGTGAAAGAAACCCCTCTTCTTCTGGAACCTTGTTCTCACCCAGTGCCCCGCCCAGTGATGAGCGCCTCTGATCCGGGGCTGGCCTCTGCTTTTACCTAAAGGCAGCTGCCCTGCCTCACCTCCATCTGCCCAGTGTGGCTGTGGGGTGTGTTAGCGTGTCACGTGGGGTGAGGGACAGAAAGGATTGCACGGGGAAATGAGATCAGAAGTTTCGTAGTGGGGAGAGGAAGGCATGGTCCAACAGTGACAGTGTGGGAACCAGAGGTTCTGTGCCCTCCCGCCAGCTACCCCTGCACCCTGCGTCAGTACCTGCGCGAGAATACCCCCAGCCCCCGCCTGGCCATGGTGATGACCCTGCAGTTGCTGGAGGGCGTGGCTCACCTGGTGCAGCAGGGCATCGCGCACAGAGACCTGAAGTCGGACAACATTCTTGTGGAGCTGGACGCAGGTGGGTGCCCTCTGTGTCCTCAGGGTTCCCTGGCTACGCTAGAAGCCACGGGCATCCCCCATACTTGTCACTGGGCCTCGTGAGGCCCTCTTATTCATGTCTTGCTGGTGGCTTTGTAGGGCCCTAGGAGGGCCTCTCGGGGGGCCGTAGGGCAAGACGCTGAGCCACTGGCCTCGGCCTGTTTCTCCGCAGATGGCTGTCCCTGGCTGGTGATCACCGACTTTGGCTGCTGCCTGGCTGATGAACGCATTGGCCTGCGACTGCCTTTCCCCAGCTGGTACGTGGATCGGGGCGGCAACGGCTGCCTGATGGCCCCGGAGGTGAGTCCTGCTGTCGCTCTGTGCTGCGTTTCTACCACATGGCAGGGCAAGACATGGTCCCTCGGTGTGTTTCCTGCACTTCGTGTCTTCTGACCTGTGATGTAT
Source organism: Ochotona curzoniae (assembly GCF_017591425.1). NCBI lineage: Eukaryota > Metazoa > Chordata > Mammalia > Lagomorpha > Ochotonidae > Ochotona > Ochotona curzoniae. The sequence continues at coordinate 336,452 of NW_024466964.1, forward strand.
GATGTGGCACAAGTGTATTCCCTGTGCTGTAACATGAGCCCCATAAAGCTCCCAGGAGACATGAGCTTGGTCCCCAAGCCAGTGCTCCCCAAGTCCTGGGCTCCTCGGAGCAGAGGTCAGATCAGCCCGCAGGCTGAGGGACACCCAGGAGCAGAGCAGGTAGGCCTGCCCGCAGCCTGACGTCTCCACGTCTACTTTCTGACCAGGTGTCCATGGCCCATCCGGGCCCCAGGACAGTGATTGACTACAGCAAGGCCGACGCCTGGGCCGTGGGAGCGATTGCCTATGAAATCTTCGGGCTTGCCAATCCCTTTTACGGCCAGGGCAGGGCCCGCCTCGAGAGCCGCAGTTACCTGGAGACGCAGCTGCCTGCTCTCCCTCGGTCAGTGCCTCCGGATGCCAGACAGCTCTTGAGGTCCCTGCTCCAGCGAGAGCCCCGCAAGGTGAGGGGGCCCTGGCTGGGTGGAAGCCCCGGCGTATTCCCAAGTGAAGGACAGGTTGGGACCAGCACCCTGGGGACACTCAGAGGCTCCATAGGCCACAGGCAAAGGCCAGCTGCACAGAACACGAAGTAGATTTTGGCATAAGTAGTAGTGGGGGAACAAGTCACCAAACATCAGAATTCTAGAATTTGTTTTTAGAATTTTTTTTTTATTGATTACATTGCATTATGTGACACAGTTTTATAGGCACTGGGATTCTTCCCTCCCCACCCCATAACCCGCCCTCCACCCCCCCATGGTGGATTCTTCTTGCAAGAATTCTAGAATTCTAACAGTCCAACCTTTCTTGGCTTTTTTAGTTGCTGAAAAGCTGCTCAGGGCGGGGTGGAGGTGGGGCAGGTTGGGCCACCACATCGCATATGACAGAGCTTGGCTTCGGCCCAGGATCCTACACATTTGTTAAGAATTTTTTTTTTTTTTTTTAAGATTTACTTATTTATTGGAAAGGCAGATACACAGAGAGGAGAGACAGAGAGGAAGATCTCCCATCTGATGATTCACTCCCCAAGTGAGCGCAACGGCCGATGCTATGCTGATCCGAAGCCAGGAGCCAGGAACAACTTCTGGGTCTCCCACACGGGTGCAGGGTCCCAAGGCTTTGGGCCGTCCTCGACTGCTTTCCCGGGCCACAAGCAGGGAGCTGGATGGGAAGTGGAGCTGCTGGGATTAGAACTGGCGCCCATATGGGATCCCGGGCGTGTTCAAGGAGAGGACTTTAACCACTAGGCCACGCCGCCGGGCCCGTGGAGTCTTTTTTTCTTTTTGAAATATTTATTTTTATTGGAAAGGCAGATATACAGAGAAGAAGAGAGACAGAGAGGAAGATCTTCCATCCAATGATTCACTCCCCAAGTGACTACAACAGCTGGAGCTTCTTCCCGGTTTTCCACATGGGTGCAGGATCCCAAGGCTTTAGGCTGTCCTCAACTGCTTTCCCAGGCCACAAGCAGGGAGCTGGATGGGAAGTGGGGTAGCCAGGACATGAGCCAGCGCCCATATGGGATCCTGGTGAAGATTTAGCTGCTGAGCCATTGTACCAGGCTCCCTTCAGAATTACTTTTAAAAAGATTTGGAGGGCCTGGCATGGTAGCCTAGTGGCTGGAGTCCTCACCTTGTATGCACCAGGATCCCATATTGGCGCCGGCTTGTGTCTTGGCAGCCCTACTTCCCATCGTGCTTCCTGCTTGTGGCCTGGGAAAGTGATTGAAGGTAGCCTGGAGCCTTGAGACCCTGCACCCACGTGGAAGTCTGGAGGAGGCTGCCGACTCCTAGCTCCTGGCTTCACATTGGCTTGGCTCTGGCCATTTTGGCCACTTGGTGAGTGAATCATTGGACAAAGATCTTTTCTCTTTGTCTCTTTACCTCTCGGTGTCTGACTTTCCAATAAAAATAAATCTTAAAAAAAAAAATCAGGGGACCAGCAAAGCGACGCAGCAGGTTAAGCCTTTGCCCATGACACTAGCATCCTATAGGAGATAGAGTCCCAGCTGCTCCACCTCTAACCCAGATCACTGCCACATGCCTGGGACAGCAGGAGAAGGTGGCCCAACTACTTGCTACCCACGTGGGAGGCCTGAATCAAGTGCCGGGCTCCTGGCTGGCCTAGATGTTCGGAGCCTCAGCTTCCCTTCTCCCACTTCCCTTGTAGAGGCCATCTGCCCGAGTTGCTGCAAATGTGCTGCATTTAAGCCTCTGGGGGGAGCATCTTCTAGCCCTGAAGAACCTGGAGCTGGACAAGATGGTGGGCTGGCTCCTCCAGCAGTCAGCCGTCGCCCTGCTGACCAACAGGCTTGCAGAGAGGAGCTGCGTGGAGACAAAGATGAAGATGCTGTTTCTGGCCAACCTGGAGTGTGACGCGCTGTGCCAGGCAGCCCTGCTGCTGCGTGCATGGCGGGCAGCCCCGGGGCAGCTCTGCACATAACTGGGAACGACTAAAGCAGTGGGCAGCACCTGTGTGTGATGGTCTGTGCATGCTGAGGGTGGGCCGTGTGAGCAGGCAGGAGACAGAGACAGGAGTCGGAGACAGGATGGCTGGGGGCTGGGCAGCCGAAAGGGAGGCCCAGGGCTAGGGGCAGGGCAGGGCAGGGGTTAAGTTCATGTGATTGGAAAGGTAAGCCATGCAGGCCTGTTCTGGTACCATGACGACACTGCTCTCCATCAGCTGTGTTCACCGTGAAAGCGAGTTCACCGTGATGTTGCAGCTACTGCATCCTTGTAGCACTGAAGCAGCCCGAACAGATGAACAGCTAGGCCTGTGTTCTGACAAAGCTTTGTGAGCACAGAGATCTGGCTTTATGTGTCACTGTCCATCTTTTTAAGCGTCTGAAAAAGTAAATAATCTTGAGCTCGCGGGTCATATACAGTCAGCCCAAAGGCCACAGTAAAACACACGGCCTGAATGGCAGCTCGGCACCAGGTCCCTGTCAGCGGTAATGCTGCTGATCTGAGTATCCCCGGACTAAACCCAAAGGGACGTGCCGCTGCACCAGGCAGCGACCCGGGTGAGGCCACCAACCCAGGCCCCACCTGAAACGCGCTGTCACTAGGCCTGCAGACCCTGCCGGCCAAGCTGCCAGGTGTGGCAGGGCTGAGGGCTTAGCCTGCATGCCCTGCCAGGAGGGATCCTGGCTGACACTGGCCCAGGGGAGCAGGCATTGGGCCGTGGCGCCATCGTCACAGGCCACCGGGGCAGAGGGGAGCGCTTGCACAAGTCTCTATTCAGGTGTCAGCTGGAGAAGCGCCACAGGAGGCCTGCGGGGTCTGCAGGGCGGGGGACTGCGCGCAGCCATGCTTCTCTACGGCCCGGGAGAGTCCAAGAGCACCTCACCACAGAACTGATCCAGCCAGCGAGTGAGCACCTGAAAGCTACTGCTGTGGTATTATCAACATGCTGATTGCCCTTCTGATTAACATTTCCTGCAGGAATTGTGAAAAATTAAATGCAAATTACAACCACAGAATGTCAATGTGCCTGGAACTGAACACTGGCTTTCATCCTTAGACCTGAAATACGAGAAGGTTTGGAGGGGAAGGTTTCAGTTTATGTGCTTCTCAGGACTCAGGTTAACACCTGAGCCAGGTGGACGTGAAGGTCAAGCTCAACCATGCCAGCGGCCGTCATCCGGCCTGTGCCTGGCATCTCCTGAGCGGTGAGGGCAGTCCCTCTGGGTTAGGGAACACAGCTGTCTTAGCAGCCATGAAAGAACCTGCAACTTCTGACTCAGTCCCCGGCAGGAGGCGCCCCACATCAAGAAGCATGACAGATTGGGGCCCTCTGAGGACAAATTTTTTATTTTAGAAATGAATGACCACACACCGTCAAGATGCCACTTAGTAATTGAAGGAGTAAAACTTGACAAAAGATTCCCTGTTCCCACCCCCAGTCCCCATGGCCCATCTCCCACTGAGGTAAGGCTGTGCCACTTGCCCATGGCTTAAAAAAAAATAATAAAACCCGACCCTGGTCCCAGGCCGCAGCCTGTCAGTCCGATTTTTCCTTCTCCTTCATGTGCAAGAAGACGATGCTAAAGATGAAGAGGCCCAGCATCATGGAGAATGCGCTGGCATAGTAGGGATAGGCCGAGGGGATGAAGCGCTCATACTGCGTGTGCTGCAGCGGCCTCACCGACACCTGCAATGGCACAGGAGCACGCGTACAGGCCCTGGCCGCTGGCAAGCCCCAGCGGGCACATGCCTGGCAGAACGCAGGGTCACTGCTTACCTGCGTGGAAGAGTACAGGTGTGTGTAGCCGAGCCGGTTGTAATCCACCTTAAATTGGAACACGCCATAGACGTCGGGCAACTTGAACTGGACGCTGTATTTGCCACCTAGGGAAGAAGCAGCACAGATCCCCGAGGGCGCGTCCAGGGTACGTCTCACGGGCCACCTCCTGCCACCCTCTCGTGGGGATGCCTACCTTTCCTCTTCAGGAAGGTCCTCACAAAAGGATCGATGCGGACAAATTCCAGCTGGATGTCGTCGCCATCAAAGGGAACCCACCTGCCGTTGGAGAGCTGCTCAATCACGATGCTGTACTCCTGGGGGGAGACCAGGGAGCTGTGCTCGTGTCTGCCGCCCGCCCCGGGGCCTCAGCATGGTATTCAGGCCCCCTGCAAGTGACCCAAGCCCCTCGCCACCCCTGAATGGACCAGCCAAGTGTAGCCCCAGGCTGCAGTCCTGCAGGCAGAGGGGGCTAATCCTCACTTCCGCCCCTTTGGCCTGGCACCCGGGCTCGGCAGCCGCTGCAGAGCTGAGCTGAATCAACTGAAGCCCCCAGGGGGTTCTCCCACCCCACAGAGCGCTCACCACCAGGTCAGTGACAGTGTAGGCATTGGGGGGCGAAGTCTCGCCCACCCGGTGATGGGACACAGGCCCCACACGGAGCACTCCCTCCTCCTTGAACACCCAGCGCGATAGGGCCACGGCCAGCTCATAGTTGCCTGTCTGTGGGTACCTGCAGAGGGAAGGAGGGGCTTAGAACCACAGCCAGCATTTTGCTGTGCCTGACAGCCCAGGCTGTTTGACCCACATACCACGACAGAGCTCACTTGGCAGCCCTCTGTCAGCCCCAAGCATCCAGGAGCCACTGTCAGGGCAGAGAACACCACGGGTATGGGTGGTGCTGACTTGCACAATACCATTTTCTAAAAGGACCAAGGGGTTGTGGCCTCAAAACCAGTCTACTACTAAGGGCTAGTAGAAGCGCCAACACCAGCAGCAAAATCTTCCAAACACCTGCAAGCCCGAGGCCTCCAGGGCTCGTTCCCCTTCACGCCTCCCTGGCAGACCCAGGCAGCACCTCCCAGACCATGCCCCCATGCCCGCACCCACCTCTGGGCACCCGGTGTGGCCTTCTGCACGGCTGAGTTGAAGAAGGCGTCGCTGAAGAAGTCCAAGGAGCCACTGAAGATGACGCGGGCATTGTTCCTGGCCTGGAGGCCAGCGATCAGGAGGGTGTTCTTGCCCACGGCGTGCGGGTACTGGCAACATAATGGGGCTGTCACCCAGGTGCAGCCATGGGCCAAGGCAGGACGGTGCAGGACGCACCAGACAAGCCCAGCCCCATCTGGGGAGGAACCTGAAATCCTGATGTCTCCACCCCAACATCCCTCTCACCTGGGTGATAGGCTTATCCGGGAAGAAGGAGTACGAAGTAGACGAGCCCGTCAGGATGTCCAACACCAAAGGATTGTCAGGATCGGCCACCATCCTGTGGGAGCACAGAGAGCCCAGTGGTGCCCAGGAGCCACCAGGAGCCCAAGGACACGAGCCCCAAGGCTTCCCTCCCAGTCCACCTTTCTCCACGGCACTCAGTGCTGTAACAAGGGAATGTGACTGTCTTCCACATGACCCTCCCCTACATCCTCTGGAGGCCCCCAGAGTAAAAGCTGCTTCCCCAGCTGCCTTGGGCTTCTCCCTGCTCACTCACCCAACTCCCCGAAAGAGGATGGGATTCAGAGACGACTTCCCAACAATGGTTGGGGCTTTGAGCAGGTTCTCGGTGTCCGCCACGATGAGCGTGTGCTGCAGAGGGTAAGCAGGGGTCAGGAGAAGGCAGTGCCAAGCCCAAGAGGCCGCCCTGAGAGCCAGCAGGGGACAACCCCGATTACCTGTCCAGGGTCCGAGACATCATAGTTGTGATGGTCAATGACAGCCGTTTTCTCCTCATCAAACTCAATCCCGCACTCACTGCCCAGCTCTCGGAGAGGGTCACCTGCAGATCCAAGAGGTGCGTGGCTGAGCCCCACACATGTGGGCCTGGGCCAAGCGGGGTCACTTGTCTGCTTCCTCAAGACTTGTCCTCTGCTGGCCAGCCATGTGGCTTCACCGGGCAGGGCTGAGCCCCGAGTGGCCCAAGCCACAGCATGCAGCCACCCTGGGGGCAGTGGGAGTGAGGGAAGGCTGGCATCTGGACTGCCACAGCCACCTCCTGGCCCTTGTTCTCTGCCACTGTGCAGGGAGTTTGCTCTGCACAAAAGCAATTAGCTCACCTTGCCGTCACCTTACCAGGACACACATGTAGAGTAGGGAGTTTAAAAACCTGCCATTTTTACAGATGGACAGCCTGGCCAGATGAGTGACTCGCATGTGGGGTTCACATGCTTTCTCCGTACTTGTGGAGACCTTGGACAATGTCAAGACTTTGGAACACAGAGCTGTCAGACTAGGCTCCCTCAATTTGCTTTTCAGAAGGAGGTGCCATCAAAACAGCATGAGAAGCTACCCAGGCAGAGTGCCCAGCCCATCAAAAGACCCACCCTCACGGCAGGGCAGCAGAGGGGCCAGATGTCCAGGGCTCCACAGTTCTGTCATTGACCCCACAGCTACGGCCTGCCCAGCCTGGCCAGTGTAGCCATTTTCCCTGGGAAAGCTCTCCCGCTCCTTGGCAAACTGGTGGAAAGCACCAGAACGACCCAGGTCACACTCACCAATGTCTGAGCTGGCGGCTACCAGGACGCTGCCCCCACCGTCAATGAAGGCGCTGATGGTCTCCACGTTGATGTTGCCGCCAAAATCTGGAAGAACGTACCCAACACAGTGACCCCCAAGACATCTGGTTTTCCAGCTTGGGGTGGGGGCTGCAGTCAGCCACTGGTAATCCCCATGGGAGGGGGATCCCAGACCACTGCACACAGGACAGACACTCCATGTTCCCACAGCATGAGTCAAATAATGGCTCAGATTTTAAACTGCTGATCCAACTTCCTGGACGCATATAAAATGCAGTGATTCCTTGTGCCAATGCTGTGGTGCAGTGGGTACAATGCAATTGTCCCTTAGTATCCATGGGGACATGCCCCACACCCCTGGAAGCCTCATCCGCCATGTAACAGTGAGTCCCTGCACCTTCAGCCGTGCCCCGTGTACTCCAGACACCTCCACACGCTTAGCCTGGTCACCGATGGTGTGTGAACAGTCACACAGCACCATTTCATGACAAGTTTAAAGCCTGTAGACATTCAGTGCAGGTGCAATCTTTGTTTCCAGATATTTCTGACCTGTGAGTGTGGAACCCATGGTCATGGAGAGCCCACCGCCTCCACACAGAAACACTGCATTTTCTCCTCACAGATACAATGTGACTTCAACTCATCCCTGCAGGGTTCACTGGGGTGCTGGTCTCCACTGAAGCCAGGTGAGGTCCCGCCAGTGCCCAGGAGCACCTGCCCCGAGGACAATGCCAGCACTGGCCATCATCGTGCCCGCCGGCCTAGCACGAGGCCCGCAGATTACGTTCAGGACAGCCACAGCACAATTGCTCAGAACACTTTTTTAGCATCATCATCAAAACGATTCGTTCACCTCCAGTTTCTAACTGCCACAGGCTCTGACTGCTGTAACCTGGAGTCAATTCCACCCCAATCACTTCTGCCTCCAGAAAGGCCAAAGACACATGTGCGAGGGCAGTCGGGAGTAACGCAGTGACAGGAGCCCAGGGAAGCACTCCAGTGACAGGGGCTGCCCGTGAAGCCCAAGGCAGGAGTGCCAGGCCTGCCTGCCCCAGCAGGCGCTTCCTCTCACCGCTGCTGTCCCTCCACGCAAACTAATAAACAGGAAGGGAACACCGAGTCCGGAGTTTGCAGGAAAGCACCCCCCTCCCACCATGAACTCCACGGTGCTGGAGGCCCTTCTTCACACCACTGCCTGCGATAGATGGAGGAGACAGCATGGAGAGCGCGCTGAACACGGAACCATCAACCGGCTTATGCGGTTACGATATGCAAACTCCCAGTTCCCGAGAGAGCCCGTCAACCTGCCCCAGATCCCCCCTGCCTCCACCCAGCCATGGTTCACGGCCTTCTCGCCGGGCGAGCTGCACCTGCGGGAGGCCGGGCACCGCAGCCCTTCCCCCGGGGACCTGCCGGGTCAGGAGCGGGCAAGTTCTCCAAGCAACAGCGCCGAGGCCCGGGACCCAGCCCCTGGCTACTCGGAGCAGCAGGAGCCCGGCTCCGGGGGCGTCCCGTGGCCCGTACCTTCCACCGACGGGGAGAAGATGATGAGGTTGTCGAAGAGAAACTCGCCATACTTGATGAGGGACAGGCTGGGGTCGTCGGCGCTCTTGAAGGTGAGTTCAAAGCCCCGATCTGGAAGAGAAGCAAGCGGGGAAACTGAGGCAGAGCGCACGCGGCTGCCCGAGTGGAAGGACAGAGCGCGTTTCCTGGACCCCACGCTCACCCTTAAGGCTCCGGAAGAAAAGCGAGTGCGTCTCCCGCAGGTTGAGGTTGTCCAGCAACACCAGAGTACGGGGACCGCTGGCCAAGGCCGAGCCGAGCAGCAGCAGCAGCAGCCAGGAGAGCGCCCCAGCCCGGGCCATGGTCACCCGCCTGCCAAAGCGCCCAGCGCCCGGACACCGGAAGTGTCCCCTCCTCGACCGTCCAATCGCCGCCCGCGGCCCTGCCTTACCACCCGGAAGTGATCGGGGTGCGCGGGGTCGAACGGCCGCAGCTGCGGGTGCACGGGCCAGGAGCCGGGAAGCCGCCCGGAAGCGCCCCAGTCAGTGACGGAGTCTCTGGCGCCTATTGGCGGAAAGGGCGCGAGGCCCCACCCCTCCGACGGAAAAGGCTCAATCGGAGCGAGCCAGCTCTGCAGCCGCAGCCAATCAGCGAGGTCGAAGCCCCGGGCTCCGTCCCGGTTTTGAACCCGCCGGCTCGGATCCCGTAGTCAGTCCAGTGACCTGCTCCGCTCCTTGCAAGGAATGGCCGCCTCTTCGATCCCCATTAGTCCAGGGCCGAGTCGGGACTGGAGACCGGGCACTGCAATCCTCACGGGGACCTGCCGCGGCCGCGGGGTTCGCCCTGCCCGTCGCGGTGGCCCAGGCTGGGCACTGCGTGGATGAGCTGTGGACGCCTCTTCACCGCCCCCGCCCTGTCTGCCTCTGCCCTCCGCTTCCACGGAACTCAGTTTTCACCAAGCCCTTGGCTCTCCCCACTCTCAAACCTCCAGGGCCAGCCCAAGGCCATCCCCCCCGCCCCAAAGACCCCCGTGCCCCCCTCGGACTTCCTCCGGGCAGCCCTCTGGGCTGGACTCCCAGGCACTCAGCTTTGGGGCCTCCCACCCTGTCACTGCTCATGGCCTTCAGAAGGCGTGTGTTACCCCGTTTCACAGAGGAAGGCAGAGCCTTCGGCCCTCCCCGAGACCCGCCTGGGAGGGCTGGGTGCGTGGGTTCATTTCTGAGTGGACACCCAGACACCCCCCTGAGAGCCGAGGAAGCCCGGGCCTGAGAGCTGGCCCATCTCCTGTAGAGGAAAGGCCCAAAGCTCTGCCCGGAAGGACGCCCCTGTGCAGGTGTCTGCGGGGCCCTGGAAGGCTTCTCTGGCTACAGCACCCTGTTCCCAGACGGGCAGGTGTTTTTCCGCTGCGTGGACAGCCCCGTGCCCTGCGAGTCCAGCTGCCAGCTGACGCACACCTGGACAGCAGCAGTGGCTCAAGTGGTTGGTGGAAAGGCAGATTGAGTTCCAGGCTCCCAGCCTCAGTTAATGCAGATATTTGGGGATAAGATCATCAACTGGAACCTTCCTCTCTCTCAAATCATATTTTCAAGAGAACCACTGCTCAGTGACTCCAGCCAGCAGCGGCAGCAGGGCGGGGAACGGAGTGTCCAAAAAGGCAGTTTATTGGGCAGCTCAGCTTGCCGGGGCCACAGTCAGGGAGCCCAGGCCGGGCCTTCCCTTAGGCAGGATGCCCCGGAGGTGCGGTTCTCGGCAGCTCCTCCCCTCGAGTGCTGCCAGGGAGGACTCTGGCAGTTGTGAGCCTGCAGAGCCCACGGAGGCCAACAGCAACACTGAGGGGCCACAGGGGCAGCCTCCGTGCAGGTGAAAACACTGGCATGGCATGGCCAGGGTGGCTGGGGCAGGCTGTTTCCTGCGGGATGGGAAGGGAGTGTGGGGTCCCAGAGCAGACCCATCGGGGGCCCTGAGGGGACAGGTGGGAGGATGGAGAGAGGGTGGCCCTGGGGCTCCAGCTGGCAGCAGGCATGGCATTCACAGAGGCTCGAGGCCAAAGCTGCTTTTGCTCTTCTTCCGCCGGGCCTTGGCGAAGGGGATGTCCAGGGACTCGAGGCGGAAGGGCCGGGGCTGGGGCAGCTCAGTGGCCTGGGTGGGTGGGATGGCCAAGCTGTTGCCCAGCGGGGAGCTGAGGCCTGGTGGCGAGTTGTGGTGCCCTGTGGAGGGGAGGGCCAGGGTGCCAGTCAGCCCATGTGCAGGCACCCTGCCCGTCCTCCATGTGCAGTGGGGAGGGTCCAGCAGCTCACGCCCCCTCCTTCCCCTCCCCAGCACTGTAGCTGGGGCCCAGCAATGGCTGCTCAGGATGACACGTCAGACCCAGCACTACACCTGTAGCCCAGGGGTTCGGACCTGCAGACAGCAGGCCTGGCTCCCCACTTGCAGCAGTGTGACCCCGGGCAGGTCCCTGACCTCTCCTGACCCGCAGCGTGGGCACCACACAGGGGCTCAGCTGAGGCCAGGTCCTTTCCTATCCTGTTTCCCTCCTTGGGCCTCCATTCCGCTGCTCCACCCCTTATATCACCTTGGTATAGGAGGAGGATTTGCTTTCCGTTGCTACTTTATTGAAAATACAGTGGGATTCTTCCCCCTCATTTTAGAAGCAGAAGAATGGATTTTTCACTTTCTGAAACTGTGTTTTGCCTTTGTGGACCTTCTCTGGTCCCTGGGCACGGTGATCCTTAACAGGCAAAGTCAGCCCTCCCTACCCCACCACAGCGTATGGCAGGCCCTGCAGCACGTGAAGCAGCTGTGGGGGGCTGGCACTCCCCCAGTGATACTCTAAGCCTGCACCTCACCCTGCGTGCTGCCACCCTACCGGGGCTGGGGGGGCAAATGGACCAGACCCAGCACCTCTCCCCGGTGAGCAGACAGCACCCTGAGCACCTGCTGTGTGCGGCTGGGCTGGGCCATTTCCCCATGGCACTGTATTACATCCTGCAAATGAGTATTATTGCACTCCCACCCCATTTTATAACAGGGGAAACTGAGGCTCAGAGAGGAAAAGAGCTCCTGAACCCAGCTGCATCTGACTGCAAGCCCATCACGCCTCTCGCAGCTTGGGGCACGGAGCACTCACCGAGGCTCCTCATGGAATCCGTGCTCAGGATCTGGCTGGCCCGCTTGGACCGGAAGTAGTTACTGGCAATGTTCTCACTGTCACTCCGACTTAGCATCACGCGGTAGCGGTCTTCTTCCTGCCAGGATTAATCCACACACTAAGCAGTGGAGCCCCAGCTACTGCAGTCCTGACTCGGACCCCTAGCTGAGAGCTCAGAGGCCTCTGGAAGCCTGCCGGGGTGGGGACTGCCCACTTTGGGGGTTCCCGGGCTCATGAGTCTCCAGCCAGGCATCCACTGCACCCCGCTTCCCTGGGACAGGCAGGGCTGTGTTCCCTCATGCAATACTCTGATGGGGCGAGGGTGCCGCCACTCTACCCCACCCCCCAAGTCTGTCCCCAGAGTACTCAGCCCACGGCTCCCCATGTGCCCATCAGCCTGGAGCCTGACCTCACATGAGGACAGTGATGTCACTGTAGCCAGGCCCTTGGTTTCTCACTCTGAACTCCTTCCTTCTCCCACTTGACTAGATATGTTCACATGGCACCCATCACAGAATCACAACTTCTGGAACACAGTAAGTGGTCCACTGCAGGCCCATGACCAGTCCAAATCTTGCCCAGAGTTGGGGCAGGTGCTGTAGTGGAGGCTGATAAGCTGCCCACACCCCATACCAGAGTGCCTGCTCCGAGCCCTGGCTACTTCACTCCGGATTCAGGTTCCCACTAACTGTAGCCTAGCACCTAAAGTCCTCACCCTGCACGCACTGGGATCCCATAGGGGTACTGGTTCTAATCCCACCAGCCCCACTTCCCATCCAGGTCTCTGCTTGTTGCCTGGGAAAGTAGTTGGGGACAGTACAAAACCTTGGGACCCTGTACCCGCATGGGAGACCCAGAAGAGGCTCCAGGCTCTGGGTTCCTGGCTTTGGATTGACTCTGTTTCTTCTGAGTCCCTCACATGGGTGCAGGGGGCCTAGGCACTTGGGTCATCTGCTTTTTTCAGGTTCACTAGCAGAGAGAAGGACCAGAAATGGAGCAGCCAGGACTTGAACTGGAACCCAAATGGGATGCAGTTTTTGCTGGCAGCCCTTTACCCACTATGCTCAACACAACCCCCGCTCCTGTGTTTTATTTTTATCTGTATTTTTTATTGGTTTATTTGAGACAGAGAGCTGCCATCCACTGTTTCATTCTCCAAATGCCCACAACAGTCGAAACTGAACTCTGCCAAAGCCAGGAGCGCAGGCCTGGTCTCCCGTGCAGGTGCCAAGGACCCAGTTACTTAAACCATCACTCACTGCGTCCCAAGGTGCTGGGACTTGAAGCCAGGTGTTCCGATATAGGACGTGGGCACCTCGACTGCGAGACTAAACACCCACCTTGGCAACTAAAGTTTCATCCTGTCTTTACGCTGCAATAACAGATGTGAGAGACTCCAGCCACCTGGCCCAAGAGCCGACAGAATTTACTATCAGCAATGACATTGTGGGGTACAGAGCGATGCCGATATCCCATGCCCTAGCACCAGTTCGAATCCACTTCCAATCCAGCTCCCTACAAATGCTCCTGGGAAGGCAACAGAAAGCAGCCCAAGTGGGTGGGCCCCTGCCCCCAGGTGGAGTGCCTGGCTCCTGGCTTGGCCTGTGCAGCCACTTGGGAAGCAGGTGGAAGACCTCTCTGTGTTTCTCCCTGTCACTGTGCCTTGCAGGTACACAGATCTTTCCCAAAAGTTGTAAAAATATATTTACTGTCAAGTCCTTTATAGCAGATGCTGGCTAGCTCCTGCTTCACACCCATACAACATGGGAAACATGCAAAGAAAGTGACCTTAGAATCCCAGTGATAGTTCTGTCAACACGTGGAGGTCTGAGGGACCAGCTGGGGCCCAGAGAACCAGACTGGGCCATGGGCCTCTGGACTTGAACCTGAAACCCCTGCCCTGTGCCAGCAGGGAACGCAGCCCAGTGCCCTATCCCTATCCCTGCCCTGTGCCCAGTGGCCCCAGGCCCTCCCTCTCCTTGTCCTCCTGACTTCAGGTGCATGTGAGCCAGGGCCAGCGGAGGCCAAGGGCCCAGTACCAGTGGAGGGACGCAGCAGAAGAGCCAGACTGGGCCCCAGTGTTCATCCTTAGGGGTGGTTGGTTTGGCCCAGGGATGAAGATGTCACTTGGGACCACCCCATCCCAAATGGAAGTGCCTGGATTTACATTCCAGCTCAAGTTCCCCATTCCAGCTTCCTGCTACTGTGCAACCTTGGGAGGCAGCAGGTGATGGCTCAAGCATCTGGGCACCTGGCAGCCACACGGCAGGTGTGCACTGAGTTCCTGGCTCCTAGCTTCGGCCTGGCCCAGCCCCAAGCCAAGCCTAAGCCCCAGCTGCCTGTGGGCAGTTACCAAGTGGATCAGTGGATGGGAGAGCTATTCTCAAATATATAAAACCAAGAAATCCTGGGGCCAACATGATGGCATACCCAGTTAAGCCTGGATTGCAAGGCCAATATGCCATATCAGTGCCAGCTGATGTCCCAGCTGCTTTCCTTCCTGCCTAGCTGCCAGATAATGGCTAAAAAGGCAACAGAACAGGGCCCCAATGTTTGTGCCTCTGCCGCCCACCAGGAGACCCGGATGGTGCTCCTGGCTCCTGGCTTCAACCTGGCCCAATCCTGGCTATTATAGTCATTTGGGAAGTGAACTAGCAGGTGAAAGATGTCTCTCACTCTGTGCCTTTCAAATAAATAATTCTTAAAAAGGAAAAGGCAGGAGAGCCGGGGGAGGATCCTCAGCTGGGGGGAGAGAAGTGGGTCTCCCATGGTAACGCCCCCAGCACCCCTCCACCCCTGTCCTTCCCCCTCCCCCGCAGGGGTCTTACCAGGTCGGCCTCACCAGTGTCAGCTGCAGAGGCTTTTCGCGGGGTTTTGTTCTGCGGCCCGGTGGAAACTGCTGAGGAAACAACAGCTACAGTCACTGCAGCCGGGACACGGGGGCCGGGGGTGGGGTGCAGGGTGTGACCCTGCCCAGCCTAGCCGCGAGGTGACTGTGGACAGCAGGCAAGGGGCAGGGGGCAGAGAGAGCGAGCCCAGAGCTGGAAGTGGAGCCGGCTGGGGTCTTGCGGGCTGGGCAGGTACCGCTCACAGGTGTCAGAGAGGTAGGGACAGGACCACGCCAGCTACAGGGCTACCGAGGGGAGAGCCTGCTGCTGCCCAGACAGAGCCGGGCGTCAGTGGGACATGGGACCACTGCAGGGCAGCTTTACTCTGAGACTCATCTGGGGCAGGGGAAGTGGGGGGCTGCAAGGTCACTTTATCTGATGGAGAAGCCCAAAGAGAGGCAGTGACCTTCAGAAGGTCATGTGGGAGAGCAACAGCCAGGTAAAAGTTAGTGTAGACCTGTGCAAACCCCTCCCCACAGTGACGGTGACTTGGGGCCGCACACCCGCTGCACCCACAGCTTGCAGGGAGCAGCTGGCTCAGGTTTGTGCAGAACCACAGGATACAGAGGGGAGGGCAGGGGGCAGCGTGCTCTGACCTACTGGGAGGCTGGTTCTCATGATGACGGGCTCTGGAATCTTCCAGAAGCCATTATCCTCATCCCAGGAGGACTCGCGCCGGATCCTCTCCAGGTTGCTGTAGTTGCAATCCCTCCGGATCAGGGGCTGCACCTGCTCCAGCAGCTGCTGGAAGAACATGGCGTCGCGCTCCTGCCGCCGGATGGTGGCCAGGTAATCGATCTTCTCCAGCTCAAACTCCGATTGCAGATCTTTGATCTCCACCTCTGCAGCCCGCAGCTGCCAGCAAAGCATGACAGGCAATGAGCAAGTGGGGTGAAGACAGAGGCTTCGCCCGGACCATGCCCCCACCCCTGCACCCCACCAACAGACCCCTTCATGGCCCATCCACACCATCTCCCCCAGCCAACCAGCCCCCAACCCTTCTGTCCCTCCCTTGTCCCTCTCCCACCGTCCCACCCAGTGCTTAGATGAGCTGTCCACAGTCCTGAAAAATGTAAAGGGATAAACTGACCACCACCTGCTGCCACCAGCTCCTGGCCCCTGGCTCACACTCAAGCACCTCACTCGGGGGCCTTTCAGATGTGCCAGCCACAGTCGCCCCAGCCCTGGGAGAGCTCAGAGAGCTGCACAAATGACACGACTACGGGGTCCACCGGCACAACCGTGCCGACTCCACAGCCCTCCTCCCCCCACCACAGCCCTCTGTCCTGGAGAGACAGACCCCGCACCTGACAGGCCCACCTGATTTGACCATGGACTCCAGGCTCTTGGTCCCTGCGAAGTGTGCCAGACTGACCTTTCCTTCCCTCCTAAACACAGTGAGTGCCAATGCCAAGTGCAACCCTGTGCTTAGCCTCATGTCCCAGATGCACAGGCTGGCCCTCACACAGCCGGTGCAGTGTGGCTGATTAAGAAGGGTGACTGAATCCAAGGCAGTGACTGTCACCAGGCTAAGAACACGCCCTCGGCAGGAGTGGGACGGACAGGCGGCTGGCAGGGAGAGCCAGCTACACAAGCAGAAGCTATGCTAGGCCTGAAATGGAAGGGTTGGCTTCAGCTGAACTAAAGATGCCCCAGTGCCCATGCTAGGTGATGCACGCAGGGTTCCCATGTCATTACAGATTGGAATGTTTTTAACGATTTACTGACTTACTTATTTCGAAAGTCAGAGTTACAGAGGGAGCGGGAGAGACAAACAGCAATCTGTCCTCACAGGTCCACAACAGCCAAAGCAAGAAGCCAGGAGCTTCATCCGGGTCTCCCAGGGACTCAAACGCTTCAGCCGCCTTCTGCTGCTTCCCCAGGCCATCAGCAGGATGCTGGATCAGAGGTGGAGCAGCCAGGACCTGAGCAGGTGCCACGTGCTGGTGTCACAGGTGGTGGTGCCCTACCTACTATGCCACAAGGCCAGCCCCGTACATTTTTGTATATCTAAAATAATTCAGAATCTCTTCCTGGGCCCAGCAGCATGGCCTAGTGGCTACATCTCACCTTGCACGTGCCACAATCCCATAGGGGTACTGGTTCATGTCCCAGCTGCTCCACTTCCCATCCAGCTCCCTGCTTGTGGTTTGGGAAAGCACTAGAGGACAGCCCAAGCCCTTGGGACCCTGCACCCATGTGGGAGAACTAGGAGAAGCTCTTGGCTTCTGGCTTCAGATCAACTGAGTGCTGGCCAATGCGGCCACTTGGAGAATAAACCAGCGGATGGAAGATCTTTCTGTCTCTTCTTCTTTTGTAAATCTGCCTTTCCAAAAAAAAAAATAAATAAACAAATCTTTTTAAAAAATCACTTTCTGGGCCTGGCACAGTTGCCTAGTAGCTAAAGTCCTTGCCTTTCATGTGCTGGGATCCCATATGGGTGTTGGTTCTTATCTCAGCTAATCTACTTGCCATCCAGCTCCCTGCTGTGGCCTGGGAAAGCAGTAGAGGACGGCCCAAAGCCTTGGGACCCTGCACCTGCATAAGAGACCCAGAGGAAGCTCCCGGCTCCTGGCTTCAGATCGGCTCAGCTCTGGCCATTGCTGCCACTTGGGGAGTGAACCAGCAGATGGAAGAGCCTTCTCTCTGCCTCTCCTCCCTGTAAATCTGAAGATGGGTCCCTGCAACCACATGGGAGACCTGGATGGAGTTCCAGGTCTCCAGCTTCAGCCTGGCCCAGCCCTGGGCATTGTGGCTATTTTGGGGGGTGAATCAGCAGATGGGAAGAATGCTTTCTCTCTGTGACCACACTTTCAAACAAATAACTCTTTTTAAAAAATGACAAAATTTAGGAAGGTTGCAGGATAGAATTGCTGTTTTCTTGGCGCTATTACCAGGGAACTGGATCAGATGTGAAGCAGTTGGGACTCGATCCAATGCTCATATAAACACCAACACAGCAGGTGGCAGGTTAACTTAGTGTGCCAGCTTTAAACTTTGCTATTAGTTCTAATATTTTTAAGTCCCTTAGGACATTCTCTATAAAGCATGATGTCATCCACAAATAGAGATTATTATCTCAACGTGGATTTAAAAAAACAATTTGCATGTTTATTTTAAGGTATATAGATTGAGAAGGAGCATCAAAAAGATCTTCCATCCACTGGTTCGTCCCCAGACAGCCACATGGCCTGGGCTGGGCTAGATGGAAGCCAGAAGCCAAGAATTCTATGCATGTCTCCCACTCAGGTGACAGGGGCCGTCTCCCTCTGCCTCCCAAGGTGTATTAGCAGGGGACTACACAACATCCGGGACTCATAAGTGATGCCAGCACCTCAGGCAGCAGCTAAACGTGCTGTGCCACAATGCCCGCCCCCAATCCAGATGTCTTTTATTTCATTTTCTTTCCTAGCTGCTCTTCTAGAAATTGCACTTCAACGTGGGATAACATTGCTGACAGCAGGCTTTTGTACAATCCTTCTTACATGTGGTTGGATTTGGTTTGCTGGTATTTTGTAGAGCCAGAGGAGCTATCAGCGTGCACTTTTCTTACTAGGTCTTATTCTGGATTTGGTATCAAAGGGACACTGGTCCCATGGAATAAAGTGTTCTTAGGTACACGACATGATGGCTTAGTGGCTAAATCCTCACCTTGCACACGCTGGGATCCTTTATGGCGCCGATTTGTGTTCCAGCTACTATATTTTCCCATCCAGCTCCCTGCGTGTGGCCTGGGAAGGCAGTGGAGGATGGCCCAAAGTCTTGGGCCCCTGAACCCACGTGGGAGACCTGGAAAGAGCTCCTGGCTCCTGGCTTTGGGTCCACTCCACTAAAGCCATTGTGGCCACTTGGGGAGTGAGCCAGTGGGTGGACTATCTGTCTCTCTTCTCTGCAAATCAGACTTTCCAGTAGAAAATAAACAAATCTTTATTAAAAATGTATCTCAGAGGTGGAGATAGAGTAAGCTCCTGTTTGATTCTTTAGATGCCTGCAACTGCTGTGCCTGGGCTCAGTCCAAGCCTGCAGCCAGGAGCTCAATCGAAGCCTCCCATGTGAGCAGCAGGAATCCAGGGCCTTGGGGCATCACTGCCACCTGCCGGGGTCTGCCCCTGCAGAAGCTGGGGCCAGGAGCCAGAGCCAGGAGCAGCCTCGGGTCCCTGGCATGCGAGATGGGTACCCTGACCAGCAGCATCACCGCAGGGTGCTGGTACCC
The DNA here is from genome assembly GCF_017591425.1 of Ochotona curzoniae. Taxonomy (NCBI): domain Eukaryota; kingdom Metazoa; phylum Chordata; class Mammalia; order Lagomorpha; family Ochotonidae; genus Ochotona; species Ochotona curzoniae. The sequence continues at coordinate 355,157 of NW_024466964.1, forward strand.
TAGCCCTGGGGAGCTCCAAGCAGAGGGACTGGCCCCACTATTGCCACACCACTGCTGTGGTGGCATTGTGGTACCAACGGGAACATGAGCTTCATTTCAAGTGACACTTCCCAGGAGCAGGCACCGGCCTCGCCCTCAGCACACTCTGAGCCCCAGATCAGCGCACCTGACTCTGGCTTCCTGCCCCGGGAGGCGGCAGTGACAGTCCACGAGACTGGGTCGCTGCTGCCACAGGGAGACCTGGATCAAGTTCCTGGCTTCCACCACAGGCTGCAATGTTGGAGGAGAGAAGTAGTTTTAGGAGGCTTTCTCTGTCTCTTTCTCTGCTTGTCAAATACTTAAAAAAAAAAAAAAAAGATTTATTTTTATTGGAAATTCAGACATACAGAAACGAGGAGAGACAAAGAGGAAGTTCTCCCCTCTGATGATTCACTCCCCAAGTGGCTGCAACAGCCAGTGCTGTGCCAATCCAAAGCCAGGAGCCAGGAGCTTCCTCTGGGTCTCTCATGCAGGTGCAGGGTCCCAAGGCTTTGGGCCGTCCTCGACTGCCTTCCCAGGCCTCAAGCAAGGAGCTGGATGGGAAGCGGGGCTACCAGGATCAGAACCGGTGCCCATATGAGATCCTGGCGCCAGCAAGGTAAGGACTTTAGTTCTAGGCTATTGCGCTGGGCCCTGAAATACTTTCAAAAAATAAAAGATGACACTTCTCCAGACAGCCAGAAGAAGGCGCTATTGAACCCCAGGGAACCGCCCAAGCCTTGCCTTTGCTGCTACCTAGCCAGAGCTCACAAAATCACCAGGGATGTGCAGATGTGTCCCATCAGAGGAGAGGAATCACAGCATTTCTAAGGAGAACCTCCCCTCCCACCAAACACGCAGGGAGAACACGCAGCACGGGCTGGCGGTGCGGCACGGTGGGCTGGCGGTGCGCACGGCGGGCTGTCTCTGCTCGCAGCACAAGCATCCCACAGCAGAGACCTGGCTGGTGCTTGGTGTCCTCCCGCCAGCATGGGAGACCGGGACGGAGCTCCAGCCCTAGCCGCTGCGGCCATCTGGGGAGCAAACATGTGGATGGAAGATTCTCTGTCTCTCTCTTTCCCTCTCTCACTACCTTTCAAATTTTTTTTTAAGGAGAGGGGAAGACAGTCCCCTGTTTGGCATGATCCCCACTTGCTGGCATTGAGGGAAGGCCAAGCCCTCACAGAGCAGGCACGCAGGCAGCGCTGCCGCTCCCTCGGCTCTCAGATCCTCACATGGGGCTGGCACTCAGGCTCCTCCCTAGTGCTCCTGGAGCTGGCCCTGTCACCTGCACCTGTCTCGGGTTCCATGCGGTACTGACTCTCCTGGGGTCCCCTGTGCAGGCTCCCCTCCATGCGGACACCCCTGGGGTCCTTGGGCCCCCAGCTTCTTGATGTGGGTGCTGGGATCCCCCGTGCAGTGCGACTTGCAGACACTTTTAGCAAACAGGCAGACAAATCTGGTCTCCTGCCCTGAGCCCCTTCACTCTTCGCCATTCTTCAGCTTGGCCCTCTGTCACGTCACCCATCGCACAGGCACACACATGCACATACGTATACACACACTAGGATATAAGCACCGTAACGGCTGGCACATGCCTCAGGCGGCCAGCCTCAGGGTGCGCACAGCAGGTGCCTCACAGACGCCCGTGCAGGGCAGCTGTATGGGGGGCAGCCTCACCTTCCTCTGCACCCTCTCCAGCAGCTTGCTCTTGGCCCTCACTTCCTCCTGGATGGAGTCGTAGACGTTGAGCAGTACCCAGTCGCCGCCGTCCTCGTCTGCGCTCTGCAGTGCGGCCACCAGCTGCTTCCGGCGCTCATCTGCGTAGCGCTTGCGCCCCTTGTGCTTCTCCTTCAGGGCCTTGTTCTTGGCTTGCTCCCCGCCCACCACCTGCTGCTCCAGCAGCTGCAGCCTGCCCGCCCGCAGAGGGGGGGAAACGGTACAGCACCTGTCACCCCCACTCCGTGAGCTCACCTACCCCACTGTGCTCACCAAACCCCCCAGTGGGCCCACTTCACAGAGAGGCAGACTGAGGTCCACAGGATACTGCTGGCTTAGGGGCCATACCCAGATCCACCCAACTTCACGCCTGTGCACTTAATGGCTGGGTAGGTGTGCCCAGCCCTGCTGGCCACAATCTATGCCCCCATGCTCGCAGCTGACCCCTGGAGCCCTGACCCCACCACTCCCAGGTCTGAGGCCCTGCCACGAGAGCTCACGGCTGCCCCTGGAGACCACACTGCCACGAGGAGACCAAGAGCCAGACTGTGCAAAATACACAGTGGAATCAACCAGGACCATGGACAATCCATCTTAAATGTCTTTGCACCCCAAATGTGCCACATTGTTTTGTCTTTCAAGGGACAAGCTTTAAGTAACTTCAAAGACGGCTGTGGAAGTGGACAGCAACCAGGGCACAGCCACATCCTGCCCCTCCTCCAGTAGCCCCTGGAGGGATGAGGCCAGTGCTGAGGGGCTACACGGGGCCCCTAATGCCTCCCCTATCCCCCGGACCACCCCTTACCACCTCTTGTGCATGGCGGCTTCCGTTCACTGCTCCAGGCCCTTGGTCTGGCACTGCCTCACTCAGCCATGTTCTGCAAACCTCACTCAAGACCCCACTTCCAGGAAGCCCTCCCTGACCTTTAGATAGCCACACCGTGTACCCTGGGAGCCTGTCCCTGGACTGCTACCGCCGCAGCTATAGCCACATGGAACACCTGCTACGACCTTCCCCAGCTGCAACTGCTCACGTCATCCAGGGGACAGAGACCCACGAAGGCCCAGAGTCAACGCACGATGGCAGAGCTGGTGGCAGGAGAGGCCAGGAGGAATCCAGGCAGCGAACAACGGCACCCAACCTGGTGCCCCCGAAGGCCCAGGTGGCCCCTGCTCCGCCCACACACACAGGCTTCAGCACTTAGTCACTCAGCTCACGTGTGAATGGCCGAGGCTCCCCAGGTGAGCAATACCATCACTTAGAGAAGTGACGGCTAGGCCTATGCGCAGCCATGGGGCCGGGGGCGAGCCCAGCTCCCCTGGCAGTCCCCAGGGAGGTGGTCTGTCTCAGCGTGGGCGAGTCCTCCCACAGGAACAGCACAGGAGGGTTTGACTGTACCCAGGAACTGTACCAGAAACAGGTGGGCACCGGCCTGTTCACTTCTTCCCCAGCAGGTGCCTGACTGGAGCCTGAGGCAGCCCAAGTTCTGGGGGCAACTCCAGCCACTCCCAGCCCCCGATGCCCTGGGGAGAAGACCCAGGCGACCGGAGCCATGGGAGCAGGAGGGGTGAGTATATGGTCCCCAAACCTGGGCCTGGGATGGCTCCTCCCCACCCGGCCACGGGCCACACCAGCCCGGAGCACACCATGCTTACCGGGCGAGCACCTGCTGCTGGTCCACCATGGGCGGCAGGTCCTCAGTGAGCACTACCACCTCGTCCGTGCTCTCCCTTGTCATGCCTGCTGTGGCCAGCTGGGGTCGCTCTGGAGCCGTCACTACCACCTGCGACTCAGGCTCCAGCCACGCTCCAGGGCCGGCAGTGGACAACACCTCTTCCACCTCCTCGGCCATGTCCAGGGCCAGCTCAGCCTCCTGAGCACAAAGAAGTGAGATGGAGGACAGGCCACTCGGGGACAAACTCACGCCCAGGAGAGGAGGTCCTTCTTGGGGCCTGATCAGCAGGTACACACAGGTATCCAGACAACAGTATCTTCAGCTGCCCCTCCATACCTTCCAGCTTCACCTCTCACCTCCCATGCCAGGATACTCTTCTTAAAATCACACCCCTTGAGCCCGGCGCGGTAGCCTAGTGGCTAAAGTCCTTGCCTTGCATATGCCAGAATCCCATATGGATGCCGGTTCTAATCCTGGCTGCCCTGCTTCCCATCCAGCTCCCTACTTGCAGCCTGGGAAAGCAGTCAGGGATGGCCCAAAGCCCTGGGACCCTGCACCAGCGTGGGAGATCTGGAAGAGGATCCTGGCTTCAGACTGGCTCAGCTCCAGCTGTTGTGGCCGTTTGGGGAGTGAATCATTGAAGGGAAGCTCTTCCTCTCTCTATCTCCCCTCCTCTCTGTATATCTGCCTTTCCAATAAAAATAAATAAATCTTAACCCAAAAAAGTCACACCCCCTTAAAAACAGAACACCTGCCACTTCCCTCTGCACCTGTGGGAAAACCCAGCTTCATTTCCGGCCGCCACACCCTTCACACCCGCCCCCCTCGGCTTCCCGCGGCCACCCACCCCCAGGCAGCCCTGCACACTGCCACCCTGCCGTAGCTATTCTCAGTGAGAAAACCAAGATCCTGCTGGCCACAGGACCTTGGTACTTGCTGTCTCTCCTTGCTTGCTGCCTGGGTCCCCCTGAGTGTCGTTTCCTGGCCAGGGCCATCCCATCTACCCTCAGAAGATGCCGGGTGCCAACTACCCCGTAGGCTGCAGGCCAGAGGCTGGCAGACTTCCTTCTCCAGAAACGAGACCATCGCCGCTTTCCTGGCCCTCCCTGTGGCCTGCTTTGCTGTCTCCAACAGAAGCAGAAGGGTGGGTCCTATGGCCGTATTGCTGGGACTCGGGCACAGCGGGGCTACAGGCCATGTCAGCCTCAGAGGAGCGACAGATGCCCAAATGTGCATTGTGCAGGCAGGCCGGGGGTCTGGGCTCACTCCAGGATGAGGCTGCCCACGGAGCCACCGGAGGTTAGCCCTGGCGGTACTCACCATCCTGGGCGGGGGGTCCTTGGCCAGCTCGATGGTCGAGCTTGTGTCACTGCGCTCAGGCACTTCTGTTGGAGAGGGAAGCTGGGGGAGGGTGAGAAGGAGTGGGGAGGGGTGGCCTGGGTCAGAATCGGCCTCCATCCCCTGCCGTGCCCCTGCCTCAGCTCCCCAAGGCTGCCCAGCCTCCTGGTACCTGCCACCGCCCAGAGGAGAAGCAACGGTTGCAGTGGGAGAGCGGGAGAGGGAAACCCAGGGGGCCATGTCCAAGGTCATACAGCTAGGTGAGTGCCAGAGCGGGACAGAATCCACTGCCTCCCTTCTCGTTCTCCCAGTCCGGAGGTGCAGGATGGGTGAGGGGATGCAGGCCCCTCCCACCCACCCACCTGCCCTGCTGACTGACACAGCAACAGAGGAAACAGCTCCCCCCAGGCCCCACCATGCCCAAGCCAGGGCCCCTGAGGCGGACAGCAATGCCAAAGCCACAGCATCCACGGGGCAGTGCAGCTGGACAGCAGAGGCCACGAGTTCTGTGCATGAGCACGGCAGCCTCTGCCCCCGCTGCCCAGCATGCCTGCCCACTCGGCAGATGCCCAACAGTCACTACCTGCGACAGGATCTCGGCCCCTGCGGTCCGGGGCTCTTCCGTCCTGGCTGTGAATGAGGAGAGCCGGGCCAGCTTGGCTTCCACCTCGGCAAAGGGGTCAGGCAGCATCTGCAGGGACGTGAGCGGCAGCTCCTCCTCCTGGAAGCCGGTGTCCTCCGACCAGAGCATGGCCTGAGCCCCTAGTCCTTCGGGCGGGAAGTACTCGCTCCCGGGCTCCATCTCGGACTCCGCCCCGTGCACAGGCTCCGTAGGCCCAGGAAGGACCTCGTCCTCAAACGTGGACGACTCGTTGGACCAGAAGGACGCCTCGGATCTGGAGGCCTCCGCCTTGGGCAGCTCCTCGAAGGAGGCAGAGCCTTCCGCCGGGGCGTGGGCATCCGCGGGCGGCTCACAGGGCATGCAAAACACCTCGGGCCTGTCCACCAGCTCATACTGGAAGGCGGGAGTGAAGTCTGCCCGGCTGGCAAACTCGGCCCTGGACATGACCTCAGCCTTGTAGAGGACTTCTGCCTTCAGCATGGCCTCTGCACAACCAAGAGTCCCCGTTAGGCCAAGGGAAGACCACAGCTAAAAGGGGGCCCATGCCCGCTGCCCCCAAGAGGCCACTCAGGCCAGGAGACTGGCCTGCTCACCTGCCCCGTTGCCCATTCCCCATCACAGCTCAGCCTGTCACCTTCTACCTCCACCAGGAAGCCTTCCTCCCACCAGCCCCAAGGTTCCTCCATGCCCAGGGCTTCCCCAGCCACCAAGAGCTGGCTTCCCGCCGCCTTGACTAGGGACCACTGTTCCATCTTACAGGCTCCCATGGGTCCAAGCGCCTCCCCGGCTGGGAGCTCCTGGTCAAAAGGTTGCACGCCGAGACCTTTCCCCGCCGCCCCCCGAGTCTGACCTCCCTGGGCAGAGGGTGCATATAAAGCACCCACGGTGCCAGGCACTGAGCAATGCCAGCGAGGGGTGGCGCAGCATGAGCAGCTGGGTCACAACCACCACCCCGGCCTCAATGCAGGTGGGCAAGTGCCAGTGGATAGTGTTCCAGGAATTTGGCCTAGGAGTTAAGATGCCTCGGTTCGAGTCCCAGGACCGGCTCCTGACTCATTTCCTGCCAGTGCAAACCTTGGCCGGGGGTGGGAGCATGGGTGATGGCTTGAGTAACTGAGCCCCTGCCACCCACACAGGGGTCAACCACTGCAAGCATTTGGGGAGTGAACCTAAAGATGAGAATTCCATCTGTCTGCCTGCCTCTCAAATCATGACAAAGCAGCAAGAGCAGACATTGCAAACCCCAGGTTGGGACTGCGCTCTGAAAGGAGGTGGCACTTTGCACCCTGATGCCAGCCTCGAGTAGGGCCCAGCAGGAGCCAGGCCACCATGGCCAGCACTGTGGGTGAGACGGTGGCGCTGGAACAGGTGGCCAGGGCGCCGTGTGACCTGCATGAGCCACTCACCCTGTCTGTGCCACAGTCACCATGGCACCCGCCTGGCAGGCTGCCCCGAGGCTTCAGCAGGATGAGGCCGGTGCCAGGGAGGGCTCTGTGCAGTCAGCCGCCCGCCCGGCCCCGGGCACCCACCTGTCTCCTTGCGCAGGTTCTCCTCCAGTGTGGACAGCTTCATGTCGTACGAGTTGCGCATGGCCGTGATGTCCTCCTCCAGCCGCGCCCGGGACTCCTGCTCCGCCTGGTAGTCGGCCTTCAGCTGGGCCAGGCGCTGCTCGTACTCCTGGGGGTGGGTGGCCTGTGAGCAGCCCTCGATGCTCCCTCCTCTCACTCGGCCACAAGCAGGAGGCTACAATCCCCCACCCTACACTGAGCAAGCCCCCGCCCCCGGGAAGCCCTCCCTGACTCCGGCTCATGCGCTTTCCGGGATAACAGCACAGGGACAGGTTCACTGTCTTCCCCACCCGCCAACGCACCCTGAGCGCCTTCCCACGCCAACAGGAGCACGCTGTGGTCAAAGGTCCCCAGCCCATCGGTGACAAAACCAGCTCTTGTCCACCTGCTTTCTTCCACACCACTGTGCCATCACCAGCTCTCACCCACAGAGCCCCTCGGGGCCCCACTTCCACCCCTGCTATCGCCCCAGACCCTTCTCCCCACAGCTGCCCTGCATTTCCAGCAGACTATGTACTCTCCCCGCCACTTCCCTATCTAAGGCACATCAATGGCTCCCCAAGTTCATGGACAGAACAGATGGCATCTGCGCCCTTCAGCCCGACACAACACCCAGGCAAGGGCAGTCCTGTGCCCAGCACAGGATGGGGACTCACAAAACACAGGAGGTTCCAGGGTGAGCCACAGACACGGGCTCTGACACACCCCCCTTGCGAGGGGACAGCCTCAGCAAGCGGGCCGCCTGGCTGTGTTCTCAGGAAGGAGAGAGGGGACAGGTGGACGTCAGAACTGGGCACATCTGAGCCTCATGGTCACGCCTGCCACATCACAGAGGCCCAGTGGCTCACCAAGCCTCTCTCCTCACTTCCTGCCTGTCCCAGCAAGATCTGGTACCCCTCAATCCATGGGCCCCATGTAACCCAGGCTCAGCCACCCCAACCTGCACCCTAGCAAGACCCAGAAGTGTACGTGGCTGTCGGCACATATTCACGCAAGACCACACACTCATGCATCAGCACTCACAGAAATGCACACTCGCACGTGCACACTAGCAGGTGCACACACGGACACAGATGCATACAGCAGTATACCTGCACAGAGACGTAATTAGCACACAATGCTTATGCAACGTCTGTATACATCCATGATGTGCATATGCTAATATGTGTGCAGCGCATGCTAACACACGCTGGCATGCAAACATATGTGCACGTATTCTCACAAATACACATGTATGCACACAGCGGCACCACCCTCCCACCTCACCTTTAACCACAGGCCCCAAATCACAGGCAGGGCTCCCATCACAGGACACACCCCCAGCCCTCACCCTCCTCCACTGCCTTAGCACCTTCACTCCGTCACAGATAACTGCCCCTCACCTCCACCTGCAGCTCTACCGCCCGCACACTCCCCCTGGATGAGCTGTCTGGCATCCAGCCCGCCTCAAAGGTGAGATGCTCTCAATCTCCCACCTGCCTCCCACGCCTCAACCTCTCTCCCTGAGACCACACCCACCTGCCCACTTCTCACTTCCAGCACCAAAACTTCAACTTCCTGGCTCTGTGTGCCCCTCCAGGCCTCATGCCGAGCAGGCTCAGAATACGCTAAGGATGAGGGGGCTCAGCACTCCTCCCCCTCCTCCTGCTTGGTCCTCACTGCACAGCCCAGAAAGAGACTCCCACATGTCGCATTGCCCACCCCGTGCAGCTGTGGGACAGCTGCCGGGCACCTGTGTGTGCCACAGGTGAGGGCCCAGAGGCTCCATGCCCACCAGCAGCCTGCCCAGAGTCTCACAGCCTATCAGGGCCAGGCCACAAAACAAGGCAGCAAGATGGGAATATTCTAGTCAACTCTCATTGCCCTTTCCCCCATCCTGTCCATACAGCTCAGGGCACCCCTCACACGAACTCATAGCTGACTCGTTCCTGACCACACCCCTCCCTGCCAAGAGGCCTCCTCCCTGGGCCTGGGCCTCCTCCCTGGGCCTGGGCCTCCTCCCTGGGCCTCCTGCTTGCACTGTAATGGACAGGAAAGCCCAGTCCCCAGGTAAGTCTCCCCGCCAACTCCTCTAAGTAAGGCTCCCAGGAGAGACCCCTGGGGCAGTCAACCGAATCCCTGTGGCGAGGCAGCAACGGGGTGGGGGGCTCTTGCTACCACCGGGCTGTGCTGGAGGAGGGCAGGCAGCCTGGTTCTTGCTCAAGTCACAAGGCCATCCCATCTCTGGCCTCCTGCCCCTTCTCTCCTTCGCAGTGGACTGGCAACAGCGCTGTTCTCCCAGCTGACCACGAGATGGCGCCAGCCGCTCTACACGGAAAAGGCCGAGCAACGTCCTGGACCCAGGGGCAAGGTCCCACAACTGCGGCTGCTGCCATGCCCTGCCTCTCCTGTCTGTGAACTTCTGCCACTCATCATGCCTCCTCCTCGAGAGCCCTCCCCAGCAGCCAGCCTCCCAGAACCCCAAGCTCCCCTAGGCCTCACCTGCTGTGCTTCCCCCAACCAGAGACCCCTGGCCCCTACAGCCTGAAAGACTTCAGGGTCTGAGGGCTGACCCCAACTGAGGTCATGTTGAGCGGCAGGAGCCAAACTGTCCCTGCAACAGTCAGGGTGCTGAGAGGAGGGGTGGCACCCAGTTCCCCACTTCGAAAGGGAGGGGTGCCCACAGCCAGAGGCTGTGGCAGTGACCCCTGCCCCACAGCTCCCCAGGGAGGCTGGGAGGCCCTTGGGTCCCCAGAGGATAAGTCTGCCCTCACCCACTGGCCAGAGGCTGCTCTGTTGGGAGCCCCAGCCTGTGCACAAGCCTCTCCCACAGCCAGGAGGCCCTCTCTGCTTCCATCCCCAGTGCTCCTGGAGGAGCCTCACACCCTGTCCGTTCTCTCCCATGCAGGCTCTGAAGCGGCATGGCCTGCAGGCTGGACTCAGGACCCCAAGTTCGAATCCTGGCACTTGCCCTCCTTAGCCACATGAGCTTGGACAAGTCATGGCATCTCGAAGCTTCAGCCACACAGTGGGCCTACAGGTACAGAGGAGGGCGATGGTAGTGAAGGAGGAACGCTACCTGTGGAGACAAGGCGGCGGCCCCCAGCCCTCTCCCCACTGTGCCTGCTCGGGCCTCACCTCCCGGATGAGCTGTTTCTCAGCCTCAGCGTCATGCTGGGTCACAGGTGGGATCAGCTTCTCCTCACCCTGGCCGGGACGCTGGGGCTCCTGGCCAGACAGTAGGGCTGGGAGAAGAGGGAAAGCAGCTGAGAAGGAGGCACACACGGCTTGGAGGAGCCCGTGCAAGGGTCACCACGTGCTCGCTTGGACACGCCCACGAGGGCTGAGGTCATCGCAGACAGGACACAGGGCGGGTGCCAGAGCCGCAGGTGCCAGAGCCACAGGCAGGCAGTGCCATCAGCAGGTGGGGATAGCAACAGGACACTGGGGCAGCACGAGCCTCGGCCATCCTGGGGCAGTGCTTTCCACTGCTTCACAGGAGGGGACTGCGGCCCAGGGGCCTGCGGAGGTGGGGGTGAGCTGGTGTTGGCTGCCTCACTCACCACCTGCCTCAGTGCCATGCTCGTGGAGCAGCGACCCTGGACGGCCTCAGTATTAGCGGACCCAGTGACACTGCCTCCCCAGCCACTCCTGGGACCTCTCACCACTCCCAACTTGGCCTCCCGCTTACTGCCCTTGGGGGGCGCTGGGCAGCATGGGGAGAAGGGAAAGAAGAGGGGGGCAGGTGACCAGAGTGGAATTCCTCCTGGAGGGTTCAAGGCCCTCCCCTCTCCACCCCCCGCCAGTCCCCACCCCACGGTAGCCCGCAGCAGCCTGTGTGTCTTCCCAGAGGAACCTCAAAGCCCTAAGCACACATCCCAGCTACTCGCAGCCCCACGTCCTCATGGGGTTAGTCACTGTCTGCTCTGTGAAGCCAGCTGGGACTAACCCCACGCCACCCCCACAGACCTGACCACACACCCCTTTCTGCCCACTGCGGGGGTCTGCCTTAGGGCCTGCTAAAACATTTAGCTCAGGAACTGGGAATGGATGAATGGATGAATGGGGCAGGAGGTTGGACCGGAGTGAGCGAGTGCCCTGACTGCAGGGTGGGCTGGGAGGGCAGTGGGGTCGGGTAACTGCATGGGTGGAACAAATGAATGAGGAGCAGGTGGGTGTGTGATGAAGGAAGGAAATGGACAAATCATGGCATGGATGAGAAGGCAGGCAGGTAGACATGTGAGCAGACCAGCCGATGGAGATGGCATGGGGCTTGACAGATGGGCAGACAGACCTGGCTCTCGCACACTTGCTTCCCCGAGACAGAGAGAGGGAGATTGCAGGGGACCTTGGCAGGTCCGGCTCAGTAGGATGGCCTGATAGCCCTCCGCCCAATGGCAGCCCACACGCCTGGGCCTGCACATGGCAGCAACAGCCTCCTTACTGCAGAGCAAGGTGGGACATGGAGGAGTCAGCCAGCCAGCACCGCAACACTGTCCCGGAGACAGCCAGCACACAGAGGGGATGACGGAGGCGCAGTGGGGCAGGCAGCGGGTGACAGGGCCTTGGGCTGGTGGGACATGCCAGAGCAGGGCCACTTCCTCAGATCACTGACAGCACGCATTCCATGTGACTGTTCCAGCCAGGGCTGCACCTGACTCTTGCCAAGCTGTGCCCAGGAGTGAGCATCCGGGGCAGCAGGTAAGACAGTGGGAGCGTGGGGGGCCTGCATCAGTATTGGAGTGCCTGGGTCCAGATATGGTTCTCTTCCTAATGCCAGCTTCCTGCTAATGCCCACCCCGGGAGACAGTAGGTTCTCTTCCTGCCTTTGGCCTGACCCAACCCCAGCTGTCACTGACACTTGGGGAGTAAACCAGTGGATGGAAGATCTGTCTCTCTGATTTTCAAATAAAACAGACAAAACAACCAAACAGGGAAAGCTGTGCCCACACGGAATCAGGAGAAGTGGGGGCTGGAAGTCAGGGCCAAGCTCCCGCCTCCTCTGCCGGCCACCACCGCCCGGCAGCCTACCTGTCTGGCTGCCCGGGCCCATCTGCTGGGCCAAGATGGCCTTGAGCTTCTTGATTTCCTCCTGGTACTCGCGAAGGAGCGCGTCCTTGGGGTCCTCGTTGATGCGCGGCTTGTTCTTGATGTTCTTGGCCCGGTTGGCATAGCGCAGCGTGCTCAGGGACTCGTCGTAGTTGTTGTCGGCAGGCGACAGGCAGGCCACCATCAGCGTCTTGGTGTTGCCGCCCAGCGAGTCCTGCAGCAGCCGGGTGAGCTTCGAGTCGCGGTACGGGATGTGCTTACAGCGCCCGTCCACCAGCGCCGAGATAACATTGCCTAGCGCTGACAGCGACAGGTTGATCTTGGTGGCCTCCTTGAGCCGCTCCCCGGTGGCTCCCGTCTTGGACTGCCGCTCGCTGCCCGCCAAGTCCACCAGATTCAGCTTGCCCGCGCGGAGGTGGTCCTTGCCCCGCTCATCTACAGACAGAGTGGCCAGGTGCAGTGGGGCCAGCACGCAGTGAGCCCCAGGACGCTCCTCACCGCTGAGAGGAGTCCCTGGGAGGTACCACCATGGTGCCCAAAGGAGGACACCGGGGCCCAGAGAGGACACTTGATTCACCAAGGTCAAATTCACATGATCCGCTAGGGTCAAGGTCAGATGTGAGCTGGCCCAATCCCAGGGAGCAGGGCCCAGAGCACAGGCTGTTCTCGGGGCAGAGGTTCCTTCCAGCTCCCCCCTGCAGCTCCTCCTCCAGGCCTGAGGCAGAGGGTAAGGAGGTATAGCCGGGCTAGCTCTCTGGTCCTCAGTTCTGCACACCAAGCCTACGAGAGCAGCTCTAGCTCCCCCCGAGGGTCAGCGGCTGGGACGGAGCAGCTAGGTCAGCAACACATTCACAGGGCAGGACCCGCCGTGATGGGGCAACAGCCCTGGTGTGCAGAGCGGTAGCACAGCAGCTGTGGTGGGCTGCAGCAGCTGGCCTGGGGGGGCTGTGGCCCCAAAGGGTCCCATGCTGACCCTGTCCCCCCAGCTGTGACACTTGGGGGGACAACTCCACTGGATTCAAAGCCCGCTCCCTTCCTCTCAGCACAGGTGCCCCGAGCCCAGGCCCGGACCTGCCCAGGGCCCCCATGCCCACCTGGCGAGTGCTGCCTCTCGGTGCTGCTCTGTGGCTCCCTGTCCCTGGGCAGCCCTATAACTGTCCCACGTGAGGGAGGGCAACAGTGTCCACGTCCCACTCAGCAGACAAGGCCCAAGGTCCCAGCTGTGGGGCAGAGAGGCAGGGTGTGGGGGCCTCCCTGCTGGGTCTGCAGCTGGCTGGAACCAAAGCTGCTTTTGTTAACTGGGCGTCAAGCTTGGCTGGGCACAAGGAGCCATGAGGGGCCTGGCGCCTCTGGTGCAGGAGCTGGCCCACACCCCACATCCGAGATCTAGTGTGACTCCACCTCTGACTCCATTCCTGCCGCTGTGCAACCTGGGATGGCTCACGTGCTTGGGCCCCCGCCACTCACACAGGACAGCACTCAGAGTCCCTGGCTCCTGGCCCCGCCCTGGCTACTGCAGGCAGCTGGAGAGGGAGCCAGAGCAGCGAGTGCCTCCTCTGTTCTTTTTTTAAGAGCAGGCAGGTGCTGGGACTGCCCTTTGGGAAAGCTCCACACTTAGGCCAAGGTCACAGGACACAAACACACACGTGTGCTGTGTGCCCCGGTGTGACCTGGCCCCAGGGCTTGGCTGCAGGGAAGCTCCTCAAGGCGAGCCACTCCGGGCATGACGGGGCCTGGTTGGGGACTGGCTGACACAACCGGAAAGCTGGAGCAACTCTAACACCCGGCCAGGGGCAGGCTCGAAGTGGCCCGTGAGCCGTGAGCCCGCAGTGGTGACGAGGGCCACGCTTGGTGAGGGCCTGGCAGACAGAACACAGGAGGAGCCACCCAGAGCACAGGTGCCAGTCATGCCCAGAACGCTTACACAAAACAAGCACAAAAAGACAAGATGCTACCAGCGTTGGGGCACACAGGGTAAGGCAGCCAGCTGTGAGGCCGGCACCCGCGTTTGAGTCCCGGCTGCTCCACGGCCGATCCAGCTCCCTGCTAGTGCACCTGCAAACGCAGCAGCAGATGGCCCGAGTGTACCCACGTGGGACTAGTTGGAATTCCGGACACCTGGCTTTGGCCTGGCCCATCCTGGCGACCTGGCCATTTGGGGAGTACACTAGCAGATGGATGAGTTACGGGTCTCTCCCTCAGTGTCTCTGTCTCTCCCTCAGTGTCTCTGTCTCTCTGTTTGTGACTCTGCCTTTCAAATACATAAACCTTAAAAATAAAAAAAGAGCAAAGCAGAGTGTGCTCTGAGGTGAGAGCTGGCTTTGCCGGCTCTAGGAAACATGGCTCATTTCCCCTCTGATCTCTACGTATCTTTGTGGGGCTTGGATATTTTATAATGAAAACAGTCACTGGGCCCGGCACAATAGCCTAGTGGCTAAAGTCCTTGCCTTGCATGTGCCAGGATCTCATATGGGTGCCAGTTCCCGTCCTGGTTGCTCCAGTTCCCATCCAGCTCCCTGCTTGTGGCCTGGGAAAGCAGTGGAGGACATTTCAAAGCATTGAGACCCTGCATCTGTGTGGGAGACCTGGAGGAGGCTCTTGGCTCCTGGCTTTGGATTGGCTCAGCTCTGGCTGATGCAGTCACTTGGGGAGTGAACCAGCAGATGGAAGATCTTTCTCTCTGTCTCTCCTACTCTCTGTATATCTGCCTTTCCAATTAAAAATAAACAGTATTCGTTTTTACATCTGTTAATGGTCTATCACCCCCTCCTACAAACCCCCAGAGGGACACCGCCCTCCCACCTGCCCACTTCCATCCCTGTCCCTCCCCCAGCCACCCCACAGGCAGCTATGACCAGGTTGATCCTTCCCTCCCCAGAGGCACAGCCCTGGGGAGCATTCAGCCAGCAGCAGGTGTAGGGGGGCTGGCTGGGCCCCAGGTGCTGACTGCTAGGTGTCTGCTCCCCAGCTCTCTGGGTGTCCCACCACCTTGGGGACAGCAGCAGCAGGGTACACAGCAGAGGCAGGGCGTCAGGAAGATGTGGGCTCCACCTGGGCTAGAGGAAGCTGAGACAAGCAGCGCACCGGGCGGCTGCAAGCCTCAGCTTCTCCACTGTAAAAGGAGACGGATGGGACCTGCCCAGCCCAGGACTGCGGGGTGGGACCCAGGACACAGCACCTGTGGGTGGCCCCAGATCAGCCTTTCTTTCCATTCCAGGTTCCCACAAACTCCAGCGTGGGGCAGCGTGAGAATAGGTCTCAGCGATACACACTCCGGGCAGCCTTCAGATGGAAGCCCTGCTCGGACACCCCCTGGCTGTGCAACCTCGACTCCACCCTGGAAACTGTGGGCAGTGGTCTGCCTTGGGGAGCGGGGCGGCTGTCGCATCCCTGGGACAATGACCACAGACTGCAGGCTCACGGGGCCAGGGGATTGCTGCAGTGACGGCCGCCGGGGCGCCCTCTGACGGCCCCCCTTCCTAGCTCCTGACCGCACCCCTACCCACACCCAGGAGTGGGACCGGCTCAGGGCCTGCCCCGCCACCTACCCACAGCGTAGATCTCGATGCTGATGGTGAAGATGGAGTGGGAGCGTGAGGAGTCCTTGTTCATGAGGGTGTAGCCCACCGAGCGGTTCTTCCAGCCCATCTCCATGATGCGCTCGCACTGTGCCACGTTGTGCACCGTGTGCATGGACAGCCCCTTCACATACACGCCCTTCTCCGGGTGCTCCTTCAGCTGCGGGCGGGACGGACTGCTCAGGGCTGCAGTTGCACTCAGCTCCACCCAGAACACACCTGCAGCCTCGGGCAGTCATTCCAGGCTGCCCTATCCCTGCCTCCTTCTTGTGGGACTTCGGGTTGTGACTCAGCGTGAGCCTCAGTTTCCACATTTGTACAATAGGTGAGATACCCATCTCATCCAGACACGGTGAGAATCCACTAAAATAAAGGGTGTTGGTGGTTCGGCATGGTGCCTCTGGCATAGGACAAATGTCCCCTAAATGCCAGCCGCCATTCCGAAGCTGCAGTGTCACCACTGGAAAGGCGGGTTTTAGCCTGGCAGCTGCCCTCACTCCTGGGACCCCAGCAGGTGACTGGCCATTTGCTACCACAGCCCACAGTGCCAGGGATGCCAACAGCTGTGCCAGCCTGAGCACAGAAGACACCAATGCTTCGCTCCAGGCACTTCAGGGCCTCCCCTCTGAAGGGCCCAGCCCAGGGAGTGGACCTGGGGCACAGGGCAAACAGGGTGGCAAAGCAAGGCTGAACAGCTTGCTCAAGGTCATGGCCATGGTGGGGCTCTAGCAGTGGGAGACTTCAGGGGCTGGGAGGAGACAGGCTGAAGCCTCTAGCAGGACAAAGGGCTGACCTTGACCGGGGAGGAGCAGCACAGGCAATAGAAGCAGGAGGCAGGATGTGGGGGGCAGGGCAGCCCCTCCAGCTGCAACCTCACCATCCACGGACTGCTGGAGGGCTGCCACCCCCAGAAGCTGGGACCCCAGCTGGCACAAAGACCCAGTGAGAGGGGATCCCAGCTGCACCAGGTTCCCTGTTTTAGACTCAGACGAAACCTGGTGCTGCCACCTGCTTCTCTCTTTGTCTCTCTCCCCTCATCTGTGAAATGGGAATGACACATTCTACTTGCATGAGACTGGCCTGCGCGTGAGGCCGACAATGGGTCTAAATAGCAGTTCAGCGCACCTGCGTCGGGGCAGGTCACATGGGCCTGGGAAGCCCCAGAAGATGCACCCCTGCACAGGACTGGGGGGCTCTCCATACTCTATCGTTGGTCCAGGAGGTTCTATTCCCCACCCCCACACCTGAGGGGACCCCAAGGAGTGCCCTTCCCAGCAACTCCCGACCCCACCCCCCCAGGCAGGGCTCCACTGAGAAACGGCCACCCACAGTGCACAGCTCCTCAGTGACTGCTCATCCCAGCTGCGCTGAAGCCAGAGCTGGGTTGCTATGACAACCAGCTGGGAAGTGGCAGGGACAGAGATGGACCATGATCCACCTCCGTAGATTGAGGGAGCAGGCAGGCCCTTGACATGGGTTGTGTGATAGAGGTTTTAGTGGCTGCAGCAGGCATGCGGCTCTGCTTCCCCGATCTCTCGCAGGCAGATCTGTGCCAAGCAGGTTCAGGGCCCACACCGAGAGCACATGGCCCAAAAGACACAGCCCTGCTCTACCGGCTATGCAGCGGCTGGCCATGCATGGAACCTCTGTTCCTTCTCTGTTGCAAAGGATGAGAAAGTAACCGTGCCTTTGTGTCCTGTCCCCCTGCATGTCCTCCACAAGGCATGGGCCAGACTCATGGTGCCCCCCTGGGGAGTGGTCACAGGCAGTTCCTGGCAGCCCAGCTCACCCAGCCCTGGGTCCGCAGGAAGTGGGTGAGGGCATGAGTGGTCTGAGTTGGCGGGGAAGAGCAGGGGTCCCTGATGCCCCAGTCAGCAGGCGTTGTGCCTGCCTGCCAGCCTGCCTGCCGGCTGAGCCATGCAGCAGATGCACCCAGAGCCAGAAGGAGGGTACAGCTCCAGGTGGGTGGCTCTAGGTGGGCGGCCGTGGATCTCACACAGACAGGGCAGAGCACTGCTGCCTAGCAACAAGCCAGCTGGGGCAGGGCAGGGCCTGGGTCCTGCTCTGGACGGAGATCGTGCAGATGGCAGAAGCAGGTAGACAAAAGTTCCTGAAGGGCCTGTGCGGCTCTGCGTTGTAAGGATTTGTCTAGCTCCTCCCTGGGCTTGGGCTGCTCAGTTGGCCGCACAGTTGTCACCCATCCCCGGGACTTACAGACCTTCCCTCACAAACCCCAGGGTGCAGGGAGCAAGGAGTGAGCTGAGCAGGACATGAATGGCCTTGAGGGTCACTGCAGAGTGGGGGACCCTCCCAGTCAGGACCCCCAGTCAGGCTCCCCAGCCCACAGCAGTGACGGGGCATGCCCTGGGGATCATGGCTAAGGTCCAGCATGGAGTCTAGCTCCCAGCCCTGTGGCCTCAGCAAACCTCCTCCTCTTTCTGAGTCTGTTCCCCTTGGGTAAAGTCGGTGTCTCCATAGCACCCTCCAAGCACTCCTTGAGGACTAAGGATTCCCCACGGAGGTGGGCTGGCCCTAGGCCACCCACAGGCCTCTGGGGGCCCTGGGGGTCTGGCCAGGCAAGCAGCGTCAGAGCTGCAGGAAACGGACAGGTCACCAGAATTCTGGCCGTGGATTTGTATCAGCACCCCTCCCCCCACCGCTGCTGGTCTATTCTTCCAGACTCACCCCACGACCAAAGCTGCTCACCAAAGTGCAGGCCAAACAACCCCAAGCAGAGCCAGCCTGGCCACTCACTGGCTGCCCAGTCCTGCCAGGTCTTTCAACCTCACTGGGGTCCCTAAGGGACCAGCCTGGTCCGCCTATGGTGACAAGAGGGAGGTAACACCACTTCCGCTGCCCCCTGCATTTGGCCACTTAGAGACCAGGGACAAACAACAGGCAGTGGGCAGTGGCCGCCCACGGAGCCAGCCCTAAGCTTGGCTGCTCTGAGCGGCCTGTGCCCCTGAGGCTCCACTCTGCAGTGCCACCCCAGCACGGCTCTCCATCCTGCTCTCAACACAGCCACCGCCACCAGAGCTGGGTCCACGCGGGACTCCTCCCCAGAGGCATAAGGTCCCACACTGAACCCTTCTATAAAATAGGGTGTGTGAGGTTCCGGATCTCCGCGACCCCTCCCCATGCTGGCAGCCTGGAGGTTTCTGTACCCCTTCCCCATGCTTGCGGTGTGGGGGTCTCAGCCACCAACCAGATGACTTAGCAGGAGGCAGGAGGATGTGCCAACAGCCGGTAGGCAGGAAGGGCTTAACAGGTGACCATTGCTATGGCCTTTTTTTCAGCACAGGGGTCTTTACAGATTCCCTGAGCACTCCTTGTGTAGCAGTTAAAGGCTAGTAGTGTAGTTAGTCAAATGACGCCTATCACCAACTCCGTGTTTGAGCAGCTGCGGGGGCACCCAGGAGACACCGTCGCCCGATGATCGGGGAGGCCCATTATACTTCCCCTGCACCATGAAATCTGACTGAGGACACTCCACAGTCCAAGTTCAAAGTCCCCACCTAGTGTGAACTGGCACGAGAGCCCCGGGGCAGGAGCAGCATCCCCCCTTCCGCCACCCCTGCACCCACCTCCAGCTTCTGCTTGGTGTCTGCCCCCAGCAGATCCCGCACGTCCTCATTGTAGATCTCCAGGTAGGAGGCCCGCACCAGGAACTTGGTGTTCTCTGCGCACTGCAGGGTTGAGAAGCACAGACAGGACTGAGCTCCAAGCCACCGGCTGCCCAGCCCGCCCTGGGCTACAGTCCTCTGCAGCCAGGGAGCGGGAGAGGCCAGGCCTCTCCAAGCTGCACTGTATCCACCTGCTATGCCCAAGGTTCCAGCCATAAGCCTCAGGGACAAGAGCAAAGTCCTCCCTGGGGTCAGGTGAGGCTCAAGCCAGCCCCAGCTCCCAGCTGCTCCCTCACAGGCCAGGTTCTGCCATTTCCCATTGGGGGACTTTCCACCCAGTGCCACCCATGGTCCCCCTACAGCCCGGGCACTGGGAAGGACTTGCCCCGGCCATCAGGGGCTCCAAGTCTCAACCCCCCCCCACCTCAGAAATGGGCTCTAAGTTACCCCCTGGTCTCGAAGCTTGGTGACCTCATTAGGCAAAGAGCTCCCCACACAGGCTTGGACAGTAGCAATGAGTTAATCCAAACAGAAGCTCAAGACAGGTCCAAGCCAGGGCCACCGGGAGTTCGGGACCAACATCACCATATCCTAGGGTGACCTTGTCTCTACCAGCTGCCCAGAAAACAGTGCTCACCCTGCAGCTGTGAGCCTGCAAGGCCAGCCCCTGACAGCACAGCCTGGCAAGCCCTCCACCCAACGCTGTACCTGCACACTCTCAAACACGTGCTCAAAGGCCCTGGGAATGATGCCCCGCTGGGAGGGCGGGTCCGGCAGGCCCTGCATAGTGAAGGACTTCCCGCTGCCCGTCTGGCCGTAGGCAAAGATGGTGCCATTGTAGCCCTCGGTGACACCCTGCGTGGGAGGAAACCCAAGTTGGTGCTCAGCAGGGGTCCAGGGCAGGGTCAAGGTGGACAGTGAGGCGCCCCCCACACTAGACTGGGACCCTCCCTGGACCTCCTGCATAACGGCCCTGGCTGCAGTAGAGACTAGTAGAGCTCGGAGAGTTGAACCCTGAGGCTCCCCTGCAGCTACCGGATAATGTACCCAGCCCAGCTCTTGCTGTGACCATTTGGGGGGTGAACCAGTGCATGGAAGATCTCTTTGCTTCTTTCACTCTGCCTTTCAAATAAATCAAATAAATCTTTAAAAAAAAAAAAAAAAAAAAACAAGCAAGCATTTAGGCTCTGCCCTGCCAGGGGTTTGCTGGGAAGGAGAGGGAGGAACTGCTTGAGGGTGATGAGCCTGCTGGGGGATGTGGCCCGGGGCATTCATGTCCCATCTGCACCTTTGGCTGTGTGCCCACGGCCAGGTGTGCCTCGGTGTGCCCATCTGTAATAAGGGCAGAGAACACCTGCTGCTGGGCCTACCACACTGAGGCACACTGCAGCAGCACCCGAGAGCAGGCACACAGGGCGCTTGCTCAGTGTCCCCCTGCACTGTGGGGGCAGGACAAGCACCACTGACACCTGTAGCAGACAATGACAGGCACTGCACACGAAGAGGTGGCCAAGAGGGCAAGGGGGCGGGGCGGGGAGGCAAGAACTCGGCAAAGTCTCCCAGGGCCATCAGGAACCAAAAGGGAGGTATGGGTTCCCACAGGGCTGCAGGCACAAGACTCATGCCAGGCCGCATGGGAGCTGAGCGTGGATGGAGAGGTGGGAGCTGAGAGCAGGTGCAGGGAAGGATGGAGAGAGGACAAGGCTGCCAAACAAAATGCAGGCGAAACAGCCCATCTCCTGGACTTTCTTTACTTAGCCAGCATCTGTCCACCCGCCGTACACACAGAGCACATGAGGTCACAGATTCTAGAACTTACCATGGAACAGAGTGTTGGAATGTGGACCTGGAGGGCTGCTGCCACGCCTCGGGGCCCGTATGACACCCCAGGACCATCATGTGGACAGAGTGGGGTGTGGCCATCTCAAGGGGACTAAGGTCAGTGTTCCCAGCTGCCCACAAGATAGGTAAGCATGCACTCCCTCCCGCGGAAGCTGGGACTCGGGAGTGGACACCTGCAGGGCAGGAGCAGGAGACCACCTGCCCACGAGCACACTTCTAAAGCCCTGTGGCCAGAGCAGGCGCACTGGAGGCTCAGGAGCCTCATCCCCGGAACCTCGTGTGGCCCTGACACTCAGCTGGAGGAGTGGCAGTGCCAGGCTGCCCCACCCACTGAAGCAGTCCCCAGCCCCCACTAGGGAGCACCCATGTGACTAAGGAACTGAACTTCCAATTAATTTAGATTTAGAGCCACAGTTTCACCGCTGTGTTAACGTGTTTAATTCAGCTGAAGGGCCCAGAGGGAGAGGGAGTCAGACATCAGACAAGTTCCCATCCACTGGTTCACTCTAGGATCCAGAAACTCAACAAGGATGGCCGGCACCTGCTCCTTTCAGAATGCACATCAGCAGACAGTGGAACAGGAAGGGGAGCAGACACCGGTGACCCCAAGCAGCTCCCTTACTGCTACACCAAACGCCCACTTCCAATTCAACTGCTGGGACATTAGCATAAAACATAGGCTGGATTTTACATAGTATGAAGAAAGGATGTAAGAGATTTCACTAATATTATGCAATGAAAATAATACCCATTTGCATCTCAGGGAAGCAATATGTTGTTAATATGAGCTGAAATATTTGAATCTGTTTCCTTTTGCTTCACAAAATGTGGCTCACTTGGTATTCATACAGAAAGACTTGGCTCAAGAGCTGTGCCAGGCACATGGCAGCTGCTAGCCACAGGGGTTAAATTTGATCTTACAGAAACCAAAACTTCCAGTTAAATTAGCATTCAGAGGGCCATCACCACGGCACAGTGCGTTAAACTGCCACTTGCAGTGTCAGTTCAAAGTCCCGGCTGCTCCACTTCCTAACCAGCTTCCTGAGAACTTGGCCTGGGAAGGCAACAGCCGATGGCCCAAGCACCTGCACCCCTCCCACTCATGTAGGAGACACGGGTGGATCTCCAGGCTCCTGGCTTCAGCCTGGCTCAGTCCCGGCAGTTGGGGCTATTTGGGGAGTTGAATCAGAGAATGGAGGAAATCTTTTTCTCCCCGCCACCCACCCCAACTTCCCTCTCTCCTTCCTTCTCTGTCCCTCTGCTTGCAAATAAACAAATTAAAAAAAAAATTAAAATCCAGCCCCCCGGTGGCACTCAGTGGCATCTCACTTGCGCCATGTGGTTCATGGCTATCATAGGACAGTGCAGCCACTGAGCGCGACCACTGTCACAGAAGGTCCCTCGGCTCAGCTCCAGATCTCCAGACCTAGCGTTCCTCCACCCACGGTCTGCCACAGCTCTGCAGTTAGGGACCAAACAGTTTCCGGGAGATCAAGGGTTAACCAACTCTTTAACTCGGGGCTGTCCTGGGACTGGGCTCCGTGAGCTGACCAGGTAGTGATGGGGAGATGGATCAGCTGGAATGAGGGTCCTGGGTGGGCAGCTTCCAGGACAGGTGACACGTCACCCAGTGACAAGGTCAGGACGGGAGCCTCTATCTGAAGGAAGGGAGGAGCACGCAGGACCCAGAGGGACTGTCCTGGGCAGAAGTTGTCCAGGCTGTCACGGGACCCCGGAGCCACCAAGACTGCCAGCCTGGCCTGCCCAGCGCCACTGCTTCTAGGCTGTAACGTGCTTGCTGGCTGCCCTTCTAACAGGAGGCAGCCGGACGGGGCAGGGGATGCTGGCGCCAGGCTCAGCACCAGCCCTAATTCCTTCTGCAATTCTCCAGTCTTCAGGGTCCCCAGCTCTTCTGAAGACCAAACCCGCCCGCCCGCCTCCAGCCTGGTTCCACCCAGAGGACCGCTCTCAGAACTGGCTGACTCCACTCAGCCTTCAGATCACAGCCTCTGTGACACCTCTTCCAGGAAGTCCTCCTGCTCCTCCCATCCACGCCTCTCTCCACCTATATCCAGGCTTGGGAGCATCCCTGTGTTGCCAAAGCCTCCAGGTTTCCCCTGCTGACTCATCCCCCTGGATCCCAACTGTTGGCTTTGCTGCTGCTCCTCACTAACTTGCTAAGAACAGAGACGCTGCCCCTTGCCCATGAGCTGCAGGAGGGACCTGAAGGGCTGTCCTGTCTGCCTCCCTCTATGGGCTGGGGCTGCCAGGGCCCCCACAAATGGCTGGCCCAGGGCCATGCTCCAGGCCGAGGAGGGGACCCAAGCTCCCACAAGGCAGAAGGGGCTGCTTTGGGAAGCTTGAGCACCTGTCGGGGCAGATGTGCTGGGGAGAGCTGGTGCTGCTTTGGTGGCCTTTGAGGATCCAATAGGGAACAAGAACTGGGTCAGGTGACCCCCTGGGACCCTTCCAGTTGGAGAGTGGAGTCAAGGCACAACCTTGCTAAGTCTCAAAGCCTGGAGGGAGCTGGCCCTCATGCCTGGGGCATCATCTCTGGCTGGGGGAGCTTCGGACCATATCAGCTCATTCCAGGCTTGGACTGACTCTTGGCACAAGAGATGGGGACCCAAGGGAACTGCTGCAGGCAACACCAGCATTCCGTGTCTGAGCGCTGGTCCTGACCTGTCCTGGCTACTCCACTGGAGCAAACCATGTCCCCTACCCTCTCTCTTTCAAATACCTGAGCCAGTGTTTAACAGAGGATAGCGTAGGAAACAGATTAGCTCCAGCCAAGCTCACTGGGAGAGCCTGGCCACGCTGTCCCCAGGAGTGAGACCCCAGGGTCCTTGCAGCAAGAGGCAGAGCCGTGTTCACAACCTCGGGGCTGCCCCCAAGCTAGGGCCAGGGCCACCAGGAGCCAGCTGCACTCACACCACAGTGAACTCCATGAACTCCACTCACGTGGAGAGTGGCAAAGGCGAGGCTGGCCTGGGGCGGGGGGGGGGGACACAGGAGGCTGGACAGAAAGCATTCGGGGCTTCCAGGGATCCCACGAGGGGGTACCCGTCGCGGGGGGCGGGGGGGTTCTCAGCAGGAGCAAGAAGGGGCACTGGGCACAGCGGAGTCCAGGACGCCATCTCCTGTCTGCACAGACGTCGGCTGCTGTCCACCTGCGCCAGCTCTCCCCGCCCCCCGCCCAGCCCGCGCGCCTGGGGGCAGGGCCGTCCCTAGGCGCACCTCCACCAGCGGGTAGGCGATCTCGTTGTAGATCTGCTCGGTGACGTGGTCCGTGTGGTAGGCGCCGTCGAAGGTGAACTGCTTGGGGGGCTCGTCGGCGGCGCCCGGGTTCTGGATGAAGCACTGGCCGCGCGCGCAGTCCACCGTCACCACAGGCTGGCAGTGCAGCTCCCGCTCGCGCAGGTTCATGGGCCGGCAGCGCACGACCACCTTCACCGCCTCCGCGGCCATGGCGCGGCCGGCGCCCGCGGGGGGCAGGGGCTCGCGGCGGGGACGGATCCGCGGCGGGAGGGGCGGGCTCGTCGGGGGGCGCCCCCGGAGGAGGGGGCGCTCGGGACACTCACAGGGCCCAAGCCGGCACGGCCGCCGCCTTCTCCAGCGCCCGGGCTCGCCCGTGCCTGGGCCTGGGCCCCGGCGGGGAAAGGGGGTGCGGGGGTGGGGTGGGGGGATCCGCGCTGCAGGCGCCGCCGCAGGACCCGAGCCCCGGAGCCGCCGGCTCGCGCGCGCGCGCACACCGCCAAGGCGTTCGCGGTTGCCGGGCAACGGCCGTGGCGTCACAGGGGGATGCAGCGCGAACCCCACGTTCTCCAGGGCCGGAGCCCCCGCGTCCGTCACCCGCCGAAGCGGTCCAGGTCCAGCAGCTGACTCGAGGATGCCCTGCCATGACGGGACCCGCAGGCTGGACTCCACTTCCTTTCCCAGACACTGAGAGTGCCCGCTGTCCTTTACCGACAGCTCAGCTCTGGTGTGCGTCGGTGCAGGGGGCGGCAGCCTGGAGCCCGAGCCCTCCCTCCCCAGCTGTCACCTCGTTTTTCCTAAACCTCATGATTTTTCAAAGCTTTAGGAGTCGAACCCTTTGGGCAGGCAGAGGCAGTCTGGCCCAGCCCTAGGGGCCGGCCAGGGGAGCCTCTGGACGACTCCCGCAGAAAACCAGGGTGAACTCAGTGCCTCCTGCAACCCGCAGCCCAGCAGAGGAGACTGTCCCCGGAAGCCAACATCCTACAAAGCGGTTAGCGCGCCGCGGACCCAGCACACCTGGACCGGCAGAGGGCGGCTCGCACTCCCACTCCTGGAGAGCCGCCACGGGCAGCCTGGGACCAAGCTGAAACATCAAGGCTGAGCATGAGGCCCGTCCGGGAGGAAGGGGAGGCCGTGGCGGCCACCTAGGCTGTGCCAAGGCCCTGTGGCATGTCACAGGAGCAGAGAGCAAGCTCCAGTAGCCAGCGCTCAAGGCACCAAGCATTGTTCCTACAGCACCTTCCCCTGAAGGTGTGAAGGAGTCGGACCTGGCTGATCACACCCCCTACCCAATTCCTTCCGGAGATCCTGAGCCCAGCCCATTCAGCACCAAGCGGCCAGACAGAGGCCCCACCTTTCAAAGGAGCCTGTATCTGAAGAGGGGAGGAAATGCACTTTATTTGTGTCCACACAGCTGAGCTGCCCACGTGGCGTAGGCTGGAAAACACACACACACAGAGCTGTGCTCTGATGTTAGGACATTGAGAAGTCAGCACCTGTGGGCCAAAATGCTTGCCCTAGGTGTAACTTCTAACCAATAAACGTTGCCAGGATGCCGGCCGGGCACCTGGCCCCAGACCTTGCCAGCATGCAGTCAGACCCATGCCTCCCACAGGGGTGCCTGGGCCAACTCCAATATTTCATGGACCGTCTTCCCAGGCACAGGAAAGCGCAAAACCCTCTCCCTGCTAGAGGAATGTGAGGCTGCAGAGGGAGGGAAGGGGGACAGGGTGTCCTCCACTGCCCATGCCCAGGGATGGGAGGAGTTGCAGCTGAGATGCTGGGAGAGGGGCCCAGCTGCCCACTCCCATTTGACACGGATCAGGATGGCCTGCCCCAACAGAGGACACCCCAGTGGACAGCTCCCTTGTGTTACTAGATTGATGAGACAGTGACAAGGCCACTGGCCAGGACTGTCCTGAGCGGAGCTGGGAGTGGTGGCCGTCTCTGCCACCCAAGGGTGACAACCTGTTGCTTGCGAGCGTGGCGGGGCCTCTGCCTCGGGAACAGGTATTCCGTAACTTCACCAGCACACCCGTGCTGGCCTGCCAAGTCCACTCAAAGCAGAAAGGGGGGTAACCTAGATTTGTCAGTCGTCAGCAGGACCACTACCTAGACCCATCTCATGGGGCTGGCCTGGTGAGCTGAGCTGAGACCTGACAGCCATGCCAGCCACAAACCAACTGGGTTAGGCATGGGTCGGCCTATGCCTCTCTGACAGCGGGGTGAGCTGGGAAGGAAACCCCAGTCAGGGCTCCCGACCCATCCTGGCAAGCTCCTGTGCCAGGAGTCAAGCAGTACGCCAGAGGCAACAAGATGACAAAGCCCCCAGACTGCGGGCTGTGAAGCGACAGAAGACCCACGCGAGGGACACAGCAACCAGAGGACCCGCTGGCCAGTGTAGATGAGAAGGGCAGAAGGCTGCGGAGCTTGCAGTCCGAATGAGGTGCAGCCCTGGACCCCGTGGCCTCCTAGCCCAGGCCCTGCAGCTCCGCCTCCGATTTTGCATGGCTGAGGGGCCGGAGAGTCCGAGGCGGCCTGCCCTCATGGCCCGAGTCTTGTTCCTCGTAGGTGGGGTTCAGGCGGCCCATGTCCAGGGGGCAGAAGAGGCTGCGCTCGGCACCTGAGTGGCTCTCCACCAGGGCCTCCAGGCTGGGGAAGTCGGCCGGCAGGTGCTGGCAAAGGAAGGGGCTTCAGCATGGGGGGCCCTTCCTGTGGCTTGCACCCAGCGCCAGCATCCTAGGGCTCAGGTGACATGTGCTATCGCGGAAGGGCCACAGACCACTTCCTCTCGCCCTCACTACCTGACCACTCCAGCCTGACCCTGGCTGACACCCAAAGGGAGACTCAGGTTGTGTGGGCTTAGGCAAGGTCATGCCCCTCCATGTGGGTTCCTGCTTGGCTACCCACCGGCTAGGGTATGGGGAAGCAGGATTTCTAAGAGCCAGGATCCCAGCAGAAATGTGAAGTGTCACTCAGTCCAGCTCTATCAGGGTGCCCTCGGGGAGCACCCTCTAGATTGGGGACCCTCAGTGACCACGAACCCTCCAACTTTTCCTCCAAGAGCGCTTTGCTCGGGCCTGGACCAATGAGGAAGGATCAGGAGCAGGGTAAGGGAGGCGAGATAAGGGGCAGGGCCAGCTTGAGCTGTGATGAGGGTGAAGCCACCAGTGGGGCGGAGCCAGGCCCCTCCTGCACTCACCTCCAGGCAGTAGCGGCCCACGTGGTTGCGGAAGATCTGGTGCGGCACCACGCCGCACTGTGTCCGCACCGACAGGCACCACTGGCCGCTGGTGCCTGGCTCTGGCCACAGCAGGAAGGCTCCAAGCACATCTCTCCGCAGCAGGGCCAGGGCACTGGGCCTGGGGGATGGAGGGCAGGAGAGGCTGTGGGCAGGATCCCTAGTCTGGGGCAGCCTTGGCCAGTCCCCCTGAGCAATGGACAGGCCCTGGGCTTGGAATGGCACTGGGGTTAACTGTTGTTCTTTGTTGCTAGCCTCAGGACCCCAACAGGAGAAGGAGGGAGCCATGAAGCAGGTCAGCAGCTGGCCATGTTCCCAGGGTCCCTCACTGGAGCTCCCCACAGCCCTGCCACCAAGGAGGTCTTCTCATTATCTCATCTCACATTTAAGAAGACTCAGGGGGCCCAAGGTCCGCGGAGCTGGGGAGCTCTGTCTGTGCACAGAGATGGGCCTGGTAAGAGTGCCAGGGGGAGGGGAGAGTCCACCCTCTCACCCTATGCCCACAATAGAACTAAGCATCAGGCCAGGCCAAACCTACGCCCCTCCCCCAAACCTGGAGACGCCGGCGAAGGCCCAGATGTTCTCCGTCAAGCTGCCTTCGCTTTCCACCAGGCACGAGGAGCCTCCAGGACCCCGGGGCCATGCCTCCCACGCAGCAGGAACTGTGGAGACCCCATTCAGGGTCAGAGGAAACAGGGCCTCCCACTTCCTATGCTAGGCGTGCCCTCCATGCAGGTCCCAGCATGCTAGATGGGTCTCCTCCCAGCCCTGCCTCGCGGGCACACCAAGCTGAACAGTGGCACCTGTGCAAGCCCCAGGCACTCAGACTGGGCTGTCTGTGCACCTGCATACACAGGTATGGCACTTCCACACTTGCACAGAGGCACCAGTCTTGAGGTGCAGCCACTGCCCTGCAGATCAACCCTTGCTGGCCATGCCCTGCGATGGGCACCAGTGCACCAGGGCGACTCACAGGCTTCACGTGCCGACAGCTGCAGTTGAGCCTCGTGCGTGCAGGCCCGGTAGGCCCCGGAGCGGATCACCTTGCTACGGATGGCCTTCTTGCGGACCAGCGTTGGGGAGCAATAGGGATTCCCCAGGCGGCCGTGGCGGGCGCCCCCTCGGCCCTCCGACTCTGACAGCTCCTTCTAGGGCACCCAGGGAGAGGCTGTGGGAAGGCAGACTCGGCCCCAGCTACTGGGGTGCAGCCCCCAACCCTCCCCCAGTTCTCTTCCCTCCTCCTGCCCATCCCTGGCTGGGGGCACTGCATACCCCACTGCCCACCGGCCCCTCTGCTGGCAGCCGCCGGAAGGAGACCAAGGCGTGGACGTTCTGTGAGAGCTGATCCCGACCGAAGGGCTCCCGCACCAGGGCCGGTGGGCCCCCTGCGGGCTTTCGGGGCTCATCCCATGTGGGGGCCTGGCAGGGCTCAGGTCGTGCCCTCTCCTCAGGGTGCTGCAGGAGGTAGGCGAGCTGGAAGGAGCGGCAGAGTAGCAGGTGCAGGATGTGGATCTAGGGCAGGCAGAGGCAGCTGCCGTCGGATGGGGCACCCGGTTATCACCACAGTCGTGTACAGCCCCTCAACCAGGAGTGCCCTGTCTCACTGGGCCCCAGAACCTCACCACCAGGCTCCCGCCCCAGCCTCCCTCCCTCAGCAGGAACAGGGACAGCTGCCCCTAGAGAGGGTGCCAAGAGTCCAGGCCCTGGAGTCTGGCCCCGGGTTCCAATCCTGGCCCCATTTCTCAGGAACACCTGGGTGACCATGGCCTTCTCCATGATCCTTTGAGGAGTTCATGAAGAGGCCAAGCAGAGGCTCCGGACTTGTGTGCTGACTGCAAGACATGCCACACACTGGAAGACCAAGCACCAGGTCGCGAGCAGAGGTCAGCCTGGATCCAGCATGGGGCTGGACGCACACGGCAGCAGTGAGCAACAGCCTCAGCGCCTGTCTGCCGACCCTGGGGTCCCGGGGCTCTGCAGCTGTCTCGCCTTGAGCTTCTCAGATGGCTCTGTCCTCACCACCCCAGTGGAGCGCACGCAGCCCAGCCTGGTCCAGCCTCTGCTCTCCAAGAACTCAGACAACCGCCATTAGGGACAAATAGATAGAGGGTTGGGGATGAGGAGGGCGCCGCAGGAGCCTCGGGAACACGGAGGCTGAGCCTCAAGCACAGAGGAGAGACAGGGCAGAGGCCACGGCACAGGCAGAGGCCACGGCACGAGCAGAGGCCTGGTGCTGGCTGCACTCCTCAAAGCCAAGGACAGGCTCTGGCCTACAGGCTGCCAGGGGCCACTGAGGCCACGGACCTGCTCTCCAGAGCCTCCAAGGTGACAATGTGGACAGGGGCTCTGTGCCTGCAGGCGGCCAAGACGGAAAGGCCACCTGATGTCTGGCCCATCCCCTTCTCCATCCTCAGCAGGACCTCCCCACCCCCACCCACCCGCCTTATGGCCCAGGCACCTCTCCTGGCTGCCTGCCCACGAAGAGGTGGCAGAACAGCTTGCTGGCCGGGCTCCGTGGGTTCCGCGCGATGAAGGCAAATTGGCAGTCAGCTGGGCACCAGGTGGAGTAGAGGATGCGCCTCAGGGCATGCGCCATCAGAAGCACCTACGGGTCGGGGGTCGGGGTGCTCATGGCCTCCATCAGGCCAGCTCCAGCCACCTGGCTCCTGCTAGCCCCCCTACACCCCTCAGGTGGCCGTGGCCTTGGGATGTGCCAGCCTGTGGGTGGGATTGTGACCCAAAGGCAGAGCTTGCACAGATTACTGGGTCAGAGACAGGCAGTAGTGCAGGCCCGGGCTTGCAGCCTGGGCTCTGAGGCACATGCCAAGGGTTCAAGTCCTAGCCCTGCCACAGCTCCTCCACATGCCTTGGTGTGACATGGCTCAAGTAAGGAGACACTAGTCCCTCTCAAACAGGTGGTGGTTGACACCTCATGCCAGCAGCTCAGTGCTTGATGCCAAAGCCCATGACATGCCTGGACCTTAGGTGATGGAGGCCCACAGTCACGGGGAGCACAGCACGGTATGACCCATGGTCAGGGTCCATTCTGTACCAGGAGAAAGAGTGGGCCGTCTCCAGCCCCGGGGGGGTGCCAGGCAGAGGAACGGGCATCTCCAGCCCTGGGGGGTGCCAGGCAGAGGAACGGGGCATCTCCAGCCCCGGGGGGGTGCCAGGCAGAGGAACGGGGCATCTCCAGCCCTGGGGGGTGCCAGGCAGAGGAACAGGGCATCTCCAGCCCCGGGGGGTGCCAGGCAGAGGAACAGGGCATCTCCAGCCCCGGGGGGTGCCAGGCAGAGGAACGGGGCATCTCCAGCTCCAGGCTCCCAGGCAGCCTGGCCTGCTCCTCAGCAGGGCTGGGGGAGAACCTCCCTGAACCCGCCCCCCACAAGCACCCCAGGAGGCAGGGCTGAGGACAGCCCTGGGGTAGATGCCCCACTCGGAGCCCCTGAAACTCCTACCTCTCCCTCCCCACTGTAGATCTTGAGTCCCTGGAGGCTGAACTTGAGGATGACAGCCCGGCGGCGGGGACAGTCCTGGGTGGAGAGTCGGCAGGAGTAGCGTCACCTCTCCATCCCAGCCTCGGGGCACCGTGAACCCGCTGTGCCACCCCCAGGGGCCAGGGAAGAGTGGTGGCTCCTCGCTCACCATCCCCATCGAGGCCACACTGTGAGAATCTCCCGTGATCTCCCAGCCGTGGGGCCCTGCACAGCCCCGAGGGAGGGGGTCCCGGGCCAAAGGAGCCATGTTCCCTGGGGACAGCTGGCCTCCGAAGGGGCTCATCCTCCCGCCAGGTCGTGGCCCCCACGGGGGACACCCCCCCAGCGCCTCCACCTTCAGCAGCCACAGCTGTTGCTGCACCAGCCACACGCTCTCCTGGGTGTCCAGGTCGTCCACAGGGAAGGAGCCCACGTACTGTTCAGTGGTGGTGTGGCAGGGAGCAAGGAAGGTGGCAGGGGTCAGACCCAAGGCCCCTGGCCACCCTTCTCCAGATCCCCCTGACCCAGACATACTCTGCTCAGTCAGGCAAGCTGTGGGCTCTGCCATGTCCCTGCGGATCCCCTCCCTCACCTGTACACACCCCCCCCCCACTCCAAAGCCACTGGGGGAAGGGAGACACGGAAGTAGTTCCTTGACCCTCAGCCTCCCCTACCCAGACAGGGCCACCCACAAGCCAGAGCACCCAGGCTGGGCAGCCCCACCCACCTGGGCAAACTTGGTGATGCACCTGGGCCGGTACAGGGCAGGCCCGCAGTCAGAGGCCCTCCGGCCCCCTGCCCCCGCCCGCTGCATGGCCTTGGGATGCCCAGCTTCAAGATTGCCGTGATTGAAAGCTGACTGAAAGCTGTAGGGGGCGAGGGGGGAAGGGGAGGAGTCGGTTCCAGGCAGGGGAGCCGAGCAGCTCCTGCCGAGGCCCCAGGAGCTCCTCTGCTCCTTCCCAGTCCTTTGCCAACTCATCCAACAATCCCCCCAGGCCACAGGCGCTGGGGACACAGACTAGCAGACAGTGATCTTTCTATTTCACACCACGATGAGGAGAGAGACACCAAATTACACACCTCGCGATATGACAGGCTGCGCCGGCCCGGCCCTGCCAGGAGCGGAGCTGAGCACAGGCCACCGCTCACTTTGTTCAGCAACTCCAACCCCCAGAGAGCTGAGAGCCTAAAGCCTCACGGCCTCTGTTCCCAGCAGGGGGAGCGGGGTGGGGGTGCAGACTGTAGGCACCACCTGCCTGGGAAGGCGTCAGAGGGGTGTGAGGGCCTCGGGCATGGCCTGTACAGGCAGACGCCAGGTGGGCAGCTGGGCCGAGGCAGAGCCGCCCTATGGCAGTGGCAGTCTGACCTGGTACGCAATCAGTCTTCAATGCCAAACTGGGGAGCTCTGCTTTGTGGGCAGTGGAGAGCCAAGGCAGGTTCTGGGGTAGGGCAGCCCATGGGGTGGCCATGAGCCAGCTGGGAGAGCTAAGGCTGGGAGCCTGATTCAGGCACCCTGGCTTATTTGGCGTGGCCTGGCCCCCCGGCCCTACCCAGAACCCAATGCAGACCATAAAATCCGAACCCATGTGAACTTACAGTTACCCAGCATCCGGGTAAGGAGAAGGTGGTCAATCACACACACCCGCTTGTGGGCAGAGAAGCGGCCTCCGTTAGCATCCTCCAGCCACCCCAGCACTGAGCCAGGGCAGGGCAACCCATGTGCTCACACCAGTCAGAGGGGCACAGTGCCTCTTCCCAGCAAGCCCAGGACTCAGCCCCCCAGTGTCTTCCCAGGTCCCCTTAGCTGTGTCTGACAGGGACCCTCCACGACACTAGCTGGCCTGGGAGCTTGTGCAGGTGCATGAGCCTTCTAAAGAGCCGCAGCTGCTTGAGGTCTTGGCAGCCAGGGTCACAGGTGGGAACTACGCTGCACAGTGACAGCAAGCGCTCTGGGGTCCCTCCCAGCCCAAGACCTCCCCCTGCTCTCTGGCACCTCTGCTGCAGATCCCAGTGTGCCCCCCTCCTTTTGAACTGGTTAGCTGTGCAGCTGGCACAAAAGGGGCTTAGAGGCTCCCCCTAGCTTGAAGTCGCATCTGGGGGCTGGGATGGACGTAAGAGTCCAAGAGCAGAGAACAAGGGAGAGAACTCAGGACATGGGGTGGTGGGCAGGGAGGGGTGGGGAGGAGAGCAGAGCCGGAGGGTTCCCAACCCCACCTCCAGGCTGACACCCCTCCCCGCCCCCGGCACTGAGAGGGCAAGGGGGTGTGAGCCAGGTGAGCAGCACACTGGTAGGCTTGCTCTCCACCAGCCCCAGTGCGCCCAGGCAGGGGTGGGCGGGCTCACCCTCCCCCTGCACCCTCCCCCTGCACCCTCACCTGATCCTAGCTCTCCACCTCCAGAAGCTCTCGTCTTCAGCCTTCTCCGAAATCAGACGCTCTCCCTCCCCTCCACGGCTCCACGGGGGGTCGGGGGGCGGGGAGAGGGAGGAGGAGGGGAGGGGTGGCTGGGACAGGCTGGGACCACTTGGACAGGGTTGGGCTTTGCCAGGTGGCCCGGCTCAGGGACAGACGGGCGCCCCTCCAGGGTCAGGCACGGAGGCCCCTCAGCCGCACAGAGCCGAGCGTGGGGCCGGGGGTGGGGTGGGACTCAGGTATGGGAAGGCACCTGCTCGCAGCCAACGCGGGGGTGGTGGGGTGCAGCAGGCGGTAAAACCAGCGCCCTGGGGCACTTCCCTGAGGCCGGGCACCGTCGCTGGCGCTCTCCTCCTCTCGTGGACAGGGGTCCGCCGCGGCAGCGGGCTGCGTCCCGGCCTGGTCAGGTCCCACTCGGGCGCCTCCCTCGCCAGGGGACCTGCAGCTGCTCGGAGACCGAGGTCCACGCAGCCGGGCGCAGCAGTTGGAGGTGGGGTCTGACAGGGTGGGACCCCCCCAGGCGAGTCACTCCCCCTGCCTCAGTTTCTCTGCCGTGCGCTGATCTTGGGGCGGCAGCAGCCAGCCTCGCGGCTGCTCCCTAACACGAAGTGCCCGCTTCCGCGGGGCGCCCAAGCTGCGGCCGGGTGCGCGGGGGACGGAGTTAGCGACGGAGAAAACGCGCAACAGAGAAAAGAGCGCGGGCTGCGTGCGCGGAGCTGCGGGGGTGCGACGCTCGCCCGGCCCGGCCCGAGCCGCGCGCGGTCCCCGGCGTGGGCTGCCCGCGCCGCCGCCCCGCAGCCCACCGAGCGCGGGCCCCGGTCGCCCTGCGTCCCCGCCGAGGGGCGAGCGGGACGCCCGAAGCGGCGACCCCGGCGCTGACCGGGCGCTCCTCGCGGCCCTCCCGTACCCCGGCCTCCCTCGCCACCTGCACTCACGCGCGTCCGCCGCGTCCCGAGCCCCGCGCGTCCCCCGCGCCGCGGCCGCCCCACGTGCCCGCGAGAGGCGACCCCGGCATCAGCGGGCGGCGGCGTCCAGTCCCGCTCGCCAATCGGAGCCCGTGGAGCCGCGCCGCTCCGCCGCGCCGCCCAATCAGCGGCCGCTCGGGGGCCTGGGCACCGCCCATCCCGGCTCGGGCACCGCCCATCCCGGCTCGCACCCCGCACTCCCGCTTAAAGGGCCTAAGCCGGGGGGCGTCTGTTGCGGGACTGCGCGCCCTGAGCCCCCCGAGGACTCACTCCCGGGACACTCCTGGGGAACCCTGACCCCTCCCGCCCCTTGCCTAGGGTCTTCTCGTCCTCTAAGCGTCGGCTTCCGCAGCGCCTCTTCCGCGAAGCCTTCCCGTACCACCACTCTGCGGAACCCTTGGGACTCCTCGCTTGCTACCCATCTCATCCTATATGTAACCCCGCAAGCGGCGCCCAACAGCAGGGTCCCCACCCCGCATGCGCGGAACAGAGCCCCGCTCCTTGGTCGTTCAGCGATGCTGTTTGGACCCATCCTCATCTCTCCGGCGGCTCCCAGCGCAGGGCCTGCACTGTGGGCCTGCACCCCAGCGCAGGGCCAGGGGTGACGGTGCCGCCCGGGCTCCCTGAAAATGCAGAGGTGGTAAGAGTGGCGACCAGTGCGCTGAGCCAGGTGCCCTGGGGGAGCCTAGAAATGATACGGTAAACCCAAGTCGGCCAAGCTGTTCGTGTGGGTGAAACCGGCGGATTGCCCGTGCACCTGCCCAGCACGCAAGAGACGAGTGCTGGGCCGAGGGCCTGGGGTGTGTGGCTCGGGCCGCGTGGGGCAGTCGCCGTGCGCCCCACTTCTTTGGGAGTCCTACTTTGGGAGTCTTACCTGCCACGCGAGGCCTGGCTCTGAGCGCCCGGAGCCTCACCCGAGGGAGGCAGCTGATGCTAGAACTGCCACGCGGAGTTTTCGGACCCTCGGCTTGGCCCAGTCAGGGCCTTTGGGGGGAGTGAAGCATCAGATGAAAGCTATGTCTCTTGCGCTGTCACTCACCCTTTCAAATACGTAAATCTTCAAACAAGCAAATATTAAATCCTGACTCGAACACGTTTCTGATAGAATTTTAAAACAGTGACAAGAATTTCAGGTCAACGTAAGAAAAGCCCAAGGACTCGCATGTGAAGGGGACAGCTGAGTACAGAGGGAGCACTCTGCCTCGGTTGCAATGGGTTGAAGGAGAGAGGACCACCTCACAAGTGGGGACATGCACTGGGGTCCAGAGACATGGAGATCTACACACACACACACACACACACACACACATCTGGAGCCCTGTGTGTGAGGTCAAGTACGTGACCTTGCCCCCTGATCTTGCTGCCACCCCTGAGCTTCTTCAGCTGGTCTTCACCCCTACTTGGAAATACAGTATCTCCAAGCCAAGTGCATGTAGACATTTGAAGTTCACCCCTTCATTGTCACTTAGGTGTCAATGTTACCGCTCCGAGGACCTAATTCCCCCCCGGGCACACAGTGACTCCAAGTCCCTACCATGACTGTGGCCCCATTCTCGGCTCATTGGAGGTACACACCGCCCTTGGGGGTCAGCCAGCTCCTGGCAGCTGCTGCCCAATGCCTATCCCCTGTTCATGACAAAGCAGCCCTCAGGAGCCACCGGGAGCAGGGCCTGCCAGCTGTGGGGTTCATGACTCACTTGCGTGGGCAGCCCCAAGAAGCCGCCCGTGTTCAGCCGGGGAAGGGATGGCAGCGGAGGCAGGCAGGGCCGGTGAGTCAGTGACAATTACTGAACTGCACAGGTGTGAGCCTGCTGTCACATCCTTTCTCCCAAATCCCGGAATCTGGCGTTGATGTTGCCAGCTGAGCGGTGAGTGGGCAGCGACACCAGTGGAGCGCTGAACCTGGAGCCCAGGGGGTGAGCTCAGGCAGGCCTGGCACGCGAGCGGCTCCTCACGCGCACGCACACGCTGGCATCTCCTTTCCCCCTGCGGCCCCACCCCTTCCCGTCCCTGAGCACCCCCTGCTGATCCCTAAGTGTGCTCATGGCTGTCCCTGCAATCCATCCCCAGCACTGTCCCCCACAATAAGCGACCTAGAATGGAGATTTAAAAAAAATTTTCAGTGTTACAGACTGGATTGTGTCATCACCTCACCAAATCTGTTTTGAAATCCTTCCCATTAGGACCCTAATGTAACATAAACAGAATTGCAGGGGGTCTTTGCAGTCTGCTGCTTCACACCCCCAGCCACGATGGCCAGGGCTGAGCTGCAGCCAAAGCTAAAGCTGGCAGCTTGAGGTGCCACCCAACATGGAAGCCCAGGTACTGGAACCGTCACTGCTGCCTCCCACAACGCCGTTAGCAGGAAACTGCAGTCCCGAGCCTGAGCTGGGAATCGAACCCAGGCATGGCGCTGTGGGCTGCAGATGATCCGAACCGGTGTCTTGGCTGCCAGTTTAAATGTCCATCCCTGAAGAGGTAAATTCAAATGAGATCATTTGTGAGGGTTTGCTGTGAGCCTGCACACATCCGATCTGCAATAAACAAGCCTGAAAGACTGGTGGGTGCAAGGCGTGGGTTAGTGTCAACAAGTGTCCGAGCCAGAGGGCAGGCCACAGGTTCTGGTTCAACTCTCTGCCTTCCTCAGTGGGCCAACAGACTATGTGCTTACCCAAGGTCACGCCATCAGTGCCACTTTCAGCAGGGGCACAGACCGCAGGGGCCTCTCCCTGCGTAAGGGTCAGGGCCAAGGGCACCGTCTCCCACTCTGCAAGTGAACGCGCCCTCTCTGAGGTCAGGTGACAGCGTCCCAGGAGCTCATGCTGTTACTTCCAGGAAATGGGCTTCCTCGGACCCACCCTTGCGCCCTAGTGCTCTTTCTGGGTGCCCAACTTCACCATCACAGGATGGCATGCCAAACCCCACCCTATCTGTACAATTGAAGGCCCAGAAGGTGGCCCCTTGCTGCCTGTAATCCAGAATGGCCCTGGCACTTGAATGAAGACTGAAAACAAAACCAGAGCACCCATCAAGTGGCGTCCATCTCTGCAGCCTGGCTCTTCATCCACACCCCTTACCCTCCTGGCCTCTCTTCTTTGGGGCCTAGCTTTGGAAACTCAAGATGGTCTATTTCCTTTTTTTTTTTTTTCCTCCACTCCTCTTTTAACAAATAAGCCTTTAACGATAAAAAAAAAAAATTCATTTTATGGGTCAGTGTGGTGACATAGCAAGTTAATCAGCTGCCCACAGCTCTGGCATTCCATATGGGGGCCAGTTCATGCCCTGGATGCTCCTCTTTTTTTATGATACAGTTTTATTTTAGGATACAATTTCATAGGTCCTGGGATTTCCCTTGCCCCTCCCCAATCTCCCTCTCCCCGCCCCCGATGGTTTCTCCTGTATTATTATAATAGTACAGTCCTTTAGAACAGGTTCTAGGTCCATCATTTTGCTGTTTAGGTGTATCCTCATATCGCCCCATCCCACTGCTTTCCCTTCTATTATTAGAATACTACAGCTTTTCACATATAGTCATAAGCTCATTATTCTGCTATTTAAGTGTATCCTGGACTTGCAGGCATGGACAACGGCAGAAGGTGCACCATCCTACTGTCAAGATATATTTAACAGTTTTATTAGGAGTCCATCTGTGATTTGGAAGTAGAGATGCACACTGCATTGTATCTTCACATCTGGACATAGTTATGTAATGAAAAGCCACAAAACAAAACCAACAACAGGAATAAAGTTAAAAAAAAAAACTTACAACACCATGGAGTCAAATAACATGCTACTGAATAACCAATATGTAGATGAAGAAATGGAAAATAAAAAACCTTCTTGGAGAAAATGGTGCTACTGTATGATCTGTGAATCAGTGAAGAATTTAATAAAAAGAACTATTTTGAAGAAATGAAAATAAAAATATCAAAACACATGGGCTGCAGCAAAAACAGTATTGAAAAGGCTACTGATCTTACAATTTGCATGAAAGTTGCCTTATGTCAGAGAACACATGATATTTGTCCTTGTGGGACTGACATAGTTCACTGAGCATAATGGTCTCTAGTTGGAACCATTTGGTTGCAAATAGTAGAATTTCATTCTTTTTAATGGCTGAGTAATATTCCACCAAGTAGATGTACCAGTTTCTTTATCTCTCTTCTTTGGACAGGCATCTGGGTTGCTTCCATCTTTTTGCTATTGTAGACTGTGCCGCTGTGAATATAGAATCACGGGTCCTGTTCGCACATGCAGAGTTCATTTCCTTTGGATATATTCCTAGGACAGCTGGGTCATATGGCAGGTTTATTTCAGTCCTGTTAGCACTCTCCATATAGACTTCCATAG
Source organism: Ochotona curzoniae (assembly GCF_017591425.1). Lineage (NCBI taxonomy): Eukaryota > Metazoa > Chordata > Mammalia > Lagomorpha > Ochotonidae > Ochotona > Ochotona curzoniae. The sequence continues at coordinate 393,867 of NW_024466964.1, forward strand.
TGGCTGTACTAGTCTATACCCCCCAACAGTGGAGGAGGTACCTTTCTCCCCACATCCACGCCAGCAGGTGTTATTAGTAGAGTTCTGAATGTAGGCCAATCTCACTGGAATTAGGTGAAACCTCAATGTGGTTTTCATTGTACCTCCCTGACAGCTAGAGAGCCTGGGCTGCTCCACCTCTAACCCAGCTCCCTGCTCGTGGCCTGGGAGAGCAGTGGAGGCTGGCCTATGGCTTTAGGATCCTGCACCCCATGTGGGAGAGCTGGAAGAAGCTTCCAGCTTCGTATCAGCTCACATCTGGCCGTTGTGGCCATTTCGGGGAGTGAATGGATGGAAGATCTCTCTTGTCACATTTACCTTTGAAATAAAAATAAATCTTTAAAAAAATCTAATTTTAAAATATGCTGAGTAGGGGCTGGCAAAGTTGCACAGCCTACCAGGATGCCAGCATTCCAAATGGGCCCCAGTTAGACTCCCAACTGCTCTACCTCCAAACCAGCTCCCTGCTAATGCCCTGGGAAGGCAGTGGAAGATGGTCCAGAGCGCTTGGGTCTCTTCCACCCATGTCGGTGACCCGGAAGCAGCTCCTGGCTTGCCTAGTTCTGGCTGTTGCGGCCATTTGCGGAGTGAAAGTGGATGAAGATCTCTCCCTGGCTCTTTCAAGCAAAAGCAAATTATTAGTATTACTTTTAAAGATTTATTTATTTTCATTACAAAGTAGTCAGATATACAGACAGGAAAGGAGACAGAGAGAAAGATCTTCCATCCGATAATCTGCTCCCCTAGTGAGCACAACGGCTGGTGCTGTGCCCATCTGAAATCAGGAGCCAGGAACTTCCTCCAGGTCTCCTATGCGGGTGCAGGGGCCCAAAGCTCTGGATCGTCCGACTGCTTTCCCAGGCCACAAGCAGGGAGCTGGATGGGATGTAGAGGTGACGGGATTAGAACTGGTGCCCATATGGGATCCTGGAGTGTTCAAGGAGAGGACTTTAGCCGCCAGGCCACCGCGCTGGGCCCCCCTTTTATTTTTTTAAATATGCCGAATAAAGAAACCCTCAGCCCTCCTGTATCTTGTTGCCAGGTTTTGCTGCATTAACTGTTAGTGTACAGAACTGGTAGACGAGTGAAGGACAGATGAGCAGTAACTAAGTTTTAGCCAGGTCTGGGTTTGTCCATGACCTTCAACTGTGGGACATTTAGCTAAATTCACTTGCTGCTCAACTCTGAGGTAGTTTTGAGAACTTGATAAGATGCTTTAAAGCATGTAGCATTAAGAAAGTGTAACAGCAATAGCGCTGTGGTTTGGAGGCTCAGACCCTGCTAGTTGGTACCTGTGTTAACCATTTGAATGCCTGGGGGTTCGTCCCCACACTGCTTATGATCCTGTCTCCCACGAACACACACCCTGAGAGGCAGCAGGGGATGGCTTGACTTCTCTCACCCATGTGGGAGACCAGGATGGAGGTCTGAGCTCCTGGCTCCAACAGGGCCCAGCTGCTGTGGGCACCTGCGGCGCTAGCCAGCTGACAGATTTCTGCCACTCAGTCTTTCAGAGAAACTTTTTTTTTTTTTTAAATAGGAATGCTCTCTGAACCTTGTTTTCTTTTTTTGAATTATTTTACTTTACTGGAAAGGCAGATTTACAGAGAGAAGAGACAGAAAGATCTTCCATCTGTTGGTTTACTTCCCAAATGGCTGCAATAGCTGGAGTGGAGCTGACCCGAAGCCAGCAGTCAGGAGCTTCTTCCAGGCAGGTCTCCCATACAGATGCAAGGTCCCAAAGTTTTGGGCCATCCTCTAATGCTTTTCCCAGACCACAAGCAGGGAGCTGGATCAGAAGTGGATCAGCCAGGACACAAAAGAGCACCCATATGGGATTCCAGTGCTTGGGGCTGGAGGATGGGCCAATTGACCCAACATGCTGAGCCAAAACACTTAAGGTTTAAGGAGCAAGTTAAGCCTTTGCTAGGATTCTACAATGTGTTTGTAACTACAATGTTAGCAATACAGTCCATTTCTCCTTGAAATAATCACAATGCTTCTAAGTGATCATTCTGAAAAAACAAACAAGGGTTGTGGATTTTGAGCCCACTGTTTGTGAATGTGGAAGTCAAGACTTGGGGTGATGAAGTGGGTAGCCAAAGTTACACAGATGGTGAATGACACATCCCATGGACCGTCACGTAGGACCACACACAACCAGACATGTTAGGAGCCTGGGCTGAGTGGTGTACCACAATTAAGTCAACTGCAACGTGGGAACTGATGGGAAGCTGCTCTTCTAGGGGTCCAGCAGGTAGGACATGCACGTGGCACACTCAAATCGATTCAATTCTCAGCTCTGACTCCTGGCTCCATCTTGCCAACATGGACCAGGGTCAGGGCTAATGTCAGCACAAGGTGACCTGGATTGTGTCCCCAGGGCCAGCTTCCACCCAGCCCATCTCAGCTGCTGCAGGTATCTGGGGAGTGAACACTGCAAAGAGACTCATTCTGTCTCTTCATAATTTAAAATGCTTTCACTCTACACACTATTTCAGTGAGGTTGAGTCACACCAACAAGTAACCTAACGGAGTCATGCTGCTGTGCAAGCGACCTCATCAGAAGTCAAGTTCTCCATCAGGAAAATGGACGTGTGCGGATGACGCAGTCTGGTCTTCAGGAAAGCATGGTTCCTGCTGCTGCTGGACAGTATCAAAGACTGGATGAGTAAGATTCCCTGCAGAGTGAGTGTGCAAGCAGGACTTGAGCTCATCCTTATGAAGCAACAGCACGTCCAGTCAACCCACTCATCTCAGACAGTCCTCACTGGGAATTTCCCATGGCTTTTTTGCAACGCAACTCCACGGCACAGAGTAGGATCATAAAAGCTGTGACACGCGCCGCGGCTCCGGGCGGCGGACAAGCTCACGCACGTGCCGGCGTCCCGTGAACTTGCCACCTGCCACACTGAAGGTCACTCTGCTGTGAGGACAGGATTTGAGGGCAGCCGTGGAATCTGGTCGATGTCCTTAAGAAGTTAGGACAGTCCAGACACTTCTCAGTAATCTCACACCTAATTTCAACAGCACAGTCAAGACAGTGTTTTTAAATATGTTAAAATTTAAAAGACACTCTAATAAATTTGAGTATGCAATTTCATTTCCAAGCCCTTTCCTTGTTTATACATACTTCTTTTTAAGATTCATTCATCTATCATTGGAAAGTCAGATTTACAGAGAGGAGAGACAATGATCTTCCATCTGCTGACTCACTCCCCAAGTAACTGCAACGGTCGGAGCTGAGCTGATCCAAAGCCAGGAGCCTGGAGCCTTTTCCAGGTCTCCCACGTGGGTGCAGGGTCCCAAGGCTCTGAGCTGTCTTCCCACTGCCTTCCCAGGCTACAAGCAGGGAGCTGGAAGGGATGTGGGGAAACTGGGATAAAAACTGGCGCCATACAGGATCCTGGTGGATGCAAGGTGAGGACTTCAGCCATTAGGCTATGGTGCCCGCCAGGCCCGTCGTTTACTTTTTTTTTTTTTTTTGCAAAAAGTATTTTCACTGTTGATTTCAAAGAAAGGCAGGCAGGCAGAGCAAGCCAAGCCTACAAACGAACACCCACTGGTTCATTCCAGGGGCCACACTGGCCTAGAACGGGCCAACCAAAAGCTAGCAGCCTGCAACCGGCCTCCCGCCTGGGTGTCAGTGACCCAAGGCATGACCTGAAGCTCCCAGGATGCACATCAACAGGAAGCTGTAATGAGAAGCAGAGCTGCAACTGGAGCCCAGGGACTCCAGCACAGAATGGAGTGCCCCAGGTGCCAGCTTCATCATGCAGGGTGCCTGCCCCCTCTGCGCTTCAAGGCCCTTCCTCCTCCGGGGGACTAGTCACAGGGCTGCTGAGCCAGCAGAGGGCGTCATGAGCACTTCACCCCATGTCCACAGCTAACCACTCTCTGTAGCGCTCCAGTGTTTGTTAGTCCAAGAGCATATCTGAACACTGAACATTCACCGAGTATGAGGAACGGGACTTAGGATCTTTATCAGCCTTGAAGAAAACATGAAACGGGCCAGTGTTGTGCAGGCAGATTGAGCCAAGGCTTACACAGCCACCATTCCCTATCGGAGTACTGATGCTAGTCCCAGCTATTCTGCTTTCAATCCAGCATCCTGTGATGGCGCCAGGAAAGGCAGTGGAAGTATGTGGGTGTCTGCACCCATGGGAGGCCAAGGAAGTTATTAATTCTTGGTTTCAGCTGGCGCAACCCAACTGTTGTGCTCATCTGGGGAGTGAACCAGCAGGAGAAAGATCTGTCTCTTCCTGTCAATCGGCTTTTCAAATAAGTAAATCTTTTAAAACCCAGAAAACTGTTTCTGAAAACCTCCAATTAAGTAATCAGTATTCAATAGATCAGAAATAATTTTCCAATAAAATAAAGAATTCTGGACCCAGCGTGGCAGCCTAGTGGCTAAAGTCCTCGCCCTGCATGCGTTGAGATTCCATATGCACCGGTTTTTATCCTGGCTGCTCCACTCCCTTCCAGCTCCTTCCCTGTGACCTGGGAAAAGCAGCTGAGGACAGCCCAAAGCCATGGGAACCTGCTCTCACGTGGGAGACCCGGAAGAAGCTTCTGGCTGCTGGCTTAGGGCCACCTCAGCTCTGGCCGTTGTGAACCAGCAGATGGAAAATCTTTTCTTCTCTCTGTAAATCTGCCTTTACAGTTAAAAATAAACAAGTCTTAAAAAAAAATTCTGAATTGGAATTGCGGTGTAACAGGTTAAGTTTTTCCTGGCAATGCCAGCATCAGATTGTGACAATGGTTTCACACCTTTGCTGTTCCACTTCCAATCCAGCTCTTTGTTAACACATACATAAAATCACAAGCAGAGCTGCTGTTGTGATAAAACAAAATAAGCTGTTCCCTGCAACGACACCCATTCCATATCAGAATACACCAATTTGATCCCAGCCTGGTTTCAATGCAGCCCCCTGCTCACATGCCTGGGAATGCAGTGGAAAATGACCCAAGTGTGGGAGGAGCCCAATGGCATTCTAGGCTCCTGGCTTTGCTTCAGACCAGGCTGGCCGTTGTGATCACTTATGGAGTGAACCAGCAGATGACAGACCTCCCTCCCACCCGTCCTCTCTCTGCTTCTCCAATACAATTTTTTTTTTTTTTTTTTAAAAAGAAGGTGAAGGGCCCGGCAGCGTGGCCTAGCGGCTAAAGTCCTTGCCTTGAACGCGGCCAGGATTCCATATGGGCGCTGGTTCTAATCCCGACAGCTCCACTTCCCATCCAGCTCCCTGCTTGTGGCCTGGGAAAGCAGTCAAGGACGGCCCAAAGCTTTGGGACCCTGGACCCACGTGGGAGACCCGGAAGTTCCTGGCTCCTGCCTTCGGATCGGCATAGCATCGGCCGTTGCGCTCACTTGGGGAGTGAATCATTGGACGGAAGATCTTCCTCTCTATCTCTCCTCTCTGTATATCTGACTTTCCAATAAATAAAATCTTAAAAAAAAAAAAAAGGTAAAGAAACACTGTCTTAATGGATTTTAAAAAAGCAAATAGACTAGAGCTTTTATTTTAAAAAGTAAAGCAAAACATTCCACTGCAAGGAACGTAAAACTCAAAAAGAGGGTAATATTTATAGCTAGTTCTGGGGAAAAACTAGAAACTTTAAAACATAAGCTACTGGTCAGCAGCTTTTAAAATGTCATGTTTATTCATATTTTTCAAAATATATGTACATTTAAAAAAAGGAAGATTTACAACAGGAAAGATTGCCTTACATGCAACACAATTCCAATAATTCATGATGGGATCACACATGATTACGATGGAATTTAAGCCAATCTTCTTCAGTCCATTTCCCACAGTTTAGGCTTCAGAAGGGATCCCAGGAGACAATGAAAGTGGAATGAAAATGAAACAAACACCTTTTGTCTCTGGTAGCACTCAAGGGGCCAGAAAACGTACAGCAAAAGTTTAAGACAATAAAAATGTTAAGTGCCACAGGGAGGATAAATGATAACCAGAAACTGGAATTTCTCCAGTAGAAAGCTAGTACTACTTAACACAATCTCACAATATTGAAACAAATACAAGTAATAAAGGGGTAGGTAGTAGGGCTTCATTTACTTATCTGTTTTTAAAATCTCAAAAAAGAAGCCACTTGCTTAATATCAAAAGTGCCGTGGAAAGAAAACAGGGGAAAAAGCCCAGAGATGAAACTCCAATCTAGTTTATTTTAGCAAATTGTTTGTTTTTCCATTTAACATTTCTATATGAGCATTGAGGGAACTCTCCAACGTTTCCTTATAAAAAAGGCAAACAGGAAATGACAATTCATGCTCCAAATATTAAAATATATATTTAAACATTTGATCAAGATTTCTATGTTTTGATTTTTGGTAACCAAGTGACACTAGAAATCACAGACTCAATACATCCTTACACTTCCCCTTCAGTCAAAACTCAAATGGTACAGAGACACTGTGCGCTGTTCAGGGACTGCAGCACCAGGCTCCGTGAAAAACACCTAGAAAATCAGTGTCAAGAGTGGCCCCCGGAGCCGCCCGCCCTCGAACTGAGGGAGATCACTTCGCTTCTGGCTTACTTGCAAAGCTGACACGTCTCTGTATTTACAGCCGGAGGGAAGGATGAGTGGAGTGGTTTGTATAAATAAGATCTTGCGGCTAACGCAGCCTCCTCAGCAGGAGGTCCAACAGTCCCGTCAGTGCTACACTCTTTCTACTTCTAGCACCCGGCTGGCATCTGTTCTTGATGCTTTCTACAAATATAAAAACTTTTGCAACTGTTTACATAAAACTTGAAGGTGGGGTGGGGGAAGCGCCAAGCTGCCCATAAAAAAAAGTCTGGGGAAGAGGAGCAACAAAGGGCAAGTATAGGTTACATGGTTGAATAAAGTCCAGGATTATTGCAGAAATTAAAATGACTCAAAGAGCAGGCACTGAGAACAGCATCTCAAGCTAGCCAATGCCTACGTGTGTTTATGTATAGTCCCCTTCTCATAATGCTCGGAGAGGAGGGGGGCAAATGTAGTTTTAAAAACACCAAAACTAAAACAAATGCACACTGACCTTAGAAAATAAGATTTTGAATTCCATCATGATACCCTTATTTCCTATAAAATTTACTTTTTTGCTCTGAAAGATTTCTTCACGGTAGATTTGCCTTTAGCAGGCAGTTTCACTTCCTTTCTTGCTCTGGCAGCAGGCTTCTTTGAAGAGCCGCCAGCGGGTTTCTTAGAGACTGGGGCGGCGGGCCTGGCTTTCTTGGCTGGCGTCTTGGCCTTTGGAGGGGCTTTCTTGGGCAGAGGCCTCACTCGCCCCCGTGCGGCAGCTGGAACTTTAGGTGCAGGCTTGGACCCTCTTTGTTTCACGGCTGCAGCCTTCCCTGGGGACTTGGCTGGGGTTTTCTTCTGCAACCTGCAGGAACAAAAAAATCAAAGGTAATGACTTACTAAAGCAGAAATTCACTTTGCCAGGCCAGCCAGGTGCTCTGAAGAAACACAACACAGTAGACATCACCTATAATGACAATGTGACTCAACTACTTCCTAGTGACTTCAGTAAAACTGTTTAAAAATTCAGTCCAAAAACAAACAAATAAAAATGCAGTCCAGTTCATGGAAATCTATGCAAAATTTCATTTTCAGATTATTTTCTTTCAACAAAGTATAACTATATACATTCATACATATTTTGTATAGACATAAATATATGCTCCTAGAGAGGTTTAACCAAAAGGTTTACGACACAGAGTTTCAGTATATTCAGAGCCTCTGTATTTTCAGAGAAGATAAATTTCAACATCACACAAAGAACCTGAGAATTTTGAGCTCTTAAGACACTTTTCTATCTGAACCTTTTCCACAATGGCACTTTAGAAAGTTCATATATATCATGAAAAATGTACACATGGATTTCAATTTATTTTTGGCATCCAAATAAACTTCTCATTTCCCATGAACGTTTTGCAGCGCCCCTCCTTGTCCTCCCGACCCCACGCAGGGTTTCCACACACCCACACCTCTTAGGTGGTGGCTCTTCATCCTCAGAGTCATGCTCTGATGACTCATCGTCATCTTCATCCTCGTCTTCAGAATCCTCCTGCTCTTTCTTCGGAAACAGAACCCCCGGGCTAAAAAAACAAAAATCTGTTACAGCCAGCAGTCCACACAGGGTTAGAGTGCAGGCTCCACCTGCCCCCACCCAGGACACAGCCCACTGCACCCCAGCTGCCTCTGAAACAGCATGCTAGGTCACAAACGCCATGTTACAAATTATAAACTACTTGATTTCACAAAAAAGGGAGAGTGACACTCCGCATGGTCCATGCCGCGATGAAGGAATCATGTCTGGTTATGAACTGTAACAATATGGAGGAAGGGTCTGGGTGAATGCCACAGCCTATGAAACTGTGTCATAAAATGATATTAATTAATTAATTAACTTAAAAGTAAATAAAAGGGAGAGTGACAGAGTCACAGGGAGAGGCAGAGACCTCTTTCAATAACTGATTGACTCCCCAGATACTGGCAACAGCCAGGACTGGGCCAGACTGAAGCCACCAGAAGCTAGGAACTCCATCCTGGTCTCCTATCTGGGTAGAAGGAGCCAGAACACTTGGGTCATCAAATGCTATCTTCCACAAGCATCTGCACACAGGAAAAATGGGGCTCAAACCAGCCACTCCATCTCCTATGGGTTGCTGGCAGCACAAGTGGTGGTTATATGCACCACAACACTGGCCCAGTATCACCTATTTTGAACTCACATTCTTAGGACAAACCCTGACAAGCTCCAGACTATCCTTCATTGTCTTCTTCCTACCATTTCCTGAAATTGATCATTTAATGAGTAACCAATTACAAATTCCTGACATGTCCAAACTGAGACACTGAGCACATAACCATGGAAGGTATATCAGCAGTTTTTGCCTTCACAATTCTGGGTAAAGACCTCGAAGTCTTTCTTATAATCTGAAATTCACAAGGTATTTTTTCCCCAATTAGTTTGGCATGAAATTTTTGAAGAGCCCCTCATATACCAAAAATATTCAAGAGCAATTTGGCAAGAACTTCTGTTTTTAATTTTAATCTTTGAAAAGCAGAGTGACAGAGAAAGAGGGGGAAGGAGGAAGGGAGAAGGAAAGATCAAAGAAAGAGAGGAAGAAGGGTGGGGGGAGGAAGGGAGGAACGAAGGGAAGCAAGGAAGCCTCTACAGTATTATGGAAGGCAGAGCTAAGCTTCTGGGAGCAGTCAACGTTCTCCCCAGCTGGTATTAGTCATTTAAAGAATATATATCATTTCATTTTAAAAAAAGATTTATTACAAATTCTGGTTTACTCCCCAAGTGGCTGCAACAGCCAGAGCTGCGCCAATCTGAAGCCAGAAGCCACGAGCTTCTTTCCGGTCTCCCACGTGGGTGCAGGGTCCCAAGGCTTTGGAGTTGGATGGGAAGTGGGGCAGTAGGCATATGAACCGGTGCCCATATGGGATCCTAGCAGATCCCAGATGAGGACTTTAGCCACTAGGTTACTACACCGTGCCCTAATTTCCTTTTTTTTCCTCCGTTAAAGTATGAATTAATATTCTGTAATCACATTAAGACACTTCCCTTCCATCCTTTTCTTTTTTTTAAAGATTTATTTATTTCTATTGGAAAAGCATGGCAGATTTGTAGAGACATGCAGAGACAGAGACAAAGAACTCATGCCTACTGTTTCACTCCCTAAGTGGCCACAGTGGCCGGAGCTGAGCTGATCCAAAGCCAGGAGCCAGAAGCTTCCTCTAGGTCTCCCCGTGGGTGTGGGGTCCCAAGGCCTTGGGCCGTCCTTGACTGCTTTCCCAGGCCACAAGCAGGGGGCTGGATGGGAAGTGGAGCAGCTGATACATGGACTGACATTCACATGGGATTGACACTTGCAAGATGAAGATTTAGTCAATGAGCCATCGCGCAAGGCCTTATAATTTCCTTGAGATTTATTTTATTTGAAAGGCACAGATACACAAAGGAGGAGGGGGGAGAGAGACCTCCCATTGTTGGTACCCTCCCCAAATGGCCTCAACAGCCAGAGATTACCTAGCCCAAAGCCAGCACCCTGGAACTTCTTTTGGGCCCCCCACATGGGTGCAGGGGCCCCAGGAATTGGGCCATCCTATGCTGCTCTCCCATAAGCAGGGAGCTGGATGGAAGTGGGGCATCTGGGACTCACACTGGTGCTGGCGTCTCAGGTGAAAGCCTAGTGTACCATGCCACAGTGCAGGCCCTGAAACATACATGTAATTTTCTAATATTTTCCTGTCATTATCACTTAAAAAAGACATGAGTATCAAAATGACTGTCCAAGAATCTCAAGAATCGAGTGCTTCATTTGAAAAATAACTGGCTAATAAACTCCGTAGGACAGCAAAAACTCCAATTTAGTCTTTGTTTAAAAATTCATTTAGAAGGCGACAGGGCAGGATAAAGAATGTGTATACAATGCCCGTCATGTGCATGTGTTGCACAGAGACCTTCCGTCCGCTGGTTCATTCCCCCAGTGCTCTCAACAGGCAGGAGCGGGCCAGGTCAAAGCAACAAGCCAGAACTCCATCTGGTTCTACCACAGTGCGGCAGGGTTTCAAGCACTTGCGTAATGTTCATCTGCTATCACTCAGGACTGCATTAGCAGAAAGCTGGATCAGAAGCAGAGAAGCCACAACTTGAATCAGAAACTCAGATGTGATGTGGGCATCCCAAGCAGCAGCTTAACCCACTGCCCAGTTACCTGTCCCCTCTCCTGTCCTTATATGGAGACCTTTTGCTTCAAAACAATACTGCCTGAACGATTCTTCATTTTCATACACTTCCAGTTGTGTATAATAGCAATAAAGGTAAAACAAATTAAACCAATCCTATAACCTAAAATCAGACATTAAATTCACCAAGGCCAATATTTCCTATTAAAAGTGCTTACCGGTCCCGGCACGGTGGCGCAAGTGGTTAAGGTCCTCGCCTTGCACGCCCAGGATCCCATATGGGCGCCGGTTCTAATCCCGGCGGCCCCACTTCCCTTCCAGCTCCCTGCCTGTGGCCTGAGAAAGCAGTCGAGGATGGCCCAAAGCTTTGGGACCCTGCACCCGCGTGGGAGACCCAGAAGAGGCTCCTGGCTTCGGATCGGCATAGTATCGGCCGTTGCGCTCACCTGGGGAGTGAATCATCGGACGGAAGATCTTCCTCTCTGTCTCTCCTCTCTGTATATCTGCCTTTCCAATTAAAAAAAAAAAAAAATCTTAAAAAAAAAAAGTGCTTACCTGGGGTAATAGGGAAAACAGAGCTGGAAGGTGCCACTGAATCCTTTTCCAGAGATCTGCTCCATCCACCCGTTCTTTTCGCATTTCTGTAGCGTTTTCTTCAGCAAATGCACTGAACAAAAAATGGAAGAAAGTTGTCTAACTAGTCACACTGGATCATTCTCTCAACCAGTTCTGTTTTCTCACATTAACTGACATATGCCAAGTCAATTTTTCGTAGTCAAAGGAAATTAATTCAGTGACCACAAACTAGGAAATAATGAAATTAGAATGAAGGCTGCTGAGATGCACTTCTCATTTCCCATGTGAGCAAACACCAGCCCACACAGCTTCAGGGGCCATATGCTAACAAGACACAAAACCAGTGCTTCTTTCTACTCATTTAAAGAGGTGTGGAGAGCCATACAGCATTGACAAAAATGAACATATATAACCCCTTATAAACCAACAAAAAACACTGTGGCTTCTGAAGGTCTCACCAATTTTTTCAGACACTTATTTCTCAAAAGCATATTTAATGGTGATACAGTGTCTCAAAACCAGCAACACTGGAAAGATCACTATCCAAATTCATCTCTTAAAATATTTGGTTAATACAGATATCATGAACTAATTCACAGTGAACTACATGCACAATTAAACATTAGATATATATGCACACACACGTTTGCATGCATCTTACATAAACCAGTTTGCAAAGTAGATAGCAATTCTTACAGCAATTCTTTTTTTAAAAACATTAAAATATACATATTTCACACGTTAAAAGTCAAGACTTCAGAATTACCTTTTTTGAAAATTATCTGAAGTATTTTGTTTCAGAGCTTCAATCAATAACCTAAGTTGCATACAGTCTAAAACTGACTTGATTTCAAAGTGAAACTAGATGTTTTAGTAAGCATTCTGAAGTAAGCAAAAATACACTAAGAGGTTTTGTGAACGTCAGAATCTATCTAAATGACAATAAAATACGTGTCAGAAAAAGCTGTACATTTATACAGCAAGTTCAGTAACACAGCTGGGCGGGTCCCAGTCTTCCCGGCGGCTCAGAGGAATCTCACTTGCCCTGCACCACCAAGAGGGCCGTAGGAGGTTCCTGGAGAGAATGTGACTATTCTACTCCCAGGAACCCTTCTACTAGCAAGACATTCCAGACCTGAGAGGCGGGAGGATGCCAGGGGACTCATACCGAAACCCCTGACTGCAAACTGAACGCATCTAGGGCTCTCCCTGCTTCACTAAGATCCCACCTGGATGGCAGGTGTACAATTCTCATAATTAAACTGTGCCGGAGTTTTGATGTAACATGTGAGGCTGCTGCCTGCAGCACCAGTACCCCATATGGGCACCAGTTTCTTTCCCGGTGCCACTGGGAAAGCAGCAGAAGATGGTTCAAATCCCTGAGCCACTTACACCCACGTGGGAGCCTCAGAACAAGCACCGAGCTCCTGACTAAGCCTGTCTCAGCCCTGGTTGCTGCAGTCATTTGGAGACACTGAAAAGATTTACTTATTTTCCTTGGAAATCAAAGTTACAGAGAGAAATAAAAAGAGGAAAAAAAAGAGGGAGAAATCTTCTATCTGCTGGACCACTTCCCTATTGATGCAACTGTCAGAGCTGAACTGGTCTGACGCCAGGAGCCAGGGTCTTCCTCCAGCTCCCATGTGGGTGCAGGTGCCCAAGACCTGAGCCATCCTTTGCTGCTTTCCCAGGTCAGGAGCTGGATCGGGAGTGAAGCCAGAACTTTCACATGGGATGCTGGTCTCCATAGGTGAAAAACCAGCTCGCTATGACACCATACTGGCCCCTAAAATCTGAAGTTTTAAAGCTAGATTTTCCTTCTAGATTTTCTAAGTCAGTAGCTATAACTTTCATATTAATAATATGATTTCTAAAGCTGGTAAAATGCATACAACTCTGATGCTTACTTTGGTAGTTAGAATTGGTCCCCGGGTGGTTCTCCAGGACATATTTCTTCAAAGCTGTGGTAGAGCAGGTCTTGGGCTCGTTCATGGCAGCAATGGCAGACAAGATTGCATATTCCATCAGGCTTCCACCCAGCAGGGGCTTCTCCCCTGATTTCTTCAGCTGTTTTCCAAGGAGGAAGAGAAAAGCATCAAGACAACACTCTCCCAAAGCAGGTCAAGACAAGACTCCTCTGCACCAGGTGGGTCGGAGTTCCTGCATCAGCACAGATACGTTTTACAGTAAATTGTCAGAGTAGGGACTTTGTCTTCTCATTTTCCAAGGTATTCAATCTTTCTGAAGAGTCCCAACCCTCTTACTAATGCAGCCACTTCCGTTTACCCAACTGCCCATCCTAACACATCAACTAATAACCGACCCTCCCAATACGGACAGCTCCCTTCCAAGAAGCAAGTTAATCTTCCAAAAACCAACTCTCCAAGACTACCTTCTTTTTCAAATTAAAGAATGAAGCAGTCATAAAATCTTAGCCTTTAAAAAATCCTATCAGAAAAGCGGCTAAGGAAAATTCTGGTAGATACTTAGGGTACTGTATGACAAAAAGCTGGGAATAGATCAGTACTGACAAAAAGAGTAAAGGCGAACATGAGGAATATTCCACAGCAGTGGTCCTCAAAGGCTAGCCACACACAGGTGGAGGGCCATGAGACTCATCCTGCAGACAATCTGAAAGTTCAAAACTATTTCCATAACAGAACTATAATGTGATTTATCTTTGTCACTGTGTTGACATATATTCTGATTGCCTGAAACCAATGGTTGATAAAATTATTGCTATGAAGCAAGGTAAAGGCACTAAAATGTACCAGATGTTACACCGTCTACATCACTGCTATGCACTTAAGGTTAAAAAAAGTTTCTCTTAGAAATGCCTCTGAGGAAGTGGTAAAAATTATTAAACCTCAACTATAACATGTGCACCTTCTGATACTTCATGGGATGAAACAGGAAGAGTGAGTATCTGCTACATATGCAGCTAAGATACTAATCGTAAGAAAAGCACTGGGACTGCTATTCTGGTTTAGCTTACGCCGACGCATGCAATGCCAGCATCCCACACGGGCACTGGTTCGGCTCCTGTCCGTTCCATGATCCAGCTCCACTGCTTCACTCAGGGAAGTAGTGGAAGAGCGCCTCTGTGGAACCAACCAGGCAGACTCAGCAGAAGCCTCTGGCTCTTGGCTTTCATCTGGAAAAACCCCAGCCGTTTTGGTCATTTGGAGGCTGGACCAGTAGCTGGCAGATCTTTCTCTACTACTCCCTCTCAACTCCGCCTTTCAAATAAACAAAATAAATCCTTAACAAAAAAAAAAAAAAAAAAAAAAGAGGGGACCCAGCATGCTAGCCTAATGGCTAAAGTTCTCGCCTTGCATGGGCCAGGGTCCCATTTAGGTGCCAGTTCATGTCCCAGCTGCTCCACTTCCCACCCAGCTCCTTGCTCGTGGCCTGGGAAAGCAGTGGAGGATAGCCCAAGGTCTTGGGACCCTGCAGCCGTGTGGGAGACCCAGAAGAAGCTTCTGGCTCCTGGCTTCAGACTGGCTCAGCTCTGGCTGCTGCGGCCAACTGAGGAGCGAACTAGTGGACTAGCGGACGGAAGATCTTCCTCTCTGTATATCACACACACACACAAAAATCAACGGAAGAGAACTGAGAGCCCATAAACAAGCTCTTATGGTCAACTGGTTTGCGGGAATGTGTCAAGAAAATTCAATAACAAAAGGATAGTCTTTCCATAAACAGAGCTGGGATGATTGTCTACATGCAAAAAGAAGGAAGCTCTCAGGTGTCATCAACGAATTGTCCCCCATCTCCTGGTACTGATGTTGTTTCTCAGCAAGGAGGGTCCCCCTATGCCTCCTCTTCCATGGACACAGAACACAAAAACAAAAACAAACAGCTTGGAGTGGTTATCCCAACCACTTCCTCCACGCCTGCCATTCCTAATCCTAATCAGAGGCCCATAAGGGCATGCATCCCTCTTAACTATGTAAACAATTAAAAATTTCACTCTTAGCTCACTGTCTGCCTTGGCCTCCCCAAGGCAGACCCTGGGCGGTAACTGAGTTCCTGCCGCTCTTGCAGAAGGTCTGGACCAAGCTCCAGATCCTAGCTTTGGCACCATGGCCACTGCACATCTGAGGAGTGAAACCAGTTGACAGCAGCTTTTTGTCTCATTATCTAATTCATAATTAAAACGAAAAATTTTAAAAAGTGCGTAATTTGAAGAGACATCTTACTGAAAAAATTAAATGGTCATTAATAATAGAAAAGATGCTTAGCATCAATAGTCAGCAGGGAAATGCCAATCAAAACCATGAAATACCAGCTCATATCCAGTGCCACAGCTATAGCTAAAACAAATAAACATACAGAACACAACTGTTGACAAGGACATGGAGAAACTGAAATATACACTGCTGGAGAAAATGTAAAATGGTGCTGCCATATTGCCAGTCTCTTAAAACATAAATTAATCATATAGGGTGCAATGTCATTGCTAACTACATAGCACATGAAAATAAAAGATACAACTGGTCACCGAGGTCTGGCACAGTGGTTAGGTCATTTCTTGGTACGTTTGGGGTCTATATCCAGATGCTTTGCTAAGACCTGGCTATTGTGTTTCCAATTCAGATCTCTGCTCATGCACACCCTGGGAGCAGGTGGTGACGGCTCCAGTGCTTGGGTCCCTGCCACGCACACACTGAATTCTGGGCTCTACAGCTTTAGTCTGGCTGTTGTAGGCATCTGGTTAGGTAAGGAATTGAAGATGAATCAATCGATCTCTCTCCCTTTCCAATAAAATGAACAGAAATAAAAATTCAAATAGCAGCATACAGCTACAGATAGGAAGCGACAATAATCCAAATGTTCATCAACTCACAAATAAACAAAATGTATTAGATCAACAAAATGAATACAATTTGCTAATAGAGTACTGATATGGGCTAAAACACAGGTAACAATAAAAGATTACACTAAGTGAAAAGCCAAACACAGGAGGCCACATAGTGAATGATTCTTTATGTGTGGAATGTGCAAGGAAGGCAAATCTAGAGAGAAAAAAGACAAGCTGGCTATGTGAGGCCAGGATGGGAACTGGAAGTGACTGCAGCTTGGCACAAGAGAGCTTTCCTGAGGGATGGAAATGCACTAAATGTGCAAATAGCTGTACAACTGTCACTTTATTAAAAATAATCAAATCATACAGTATGACTTCAACAAAAGCTATCACTTATTGAGTTTTGTTGTAGTATCAAAAAATGGTATTAACAATTCACCTTTTTTTCTAATTGTGTCTGTGTGAGGCTGGAAGTTCTTCTGGACATAATCCAAACCACATGGAAGAATTAGGTGACTTCTCTTATAGCCAGATATCAAAGGCATGTATAAAAATGTAAGCAGTGCAGCCTCTCTCATTAAAGTGTTTCATAAAAAATGTATCAGTTAATATACTGTTATATTTCATAAAAAATGTATTGCTATGTTAATATATAGTATGCTTACTACTGTTATTTTTAAATAATTGATACAAGGGTCAGCATAGTGGTATAGTGGTCTAATCTTCAGTTGCAGCACTGGCATCCCATATGGGCACTGGTTCAAGTCCTGGCTGCTCCACTTCTGATCCAGCTCCCTGCTAATAACCAGGAGTGCAGTGGAGGATGTTCCAAATCCTTGAGCCCCTGTACGAATGTGGGAAACCCAGAAGAAGCTCCTGGCTTCAGACTGGCTCAGCTCCAACCACTGCGGTTATTTTGGGAGTGAACCAGCAGAGAGATGTTTCTCTGTCACTCCTTCTCTCTGAAAGTCTGACTTTCATGAATGAATCATCTTTAAAAATAGATTAATAATTAAAACATAAAGATCTTTGGGATCCCAATAAATTTTTAGAGTGCAAGAAGGTCCTCAAACACAAAAGTTGAAGAACCCTTTCCCTATAAGCAAAGCGTTCAGTCTCTAACCTGGAATGTCCCTGAAGCGCCTTTGCCAGTTATCTGTTCCAACTGGCCTCTTTCCACTGCTCTCTGCAGAGCATTCTTCAACAGCTGAGGCCTGCAGGAAAAAAAACAAAATATAGTGATAAAGGTATCAATGAAAGAAAAATGCAAACACAGGGTTAATCCCAGACAGAATGCAAATTCTTTCCACTTGCAATATTTTCTTAAAATGGGACAAAACAGCAAAGACAAACTACTGAGACCCCTTAACAACAGCGGCGTAGTCAGTGCTCGTACACAGAACCCATGCCTGTGCTTTATGCTCTTTCAAGTCTCACCTAACTCTGAAATTTTTTAAGGCAAAAATCTGGACATTAAACATTAGAAATGCACAACCAAAATTAAGAGGAAATAAAATCTTGAGATTATTTAGAGTTGAAACTGGTGAGAACCTAAGAGGTTTCCAAAGAAATTCAAAGTTCAAAACTCAATCTTGGGTGGGCTACGTGTACTTTAAATAGTAGACAAAACTCCTAAGATTTTCAGACGAGATTGGGCGCATTCAGGGTGGTATGGCCGTAGACTCCTAAGATTTTCAAACATGTTGGAGGACAACATAAAGTATGTGTGTAAACCAGCATGTTCAGTTTTTCCTTTAGGATTGTAAAAAAGTCAGATATCAAACTAAGATGGTAACTATGGATTTAGTATGGAGCGTGAAGAGAGGTACACAATGAAAGAACCAGGATCTCGATGAGGGACCCAGTTCCAAAGCCCATGCTCTTCCTCACAATGCTCTCCGGCCCCTCAATCAATGACAGCACACACCTAATTTTTATCTCACATGGGGCACATTTAATTTTAAGAGAGGTCCAGGGCCCGGCGTGATGGCGCAGTGGTTAAGGTCCTCGCCTTGCATGCCCGGGATCCCATATGGGCACTGGTTCTAATCCCGGCAGCCCCGCTTCCCATCCAGCTCCCTGCCTGTGGCCTGAGAAAGCAGTCGAGGACGGCCCAAGGCTTTGGGACCCTGCACCCGCGTGGGAGACCCGGAAGAGGCTCCTGGCTTCAGATCGGCATAGCATCGGCCGTTGCGGCTCACTTGGGGAGTGAATCATCGGACGAAAGATCTTCCTCTCTGTCTCTCCTCTCTGTATATCTGCCTTTCCAATAAAAATAAAATAAATCTTTAAAAAAAAAAAAGTGGTCTAGAGATTTGCTGATCTATTCATTCATTTCATATTTATCAAGTTTCTATGACATGTGAGGCCATGGGTAAATAAAAAGTACCAGACCTTAAGAATCTGATATTCAAATGAGGCATACAGACAATGAAAAAATAAAATCCAAGTAAAATATGCAGGAGGGTAGCATGTGATGAGTGTTTTTTGTTTGTTTGTTTCCTTTGGGTTTTTTTTTTTGGTGGTGGAGAAAAATAGGCACAGAAGTAAGATTCAGAACTTGTAGAATGGGCCCAACTGCTGTGGCAAAGCAAGCTAAAGACTCCCTAGAAGCCTGGTATCCTATTAAAGGAGTTAGTCTGAGTCCTAGCTGCTCCTCTTCAAACAGAGCTCTTGTTAATGTGTCTGGTGGAAAATAGCTCAAATTCTTGGGCCCCTGCCACCCCTGTCCGAGACCAGGGTCAACTGGTTCCTGACTTGGGCCTGGCTCCACCCTGGCTGCTGCAGGTATTTGAGGAATAACTAGTAGATATCAGAGCTCTCTGTCTTCTATCACCCCACTTCTCTTTTTCTTAGAAGAAAAAGAAAAGAAATAATTCACAATAGATAGATTTTTATTGGATTCTTTTTAGGAATTTTGTTATGGATTATATTAATATGATGTTAGCTTCTTCCTACTTTTTTTGAGCCTATTTGAAAACTTCCAAAATAAAATTTAACAATATGGAGCCCGACGTGGTGGCCTAGTGGCTAAAGTCCTCGCCTTGAACACACCAGGATCCCACGTGGGCAATGGTTCTAATCCCGGCTGCTCCATGTCTCATCCAGCTCCCTGCCTGTGGCCTGGGAAGGCAGTTGAGGACCCTTGCACTTGCATGGGAGACCTGGAGGAGGTTCCTGGCTTCGAATCAGCGCAGCATCAGCTATTGCGGCTGCTTGGGGAGTGAATCATCACCAGCTCAGCCCTGTTTGTTGCAGGTGTTTCAAGCAGGATAAGAGCTTTATTTGTCTCTCAAAAATTCAAGTAAAACAAAGCATGTTAGCAAAGTTGCACTGATTTCACGTAAAGTATAATCAAAAGGAAAGAAAGACTCGGAGGGAGGACATGGACTCTAGCTACCAGATTTAAGGGAGACAAAAGTAAAATGTGTTTCCCATCTTTAAAGTATCATACAATGTATTTCTTTGTATTTATAAAGATTTATTTTATTCGAGAGGCAAGCTTTACAGAGGAGAGACAGAGAAAGATATATCTGCTAATTCACTCCCCAAATGGCTACAACGGCTAGAGCTGAGTTTGATCTGAAGCTAGGATCCAGGAGCTTCCTCCTCCAAGTCTCCCACATGGAAGTAGCAGCCCCAGGCCTTAGGCCATTCTCTACTGCTTTCCCACATCACATGTAGAGAACTGGATCAGAAGTGGAGTATACAATTTTCCAGAAGTCATCACAACAAAGACATCACATGAACACATGCAAAACTCAAAGACACCAGCCAGGGTGGCCTCAACTCAGAGTGCCTGCGTTCAAGCACAGCTTGGCTTCCGCTTCTGCCTTACTACTCACCTGTAGAGCGGCAGCAGGTGACGGCTCAAGCAGTTGGCTCTGTGCATACTGTGCGCAAAGCCAAGCTTCGGCCTGGCCTCGCCTGGCCATTGCAGGTATTTCGGAAGTGCCTCAGCAGGTGAAGGCCTATGTTTGTCCCTCCCTGCCTTTCAACTAAGTTACAAAATTAAGAATTAAAAAAATAATAATAATAACCTTGAACTCTGGGGTAGGCCTTTAATACTGCGATTAAGACTCTGGGAACCTGAAACCCCTATCAGGGTGCCTGGATTTGAGTCATGGCTCTGCTTCCAATTCCTGCTTCCTGCTAATGCAGATCCTGGGAGGCAACATACAACGGCTAAGTTACTTCAGTCCCTACTGTCCACATGAGAAAGCCAAAGTGCTCAGCCCTGGTGCCAGTCTGGGCCAGACTTAAGTACTGCAGTCATTTGGGAAACAAAACCAGTAGGCGTAAGATATCTGTTTCTATGCCTTTCAAATAAAATTAAGAAAAAAAGAAAAACCCTCAAATTCTGAGCTGTAAACAAAATTCCTGCATAAATCTCCAAACTGAGAAATATATCAACGATCCTATTCAGTCTAGATGCTGAATGGCAGGCATTGAGACTTCATTATTTTTCACAAATGAATTACACCATCAAATTCGGTCAGAATAAATGTTAAGATGCTGTTATTTCCACCTGAGTTCTTTCATCTAAGTGGAAGATGAGTATCTAAAAAGATATACAGCTAATATGAGAAGAGCTACAGCAGCTCTTGTACAGCCACAGGTTCCACATCAGTGCATCCAACGAAGCACAGATTTAAAAATACCTGGATGAGCCAAGCACTTTGCCTATTAAGACATGTACATCCTAAACTGGTTCCAGCTTGTCGTCTCTGGTATCCCAGTGATGCAGACCCTGGGAGATGAAAGTGACAGCTCGAGCGACTGATACCCTGCCAAAAAGGTGGACACCTCAGCTCTGATCCCCAGCGCTTGTGCTTGCCCAGGGACTGTGGCTGGTATCTGGGGAATGCATCTCAACATAACAGCCTTCACTTTCTAAAGTAAATAAATAAAACATTATTAAAACTAAAAAAGAACATATGGTTAACTTTCTACTATATTATGTATAGAACTATGAAAAGGCAAATATAATGTAGCAGGAAAAAAATCCTCAAAAATCACACAAGAATAATTTATCCCTAGCTTGGCTAAAGTCAGTCTTGAAAATTCATCCCATCTCCTTTCTTGCTCAGAAGGGACTAAAACGTTAATACTACACATTTGAAGGAGTTCAGCTAATGGCTCATACCTGATGTCCACCCTAAGTTTAGGGTAATACTGGGAAACATATTTCCTGATGAGACTGTAAGAAGCTTCTTTAGGTTCACAAAGACGCGTGAAGGCCAGTGGGAGCACATCTTCCAATTTGACTTGTGGTTCTGGATCTACTGCTACGCTGCTCTTCTGGAAGATACCAGAAATTACGATTAATATAGAATATACAACTCTCTGTTCCTCATTTGAGTGCCCAATCAACTGGCATAAAAAACAATTACATTTTGCCAAATTTAAATACTGCACAGCATGTAATGTCCCTTGTGTGGCAATTTCCTTGAAAAGAAAATTTCAGGTTGAGAGTTAAAAATATATTAAAGCCAAAAGGAAGGGTAGAATTTAAAATTCTTTATTAATTTTTAGTTTTCCGTAACAAAGAATGAAGTATAGCATCACAAAACACTGAAGTTTATCTTGACAGTGTTTTAAAATACTTTGTGAAAGTGTGAAAATCTTCATAAGTATAAAACAAAGATGTAAAGAAATATGATTTTTAACTGCCAACACACATGAAATACTAGGTGTCTATTTTAAATGACATTATCAGGTCTTGGAGAGATGGGTATTAGTGTTTAAAAAAAGCAAAACTTGGCAGTGGGTATAGATCTTAGGTTAAATACTGAGTAAAAATACCCTGTGTACTTCCTCTAACTTAAAACATTTCACAAACAGCATTACAATTCACATTGCTGCCCAAAACTCAACATTAAGCATTTAAGTCATCCTGGTTTCTACGCTCTCAAGCTGGACAACTTACTTACAGTTTCTGCAGGCCTTCATACAAAAGCTGCATTCTGCATAGTGCCAAGTACACAAAAAAATCTCAATAAACATTTCATCTCACATTCTAATGACAGTAGTACTATTATAATCCTCAGACTGTCACAATCTTCTTACCTTTCTGTTTCTGGATTTTTGAGGTGGTTTTCTTGATTTCTGGACCACAACAAAACTGCCAGAAGCACCTTTTCCTTTTACCTAGAGTAAATTAATCTTTACTTTAGATTATTCCAATTTATATACACTTTAAAAACATGTATTTATTTGAGCCTCGTGCAGAGGCCTAGTGGCTAAAGTCCTTGCCTTGAATTCACCAGGATCCCATATGGGCACCAGTTTCAATCCTGGCGGCTCCACTACCCACCCAGCACCCTGCTTGTAGCCTGGGAAAGTGGTTGAGGACGGCACAAAGCCTTGGGACCCTGTACCCATATGGGAGACCCGGAAGAGGTCCCGGTACCTGGCTTTGGACTGACTCAGCTCCAGCCATTGCGGTCACCTGGGGAGTGAATCATTGGATGGAAGACCTTCCTTTCTGTCTCTCCTCCTCTTTATCTGACTTTGCAATAAAAATTTTTTAAATCTTAATACACACACACACACACACACACACACACACATTTAAAAGTCAGTGCCACAGAGGAAAACAGAGACACAGAGAGATTTTCTATTCAATGGTCAACTCCCATATGGCATTCCTGGCCATGACTAGGTCAGGCCAAAGCCAGGACCATCTTCTAGGTCTCCCATATGGGTAGCAGGTACCCAAAAACTTTTCTGTCCATTGATTCACTCCCTAAGTGGCGGCAATAGCTGGAGCTGAGCCTAACCTAAGCCAGGATCCTCTTTCGGGTCTCCCTTGTGGATGCAGGGTCCAAGGCCTTGGGCTGTCCTCAACTGCTTTGCTTTCCCGGGCCACAGCAAGGAGCTGGGTGGGAAGTAGGGCTGCCAGGACACGAACTGGCATCCATATGGTATCCTGGTGAGTGAAGGGTGAGGATTTTAGCCATTAGGCTATCGTGCTGAGTCCAAGATTTCTTTTCGGGGGCGGGGCTGGTGTGTGCCAGGATGGTGTGTGCCAGGCTGGTGTGTGCCAGGATGCATGCACCAGGATCCATATGGGAGCCCGTTCGTATCCTGGCTGCCCCACTTCCCCTCCAGCTCCCTGCTTGTGTCCTGGAAAGCAGTCGAGGACGGCCCAAAGCCTTGGGACCTCCACCTGTGTGGGAAACCCAGGAAGAGGCTCCAGACTCCTGGCTTCGGATTGGCTCAGCTCTGACTGTTACAGCCACTTGGGAGAGTGAATCAGTGAATGGAAGAGACTTCTCTGTGTAAATCTGACTTTCCAATAAAAATAGATAAATCTTAAAAAAAAAATCAACTATAAGCTTTCACAAATAAATACAAAAAACCACAAATATCCTATGTAAGGAAGGGTCAGTAAAAAAGGAGCAAGCATTTGGACCACCATGCAAAATTTTGGGGTGTTTCCAATCCCTCAGAATGCCTGATTCGCTTCCTGGATCCTACGCTTCCCACCCAGCTTCAAACGGTGCACATCCTGGGAGGCAGCACACGATGGCTCAGGGACTTGGTCCCTGCGACCCAGGAGAGACCTGGACCAAGTTTAGGGCTGTTGGTTTAGGTCTGGCCCAGCCCTCGCTGTGGTGGGCACTTGGGTTGTGAATCAGTGGATGTCAGCTCTTGCTCTCTTTCTCTGCCTTTTAGTAAAGGAAAAAAAAAAAAGGTAGAAGAAAACTGCTGGAAGGTAGGTAGTGTCTGAAAAGTTCAAAGCCTGGGGAAGCTCATATCTCAATGTTTGCCACCCTTCATCAATTAGACTATCATTCCTTTCCGGAAAGGTTATCTAATAGTTTTGCAGGCACTGCATACAATTGTATTAATTAGATCTTACCACATTGTTCCATAGTTTAAAAGTACGTCATAGAACTTCAGTTTTGGCTATTGCCAAAATCCTTCATACCTAAGTTTGCACTATTTAAAGCTGAAATGCTTTTGGCCTATTGTTTTGTTTTCTAAAGATCTGAAAGATTAGAGAGAGGAAGAGACAGAACGAGAGATATCTTCCGTCTGCTGGTTCATATCACAATTGGCCACAACAGCTAAGGTTGTGCAAAGCCAAAACCAGGAGCCTGGAACTCCAACGAGGCCTCCCCCACAGGTGACAGGTTCAAGCAGTTGGGTCATCCATCGTCTGCTGTTTTTCTCAGGTGCATCAGCAAGCAGCTGACTGGCAGTGGAGCTGCCAGGACTCAAATCAGTCCTCTTAGGAGATACTAGCACTGGAGGTGGGAACAGCTTAAGCCACTGGACCAAAAAGTAGGCGCCCAGTAGTACACCAGCTGTTTCAACTTCACATTCCTAGGATCATTTTGTGGAGGCAATAAAAAGCTACACAACCATATTTTCACAAAGAAAACTATGAAACTAGCTCATAAGTTGCACTTACACTATGTTCAGAGGAGTCTTTAGATTTGGCTAGGTAAAATGTTTCAAATGATTGTTTTCAAGGCCCACTGAATATCAGCCCTATATTATTATTTTAAAGATCTATTTATTTTCATTACAAAGTCAGATATACAGAGAGGAGGAGAGACAGAGAGGAAGATCTTCCATCTAATGATTCATTCCCCAAGTGACCGCAATGGCTGATGCTATGCCGATCTGAAGCCAGGATCCAGGAACTTCTTCCGGGTCTCCCACACGGGTGCAGGGTCCTAAAGCTTTGGATTGTCCTCGACTGCTTTCTTAGGCCACAAGCAGGGAGCTGGATGGGAAGTGGAGCTGTCGGGATTAGAACCGGCGCCCATATGGGATCACAGTGCATTCAAGGCGAGGACTTTAGCCACTAGGCCATGCCGCCGGGCCCCAGCCCTACATTATTCTGAGAAGACTACATACAACAGTAATCTGTTTCACTCAGATGGACCCCTAAGCACTTGGCACACACAAAAAAATAATATTAATTGCTGAAATCTCTTGTTGAAAGTGCTTAATCGGTGTTTAAATCTCTGTCTCTCCTGCCTGTAAATCTGCCTTTCAAATAAAAATAACAAATCTTAAAATAAAAATTCTCAGAACCATTTTTGCCAATATCATGGAATTTTGGTTGTTATTTAAACACTTTAGATCTTTCAAGAAAAATTAGACAAAATAAAATCCATTCAAGCCTTAGAATTCGCTTATTCTAAGAGATGCCTCTAAAAAATTATGTAAGAATCCAACATTGGTTCTAGTACCAGTCTCAACTTGCTCAGGCACCTCTAACGCTAACAGGCTTAACTGTTTATAGGTAAGAGCCATTTAAGGTGAGCCCATTTACAAAACTGCTTTATAATACTAAAAGATCTGGTCACAAGAGTTGGGCTTTAAAATTTAACAATCCCACACAAGAGCAATGATTATTTTTGCTACTGTAATAGCAGATTCTTTAACCCATCGTCTTCAGTGCTGCATAACTGCAAACATCAGTAACTTGGAATGGAAATCTACTTAACAGCACACTGGCTAGGAAAAAAGTAACACTACCTCTTTGCTCCTGCCTTCTAGAAGAGTTACACAGGCAAATGAAACAAGCGTTTTTTCCAAGCCTAGCTTCAGATTATAAACCTAGGCTAAATTTAAGTATTTCATCATTCTATAATTCATTTTTAATTGAAAAAGTTTGAATGTCACTAAGTATGGAGTTAATGAATGTTTAATTAAATTATCAGTAATTACAATACCTGTTTGATGACTCCTCTATTTAATTCTCTTTTCAATGCTTGTTTAAGAAGATAGCCCCTTCTCTCCAATTCCAAAGAAGGATATTTGTGGATGATATATTTTCGAATAGCAACCACGGATGCACCACTCTTTTGGAAGCATGCCTAGAAAACAGATTTATCAAAACTCATATATTACCTTAAATTAACTCTTTTTATCAGATACAGAATTTGACACATTTTTCCACAACAAATTATTCCACAACCACACTCGCTAATGTATGCTAAAGATGGTAGGAAAGAATGAACAGTATTTCAGGTAACTTCAGGTCACAACGTCTGAAGAAATACAGAATCACTGGGTGTATCAGCAACAAAGCTAAGCTGTTCTAAATAGCCAATGAGACCACAAGCACATGAACAGCGTTTTCTGTTTTAGCAAGAGTCTTTTCCACTTTAAGTCTATTCTGTTCGAATTCAGATCTTCAGCATCAAATGAGGAATGAGTTTTGGCACATCTGGCCCAATAGTCCCTTATAGGCAGACCATTAGAAAGAAGCAAAGACAGTCCTGAATAAAAGGCCTGAATCTGGTTAGTCTTCATGAGAGTTCTAGGTAACAACGGAGACAGGCAGTTTAAATGCACGTCTATTTCCAGCCTGTTCACTGGTACTCCATGCTCACTAATGCTCAAGGAAGAACTAAGCGGCTCATCATATCACATGGTAGTTATTGTTTCTTTCAAATGTTTTAAATTTTGAAGCACACAGAAGCACCTGTTATTTATCCAATGGGCTAGTCCACCAGTTTGATGCTGATATTGTCTATTAAAAAATGTAACACTTACTGTCTTTTGGTAAGGATGGTTAAGAAAATTATTTTAAATATTTCAACAGCAAAGAAAAATGCTTTAAAGGCTAATGGACCAGAAATAACTGTGTCAACACAAGACAATGTGGATCACTTAATCCAAGTAAATGTCTAAAAAAAAAAAGAGAACTAATGCTAAAAACAATCCCTTGCTCTACCAAACTGACAGTGAGAAACAGCTCCTTTTCGATACAGAAAATGTTCTCGGTGGTCTGAAGCTGTAATCGTTATATTACAAAGACACAATCACATTTAAACTACTGTCTCAGCTGAATTTATATTATTTTTTTCATTTAATTACGTGAAAAATTTCGTGATTTTCCTACTCTTCCTGTAACTTGCTCCTTCAAGTCCAGGCCAAGAGGTCATGAAGTAAAATCCTCAGAGAACAGGCTACATAAGGAGCAGATCTAACTCCAAGCAAGCGACCAGACCAAAAATGTTTTCTTAATGGGAGCAGACGTCTGAGGAGTAAAGAACCAGTCTAAGGCAAAACTTGGTTTTGGTTTTGTTTTTCCAATCTTACATCAGTGATAGCTAAACTATGCTTACACACACCTGCCGTGGTTACCCCCAGCAGGGCTCAATCGGAACATAAGCAGCCGTTTTAAATCCTCCTCAGGAATGAAATAAACATAGCAAACTTAGATTTTTACAATAAAAGCACTGAAAGATTTGGAGATACCCTTAAAAAAATCAAAATGATCACACAGACACATCTTCAAGTTTGCCACTGCTAGTATATGAAGCAAAACAATAGGGTTATAAAAGGATATTTAGTTCAAGCATGAAAGACAACCACTACCAATTATTAGTTGGTCAGCTTTACAAATTAATCTAAAGATACTTTTTAAAACAAAAATTCAGTGTTATTCAGTTAATTAGCAGAGTTATTTGACAAAGAAAGTAGTCCTTAGATATTTATAGAATGAATTTAAACTTTCAGTCCTAAAAGCTATAATGAACGAACTGAGTAATGAATTATAAATAAAACCAGCACCCTTAACGTCATTAGAAAAACACCCACTACACAATGGCTTTCCATCTAAATTTTCCAAAAGCAGAGCAAAATATCTGATGTCTGGACAAAAAGATTCCACTCTTAAATAACCAACAGCAAAACAAAAGAAATCTGAGATGAACTGCTTGAAATAAAAACTTGCCTTAATGGCCTCGGTTAGGATTGCATCCATCTTGGGCCGTGGGGAGGAAGCCATCGGTGTTTGTTTCTGGGCCCTGGCTAGCTGGCTGGCAGAAAGGGTAGCCCAGGAAGGTATTGTTTTTTTCACTTTCTTCTCCTTTTCCTTAGACTGATCTTTCTCACTTTAAAACAAAGAATTATTATTATGCAAAATACTGTCCAAAACAGTTGACCTTCTGTATCCGCAGGTTCCACACTGAGAATCAAAAATATTCAGCAAAAAGCTCTACACCTAACCTGTACATATATACATTTTCCCTTGCCATTACTTTCAAAACAATCTCTTATACAACATTGACACTGTTATTAGGTGTTAGAAATAATCTAGAAATGATGTAAAGTACATGGGAGGATGTATATGCATTCTATGCAACTACTATTCCATTTTATACAAGGAACTTGAGCATCCATGGACTTCAGTATATATGGGTGAGTGGGTACGGTCCTGGAACCAATCCTCCAAGGACACTGAGGAATAACCATCACACACAATCAGAAAGGGATAAAAACTGTCTGTCTAAACACAAGCTGACATGTTCAATAACCAAAAACTTACAAAACATTTTCAAAACTGGGTACATTATATTTATAGTATAGATTAATATACTATACACAATTATATTTATAGTAATCTAACACACTTAAATTAACAAAAAAGATGCTTTCTCTCAGGTGCTAGAGAGAAGTCATAAATTAGTACTCGTATAAGGACCTAAAGAAACGAGATTTTTTTAAAAGATTTATTTATTTTTATTACAAAGTCAGATACACAGAGAGGAGGAGAAATAGAGAGGAAGATCTTCCGTCCAATGATTCACTCCCCAAGTGACCGCAACAGCTGGTGCTGTACCAATCTGAAGCCAGAAGCCAGGAACTCCTCCAGGTCTCCCACACGGTGCAGGGTCCCAAAGCTTTGGGCTGTCCTCGACTTCCTTCCCAGGCCACAAGCAGGGAGCTGGATGGGAAGTGGAGCTGCTGGGATTAGAACCGGCGCCCATATGGGATCCCGGGGTGTTCAAGGTGAGTATTTTAGCCACTACACCACGCCGCTGGGCCCAAGAAATGAGATTTTCATTAACATACTTTAAAAGATGTATTCCCGTGAAAGGTAGAATGAGTAAGGGGAGAGAGGGAGCCTCCACTCACCGTTTCACTCCCTAACTGGTTGCAGCAGCTGGGGCTGGGCCAAACCAAAGCCAGGAGCCAGCAGCTCCACCCACATCTCCCGCACGAATGGCAGGAATGGCAGGGATACGAGTGCGTGAGCCATCACCCACTGCTTCCCAGGCACATCAGCTGGCAGGTGCATAGGAAGCAGAGAACTGGCACTCTGCAAGCAATGCAGAAATTCAAGCTTCAGCTCAACCCACTGCACCACAACACCTACCTGTGACCCTTATTTTTAAAATAAAACCCTTTATTTATTTTCATTTACTTGAAAGGCACAGCAAGAGAGAGAGCCAGAGATTGACCCACTCACTGCTCCACTTGGCCAGGGTGAAGTCAGGGCATCCCACACGGTGACAGGCTCCTGAGCCCTCGAGCCATCACCTGCTATCTCCCAGGATGCAGACAACGGAGACCTTTAAGATGCACACTAGTGGGCCTGGCGGCATGGCCTAGCGGCTAAAGTCCTCGCCTTGAATGCGCCAGGATCCCATAAGGGCACCGGTTCTAATCCCGACAGCTCCACTTCCCATCCAGCTCCCTGCTTGTGGCCTGGGAAAGCAGTCGAGGACGGCCCAAAACTTTGGGACCCTGCACCCGTGTGGGAGATCCCGAAGAGCTCCTGGCTCCTGGCTTCGGATCGGCATAGCATCGGCCGTTGCGCTCACTTGGGGAGTGAATCATCAGATGGAAGATCTTCCTCTCTGTCTCTCCTCCTCTCTGTATATCTGACTTTGCAATAAAGAAATAAATCTTTTTTTTTTTTTTAAAAAAGGATGTACACTAGTAACAACTACAGCAGATGTGATCTTGTATGGTGGAAAAAATGTTTTCTCCAAGTCAGAAAACTAGGTTTGTGCTTCGACCCTTACTGGCTAGCTAGGTAGAACATTTAAAAATATAGGGCAGGAGCGACTATTTAGACTAGCAGTTCAGACACAAGTCAGAATGCCCATGTCCCACATCAAGTGCCTAGGTCTGATTCCAAGGCAGGATCTCAGCCCCAGCATTCTGGTATTGAGGCAGTGGCAATACCTTCAGTGTTTTGGTTCCTGCTACCCATCTGGAAGATCTGGACTGAGGACTCAACCCAGCCCAGCCCTGCCCCAGCTGGGGCAGTAGACCAGTAAACAGCAGCTTTGCTGGCCAGAGCCACTAAAAACTTCACAAATCTATTAAACAGCAATAAATAAGTCCCTGCAAACTGCATCTAAAAGGCAGCTATTACTGCTGGTCCTTTATTTAAAAACAAACATCTGTTATAATAATGATGGAACAATACCATAAATACTGTTATCCCATAAAAACATAAAATTAAAAGAACAGTTACTACCTGATAGACACAAATCAATGGCAAACTTTGCTTTTAGAGTTCCAAAGCCACCTCCAATTGACTCCTTACATTATACATCATCAATGGCTGGATACAGACTACTGCACTCTAACAAAGGCAACACAAAAACTCGCTGTGTCACAGAGGCAGCAAAAAAATGATTTGTGTCTCCCATCCTGGATTTTTACAGCTACTTCATTCCTACATTTTGTCAATGCCTAAAACATCAGGCACTCCCGTGGTGAATTCTAAGCATAAGCACATATTCTAAAGCCAAAAGGCAAGAACTGGATTACTCAAGTCATTGTTCTGCAAATTCTAACAGGACCACACAACAATATAATAAACCTTCTTCAAATGACAAATTGAAAACTTAACCCAAATAGCAAATACCAGCATGAACCAATGTGATAGCACTTCCTTTTAAATAAGATCAGTTACAATCAGCAATAAGGCGTAATTCCTTACTCCTTTTTGGTTTCCTCAGCAGACTTGTTCTCTTCCTTGTCCTTGTCTTCCTTCTCAGGCTCTCCCTTTGGCTGCTCTGTCTCACTAGATGTAGCAGGTGGAGTTTCATTTTCTTGTTCTTCTACAGTAGAGATAGATTCCTCTGAACTTATATCTGGTTCTAAAAGATCAGGTGAGCAGAATTGCATCAAGCAGCTAGGTTAGCGCCTGAGCCAGTAAGTGAAGAGAAATAACTATGAGTGCAGTTTCATTCATCCTTTACAGATACTGTTCATTCAAGCTGTTTATTGTTTATTCATGTGACCATTGAATGAGAAAAGCAGATCAACCAGGAAAGCACAAGTTTACCCTAAATCTTAGTTACTCCCTTCTATAGCCATACTCATGGCTAACAAACGAACCTTTTTAAAATTCAAGACAAATTTTTTTTAAAAAGTAATAAATCCACATATATTTTAAAGGCAGAAAATTGAATCAAGAGCAGAAATATAAGGCAGAACGATGGGATGTTAAGTGTTCTGTGTATCCTTCACATGTCTCTTGAAGCAGCTATGCCTCGGTTATTCAATGACATCGACAGAAAGGACCCCCGTGGCAACAACTGGTCAAAGAGGAGTGTAGGCCTCCAGAGGTCCCCGCGCACTGCACGAGCTAACTACTGCACAACAATGACGACTTATTTATGACCCTAAGTTAAACGAATACAAATAAAGTTGCTTCTTTGTTATTACCAAAATAAATAAATATGATTTTTAAAGGAAATTACAGTTTCTCAACAAATTAAAATTCTAAGCCGTAATTTTCAGAATAGTTAATTGTTACTGCAAATCCTGTCCGGTATTATGTTCTTCAGTGAGACATGTACAGACTAACCTTGTCCAAACTCCTGTAACTAATTCAGGCAACATCAAGGTTTAGAGTCAGTGAAACCTTTTCTTCCCATTATTTTAAAAGAGAAGTTTATTTTACTTGAAAGAGTGACAATGAGAGAGATTCTCCACCTGCTGGTTCGTCCTTCAGATACCTGCCAACAGGACTATGCCAAATTGAAGCCAGGATTTAGGAATTCCAACTGGGTCTCACAGCGCAGGTAGGGATTCCATCACTTGAGGCACCCTTCACTGCAGCCCAAGTCCAACAACAGGGAACTGGACTAGAATAGCCACGACTTACCCTGGCACTCCAATATGGCAATGTAGGCGCCCCAAGTGGCGGCTTATCCTACTTTACTATAACTCCTGCCCCTGATTTCATTTTTAGAGTGATGATTTTCAAGCAAATTCTTTGCCATCTTCAAGTTTCAGTATCCTTACATCACAAAGTTGTAAAAATTATATATAAATACTGATTCTCATCCTCTGCAGCTTACAGAATTGTTTCCCACACACTTCAGATAATGAAATATTAATGCTATAACTTCATAATGATGTTAACAGGGGATACAGAAAACAAATGCATAAAGGTTTTCCATAAAAAGATTTCTTTTTAATGATGTATTTTTTATTGTCCCTCAGCTTAAAAATTTGATCTAACTTCTGTAAGTGTAAGAGTTTAACCATGTGTTTATATGTTGCCTTTTTTGGAGATTTATGTTTATTTGAAAGGCAGATTCACAAGATCTTCCATCTACTGGTTCACTCCCCAGTGGATGTAACAGCCAAAGTTGAATGGACTGAAGCCAGGAGCCAGGAACTTTCTCTGGGTCTCGTACACGTGTGCAGGGTTCCAAAGTTTTGGACGGTTGATTTCAAAGCTGGATGGGAAGTGGAGCAGCTGGAACACGAATCAGTGCCCACACGGGATCCTGACACTTAAGAGGTGGAGGATCAGCCAGCTGAGCTACTGCACCAGGCCCCTTATTTATACGATGAGCTGGGGATTTGGCCTACCAGTGAAGACACAGGTCAGGATACCCGGGTCTCCCACCACAGTGTGTATGCTCCCCGACTCCAGCTCCTGAGGTCAGCTTTCTGAGTTAGTGGTGACATCTCCCCACGTGGGTGGGCTCTTGCCATGAGCCTGGAATGCTTCTCGTATCACTCGGATGTTGTGGGTATTTGCGAGTGAACCACAGGATGAGCATTCTCGCTGTATTTCTACCTTTAAATAAGTCACTCTTACTTGTTTTTAAATAATTTTAAGAAGTGCCTATTCTTTATTTTTTTTTATTGGAAAGGTAAGTTTACAGAGAAAAGGAAAGACAGAAAAATCTTTCATCCACTAGTTTACTTCTCAAATGGCCACAGCAGACTGAGCTGAGATGATCCAAAACCAGGAGCCAGAAGCTTCTTCTGGGTCTCCATGAGTACTGGCTCCCAAGGCTCTGGGCCATTCTGTCCTGCTTTCCCAGGCCACAAGGAGGAAGCTGGATGGGAAGTAGAGGAGCCAGGACATCATGATGTCCATAT
This sequence comes from Ochotona curzoniae, assembly GCF_017591425.1. Lineage (NCBI taxonomy): Eukaryota > Metazoa > Chordata > Mammalia > Lagomorpha > Ochotonidae > Ochotona > Ochotona curzoniae. Next base: position 427,120 of record NW_024466964.1, read on the forward strand.
TCGATGCCAGCACTTACAGGTGGAAAATTAGTAAATGGAGCCATAGTGCCGGTCCCAATTAAAAAAAAAAAAAAAAAAAAAAGATGAAAAGCCAAGAATAATTTTCTAGGTTTCACTCTAACATTTTCTTCTCATCCATAACTGCTAGGGATGGCACTGTGGCAAAGTGGGTTAAGCCGTGGCATGCAACACTGGCATCTCATACTTTCCCATTTCTCACCCAGCTCTGTTAATGCAGGGGAGGAAGTGGAAGATGGCCCAAGTTCTCGGACCCAAGCCACCCACACTGGAGACCTAGATGAGTTCTAGACATTGAGTTTCAGCCTGGCCCAGCCCAAGTCACTGAGACCACTTTGGGAGTGAACCAGCAGACAGAAGTTACCTCCTCCTCTCTCCTTACCTGTCTGCCTATAATTCCGCCCTTCAAAATAATGAATAAAATAAAATAATGAATGAATGAATGAATAAAATAGCCTGGGGTGAGCATTAAGATATTTCGCAGGTTCATGCATCCCAGATGGAGTGCCTCGGTTAGTCTCTTCTCTGGTCCTGTACCCAAGCTCCATTGCTTGGAGACAGCAGGTGACCTAGACTGAGGCTCTGCCTCCTGCCTCAGCCTACCTGCCCTGCAGCACCAGGGATAAAGCAACAAGGTGCATGCACTTTATACTCCTAATCTATGCTGGCTGGCAAACGTTTTGTCCTAAAAGCTGTGACAGGTAGAGCACTGTATATGTAACCCTGCAAACCTGAGAGAAAAAAAGCAAATGAGGAAAAAAAAAAGGCAGTAAAGACAAGGAAGAAAAAGGTTGTAAAGAGAGTAGACAGATGGTCAGAGGTGCCATAGGGAGCAGCAGTACTCCAGGCTGACGGTCTCCATTTCTGCGCGCTCACACCTTGCACCAGGCAGCCTCCGTCTGCTTGGTTCGTGTCTGGTCCGGTGCTGCTCACTCCTCTGCTTCCCTCTCCTCATGTTCCATTCTCAGCCCTTCCTAAGGCTGACGACTGCTGGCTAAGCTTCCGCAGCGCCTCCCGAGGGCCCGTCTCTCATTCCTCCACACAGCTTCACCCCCAGCCTGAAGCATGCACAGAATGCTAGGCCTCCACTCTTCCTCACCTTCCCAACTGCTTTTCAGCTTTTAACTCAAAAAGCAAAGATTTCTGAGACAACATGAGACCCTACTTTGCATGAATTGGTAATGATATAACAATATTTACTACTCCTTTGTTTAAATATTCCCCCTAAAGCACATAGACGTGAAAAAAGGACAATTAAGTTGAGGGGAGGTTAGGGTGAACTTAGCCTAGCAGATCTGATATGCACCCCATATCAGAGTGACTGCATTTGGGAACCCAGCTCCATTTCCAGCACTCTGCGATCAGCCATGATGCACAGGTCGCTGGGGCCTTGCCCCATGCTACCAAACCTGGACTGAGTTCCTGGCTCTCAGATTCGGTTTGGCTCTGCCACAGCTATTGGAGACATTTAGGGAATGAGTCAGTACATGGGAGCCCCGTCTGTGTGGGTCCTTTACTCCTTCTCAAACAAACACATACATGTAATCACTGAATACTAAAAAAGCTTCAAAAGGCTTCACAGGACACTCCAAACTGGAATAGAAACTTTGGTCTTAAGTTGCGACACAGCTTTACATTACCTGGCTTTTCTTCCTCCCCTTCAGCAAGCTTGCTTTTGGGAGGAGTTTCTCGTGTAGAATTCACAGCTCGACGAATTGGCATGGTGCTATCTTCCACCTTCTAAATAAGAAAAGACATGGTAATATTCAAAAGTGCATCCAAAAATTTTTTTCTCAAGGGGCCTAACTGCGTGCCAGAAGTTGAAGGAGAATTCTTCAAGTTAACTCCAGGATCTGAGGCTAATTACTTTTAACAAATCCTCCCCCTCCCGCCACCAAATTAATTATGATATTTAGAAAGTAATTCCAAAAATAATTTTCAAATAAAATTCCAAGTGGAAACAAATAATTATACTTGACTGGAATAAATTTAGAAGGCTGGAGGCTTTTTCAGAAATTGGGGGAAAGGAAAGAAGAAAAGAACTTTTAAACTACTGTAACAGAGTTTTTCAGATTCACAGCCTAGATGCCCCAAAGCAGGGGAAGGAACATGTACCAAGAAAGACCCAGCAAGGCCTGAAGTGAGGGATTGATCCAAGAGTGAGCTTCAAGAATGTGTCAGCCCCTACCTCACCTAACTTGTCCGCGTGGATCAGCTGAGCTCCTACTATAAGTGGGAGTGCCTTAGGATGGACGAGTTCACCTTGAGACGTATCAGTCGCCATTTAAAATAATTTCTAGGCCCGAGTACAGGTTACACTCTGAAACCTCTGCTGTTAACCACAAGGATTTTTCCTAAATCCTTGGAGAGTCAACCTAAAGCACAGAAAAGACCTGGTGTGAAGATTAACAGGAACAAAACTACACTAAAATGTCTAAATGTAATATATATCCAAAGGGGGAAAAACTATAAAACTTATAGGTAAGCAACAGATGACTTAGTTGTTAATCTGAAAGATAACACCGCTATCAAAATAGTCTACATAAAGCAGCGACTAAGACAAATGCGTAAGCCACAGCAGCTGCTGCACCTGCCACGGGGACTGAAGCAAGAGGGACAGAGTGCACCCGAGGAACCTGAGCCCACACCCTCCGACCTCAGCACGTAGGAAGCCACAGCAGTGACAAAGGAGGAGGAGTTAGTCAAATGTCTAGTCAAAGATCAACTGACTGAGAAGTCTTCTGCTGTCACTGTTCTCAAAGGGGTCAAGAAAATTAAGTATAAGCTTAAATCTATGACATTTCTTTCTCTATTAAGGGAAAACACATGGATAAAAATACTGCCAGGGAACATGAAATTCTAAGAGCATCCACAGACCTAAAGGAATAAACCTGCACTATCGCCTAGAATTATGCTTCTAAGACTATCAGCTTTTTAATACAAGTAAAACAGTACATAAGATAACTATTTGAAGGTAAAAGCCATGGAGTTGCTCAAATTGACCCGATCATTAAATACTCCCCCACCCAAAAAAATCTGCTATTTTATAACAAAAGTCTCATAAAATGATCATTTAAGTGTTTAGATATCTGTGCTAATTAAAAAAGAGTTTTGAGAATGGCATACTATTCAATTCCTTTAAGCTCAAATTCCGAGAATTTAAGACCTCCCAACTTGTCAGGTTAATAGTCCCAAATGGGCCCAGCACCAATTCGTGCCCCAGCTGCTCCACTTTCCATTCAGCTCCCTAGGAAAGCAGCAGAGGATGGCCCAAAGCTTTGGGGATCCTGCACCTGAATGGGAAACCCAGAAGAAACTCCTGGCTCCTGGCTTCAGATCAGCTCAGTGGCAGCCGTCAAGGCTACTTGGGGAAAGAACTACCCAATGGAAGATCTTTCTCTCTGCATCTCCTCTGTAAATCTGCCTTTCCAATAAAAATCAATCAATCTTAAAAAAAAAAAAGTTCCAAATGATGACCAACTAGAATAGTTTCAAAAAAAAAATCATGGAGAATGCTGTTATATTTCCAGGGAAAATCTTATGGACACCAGAAACAATTCCTGCCAGCTAAAAAGAAGGCCGCTGAAGAGTTCAAGATCATACAGTGCAACAAACTATCAATAGTGAATAATCACAAACATTTAAAATTAACTGTTTAAAGAAAAGTAAAAGATTTCATGTGGCAACTCATTTCAAGAAACTGAAAAGCTTAAGGGCCAGTGCTGTAGTCCAGCAGGTTGGGCCGCAGCCTGGGACTCTGGCATTACCACGAGCACCTACCAGTCTCAGTGCTCCACTTACAATCTAGCTCTCTGCTCAGGCGCCTGAGAAAGCAGCAGAACACACCGCAAGTCCTCGGCCCTGCCGTCCACGTGCAAGACCCAGACGGAGTCCCAGGCTTCTGGTGTCTCAGCCCAGAACCTGCAACCATTTGGCAAGTTTATCAGTAGATGGAAGTTACCTTGTCTCTCTAATTTTCCCTTTCAAATAAATGAAAACATCTTTAAAACAATTGCAAAATACAGAAATGAAAATAGTTGCTTACTAATCTGTGAAAAGAAAGCCAAGATGAACTCACACTTACTTAGGTTTGTGAAAAGTAAAAATCCATCCTGAGATAATGTCAAATCATAACCCTGCTTATTAACCCAACCAGGACTCTTACACAGTTAGCCCTTGATAGTAAAATAAAACACAAGCACCCAAATCCTAAGCAAATCTATTTTTTACAAACACTACATACAATACAGTAAGTCACATCCTTACTAAACTGGTACTGAACTCATTGGATAAATTAGTCATTATTGACAGTAACACTGCTGAAAACACTACCAGCGAAGTCAACAAAACCTCAGTCACAGGCAGCTTTGGGATGAAAAACATTATTCCTGAGGAGTGGGCTTCATAGCACGGCAGGTTCACCTTAACCTGGGATGCTGGTTCAAATCCTGACCACTTCGTATTCAATCCAGCTTCCTTGTGGGAGATCAGAACAGAGTTCCTGGCTCCCGGTGCCCCTGGCCAGCCCTAGCTGTTGTGGCCCGGTGCCCTTGGCCTTCCCTAGCTGTTGTGGTTATCTGGAGGCTGAACTAACAGATGCAAGAGCTCTGTCTCTCCTACCTCTCAGTCACATTTTCAAATCAACACATTTTTAAAAAGTTTTAAAATCTGAAAGGTGCTGAAAAATGTCAAAACATTTCCACACAATTAATTATTCAAAATTCAAACAAATGGTTTTTGAAGGGAGAAGCACAGAAAGTTACTCAATATCAAACTGTCAAAACTGACTGAAAGTAACAAGGAACAGGTTCATGGTCCATGATGACATCATTCTTAATTTAAGGACAAAAATGATAGCTTAAATTTAAGCTAAACCAGATAAAAAAAAAAAAGCATGTCCAGGCTGGACTAATTTGGTTTGCCCATTTCCCTGCGTGCATTCAAAAAAGAAAAAACCAAAACAAACCCAACATCCTCCTGCTACCTCCCCCCAAATCAAAACCAGCCCTCCTCTACCCCCTTGGCTGCCGGCACACACAGCTTTCAGAACAGCCTCCTGCACAGGCTGTTCACACTTGGCCTTCTCGGAAACTGCAGCCTCACTCAGGGTTCTGCCCACCATCACCCCTCACTCAGCCACTCATTTTCTTTTTTTTGGTTTGTTTTTGTAAAAGATCTTCTATCCACCAATTCACTCCCCAAGGGGCCACATGGCCAAAGCTGAATCAATTGGAAGTCAAGAGCCAGGAGCTTCAAGTCTCCCACGCAGGTGCAGGGTCCAAGGCTTTGGGCCATCCTTGACTCCCATCCAAGGCCACAAGCAGGGAGCTCAATAAGCAGTGGAGCAGCCAGGATACAAACTGGTGCCCATGTGGGATCCCGGCGGATGCAAGGCAAGGACTTTAGCTAGTAAGGTTACCAAGCTGGTGGGAATCTCCACCTGCAGACAGTAAAAAGCTTGCTAATATACTTGGTCAGCTTCTGCCAAGACAACCTCAAGTGGAACTAGAGGTTCAGTGAGTCTAGAGCAAGCTAACTTTCCGGTTGATAGTTGTGCATGACCCTTGGATGATTTTCTAAGTACCCAAAATGGTCCTTGGCAACACACACACACACACACACACACACACACACACATTTCCTACCCATGCTTAATAACACACACACACACACACACACACACACACACATGCACATTTCCTACCCATGCTTAATACTTCACACCTCCTAAACTTCCATAGCCGCCCGTTGGACTGCTGTGTCTCTCCCAGTGACATGCGAAGACATGAGGACTTGAGACCCCCCACTTGCACCTGAACAGTGTGAGACACACCATGGTCTAAGAAGTCGCTGCGAAGTTGAACCAACAGTAACATCTGACAGCACTCTGAAAAACGGTATGCAACATGAGAGTACTGCAAAAAGTTCACACAAAACAGAATTTAAAGCATGACTATTCTGATGCAATTTTTCATAATTCATGGAAAATATGAATTATGGAGAAAAAACTACACATGATTTTCAACCATTTTGCACCAAAATAAACTATTAATTCTATTTTCCCACAAACTTTGGAGAATGCTAACAAAGCACTACTGGTGCTATGAAATGTTTGCAGGTCTGCATGGTGGCTTAGTGGCTAAATCTTCATGTTGCATCCACAGGGATCCCACATGACTGCCAGTTCAGGGGCCAGCTGCTCCATTTCCCATCCAGCTCCCTGTTTGTGGCATGGGAGAGCAGCAGAGGACAGCCCAAAGCCTTGGGACCTGGAACCCTGCCTCAGCAAGGGAGACTCACAAGCAGCTCCTGCCTCCTGTCTTTGGATTGGCTCAGCTCCTGGCTGCTGTGGCCACTTGGGGAGTGACCCAGTGGACATTACATCTTTCTGTAGATGTGCCTTTTCAACTAAAAAATCATCTTAAAAAGAAAAAAGAGGGCCCGGCACGGAAGCCTGGTGGCTGAAGTCTCGCCTTGCACACACTAGGATCCCATATGGGCATTGGTTTGTGCCCTGGCAGCCCCGCTTCCCATGCAGCTACGTGTTTGTGGCCTGGAAAAGCAGTCGAAGACAGCCCAAAGCCTTGGGCTCCTGCACCTGCTTGGGAGACCCGTAGGAAGCTCCTGGCTTCGGACCGGCCCAGCTCTGGCCGTTGTGGTCATTTGGGGAGTGAATCATCGGATGGAAAATCTTCCTCTCTGTCTCTCCTCCTCTCTATAACTGACTTTTCAATAAAAACAAATAAATCTTCGAGGGCATCCTCCTCTAGCCCTTTTCTGGGCAACACGCTCCTGCAGGGCAGAGCGGACAGCTCCAAGCGCAGCCCCGCCCGACCCGCACAGCTTCCCTGCCAGCGCTTGGTGTCCGAGAGGGTAGCAGGCACAGAACCGGCCGTCAACACACACTCTGCTGAACACCGTAAACCAAAGCCGCGTCTGTTTGTCACCCAGATTGTTCTACATGTCAAGAACAAGTCGTCAGGCGTGCTTGTGGTTTGCGTGCTCGGCCCTCCTCGGTTGGTTTCACTTTTTTTCTTCCCCTAAACTTTACATTAACAACACAAAGATCTGTTTTTTGGCAAAGGAAACGCTTAAGCCATCTTAATGCAGGCGACAAAGGCGTGTTCACGTGAAAAAGTCCAAAAAACTTGAGAGCTATAGTCCCTTTGTATTAAGGAACTCGTGTATTTCGGTTTATTAGTATCTTCAACCAGCACGACATTGGGTAGCACACCAGGCCACACAGGTTCCGCAGGGAACCCTTCCCAGCGCCACGGGCGGCCCCTCCTCTCGCGCTCAGCAGCCTAACTTTCATCTGCATTTAGGAACCTTCCCACTCCTACGCAGCTCTCAGCGTCCCAAGCCCAGACACCTCCGAAACGTCACGCCAAGGAGCACCAGGCGCTTTACGAAAAGCCAGGTCCCCTACCCAAGTGGCGGCTGTCCCGCCTCCCCGGCTCCGGCCGAGCCCACGAGCCCCCCGACCCCGGGACTGCCGCGACCCCTCCTCACACCGCCTGTCACCCGCCCCGGCACGGCAGCAAAGCAGCGACAGCCAAGCCACGAGAGGACGGCGCGGCGGAGAGGAAGCCGGCGGACAGGAGCGCAGCCAAACAGAAGCAGCGAGGCGGCGAGCGGGGCAGCGGGCAGGGGGACGCGCGAGGGGACCGAGGCGACAGGGCTGCGCAGAGCGGGGACGCCAGAGGCCCGGGGGCCGCTGCACGCACTCACCACTGGGAGCTCCGTAATGGCGGCGGCGGGGGCGGAGAAGCCGGGGGTGGGGGGCGGGCCCGCCGCAGCCACTCACCGCCGCCGGCATCTTTCGAACCCAAAAACCGCTGAGGGCGTGAGGGCGAGGGGAGGGCGAGCGAGGCGGACGCCCGGCCACGGAGAGCCCGCGGCGCAGGCGCCAGCGCGCGGCCAATCAGCGCGCAGGGCAGTGCGTCCACGCAGGCGCGCTGCGCCCCGGGAGGGGGAGGTGATAAAGGGGGTGGCGCGCACGGCCCGGGAAGAGCTCCCCCCCAACCCCCCCCCAACCCCGCAACTCCAAACAAAACAAGGGCGGGCGCGCGCGCGCCGGAGGGCCCCGGGGGAGGCGTCGACGAGCCGGGCAGGGGGCTCGGGCGCACGGGGAGGGGGCGGGGCGGCTCCGGGAGGCTGACAAAAGGCGCCTCCTCCCAGGCCGCGGGCGCCCCGCCCCCTCCCCTCGGGGCTAGGCAGCGCCCCCGGAGCGAGCGGGCCTCCGCCACCGGCCTTCGCGGGCACCCGGCGCGCCCCGAGGCCCCTGGCCGCCCGCCCGCCGCTTCCCGTGCTGCGTTACCTCTGCGCTGCCCCCGGCTCGGCGCCCGCGTCCCGCACGGCCTCCCGCCGCCGCCTCCTCCACCTCCGCCGCCGTTCGTCGCCGCCGCTCCGCTGTCCTGCAGGCCCGGCTGCCGAGCTCCGCCGCCCCGCCCCCCTGCACGCGGCCCCGCGCGCGCGCGCTCCCGGCCCCGCCCCCCCGCGCCCAGGGAGCGCGCGCACGGGCCACGGGACCGCGCTCGGGGGACGGGCGCGCGCGCCGGCTGAGGCGGGGCGAGCTGGGGCGGACGTCGCCGAGGACTCGCCAGCCGTTCTCTGCCTGTCACTTTCTCTGTCCTCCAGTTGTTCCTGGGCCGTGTGACTGCTTTCCGAGGATGGCGTGTCGCGCTCCGGCTCGCCAAGCCCGGGGAGGGTCAGGACGGTCAAAAGCATCCAGGTCAGGGCCTCGTTTCTGTTCCGGTTAGGGCGCCGGACAGTGTACAGCGGAGCAGGAATTCGGGACTGAGTACTGGCCATTCCTTCTCTGACTGCCCAAAACAGCCTTCTGGATTCCCAGATAGGAAACTGGAGCCAGAAGAGAGCGGATTTCCTTGGAATTGTCAGAGTAGATTGTGGCTGGACAGTCTGAGAAGATGCGGTGGGAAGCCGCAGGTTTTTGGCAGTATTGCCTGTCTGCGAGGCATGTAGTGGTGGCAGGTGAAGACTGCAGGGAAATGATGCCCGTGGGCGGCGCCAGCCTTTCTGAAGACTGGCGAGCTGTGCATGCACGCACCATCCTAGTGCCCTGGCTTTTCCATCGGCCTGAACTTCTCACCGGTTCCTCCAACCAGCTTTCCGCCAACGAAATTTCCTAAGGAGTTGTCTGATCACGTTGTACCATTTTTTACTTTGTTTAAGGTCACAGATAGAGACTATCTAGCGTTTTAAAAAAGGAGACCTGACGACCCGGTGTAATGGCTGAATTGGCTAATCCTCCCTTTTTAAGGGTTAGGATCCCATATGGAAGTTGGTTAGTGTCCCAGTTGCTCCAGTTCCAACCCAGCTCCCTGCTTGTGGCCTGGGAAAGCAGTGGAAAACGGCCTAACCCTTGGGGCCCTGCACCCATATGGGAGAACTGGAGGAGGCTCCTGGCTCCCAGCTTTGGATCCACTCAGCTCCTGCCGTTCGGGGCATTTGGGGATGGAAGACCTTTACATCTCTCCTTGTCTCTCCATAAAGTCTACCCTGACAGTAAAAATATAGAAATAATTTTTAAAATGTATGCTCTGAAAGGCCACGTGACAAAGAGAAGCCCCCCCATGTGCTCACACATTCTGCAACAGCCTCACCTGGGTCTCTTAGAAGGTGGCAGGGACTCAAGTTCTTGAGCCTTCACCTGCTCCCCTCCACACACACACACTCCACACACACACACATTGGCAGGAGGCTGGGTCAGAAGCAGATGAGCCAGGACTGGGCACCAGCGTTCCAGGGTGGGATGCGGCAGCCCAGGCAGTGGTGTAACCCTACACCCATCTTACTTCGTCCTTACTGCCTCTGGTCTCAGCCTCCCCCTTTAAAGAATATTCCAAAGGTCCTCGCCTTGCACGCCGGGGATCCCATATGGGTGCCGGTTCTAATCCTGGCAGCCCCACTTCCCTTCCAGCTCCCTGCTTGTGGCCTGGGAAAGCAGTCGAGGATGGCCCAAAGCTTTGGGAACCTGCGCCCGCGTGGGAGACCCGGAAGAGGCTCCTGGCTTCGGATCGGCATAGTATCGGCCCGTTGCGCTCACTTGGGGAGTGAATCATCGGACGGAAGATCTTCCTCTCTGTCTCTCCTCTCTGTATATCTGCCTTTCCAATGAAAAAAATAATAAAAATAAATCTTTAAAATAAAAAAAAGAATATTCCAGTTTGACATGTTACCAGGTTTCACACATCATGCCTTTCTCCTTTTACTCTAAAATGTCGTTAGCCCCACATCACACAAGCTGGGATGCATAAGAACAAACTTGGAGGGTAGGCTTCGCTCTTTAATTAGATTTTTTTGCTTAAAAACAAAACCCAAGACTGGGGGTTAGTGGTTTCGTAACCAGTAAAATTGCAGCCTACAAAGCCTGAATTGTCTAAGAGCGCTAGTTCGAGCCCCAGCGGTTCCACTTCTGATCCAGCTCCCTGCTAATGCGCTTGGGAAAGCAGCAGCAGACGGCCCAAGAGGCCCTGCACACACGGGAGATTCTGGTTCCTAGGTTCACATTGACTCAGCCCTGGCCGTTACAGCCACTTTAAGGGTAAGCCAACACAAAGATGAACTCTCCTCTCTGTGATTCTGCCTTTCCAATGAAAAAACAAAAACAAAACAAAAAAACTCAGGGAGGTTTGTGACCCTGTGGTCAAGGCCACCTGGCATGCCCACATCCTGTGTTGGACCTGATTCAAACTCTGGCAGCTCATTGCTTCTGCCCTAGCTTCCTGCTCACAGCCTGGGTGCAGCAGAGGCTGGCCCAGCTTCTCAGGCCCCTGCCACCTGTGGGGGAGATCCAGGTTGAACTCTAGGCTGCTGGTTTTGGTCTGGAGCCCTGGCTGATGTGGGCATTGGCGAAGTAAACCAGTCGATGGGAGAGCTCTTTCCACCTGTCTTTCTGCTTTCAAATAAAATGAAGATAATTTAAAAAAAAAAAAAAGATTTTATACATGAACTCTGTTCTCATTATATTAATAAAAACGCTAAAACACTTTAAAAATCATATTGCTACTCATCATATATATACCCAAGAAGAAAAAACCCTCTGAAACAGCATGCTAAAATGTGAATACACCTACACAGCCATGCACCAAGGCTGCCATAGACTGAAGCTATGGGCTGTGTCGTTGTCACAGCATGTTCATTTGCTGCTTGCAGTAACAACACACCTTCTGACCACTGGCTGGAGTCCTGGCTGCTCTACTTCCCATCCAGCTTTCTGCTAATATGCCTGAGAAAGCAGCAAAAAACAGCCCAAGAGCTTGCCACCTGTTGTGGAAGAAGTGCCTGGAGTTCCAGGTTCTCAGTTTTTGCCTGGCCCACCTCCAGGTATTATGGCCATTTGGGAAAAAAACGAGCAAATAGAAGATTGTCTTCTCTGTCTTTTTTCTCTGTGTTTTTCAAATTTTAAAAATCTTATTTTTTTAAAAGATATTTTATTTTTATTGGAAAGGCAGATATACAGAGAGGAGGAGAGACAGAGAGGAAGATCTTCCGTCCAATGATTCACATTCCAAGTGGCCACAATGGCCGGTGCTCCGCCGATCCGAAGCCAGGAGCCAGGAACTTCCTCCAGGTCTCCCACACGGGTGCAGGGTCCCAAAGCATTGGGCCATCCTCGACTGCTTTCCCAGGTCACAGGCAGGGAGCTGGATGGGTAGCTGGGCTGCTGGAACTAGAGCTGGTACCCGTATGGGATCCTGGCACATTCAAGGCGAGGACTTTAGCTGCAAGGCCATTACACTGGGCCCTCAAATAAATAAACCTTTAAAAAAAAAAAAAAGGAGCTCTGGGCCTGGTGCAGTGGCCTAGCTACTAAAGTCCTTGCCTTGAACGTGCCGGGATCCCATCTGGGTGCTGGTTCTAATCCCTCAACAGTGGGCTTCCAAGCATAGGACTTCCCTTGTGGGATAATCTTTGTTCTCTTCTGTAGCACATGTTTTGTTTGTTTGTTTGTTTTATGACACAGTTCCATAGGCCCTGGAGTTTCCCTTAACTCCTCCCCAAACCCTCCCCCACCATATTGGTTTCCTCTATATTATTACAATAGTATAGTTCATAAACAGTCATAATTCCATCATTGTGGGCATGGACCATGCAGAGAGTCCAGCATCTTATTGTCAAGATAAATTTAACAGTTTCATTGGGAGTCCATCTTTGATCTGAAAGTAGAGATGGCAGAATATCCTCACATCTAGATATGATAGTCTCCAATAAACAGTTACTATACATCCCCTTAAATGAAAAGCCACAATACAAAATCAACAACAGGAAGAAAAATGGAAATTTACAACATCATGAAGTTAAATAACATGCTTTCTGTAGCACTTTTTGAAGTGACCCTTGAGGGTTCTAGCGCAATGGCTCAGTGGTTAGATTCTTGCCTTAAAAGCATTAGTATTCCAGATGAGTACCAGTTCATGTCCCGGCTGCTTCACTTCCCATCCAGCTCTCTGTTTATGGCCTGGGAAAACAGTAGAGGATGGCCCAAAGTCTTAGGTCCCTGCACCCACGAAGGAGACCCAGAAGAAGTTCCTGGCTTTGGTTCGGCTCAGCTCTGGCCATTGTGGCCATTTGGGGTGTGATCTGCCTTTCCAGTAAAAATAAATAAATCCTAAACGACAACAACAACAAAAAGTGGCTCTTGGGCTTCCGTTGTTTTAATTCATTGGCAATTGAGAGTCAGGGATTAGAGGAACACAAATCCTTGGTGTGTGACCAGGAGAGGAAGTGTAAGCAGAAAGAAACATGGGGCAGCCTATGATGATGTCACAGCCCTCCCAGCACCACCCATTCCCAGAAAGTTCCTCCCTAGGCAGCCTCGGAATCATGAGCTAGAAAAAAAAACATCAATGGGTCCTCACAGTGTCACAATTATCTCCACTTTTCAACAAATACCTTCTGTGTCCCAGGCTATGAAGCTCCGTACTCACCAGGCAACAGGCTGGACAGGCTGCTTCATCTTCTGGTTCGGTTTGGATTTTTTCCTCTTTTTGCCATTCCTCTATGCTAAAGCCATGTCATACTTAACTCCATTAGTCTCAAAGGTCTTGACCTTGTGAAGCAAAGTAGATGGCTTTGCAGTGTTCGGTGGAAGGCTGGAGAAAGGCGAAGCACTTGCAGATTCTTGGGAGTGTTACGGGCCAGGAAAAGGCTGAGCCCTGAACATGTGTGTGTGTGGGCTCTGTGGAAAGTGCATGAAAAACACTCGTGATATAAAAAGCTTTGTGTGGACCTCAGGTATTTCTTACAATGACATTAATTTATCATTTAATTTCGTTTTTTTAAATATTTTTCTCAGCTGGGGAAGGTATGATCCAAGGAGGGGCAAAAAGGAGTAAGAAATGGAGACATGCTGGGGGTCCAGGTGTGGTCCGGCTTGGGACAGACCAGAACAAGCTCCCACGTGACCTCCACTCGGCCGTCGGGCAGCACAGCTTCTATGAACACCCTCAGGTGGCACGCCCGTCCTTCTCCAGCACGTGGCAGCCTTTGTGTGCCATTTACCTCCTAGTAGTCTTACACGTGTGCCTTTTTCACTTGTTGTGTGTCACACTACCTAGTGTCAGCAAGGAGAGGTTTGAAGGATTTTTTTTTAAGGATTTATTTATTTTTATTGGAAAGTGGGATATACAGAGAGGAATATACAGAAGATTTTCTGTCCAATGATTCACTCCCCAAGTGGCCACAATTGCCAGAGCTGAGCCAATCTGAAGCCAGGAACCAGGAGCTTCTTCTAGGTCTCCTACACGGGTGCAGGGTCCTAAGGCTTTGGGACATCCTTGACTGCTTTCCCAGGCAGCAAGGAGGGAGCTGGATGGGAAGTGGCACAGTCAAGACATAAACCAGTGCCCATGTGGGATCCTGGCTCAAGAAAGGCGAGGACTACCATGCCAGGCCCGTAAGGACATTTTCTTTTAAAAAAGGGTTTATTTGTGGGGCCAGTGCAAACAGGATAATCCTCTGCCCTGTGGTGCCGACATCCCATGTGGGCATTGGTTCATGTGCTAGCTGCTCTATTTTTTGATTCAACACTTAGCCTATGGTCAGGGAAAGCACTAGAAGATGATCCAAAGCATGGGACCCTTCACCTGCATGGGAGTCCTGGAAGGGGCTGCCTCTTTTGGCTTTAAGCCTAAAGATTGTTCTTAATCCAATTGGAACTTGAAAAGGGATGGCAAGAGAAGGCTCAGTGTGGTGGGTAAATCCCCGGCAGTTCCCGGAGCCACTCTAAGGCGGGAGCAAGGTTTCCTGTAACCACCTGCCCTGGGGTGGTTTTCTTCTGTGATGTGCAGAGCTGCTGCTAGAAGCTACACCCCTGGACCCTCCTCTCACTGGGGATCACCGTGCTAACTTTAAGAAGCACAGCATTCATCTAACTGTGAAACTGGGTGTTTAAAATTTACTTTTAGGGCCTGGTGCAGTAACCTATTGCCTTAAGTCCTCACATTGCATGTGCCGGGATCCCATATGGATGCTGGTTCATGACCTGGTTGCCCTACTTCCTATCTAGCTCCCAGCTTGCGGCCTAGGAAAGCAGTGGAGACCCTGCAGCCGCATTGGAGATCCAGAAGAAGCTCCTGGCTTCAGATCAGCTCAGCTCTGGCTGTTGTGGCTACTTGGGGAGTGAACCAGCCGTTGGAAGATCTATTTCTCCTTCTCTCTGTAAAATCTGCCTTTCTAATACAAAGATAAAATAAATTTAAAAAATATATATTTTCATTTATTTTAGAGGCAGAGTTACACAGACACACAACACAGAGAGAGGAGAGAGAGAGAGAGAGAGAGAGAGAGAGAGAACACAGTCCTTTAACTGCTGATTCACTCCCCACGTGGCAGTATCAGCCAGGGCTAGGCCAGGCCGAAGCCAGGAGCCAGAACTTGTTTTTAGGTCTCCCATGTGGGTGCAGCAGCAGGGAGTTGGATGGGAAGTAGGGCAGCTGGCACTGGAACCAGTGCCCATATGGGAGCCAGCACCATACATGGCAGCCTTACACACTGGGCCGACCCCAAAAACTGTTTCTTCACCTCTGAAAAGGTCTTATCCATGAAACACATCTGGTCTCAACCATTTTGGATAATGAATCAGGAAACAGTACATAAGAAGCAAATAAATTTTACCAAATCACATTTACCTTAGACTATTCTTGGATTTTTGGTTTCTTTTATTACTGTTGGCAATCCACCAAGTTAGTTTTGCTGCTTGCTATTTGAGAGCCTCTGCTGTGAGTGTCAGCTGGGCTGCTGCATTTGATGGGTCAATATCTCCGTTCTCAGCTCTTACCAAGAGGAAAGGACAGGAGTGTTCAGCTATGGTTCTTTAGCTTAAGTTCTCTAATCCATTGGCTAGAGATGCAGTTCTGCCCTCCAGGGGGCAAACACTTGGGGGACTGTTAGGACAGGTGTCTCCCTGAGGAACAGGATGGCGAACTCAGGGAACAGCCCTTGCCACCTCCAGGGAAAAACCAAAGGACTTGCCCATTTCCACATCCGGGTTCGAGATTTGTGTCTTTCCTTTCTGGTCAAGCCGATGGTATTTTAGACACATTGAAGAGACCTTCAGGGTTAGATTCCTTAAGAAATAGGCCTTACCAGTTGTAGTCTCCCTTGGTACAAGTGTGGACTGGGACTGGATGCACCAAGCCAGGCCGGACCCCAACACCCCCTGGTGTCCTGGAGGACCAGGGTAGATGTGGGATGGACTGAGCCATGTGTGAGCCGTATGTGGGTATGGAAGAGCCGTGGCTGGGCTGAACCATCCAAAAGGAAGAACCAGCTTGGGTTGAAGGCCAGTCAGGAAAAGCCACTATTCCTACTAGGACAGGAGGTGGACGGAGTAGCGCTGGCTCATGGACCCCCTGGTAAGAACAAAATCTGGCAATGGGAGGGGTTCTGATGGAGGAGTCTGGGCAATTCCTCTGGCAGGACACAGACCCGGCAGGTAAGCGCAAGAAGCATGATAGGAAACAGCCCAGAACAGGCCATGGAAAGTTTCCCACTGGCATACATTTGGCATGGGTCAGGGGCAGACCAGGCTGAATCAGTTCACGTCATCCACTGGCAAATCCGAACACCAGAACAGAGTGTGGGTCGAGCCAGGTTCGGTCGCAAAAAAACCAGTCCACAATATGGAATGCCAGGGTGAGGTTGCCTGTACCGGATGTGACTGCAGTGCCCAACTAGCACGTGTAAGAACAATGAAGGGAGGGTGCAGAGCCGGCAGGAGGAATAAGGCAGGGTTCTCTTGCTGGACAGCTACTCCCGCAGGGGAGCATGGGTTGGGATGGGGGCAGACCAGACTAAGCAGGGCTACAACACCTGTGTGTCTCATGTGGACTAGATCAGGGAAAAGCCAGGCTGGGCTGATTATTCCTACTGGTGCAAACAAAATTAGAGTGGGTGAGGGTTGTTTGGGCTTAGCTGCAGCATCAGCTGGCAGAAGCTGGCACTGGGGGCTAATTCTGTCAAGTCAAACCACAGAACCACCTGGAGAGTGCATAATCCGGGAGTGAGAAAGGCCTGGGAGGGAAATAGTGGGCTCCTTTCTCTTGGGTTACCACTACCACGGGAGGGCATGAAAACTAGGACAGGGGCTGGGGTAGCTAGACAGAGAGGCACTCAACAACATCCGTGAGGGCTGGATAGTTGAGCTGGTTAGATGGAACTAAGCTTCAATACCCATTGACATGTACGAGAGCCAAATGGGATGTGGGGCAGACTGGACTAGTCTGCTACACATACTGGCAAACCAGGACAGGGGTGGGCCTGGTGGGGGTTATTGTGGGTCGCTCTGACTGGGTTGCAGCCCCCACTGGTTTATGTGAGTGCCGAGTATGTGCTGCGCAGAACCTGGCTGGATTGCAGCAACCATTGGTTCCAGTGGAAGTCGGGGCTGAGAACAGAACCAACCCTGCAATTGCAACCACCAGCTGATTGGGGCGATGGACTATGCTGGGCCCTGTACTTGCCCTCACATAATCCACTGATTGACATAATCCATGATAGAGTCTCCATTAGCCCAGTATTTCACTGCCAACATATAGCTGAGGTGGTTGATTAACTTGTTCCATCTTCTGTCCTTTCATGGTTAGGGTTCTGAGTCTGGCATTTCAATTGGGGAGATCGCCAAAGAAACTTTGTCTGAGGTGTTCCCAGGCCAGATTCTTGTATGCACCAGCAAGTACAGGGCCCAGCACAGTCCATCACCCCAGTCAGCTGGTAGTTGCAATTGCTGGGTTGGTTCTGTTTTCAGCCCCGCCTTCCACTGGAACCAATGGGTGTTGCAGTCCAGACTGGTTCTGCACAGGCAACGGTTCATAACTGGTGAACTATCAAAACCACTTGAGCAAGAATCTCAGAGCATGCCCCACATCCGGGACCTGGGGTGGGTGGGAAACTGGGTGGGGCTTCTCCCTCAATATCCCCCTTTACCTCAGATACATGAAGGAAACAATATGGAAATAATAGTCTTACCCACTTTCCTATAGCCCTTGTACCTTTTTATCCTAATTAACTATGTAAAGATTGTAAAAAAGAAAGAAAGAAAGAAAGAAAGAAAGAAACAGGCCTTGCCTACTTGTGCTGATTGCAGAACACCTCAGCGTGTCCTCAGCGCTGGTCTGCTCCCAGTCCTGCCTGGCGCTCCTGGGATGTTCTTTGCAGGGTGGTGCCCACAGTCAGGCGTGAGGCGGTGGCTAGAGGTGATACAGGGTCAGTGCAGGGAGATCCTGAGGGACCATGGTCCCGATCTATCCACTCCAGCGAGACTGGGGGCGAGTGGGAAGCAGAAATTTGAGGTGTCAAACCTGGGAAGTCCCAGCAAACTGAGCTGCTCCTCCTCACGTCTTGTCTGTGTAGCTTTGGGGAAGTTCAAGAACGTCTAAAAGGGAAGGATTTTTTTTTTTCCTTCACAAAATTTAGTGGCTAAAGGAAAATACAAGCCTGAAAGTACGACTAGAAACAAGACAAGATTACAAAATTTAATCCATTTATTTAAAAAGAGACAATCAAAAAAAGATCTTATTATTTTATAAAACAAAGTAAAATTTGATGAAATGAGACAGTGGCTCAGGGTCTTCTTTTATTTATTTATTTTCATGTTATTTGAAAGGCCATCTTCCTCCCCAGGTGTCACAGCTGTGGCTGCAGGGCGCACAGCCAAGAGCTCAGCATTCAGTCTGGGACTCCTGCATGGGTGACATGGCCCCTTGAGCCTTCATTTGTTGCTGCTCCAAGGAAGATTCTAAAATTCGTGATAATCCAGCATTGGCAGGAAGCTGGATTCCTGGAATACAGATATCTGAAGTCTTAACCATTGCCTATCTTTTTTTCTTTCTTTTAATTCATTCATTCATTTCTTTCTTCCTTCTCTCTTTGTTATTTAGGGGTTGGCTCCAGGACCTAACAGACTAATCCTCCACCCTGTGGCCCATGTCCTGGCTGTGCCACTTCTGATTCAAGTCTCTGCTTGTGACCTAGGAAAGCAGGAAATGATGGTCCAAGTCCTTGGGACCCTGTACTTACGTGGGAGGTACAGAAGAAGCTCCTGGCTCCAGGCTCCAGGCTTCGGATCAGCTTAGTTCCAGCTGTTGTGGCCATTTGGGGAGTGAACCAGCAGTTGGAAGATCTCTCTCTCTCTCTGTGTGTCTCTCCTCTCTGTAAATCTGCATTTCCAGTAAAAACAAGATTTATTTTAAAAAGTTTTTATTTATTTAAAAAAGGAGGAGATAGACAGATCTTCCATCTGCTGTTTCACTCCCCAAGTTGGCCACAATAGCCAGAGCTGGGCCTTGCCGGAGCCAGGATCCAGAAGATTCTTTCAAGTTTCCCTTATGGGTAGCAGGGGCCCAAGAACTTGGACCATTAACAGCTGTTTTCCTCTGGCGATTGATAAGGAGCTGGATTGGAAGTGGAGCAGCCAGGACATGATCCAGCCTTGTATGACATCAGCCTCACAGGCTGAGGCTTAGGCTGCTACACCACACCCCAGTCCCTCACTGTATATTCTGAAAACCCTTAAAACAAGGCAGGAAACATTTCACTCACCCAGTAGCAGAGCGCTTGAAAGTCACACATATCAACCCCCAAAGTTACAGGGTCAGTTTTAAACCAGGTCTTTTTTTTTTTTAACCAATGATGCCTTCTTCTTCCCAATAGAGAAGACATTTTGACCAAACAGATTTTTCATGATCATGGTCCCATTTAATAATTTCTGCATCTTTAAATCCTGCTGGTCTTTCATTTATTTATTTGTTTTCACTGGAAAGTCAGATATACAGAGAAGAGGAGATAGACAGGAAGATCTTCCATCCGTTAACTTACTCTCCAAGCAGCTGCAATGGCTGGAGCTGTGCTGATCCGAAGCCAGGAACCTGGAGCATCTTCTAGGCCTCCCACATGGATGCAGGTTCCCTAGGCTTTGGGCCGTCCTCAACTGCCTTCCCAGGTCACAAGCAGGGAGCTGGATGGGAAGCGGGCCTGCCAGGATTAGAACCAGGGCCCATATCCCACTGCATGCAAATTGAGGACTTTAGCTGCCAAGCTACTGTGCCAGGCTACCACACTGGGGCCCCTGCTGGTCTTTAATACTGAGTAAGAAAACATGAGCATCTAACCTGCAAGGAATCTCCTTGGGCACAGCTGGGTCTCTACTCAAACTGGTGCCATCGCCGACATTGGGAACGAGGCCAGAGCTGCATGTGACACAGTGCATGTTGCTAAGTATATGATAGTTTTAAGAGCCTCTGAGAGTTTTGCAGCCAAAAACAATTCATTTCCTTGCTGGGTGGGGCAGCATACAGTTTGAAAAGTAGTATTAGTTCTTGGAGGGAAGACAAGGGCAGGGCACCTTGGTCCCCTCAATGAATCCCAGGACAGATGGGGGTGACAGCCTCCCCCAATCTGTCATAAGCAGGATGTGCGGGCAGACAGGATCACTGGGTCCTGTATGGGAAGTCACAGGCTCCTGCAGACATGGCCCAGAGAGGCAGTGTTGCTGACTCCAGTAATTTGGTCCCTGCTGCCCTGGTGGGAGGCCTGGAATGAGTTTCCCGATTGGCCTGAGTCCTGTGGCTGCAGGCACAGCAGCGGGCAGTGAATCTGCCCATGGGGGTTGTCAACACGAGATAAACGAACAGAAGCCTGAGATGTCACGGTAAGACAGAACAAGAGAAACAAAAGGAAATAAAATACAGAGAATGTTCAAGAAATGTGGAGAGACAAACCATGGCCTCTCTTGGGGTGGGGAGCCCTGGCCCTCTAGCCAGGTAAAGCCTGTGCAATCCTTTGGTCGGAGCCCGCCAAGGCAATTGCAGGGGAAACTTGAAATTCATTACCTCTGTGTAGCAGGCTAAGTTTCAGGTTGAGAATCTTGCAGGGCCCATGGATGATGTTATACTTACCCACGCAGCAGAAGGGTTCCCCACTGTCGCTGAAGATGCCCCCATGTGTGCACCCAATGGGACTATGCGTGGCAGAAAAGCAACAGTGTACACAGGAGCATTCTGGGGCTCTCCGGCTCCCTTCGTCCTCCTGACAGTCCTGTGAGGTGGATGTTGCTGACTACAGTGTGGAAACTGGTCTTAATAACCCAGGCAAGGCCTGTCCACTTCCTCCTCTCAAAGTGTGGAATGAAGACTGGAAGGCCTGAGTTCATGTTCAGAACCAGAAATCCACACAGAATAAAGTTCAGCTTAAAACAAGCTTTATTGGGAGTGCTCCCGGGCGAGGTTCACTGGTCCAGCAGAGTAGCGGGCCCAGGGAAGTTGCGCGTGGGGGAAATGAGGGGTCATTTTTTTTTAATCAGGGGGCTGTACAGGTGGGGCTTGGGGGACAAAGGGATGCTCCTTATACGATGCTATGGGATGCTGTAGGTTCCTTTCCATCTTGGTGAATCCATATATCACTGCTTGGTTGAGGAGGGGGGCTGCATCCTTTGGGCCCCGCCTTATCAGCCACCTTTCTCATCCTCCTCCTGGGCTGCCCTTCACCCACCCCAGCTGGGCCTTACAAAGACCCTTAGCGGGGCTGGTGCCGTGGCACAGCCAGCTCAGCTGTGTGGGCGCTGGTTTGTGTACCCTGGTATTCCACTCCTCACACAGCTCCCTACTTACAGATCGGAAAGGGGCCCAAGCCCTTGGGTCTCTGCACTCATGTGGGAGACCCAGAAGTTTCTGGCTTCTGGCTTTGGATCAGCTCAGCTCTGGCTGTTGTGGCCATTTGGGGAGTGAACAAGCAGATGGAAGATCTCTTTCTATTTCTTCTCACTGTAACCCTGCCTTACAAATAAAAATAAATATATTTTTTTAAAGACTGTTGGTTGGTGAAATAGTAGTTTTTGGAAAACCCTACCTCCAAGTTCAAGTCTCAGCTCTGATAGTGGTCAGGCACGTGACTTCCACAGGACTCAATCCCTGCTTGGTGAAAGGGAGCAGGTTAACAAGGTAGACGCTGTCTCAGTAAATGCATTGCTTAGAAACCACCTCACAACGCGCCTGCACGCTATCTCGCAGACTGCAGGAAGGGCTGACGGTTTGGGTTACGGAGCAGAATCCGAAAGCCTAAGGGCTGTGAGGCACTCCCGGCAGTTAGCTGGTCTTCTAAACCGAGTGCTTTGTCTGCTGTGGCAGGGAGTGAAACACTGCCAGACAGCGGTTCTTAAAACCCTGGCAGGCTGAGTCATCTGAGGCGCTGCTTCAAAGCAGGCTCGTGGGGGCTGGGTATGTGGCTGGGTGGTTTCAGCTCCATCTGGAACTCAGCACATCATTGTGGTGCGTGAGTTTGAGTTTGGCTCTACCCCCAATTCTAGCTTCCTGTTAGTAAGTGCCCCAGGGAGGAGGCAGCTGATGACTCAAGGAATTGGGCCCTCACCACTCACACGGGAGACCTGGTCTGGTTCCTGGCTCTGCTTCCTGGCTGCCGCTGGCATCTGGGAAGTGAAGGAGTGGGTGCGAATGCTCCCTATCTCTGGCTGTTTCTTTCCAAATAAACACTTTTAGTTGGTTATATTTATTTATTTTAAGAAAAGGCAGTTTTTCGAGCTCCTTCAGGTTCTGTCTTGGTAGGCTGGGCCCTGTGAACCTGCATGTTCCACGAGCTCACGGGTCTGCCTGCTGCTGCCAGGACACGTGGTGGACAAGGCCCACTCCATAGGGCCCGCCGTCCATCACCAGATGGCATGGCTCGTCTTGTGGACCCGAAGCTGTTAGAAGTACAGTCACCCCTTCTGCTGAATGAAAACGCATTCTTGTTTTTAAATACTCACTTATTTTTATTGGAAAGGCAGAGTTAACAGAGAAGGAGAAGACAGAGAAAAGATCTTCCATCTGCTGGTTCATTCCCCAAGTGGCCGCAATAGAATAGAGCCGTTCTGAAGCCAGGAGCTAGAAGCTTCTCAAGGTCTCCCATGCGAATGCAGGGTCACAAGGTTTTGGACCATCCTCCACTACCTCCCAGGTCACAAGCAGGAAGTTAGGTCAGAAGTGGAGCAGTTGGGACTCTGACCAGTGTCTATGTGGGATGCCAGCACTGTAGGTGAAGGCTTAGTCTATTAAGCCACAGCAGTACCCTCCATGAAGAGTCAGTTTTTTAAAAATGTCAAAGTTGGTTTCTAGTGAGTTCTATTAAGTGAGAATAGAAGGCAACTTTTACAACGTTCTGGGCTCCAGTTTAGCCAGGAAGAGTTCATCAGAGGGCACCTCAGAACAAGCTTTCTTGGAAGCAGCTGACTTCACCCACTGCTTCCCACCCCTCGCATCCCCTGCCTCGGAGCCTCTGCACAGAAAAGCGCCCCTACCCGAGTCCATTCCTTAGCTTATTTAGCTCTTCAGGCTTTTCCATTTAAAATTCTCCTCCCGACGAGCATCTCCTAGTCCCCGGCTTACATGGGCTCTCTGCTGCTGTGTGCTCTCACAGCACTGCACTCTTCAAAAAGCATCATTGCACTTCCAGATCTGTGCGTCCAGCACCTTGCAGTCAAAACATTTTTTGAGATTTATTTATTGAAGAGCAGAGTCTCACACACACACACACACACACACACACACACACACACACACACACAGGAAAAGAGGGAGGGAAAAGGGAGAGAGACTGAGAGGGAAAGGGGCAGAGAAGGAGGGAAGGAGAGAGGGAGACAGAGAGAAAAAAGAGAGCGAGAAAATTATCCAGCAGTGCATGACCCCAACGGCCCTAACAGTCAGGGCTGGGCCTAGCTAACACCAGAACCCCGCCTGGTTTCCCAGTAGCTGGGCAGAGTTGAAAGCACCTGAAAAAATCATCTTCTGTTTCCCAGGCACATCAGTAGAGAGCTAGACTAGAACAGGAGCAGTTGGGACCCAAGCTGGCATTCCAAATGGAATGCGGGCATTCCAAGTGGTGCCTTAACTTGCTCTGCCACAACACCTGCTCCAAAACGTAGTTTTAAAAATCTGAAAATATATATTGTGATCCAAAGTGTTAATTAAGTCAGGCTTCACCATTCCAAAGAGGTCTTAAACCCTGTGTCAAATTACAACATGGGGGAATTTAAAAAGAAACAAGCATCCCTGATACCCAGGATGGGTCCCAGGATTTAGAAATAGGCAGTGGGGGATGGAGCCCTGGACGCTGTCCTTGCCCAGGCTCTCCACATGACTCCTGTCGGCAGCAAATGCTGAGCATCACTGCCCCCCACTGCGCTCTAAGGGGAAGCCAAGGAGCAGCTGTTTGAACTGGCCTCGTTCCTGGGACTTAAGGTGAAAGGACGTCCTTGTATTTATTAACAAGAGCCAAATACGGGCAGAAACATCATAATGGAAATCACCTGCAGGACTGGGCTCTGTTTATGACTCCAGCTGCCTGCTAATGCATACCCTCGCAAGCAGCAGACCATGGCTCAGTAGTCACAGCCTGGCCACCCACCTGGTACAGTTCCATGCTTCTGGCTTCAGCCTGGCTCAGCCCCAAGCTCTGCAGTTGTTTGGGGGAATGAACCAGCAGAAGGAGGGTGTCTGTCTTTCAAATAAACTTTTTTATCAGTTTACTGTCCCATTCTCACCAAGACCTCACTTCTTTGTTAAACTTAGGAAGCAGTATGTACAGCGATTCTGAACACACTCACATGGGTTGTGCCAGGTCACACATATGGGCCGTCAAATACCCAGTAAATGGCATCAACTATGCGACTATACACCTTTTTCCTCAAGTTCTGCTCTGCACTACTTTCCGCACAGCACGGTGTTTTCTGTATTGGCTCCAGGCATGATTTTCTCCTGTCAGTTCCTCTGATCGCCTTCTCAAAACTAGAGTCTTTTTACTTATTGCTTATTTGCTGGAACTTTAAGTCCTTGACTGTAATGTTAATTAAATTTTTGTTATCTCTGACCCAGCACAATGGCTCAAAGGCTAAGTCCTTACTTTACATGCGCTGGGATCCCATATTGGCGCCAGATCTAATTCCAGCGGCTCTGCTTCCCATCCAGCTCCCTGCTTGTGGCCTAGGAAAGCAGCAGGGGATAGCCCAAAGCCTTGGGACCTTGCACTCACATGGGAGACCTAAAGAAGCTCCTGGCTTCTGGCTTCAGATTGGCTCAGCTCTGTGGTAGCCACTTGGGAAGTAAATCAGCACACGAAAGATTTTTTTCTCTGTATTTCCTTCTCTCTGTAAACTTGACTTTCCAATGGGAAAAAAAAATCTTAAAAAATTGTTATCTCAAAAAGTAAAAAATAAGAGAAGGAGGGAATGAAGAAAGAAAAAAGGAAAGAAGAAAAGGAGGTGGGAAGGCGGGAGGTAAAGGGTGGAAAGAAGGAAATACTGTGTGTGTGTTTCAATATATTTAAGATTTATTTAGTTGAAAAAATTAGAGAAAAGGAGAGGCCAAAGCTGGAAGCCGGGAGCTTCTTTCAGGTCTCCCACATGGGTGTAGAGGCCCAAGGACTTGAACCAGCCTTGATGCTTTCCCAGGCATATTAACAGGGAACTGGATGGGAAGTTGAGCATCTGGGACTTGAATGGGTATCTGTATGGGATACTGGTGCTTTAAGTGGCTACTTAACTCACTACACCATAGCACTGGCCCCCACTTATATTCTCAGAATTCTATCTATGAACTACATGTAATCTCTTCTCTTTGTATCAGTATTGCATTAACATTTAAAAAGTCATAAAAAGGGTAAAAAGATAGTGAAAGGCATCTGCTGTTTCCTCAATCAATGCACTTAAGAATCCATTTATCTGAAAGTATTACTTTAGTAGCATCTCAAGTTTTGTTTTTTGGATTTCTTTTTTAAGATTTATTTATTTATTTGAAACGGAGCATGAAGGAGAGTGAGCCAGGGAGAGATGGAGAGAGAGAGAGATCCTCCAGCCACTGATTGACTCCCCAGGCTGCCAACAAGCAGGCTTGGGCTAGGCCAAAGCCTGGAGCCTTCCTGTGGGTGGCAGGGGCTCAAGCACTTGACCATACTCCACTGCCTTCCCAAAGCACATTGGAAGGAAGCTGCTGCCCATGGCGTTGGCATCCCATGTGGATGCTGGCTTGTGTCCCAGTTTCTCTATTTCCCATCAAGCTCCCTGCTTGTGGTCCAGGGAAGGAGCCAAGGATAGTATAAATCCTTGGCCCCTGCAGCAATGTGGGAAACCTAGAAGAAGCACCTGCTTCCCAGCTTGGATTGGCCCCGCTCTGGTTGTGGCAACCATTTGGGGAGTGAACCAGTAGGTGAAAGACTCCTCTCTCTCTCTGTAATTCTTCAGTTTTATTTATTTATTTTTTAAGATACCTGTATCCCATATATGAATGCCTGGATTTGACTCCGGGTTCCAGCTCTGGACTCCAGCTTCCTGCTTGTGAGGCCCCTGGGAGGCAGCAGTGAGCTCCTCCTGCCTTCCATAGGGGAGACTGGATTGCCAATCCTGGCTCTGACCCTGGCCCTGCCCTAGTTGCTGTGGGCACCCGGGAAGTGAACCAGTGGATGGGAGCTCCCCGACTCTCCAGTGAAAAAAGGGAAGGGAGGGGCGTTTTACACAGTCACAGCAATAGAAACGCACTGATGTTTTTTAAGAGCCAACTTTGTGTTATGTGCAAAAATGGCTTACTCGTCTGGCAAGACCTCACCTCAGGAACAGAAGGAATGTAATTGCAGTTCAAACAGCTGAGAAGCCCCCAATAGCAATAAACTCACCAGGTTCTCCAACCTCTAAAACATTCTCCTGAAAGTAAGCAAGGATCCTGGGAAAAGTGGCTCATTCCCAGCTGGATAAGGAAAACACAACATCTGCTTGTGGCATTGTGTGATCTCTGAAGGGCAGTGCTCTGAAAACAACGAAGAAGGAGACTGAGGGACACATAAGCTAACATCAAAGAGCTTCCCAACAGCCAATGCTGGAACAACTTGAGCAATAAAATAATGCTATATCGAATTACAACTTGATATCTAAAATAAACACTGATGTATCCAAGAATAAAGAACCAAAGGTGAGAGGAGACACATTTGCTTTGCAGGAGAACTTCAAATAGATTAGAGAAACAAAGGGGCAACAAATAGTAATTTTTAGAGCGGAAAAATCTGGCAAGCAGCACCTTTGCTAAGTCGAGGTCAAAGTCACCATCACCAGGGATGTCATATGGATGGTGTGTAACAGCTGACAATGAGATGAATACTTTTTTACCCAAAAACTCCTACCCTAGTTTAACATGAGAAAAACCGCAAACCAAAATTGTTACATAACTTTATCACCACTCAAAACTGTCAAGGGTTTGAGTAACATAAAAAGACCAAAAAGTGGTCAGAGGGTAGAGGACACCAAGCAGACAGCATGGCTAAATGCAACGAGGTATCCTGGACTGCATCCGATCCAGGGAAAACCACATGGTTCAGCTAAGAGCACATACTGATGTGGGTTTCTTAGCTTGGACCAATGCTCTATGGAAGCATAGAGGCTGGCAATGGGAGGACTGGGGAGGACTGGGGAGGAGCAGGTAAGACTGCAGTCTATCAAATTGAAGCCTAAAATTATTTCAAAGTAAGACACACAAAAAAAATCATTTGGCACATTTTTTTCTATAAGCTAATATTTTGGTGATTATATCACTTCATGTTGTAGTAACAACTACTAAAATTTCTTCTTGTTTTGGGGTTCCATATGTAATAGATGCCCGTTTTCCCACTGAGGAATCAAAGTGACAGTCGAAGCCAGTGAGCATGTGAATGAATACATCTCCCTCTAAACCTTGCAGAGGGTACCGGCAGCTACAGCCTAGCCGTACTGAATGGAAAGGCATCTTAGAACTATTCAGCTGGGACCAACACGTGGTAGAGGCTATCTCAAGGTGTTTTGATTCCTGGTGGAGGCTTTACTCTCACGACCAAAAAGCAGTCTCAATCTGAATAGACAGACACTACATCCAAATGTACCTCAAGGCAGAAGATAAGCCACTAGACACATGTTTACTAGCTGAGACATTTTTTCCAGAATAAATTTTGCTTATTTTTAAAAGTTTTTTTAAAGTTCTTATTGGAAAGGTAAATTTACAGGGGGAAGGAGAGACAGAGAGAAAGATTCCATTGGAAGCAGCTGGGACACAAACCAGTGCCCATATGGAATCCCGGTGGTTGCAAGGCCAGGATTTAGCCATTGAGCCATCGCTCTGGGCCCCTCTCTGCCAAGTTAACTTCTAATTCATTTAAGAATTGTAGTTCTGGGCAAGGTAGCCTGGTGGGTAAGGTCCTTGCCTTGCATGTGCCAGAATCCCATATGGGCGCCAGTTTGTGTCCTGGTGGCCCCATTTCCCATCCAGTTAGCTCCCTGCTTGTTGCCTGGGAAAGCAGTCAAGGATGGCCCAAAACCTTGGGACCCTGCATCCATGTGGGAGGCCCAAAGGAAGCTCTTGGCTCCTGGCTTCAGATCAGCTTAGCTCCGGCTGTTTCGGCCACTTGGGGAGTAAACCAGTGGATGGAAGATCTTCCTCTCTGTCTCGCCTCCTCTCTGTATATCTGCCTTTCCAATAAAAAAAATTTAAAATATCTTAAAAAAATTTTAGTTCTAAGGAAAGATACTCAAGTAGCAAGAAATGAGACCAAGAAACAAACAGTACCTAGTGGCTAGGGCAAACATATCACATAACCCAGGCCAGACGCATCAAATCTTCCCAGGCCACAAGCACTGGGCTGAATGGGAAGTGGAGCAGACAGGACACAAACCAATGCCACATGGGATCCCAGCTCAACTGGCTAATCCTCCACCCTCACATGCTGTATCCCACATGGGCACTGGTTTGTGTCCTGACTGTGCCACTTCCCATCTAGCTCCCTGCTTGTTGCCTGGGAAAGCAGTCAAGGACGGCCCAAAGCCTTGGGATCCTGCACCTGTGTGGGAGCCCTGGAAGAAGCTTCTGACTCCTGGTTTCAGATTGGTTCAGCTACAGCTGTGTGGCCACTTGGAGACTGAACTAGGGAAAGGAAGATCCTGCTCTCTCTCTCTCTCTAAATACACACACACACACACATACATGTGTGAATATATATGTACAAATATATATCTGCCTTTCCAATAAAAATATTTTTTTAATAAAAAAATTGGAACACAGGTGCCAATGCCAATGATGGGTTGAAATTGGCCAACTAGATCCACATCCCGGTTTTTTCATGAAGAACATAAGATCCCACAAGAAGCAAGACGATTTCGGTCGCTGCCAGTGTCTGCTTCATAGACCGTGGACATTTGGCAAATACTTGTAAATGAGACAAGCACAGGATGCTACTGTGAACTGGCTTGCTGACCTAAGAATCTAAAAACGAGTTTATTTTTAAAGTTGTATCATGTCTCTTTACTAGAAATGAGAATGCTTTCATTTCAGTGACTAAAGAGCTGTGAATTAATTGCATCGACTATGTGTACATGCACAAGTAACTTCACGGACTGGAAAAGGCAGTGCAATAGTTCTGAGTTGAAATGAGCGAAAGGGCTTTGGTGATGGCTTAGGAGTGCGGGTATGCCAGTGCTGACAATGCTGCACGGTACCTTGAAACAATCATCGAAGCCTGCTCTCCCGCCAGAGGGCTGTGAGGAGGCATTACAGTGTTGGGTTGCGATCGGCAGCAATCTCGCCTTGCTCTTACTGTGCCGTTCGCTAATGCTCCTAATCCCGTCAGTGCGAACAAGACACAGCCCAGGAGGCACCAGGGAGTGGACCAACAAGTTGGGTGCCCCCAACCCCAACGTGGGAGAGCTAGAATCAGTTTCTGACTCCTGGCTTTGGCCTGACCCAGCCCTTTTTGCTGCAGTTATTTGGGAAAGTAAACCAATGAATGGGAGATTCATTCATTCAATGCATGGGAGACCTTTAGGTCTCCCTGTGAGTGTGAGTGCTTTTCCAGGAGCACTAGCAGCTGGCTCGGAAGCAGAACAAGTGGGATTCAAACTGGCGTCCAGAGAGGAGAGACAGAGAGGAAGATCTTCCATCCAAGGATTCACTCCCCAAGTGACTGCAATGGCTGGTGCTGCACCTATCTGAAGCCAGGAGCCAGAAACTTTCTCCAGGTCTCCCACGCGGGTGCAGGGTCCCAAGGCTTTGGGCCATCTTCAACTGCTTTCTCAGGCCACAAACAGGGAGCTGGATGGGAAGTGAAGCTGCTGGGACTAGAATCGGCGCCCATATGGGATCCCAGCGCCCATATGGGATCTGGGCACATTCAAGGTAAGAATGTTAGCTACTAGGCCATTGCGCTGTGCCCACAGGCTGCTTTACCCACCATGTTACAGTGCTGGCTCCTCAAAAAAATTTTTTTTAAAAGATTTATCCATTTTCATTGGAAAGGCAGATACACAAAGGAGGAGAGACAGAGAGGAAGATCTTTCATCCAACAGTTCACTCCCCAAGTGACCACAACAGCCGGAGCTGAGCCAACACAAAGCCAGGAGCCAGGACCTCTTCCGGGTCTCTCACGCGGGTGCAGGGTCCCAAGGCTTTGGGCCATCCTCAATTGCTTTCTCAGGCCACAAACAGGGAGCTGATGGGAAGCAGGGCCACTGGGATTGGAACCAGTGACCATATGGGATCCCAGCACATGCAAGGCGAGGACTTTAACCACTATGCTATCATGCTGGGCCCTCAAATTCTTTTAATAAAAAACAGCCATGTGCCACATGCTTCAGTTTATGATGGCACAGAGGAAAACTTGCTCTTGTCTAGTGACATAGCCCTGAACACCAGAGTGCAGGTGGAAGAGCTGCTCTAAGGAATCCCAGTGTATTTGCTGCCAGCTATATGAAAGAATGGTGCACAAAATTACACACAGCACATCGTACTGGATAGCAGTTCACGTGTCACTGGCTTATGTTTTAACTGTACTGTTATTCCGGTATATACTTCATTTTACTGAAACTGGTATGGGACATTACCTCAGCTCCAGGTTCTTCGAGTCCTGTGCTTAGCTCATCTCTTGGTGCATTAAGCAGTAACCCCTAACTTTCCTGTATTTCTACTTTGTATTAAGTCTACTCCTTCATGTTTGTATGAAGAAGCTAGCTTCCCAACAACATGTTTCTTAGAAGATTATCGCCACAGTCGAGTGACGTATGGCTGTATTTATGAACAGGTCACCTCTCCCTGAAATGCCTTGCCACTGCAAACACTACCCACGCCTTCTCACAGTCCTTATCCCTCAGCCTCTGGGAATGTGGCTGATCGCTTTAAAAACAACCTTGCACAGCCCAGTGTGGTGGCTCAGCAGCTAAGGTCCGTGCATTGCATGCGTCAGGATCCCATATGGGCGCTGCTTTGTATCCTGTCAGTTCTATTTCCTATCCAGCTCCCTGCTTGTGGCATAGGAAAGCAGATGAGGATGGCCCAAAGCTTTGGGACCCTGCACCCATGTGGGAGACCTGGAAGAGGCTCCTGGCTTCAGATCAGTTCAGCTCTGGCCATTGAGGCCACTTGGGGAGTGAACTATTGGACAGAAGATCTTTCTCTCTGTCTTTTCTCCTCTTTGTGTATTTGACTTTCCAGTTAATACTACTACTACTACTAAAGGAACCTTGCAGAACTCATAGATTTCTGGTTGAGAACCACCACCATTTCTAATTGCTGTCAAAACCCAATGTATTGCAGAACAATACACTGGCCTCTTCCAAACGAAGATTCCCAGACCAGGCCTATAGCAGATCCTAAAAACAGCTTTCCTGGTCTTTTCTCTTGTGGCAGATGCTGTCACATTCCTGCCAAGCGAGCTTGAGGACTGAGTTCAAGAACAGCTTTTCCAGAGCCAGCCCTCTGGCATAATGGGTAAAGTCACCCATGCGAGCACAGGTTCAGTCCCGGCTGCTCCACTTCTGATCTGGCTCCCTGCTATTGGGCCTGCAGAAGCAGCAGAGGACAGTCCAAGTGCTTGGGCCCCTGTACCTCTCTAGAGATGTGGAAGAAGCACTTGGTTTCTTGTTAGCCCAGGCCTGGCCATTGCAGCCATTTGGGTAGTGAACAATAGGATGGAAGATCTCCCTCTCTTACCCTGACAAAATAGATAAATCTTGAAAACAGAACCACTTCCCACCATTGAGCCCACAGAAAAGGGCCTCGTATTGTGTTCCACGGTATTTAGGGAACACTTTTTCACCAGGGCAAAGTTTTG
Organism: Ochotona curzoniae; assembly: GCF_017591425.1. NCBI lineage: Eukaryota > Metazoa > Chordata > Mammalia > Lagomorpha > Ochotonidae > Ochotona > Ochotona curzoniae. Next base: position 458,761 of record NW_024466964.1, read on the forward strand.
TCCTGTGTTCTGCAAGTCCTACCAGGTCTTCCAATATGGACATTTTCTTAAGAGAAAGAAGCTCACAGAAATCTTCAGTTATCCAGATATAAAATGCAGATTGTTCACGTAGGGGCCATGTGGCTTTCTTCATAAATAGGTTGTGAAAGATGAAGGTACATTAACCAGGGAAACAGAAGCCAGAACCTCATGAAAGCAGGGGGCAAGGCACAGGCGCCCAGCCTCTGTAGTAGCCATGGGACCCAGCTGGAGGCCCCAGCCTGCTGTATACTCACCAGGTGGCTTGGACAAAGCCTGAGACAGGGAGAACCCAGTGTTGACTGCCAATGCTGGCTAGGTTTTACACTTCCCGTGTAACTTTTTAAAAAGCATAAATTAGTGCTCACTCTTTCCCTTGTCTTCTTTAGAAGACATCTTTGTACCTCACAACTGATCCAAAATTTAAAAAATCAGTGGTAACAACCACCTCAAAGTGAGTCGCTGTTCCGAGCTCTGATGCATGAATGGAAACGACTGCTCCTGGGGAAAAGTAAAGCTTAGCCCTGAGTTCAGAGGTCACGTCTCACACAGGTGGGCCAGTCCTTCATTTCTGGTGCTGCCTCTGGCCCCAGCTCCCTGACACCACAGACGCTGAGAGATCAGAGCGTGCTGATGGTTGCAGGACAGGGTCTCAGCCACTGTGATGGGAGAGCGGTACTGCTTTCCTGGCTCTGAGTTCAGCCCTGCCCAGGCCCCACTTTGGCTGCTGGAGCCCTTTGGAGATTGAACCAGTAGATGAGACCTCTTTTTCTCTTTACCTCCCAAATAAATCAAAAAAGAAAAGAAAAAGTTGCCCTTAGCTGTGCCAGCACCCTAAATGGTGTTGGGAAGAAGTTACCAATCAAACCCAATCTATCCCCACCCACCCACCAAGTAGCTTGCCCTGGCTGACTGCAGACACACACACAACAGGCACGTGTGTGCATGTGTTCCTCTGGTTGACTGCAGACACACACACACACACAGGCGCGGCGCACGCATTCCTCCACTGGCCGACACCCCCAACAATCTGTGCAGCCACACTGCACCTTCAAGGGAGGGGCGCATGTGCAGCAGCTGCTGAAAGGAGAAGTCGCTTTACTTTCTTTTAAACTTGCAATGTTTGTCTTTATTTTGTTCTTTATATTTCGAAAGTGAAAAGAAATAGTATTGAGTCAATTTCTTTTTGCTTTTTAAATATTTGTTCTATGTATTTACAAGCCTTAAAGTTGCTCTAAAGATTTCAAAAGTATTAAGAGTACTTTTCCCAGGGTAGCACTTTTTCTTTTCGAACAATTCTTGGAGTTCTCTGGTCCACAGCATTTCCTTCTGTTCCAAGGTTATGTATGTTTTTGATTACTATTGTGATTTTTTTTTTAATATAATTTTCTGAAGCAAGCTGAGAGGCAGGCAGAAAGATTTGATGCCAAAAAAAAAAAAAAAAAAAAAAGAAAAAGAAACCACCAAACCCAAAATAATCTTTCTGACCTCGTTCACCCCAAACCATCTTAACTCTGGACTAAGTACTATGACTTAAAACAAACGTGTGGTGCGTCTGGGGGGGGGAGGGGGCCCAGGGAACGTTTGTTTCTCTGCGCTTCTATTATACAAGTTGTTTACAGAAACTGCAAATTAAAAAATTACACTGGCATTTGCAGCAGTCCTTAAAATAAATTAAAAGTCTTCAACTTTTTTTGTCTGCTAAACTTTTTTTTTTTTTAAAGTATGAGTCCTTGTTTAAAAAGAAAGATTAAAACAGAAAATATTCTCTATAAATAATCGGTGGGTTTTGGTTTTAGTGCTCCCGCCCTCAGGGCTGCAGGCTGCAGTACCTGTCTGCTCCAGGATCACCCCTGTTCCTTCCCTCCCCCACTCGTGCACGTGTTGGGGGCTCTGCAGAATTGGCCTTGCTGCACTGTGATTGGCGAAGACGTGAAACTTTTTTTTTTTTAAAAAAATACTTAAATTGTTTCTTTCATTTCCTTTCGTGTATTTGAAGTGTCAGTTGTCCTCGGACTCCTCCTCTGCTTCCCGCAGCCAGGTGAAGAAGGCGGTGACGGATTTCAGTGCGACGCCCTTCCCGTGCTGCTCGGCAGGGTCCTTGCTGCTTTCCCACCTGTAAAAGGCGTCTTCCGAGATCACCTCCTCATCATACAGGCAGTCAAAAAACATCCGGAGCAGATCTGCAAGGTGGGGGAGAGATGTCAGAGCCGCGGCAAGGCAGCTGGGAGGAAAGGCAGCAAGCCCGTCTGCTACCACTTGCCTAATCGAGAGGACAAGACGATCTCACTAATCTAAGCTCACTCCCATTTTTTTTTTTTGCTCAGTTTCAACTATTTTCAGATGGCAGAAAAGCTGTTTCTTTCTTTTTAATCACAGAATTCCCAACTTAGAGATTTTGAAAAATCGACATTGCTTGACAGCTTTAAAGTAGGGTCTTAGAAAATTCCGAGGAAAAATGTAAGATAGAGTTTTTCCTCCTAATATATGTGTGTGTTTATGGATTTATTTATTTGAAAGAGGGAATAAGAAAGGATGGGAAAAACCACCTTTAGGTTCACATCCCAAATGGCTGCAGTGGCCAGAAATCAGCAAGGACAAAGCCAGCAGTTATGCTATTGCTCCACTGGGTGGGGCCCAAGCCCTTGGATCATCTTAGGTTGCTCTCTGCAGGTGCATCAGCAGGAATCTGGATTGGAAGTGGGGCACCTGGGACTTGATCCAGCAATCAATACCACCAGTGTTACAACATTGCAAGGTGTAGCTTGTCAGCCTGGACTGTATCTGGCCTTGCTGAAGTGTTAATGAAAAGGGTGATTGTTCACATGAAAAACACAAACAAAAACCTATCTCATCTGGATTTTATTCAAACTGAAGCAGCGACTTCTTGTTTTAAATATCCAAAGTACTTGGGTAATTGTTTAATTGTTTAATTCTTACTATGGAAATACGGCTTATATTATTGTTCAAAAAGATATTAAATCTTAATTAATAGAGTTCTAAAAAGAGAGAGCAGGGCTGGTGAGGTGGTATAGCAAGCTAACCCTTCACCTGTGGCACTAGCATCCCATCTGGGCACTGGTTTGTATCCCAGCTGCTCCATTTCTGATCTAGCTTTCTGCGAATGGCCTGGGAAACCATGCAGGATGGCCCAACGCTTTGGGCCCTTGCACCCATGTAGGAGACCTGGAAAAAGCTCCTGTTCCCTGGCTTTGGACCCGTCCAGCTCTGGCTGTAATGGCCATCTGGGAAGTTAACCAGCAGCTGGAAGATATCTTTTGGTCCTTACTCTCCACAAACTCTTGATTTTTAGGCAAAAATAAATCAGAGAGAGAGAGAGAGAACACAAAAAATAGAGAGCAAGCATGAGAGGGAGCATTGGCTCCCATTGGTTTAGTTCCCAAATGGCCATAATGGCAGAAACCAAAAGCCTGGAGTTCAGTCCATGCTGCCCATGTGGGTGGTGCTACTGCAGACATCACTGCTGCCTCCCAGGGCTCACACTAGTAGGAAGCCAAACCGAGAAGCAGGAGTGTGGATTGAACCCAGACAATCCAAGATGGGGATGCAGGTGTCCTACCCACTCATTTTTTAACTGAATGTTTAAGATTTAACAGAATTAGTTAATTAACCTGTACTATCAAGACTTGGATATACCTTACTGTCTGGTTAGTAAAGAATTATTCACAACTCTTAACTATCTTAAAATCCTTGGTAACCACATGTAAGGCCTTTGATGGGTACCTTAGGAGGCTTAAGAGTATCGTCCTATATGGCAGCACATTGGGGCCTGCAGAGTACATCTGGTACCAGAGCAGAGGAAGGAGAACAGAACGAACTGGACAACTACTGCAGCCACACGATGACAGCAAATAACTGGGCAAATAGAGATTCTAAGATTCTAAGATTCTGAGATTGTATCAGCCAATGGACATCAGGGGGGTTTTCTCCTCCATGGATCAGCGAGATCGACAGCATTTTGGAACTATCACAACCACATGGGCAGAACCCTTGCAGCATGTGTCACATTGGGACCCTGGGTTGCTATTACATGGTCATTCCCCATCCCTGGGTACTGGAGTAGTTGAGAGGCTGGGTATGGCTTCTCTTCTTATCTCTCCCTTCCCCCAGAAACAGGAAGAAGTAATACAAAATTTGGAAACAGTGATCATGCCCACTTTTCCCTAACTGTGGATCCTTTCCACCCTGATTAACTTACGCAAACATCACCTAAAGAAAAAGTATCATCCTAAAGATCGTTAACCATTTCATGCCCTACACTTATATTGTTCAGTATGGCAGTCACTAGGCACATGTGCCTATTTATTTTTAAAACTTCATTTACTTGAATGGCAGACTGACAGGGAAGGGGAGACAGAAAGAGATCTTTGTATTCACAGAGTCATTCTCCACATGTCCACAAAGCCAGGACGAAGACAAACCAAATCCCAGAGCCCTCTGGTCTCTTACAAGGAGTGCCAGGAACCCAAGTCCTTGGGCCATTATCTGCTGGCTTCCAGGGTTATTAACAGGAAGCTGGGCCAGACGCATGCAATAGCTCAGACTTGAACCAGGCAGTCCATATAGGATGTAGGTATGCTGAGCAGCGATTTAATAAGCTGCACCACAATGCCTATTCCATATGTGGCTATTTAACTTTACCAAACAACAACAACAAAAAGTGAAACTTTCAGTTCACAAGAACGACCATATTTAAAAGTGTAACTACCAAATACAGTTAGTTCACAAGTGTCATTCACATTGGAAGGTACAAATATACTTCCTTTATTGTAGAAAATTTCTTTGGCTATACTGAGAATGAGAATTAAATCGTTACTATAAACCTGGCTTCTCTCTCTCTCTCTCTTTCTTTCTCTCTCTCTCTCTCTCACACACACACACACACACACACACACACACACACACAGAGTTTTGGTTTTCACTAACTTAGTTCAGTGGGGAGACCAGAGAGGGAGAAAGAGAGAGAAACCATGAGTGACAGAGCTCCTATTCATCAGGAGACCAGAGCTGGGAGTACAACCCAAGTTTCCCACAGGGCTGACAGAAGCTGGGCAGTAGAACCTAGCTACTGAATCACTACTTCCACTTCCCATGGTCTGAATTAGCAGGAACTTGGAGTCAGGGACAGAGCCAGGAGTCAAATCCAGGCATTTTGATGTGAAATCTGGACATCCTAATTGGTATATTAACTACTTGCCGAATACCTGCTCCTAAATTAGTACTAACATGCCATTTTCTCATCTAAGTCAAGAATATAAAGCATTCAGGAACAGGCATTTAACCCAGTGGTTAAGAGCTATACATCATCGGAGGATCTGAGTTTGATTCCTGGCTGAAACTCTTGAATAAAGCTTTTTGACACTGCAGACCCCTGGAAGCAGGGATAATGAATGGCTCAAGTCTTTAGGTTCTTGTCACCATGTGGGAGACCTGGACTGCCTTCCTGGCTTCTGGCCCTGGCCACTGTGGGCACTGGCAAGTGAAGCAGGAGTTGAGGACTCTGTGTCTCTTTTTATTCTCTCTCTCTCTCTTTTTAAAAATTATTTTTATTTGAAAGGCAGTATCACACAGAAAAGGAGAGACAGATCTTCCACTTACGGGTTCACTCTCCAAATGTCCACAATGGCTGAAACAGGGACAAGATGAAGCTAGGAGCCAGAAACTTCTCCAGGGTCTCCTGCAAGGGTGCAGGGGCTCAAGGCCTTGGGCCATCTTCTTTTGCTATCCCAGGTCTTAAGCAGGTAGCTTGATGGGAAGTGGAAACAGTGCCCATATGGAAGGCTGGCACTGCAGGTGAAGGCTTAGCTTACTACATCACAGCACTGGTCTGTCTCTCTCTTGTCTCTTAACAAAACTTCTTTGTAAAAATTCAGATTCATTAAAGGTGTTGGTTATTTATTTATTTATTTAGTTTGTTAGTTAGTTACTAGAGACACTTCTACTGTCCTCTTTCCAAAACCAAAACACCTCTGAAGCCATGCTTTGAATAAAACTGAACTATTGAATGTGTTAATTTTAATAAGAGGTACACTTACTAGCTGGTTGATCAAGTTTTACTATTGATGCTTGTAGTGCATAAAGTGCTTGCAGTTCCTTCTCCGTGTCTGAGTCCAGGTACTTGAGTAAGATGGGCACTCTCTGCTTGATAACAGCAGTGTCCACCCGGAAAGTAGAGCAGTCAGCTAGAGAGAACAAGAAGACCCAGCATTGAAGGAGCTAACCCACACGACAGCCAAGGCCCAAGCCAAAGCTTCCCTAGGAAGTGACAATGGAGGCAAGGTGCATTTGGAGCGCGGCTTTTTCTCAAAGACATGCATCCAATTATTTATCATTACTTACAATGAAACAATAGCAGTGTTTTTCCTCATAAACTGACAAAGTAACATTAATTAAATTTTCTTACCATACAAAATGATAGATAGGTGTGTTGTTGGATGAATTAATCATCCCATATAAAACATCACTCTACCTCGTAAATATGAGCGACAATTTATCTATAAATAATATAAAACAGGACTTAAAAAAAGATTACTTATAAAAACATTAACAAAAGAAACTGAAGTTAGTGCAAACTTTTTTTCAAAAGATAATTAGATAGTGGTAAGTAACACTCGCAAAGTCTTCTGAAATAAAGATATAACAAAGTACCAAAGAAAGCCACTTCCAGGCCCTAAAGCACAGGTCTTACGTTGCCTGTAAATTAGCACTGAGACAAAATTCTGGTTTTAAAAGCAGCTTTTTGTACTTTTCAATCTTGATTTTTAAAACATCAGTCTTATGGTTCCAAAGAAACAGAAGATGATCTTCAAAAATTATATGAAGACTTTCTCCTTAGTTTGTTGTTTACCTTGTTAAACAACTGACATTGAAAACAAAATCTGACAGGAAATCTTTATAGTTCTGAATCTATATCAAGTTGCAAGAAATTGTTTTCTAAAATGCAAGGACAAATCTGAGACAAATTCTGGGCTGATGAAAAGGTGAAAGAAATGTGGACTACTCTCTGAAGTGAAGCAGATATCATTATTAAATACAGTATGATGGGTAGAATATGCAGTGAATCTACCAATTTTAATCCTACCCAACCACACAATTTGTAAATATTCAATAAAATTATCTTACCACATAAAGCAAAGATCAGTAAACAATACTGGCATTTGCTTCTCTTATGTTTGCATAGTATTTACATAAAATGAATTTTCTAATTAGAATGCTAGTTTCAGAACATTCAATCCATTTATTGTGACTCATGAATGGAAAGAAGGCATTTTAAACGCTGGAGGTGAAATGTAAGAAGTGTAGAGGACAGGCCCAGGAGCAGGTACTTTTGTGGAATTTAGAACACGAGGTATGCTGCAGTTGCTCAAATCTGGGTTCTCTGGAGGAGACAGCCAGGCACTGCAGATAAACGGCGCCTGTGCCCAGAGCCTGGCCTGTGCAGGGCAAGACAGTGTAAATTCAGTAGTTGATATAATATGAATTTCGGGTGTTAAGAGCTGCCTTGAGAAATGTCACTTACCGATAATTGCTGCTTTACAAACAGCCGTCATTAAAGCTCTAAGGAATGTTGGTGAGCTCATCTGGCTTTCATCCAGGTTAGCCTGAAGTAACAAAACGACAACAACAACAAAAAAACCAGAAACAAATGAAACATTAAAAAGAGCCTTGTGGGGCTGGCGCTGTGGCTCAGCAAGCTAATGCTTGCCTTCATAGCCAGCATGCCATATGGATACCAGTTTCAGTCCTGGATGCTCCACTTCCTATCCAGCTCCTTGCTTATGGCCTGGGAAAACAGCAGAGGACGGTTCAGGTGCTTTGGACCCTGCACTCATGTGGGAGACCCAGAGGAATCTCCTGGTTCCTGGCTTTGGGTTGGCCCACCTCTAGCACTTGCAGCCATTTGGGGAGTGAACTGGTGGATGAGAGACCTCTCTTTGTCGCTCCTTTTTTTTTTTTTTTTTTAAAAAAAAGATTTATTTATTTTTATTGCAAAGTCAGATATACAGAGAGGAGAGACAGAAAGATCTTCCATCCACTGATTCACTTCCCAAGTGAGCGCAACGGCTGGTACTGCGCCGACCCGAAGCCAGGAGCCAGGACCTTTTCCAGGTCTCCCGTATGAGGGCAGGGTCCCAAGGCTTTGGGCTGTCTTCGACTGCTTTCCCAGGTCACAGGCAGGGAGCTAGATGGGAAGCGGGGCTGCCGGGATTAGAACCAGTGACCATATGGGATCCTGGCGAGTTCGCGGTGAGGACTTTAGCTGCTATGCCACCATGCTGGGTCCTGACTCTCCTTTCTGTCTCTGACTTTCCAATAAAACTGAATAAATTTCTAGAAAAAATAGAAACCCTTGCACAACAGAAGCATTTTCCCTAAACGAGGGCTGACTTGGTACTAAGGTAGAAAGAGCCACGTTTCTTATACACTAATTCACCGAAAATCAGTGTCATCACCACCAATTCTATGTAAACATGTTCTAAAATAGCAGGTAGTTTTCAGAAAACATCCTTTTAAAAACATTCCTTAATACAATCCATATAAAGTTAACATAATTCATATTTAACAGAACCACACTATATTTTCAATGTACTTAAATTAAATAAAGTATTTATTTGAGAGACAGAGAGGTCTTCACCCTCTGATTCATTTCCCAGGTTCTGAAAATGGCTTATGTCTGGGGTAAAGCTGGGCGCCTATTGCCTGGGTGGCAGGGACTCCCCTGCGGGAATGCTCACTTGCTTTACACAGGTTCTGAATTAGTAGGCAGCTAGACTCAGGAGTGGAGCTGGGCATCACTCTCAGGGACTCTGACAAAGCACAGGGGTCTCTTGAGCATCAGGTCAAACCTCTGCTCTTGCAGTGTGTTTTAAAGTTTTATTTATTTATTTTTTATTGGAAAGGGAGATTTACAGAGAGAAAGAGAGATAGATAGAAAGTTTTTCCATCCACTGGTTCACTTCTCACAAGTGGCTGCAATGGCTGAAGATGAGCTGATCTGAAGCTAGGACCCAGGAGCTTCCTCTGGGTTTCCTACACTGAAAGTTCCAAGGACTTGAGTCATCCTCTACTGCTTTCCCAGGCCTCAAGCAGGGAGCTAGATCGGAAGTGGGGCAGCTGGGACATGAACTGGCATCCATACGGGACCCTGGTGTGTGCAAGGTGAGGATTTAGTCAGTGAGCCATTGTGCAAGGCTCTTGCAGTGTGTTTTTTTTTTTTTTTTTTAAAGATTTATTTTTATTATTTTTTCATTGGAAAGGCAGATATACAGAGAGGAGAGACAGAGAGGAAGATCTTCCGTCCGATGATTCACTCCCCAAGTGAGCGCAACGGGCCGATACTATGCCGATCCGAAGCCAGGAGCCTCTTCCGGGTCTCCCACGCGGGTGCAGGGTCCCAAAGCTTTGGGCCGTCCTCAACTGCTTTCCCGGGCCACAGGCAGGGAGCTGGAAGGGAAGCGGGGCTGCCGGGATTAGAACCGGCGCCCATATGGGATCCCGGACGTGCTAGGCGAGGACTTAACCACTTGCGCCACCGCGCCGGGCCCTGCAGTGTGTTTTAAAGACCACACTTTGCTCAGGGGTGTGCAACTAGTCATACAGATAGGAACATTGGTTTTTCATCTTCATTTTAATATCAATTAAAGATTAATCTTAGGCACTGCCTCAAACGAACCCTTCAAGAAGTGAGAAAATTATTAGTCTTTCCTAGGAATGGCAGAAAAAAAGAATCTATCTAGAAATGTTGAGTAAATGGGTTTTAAGCTGATGAATTTTGGAACTATGGTAAATAAACTAGTAGCGCTCTTTCTGTTGACTGTCTAACCTGAAACATCATTTGGCAGGAACTGGCAGGCTCTTGAGTTACAGTTGGTAGTTATGCCCGTGGGCTCTCAGTAGAGCTCAACATGAAGGGCTATGTAGCAACCCAAATTTTATTAGCGTATTTCAAATGTATTTTTCCTAAGGATGCGAACCACACAGCAGCACAGCTGACAGCTGAGGTCGGGGGTTGGTGCCAAGAGTCATACACGGAAGGCTGCATGAGGACTTGGTGCTACAGTCATGCACTGCTTAATGCCTTTACAAAAACACTTGTTTTAGGATGAACTTAGGCTGGTCTAGCCCTGATGAAGTTACTTCCACAAAGTTTGAACAATTATTTTTGAAGAATGAAAGAATAATACCATATCACTATTTGCTCAACAATAATTAATAAACAAACTGACAAAGCTATTTAAAATACTGAACATCAATGGAAATCCTCAAGGGATTATATATTTTCTTCTTAGTACAGTCTGGGAAAAACAAATTACCTAAATGTAATTAGAAAACAAGAATTCCAAACAATGTTTCTTAAGAATTAAACTTCATATTTCTTTCTCCAGAGTTCAACATGTTTTTCTGAAAGATTTATTTATTTTTATTGGAAATGCAGTGCTACAGAGGAGAGGCAGAAAAAGGTATGTATTTTCCATCAGCTAGTTCATTCCCTAGATGGTCACAATGGCCAGGTTTGTGCTGATCTGAAGCCAGGAGCCAAGAGCTTCTCCCAATTCATTGATATGGGCTCAGGGGAGAGCCATCCTTCATTGCTTTCCCAGGCAGTAAGCAAGGAGCTGCAGTGACAATGCAGTAAGCCCATATGGGAGGCTGGCACTGAAGGAGAAGGCTTTAACTTGCTATGCCACGGTGGCGGCCTCAGAATTAAACTTTTTTTTTTAATTGGCAAGGCAGATACAGAGAGGAGGAGAGACAGAGAGGAAGATCCTCTATCCAAAGGTTCACTTTCCAAGTGACTGCAACGGCTGGAGCTGAACCAATCTGAAGCCAGGAGCCAGGAGTTCTTCCAGGTCTCCCATGTGGGTGCAGGGTCCTTAGCAGGGAGTTGGATGGGAAGCAGGGCCTCTGGGATTAGAACAAGCACCCATATGGGATCCCGGCGCGTTCAAGGTGAGGATTTAACCACTACGCTATCATGTTCGGCCCAAGTTAAACATTTTTAATTCCAGTACCCAGAAGCACCACAGGAGGTGGGTATGTAACCTAAAGGTTAAGACACCCACTTCCCACACAGCAATGCCTTGAGTTTGATTTCCAGCTGCAGCTTTTTGCTAATGCAAACTCTGGAAAGCTCAAATAATTCAGTCTCTGCCATCTAGACAGGAGGCCTGGATTTCCTTCCTGGCTCATGGTTTCAGCCCACGCCCAATCCTAGTGATTGCAGTCACGGCATTGGGGAGCAAATCAGTGGACTGTTCTGTTTATATGTATGTGTTCTCACTCTCCCAAATTAAAACAAATACAGAATAATAAATACAGTTAGCAAAAGTGAGTATGAAAAGGAAGGAAATTTGATATGCTAATTCGGAGACCTAAGCAAAGTCCTACTTAACAAATGCTGGTATTAGAAAACATGTCTCTATATATGGTGGACCCTGATACTGTTTTTATCCTTTTTTTGCATCTGTTTTATATATATTTTAAGTCATCTTTATTAGGTAGACTTTATTTCCAGGAAAATCTGCCCTCTGTCTTTTCTTTAAGGACAAGGAACTATTGGTATTCACTGTACATAGAAATTAATTATTAAAAAAAAAAACTAAGAAAAAGAGGTAAAAACAGCACTGATTTGCAATCAATGAGAAAAAGAAGGACAAAAGTACTGAAAGGATGGTGATCTATGAAAAATTATGGAGAAAGAGAACCATGTAAAACAGACACGCCTAAGTTCCCAAACAGAACACATGTAATATCATTAATATGCCAGAAAGTCTGATAGTAATTTCTGTCCTAAATTCTAGAACAAACTATAGAATAAATGGCTTAGAAATTTTAGGAAAGAGATGGTTACTCTAGAAAACTAAGTCATGGCAAAGTAATCCTCTCATTTTGATTAAATCATCACAGGACAGCTTAGATAGAACTCCACCAGACTTGAGTTAAGTATTTGACAGACTCTCTAGCAACGGATACCCCTTGTAGGCAAGGTGAAAGGAGGCCTAGACAGCAGAGGGACATCAGTCATTCAGAGGTAAGGCTGTGCTGGTCCCTGAAGGCATGCTGCTCTGTCCTTGGTCCTACCAATTCATACAGTCACACCTATAAACTGGCTGAGGTCAAGGGTGGTATGTTATGAAATACAAGGCTTATGCAAAGTGAAAAAAGATGGAAAGTGAATGTTACAATCCACTTGGACCCAATATATTCTTGGAGACTAAAACAGCTTCTAATTTAACACAAATACATAGAAACAAATGTTAATTTTTTTGTTGTTCAACAAATAAATTCAGGATGAGAGAAAAATGACCAAACCACAGAATATAAAAGAACAGGTACTGCCTGACTGAGAGTAGCTGATCAGTAGAGTGCAAAAGCTAAAAAATAAAAAATAACATCAGTGAATAATTTAAGAAAGCCTGTGAATCTCACAAAAGTAGTAAAATAGCCTTAGAATTCCAAGCACATGGAAATGTAAGAAGCATCTGCACGGAGAGGACAGGTAGCTAACCCAGTGCCCACAGAGTGTTTTCTTGCAGAGCTATCGGGGTGTCTCTATACCTCCACCCAGTCAAAGATCTGCTCGTCGTTTGCTTTGTCCTCAACAATGAGCTTCTCGAGTCGCTTGGAGAGTTCTTCGGCTGAGAGTTCTTTCTTGGAAAGTGCTTCAGAGGAACAGGAACTATCAGACTCTATGAAGTCCAACTTCTGAAACACAAAACATTAACACATGGATATAACAACATCCTCCTCCTGAGCAGAAACCAAAGTCACAGGCTTATGTCTTCGATTTTACAATGATCTGCAAAGCGAGTTTAGAAAGACTGCCACTCTTTTTATCCTTCTGAATAGCTCTCCATCTTTAGATTCTATCTTTCTGATTCTGTTTATAAAACAAAAACAAACAAGCAAACAAACAAACAAGCCTCTCTGTGGGTAGGATTACCTCCAAGTCATTCTGCGCTCCAGTCTGGGTCTGTCATGACACAGGTCTTCAGGCTGCAGAAGAGCCCTAGCCAACGGTACAATTTAAATCCCTTTCTGTAAACTATGAGTTGATATTAGACTCACCACAAAACAGCTGTCAGCATTGCAAAAATTTTGGCTTTGTTAAGTCTTTCATATATCAAACCATCAATCTTAATCCAACTATGATAAATAATGCTAAAATTGTTTTGATTTTCATATAGTAGTTTTACAATCTATAAATCAGGGATCAGCATGATGGCTCAGAGCCTAATTCTCCAGTTGAAAGTGCTGGCATCCCATACGGGTGCTGGTTCATGTCTGTGCTGCTCTGCTTCCCATCCAGCTCCCTGCCTGTGGCCTGGGAAAGCAGCAGAGAATAGCCCAGAGCCTTGTGGCCCTGCACTGCATGGGGAACCCAAAAACACTTGGTTCCTGGCTCTGGATCAGCTCATCTCTGTCTGTGGCCATCTGGGGCATGAACCAGGGAATGGAAGATCTTTTTCTATATCTTTCCCTGTGTGAATCTGCCTTTCCAATAAAAATAAATAAATCTTTAAAAATATCTAGAAATCAAAATGATTAGCAAGTTTCATAGGCATAATACAATAGGCATGTAGGCATGCTTTATTAAATTTCTCTATGAAAAATTATAAATAAAATATTAAATGATTCACATAAATTTTATCCAGCACCTCCCAAACTGATATATTCCTATGTTACACCCTCAACCAACAAAGGAAAAGACACTTTAATTGTGTTGCACTCTTTTGTTTCTCTCGCTTATGTAATATCTTTTTTTTTTTTTAAAGATTTATTTTATTTTTATTGGAAAGGCGGATATACAGAGAGGAGAGACAGAGAGGAAGATCTTCCATCCGATGATTCACTCCCCAAGTGAGCGCAACGGGCCGATGCTATGCCGATCCGAAGCCAGGAGCCTCTTCCGGGTCTCCCACGTGGGTGCAGGGTCCCAAAGCTTTGGGCCGTCCTCGACTGCTTTCCCAGGCCACAGGCAGGGAGCTGGATGGGAAGCGGGGCTGATTAGAACCAGCGCAATTATGGGATCCCGGGTGTGCAAGGCGAGGACCTTAGCCACTGGGCCACTGCGCCGGGCCCTTATGTAATATTTTCTAACTAATGTTTTTCTATACAGATATAAAATTAATTTAACATTTTATTCATTATTTTTGAAGAAACATTTTACATTGATATCATAAGAAAGACTTAATGGTCTCACAAAATAAGAGTACAACAAATAAAATGTAAAAGGAACATAGTCCACTAAGGAAACAGTCAATGGTTAAAAGCAATAGTCAAAGGAAAAGGTGCTTAATATCACTTATATTAAGCAAATTTTAAAAGTCACGAAAATCAATAAAATGATCATTTGACAAATATTTAAAATAAAGCCTGTGTTTCAGAAACAGTTTAATACTACAATTATTCTGATTGAGTTTTAGTAAATTAAATTGGTTGTTTCTTACGTTCTAACTAATGTACTGAAGCATGATACAATGGCTGTAAACTCTTGCGACCAGGCAGTTTCCACAGTCTGTAACATACTCCAAGTGACTTCTATCACTTGGGGGTATGAAACCTACATAATTCAGCTGATTAACTTACCCCACTCTATGAAAATAATTTGTGAGCACTTAACAAAATGATGCACACTATACAATATGACAAGAAATTGAACGAAAGCCTTTGCTACCGTCAAAGGAGTTAGTGTCTAGCTCTCAAGTTCCTATTGGTTGCTGAAATTGATTAGAATATTCCATAAATCCTGAGTTTTTTTTTTTTTAAGATTTATTTATTTTATTACAAAGTCAGATATACAGAGAGCAGGAGAGACAGAAAAGATCTTCTGTCCGATGATTCACTCCCCAAGTGAGCGCAATGGCCAGTGCTGTGCCAATCCAAAGCCGGGAACCAGGAACTTCTTCCGGGTGTCCCACATGGGTGCAGAGTCTCAAGGCTTCGGGCCGTCCTCAACTGCTTTCCCAGGCCACAAGCAGGGAGCTGGATGGGAAGTGGAGCTGCCGGGATTAGAACTGGTGCCCATGTGGGATCCTGGGGCATTCAAGGTGAGGACTTTAGCTGCTAGACCACGCCGTCGGGCCTCCCCCTGAGTTTTTAAGATTTATTTATTTTTATTGGAAAGCCAGATATGCAGACAGAAAGAGACACAGAAAGAAAGATCTTCCATCCACTTATTCACTCCCCAAGTGGCCGCAACAGCCAGAGCTGAGCTGATCCAAAGACAGGAGCTTCTTCCGGGTCTCCCATATGGGTGCAGGGTCCCAAGGTTTTGGGCCGTCCTTGACTGCTTTCCCAGGCCACAGCAGGGAGCTGGAAGGGAAGTGGGGCAGCCAGGACACAAACTGGCACCCATACAGGATTGCAGCACCTGCAAGGTGAGGACTTTAGCCACTAAGCTACTGAGCCAGGCCCCTTCTCTGTGTTTTTACAGAAGTTATCTGATCTAAATACCAAAAGTTTTTCCCAATTCTTGCATACTAATTTTGGATTCCCACAAAAATGACATCAAAGCCGAAAGTTAGGTTATATAAGTCCAGGTTTTCTAGAATGTAATATTTTGTATTGTTCTTTCAAAAACTGTTAAACAACTACAAGCATAACTTAAGATTTTTGAGAGGCAAACACACAAACACACACACAAACAAAGCGGCAATTCCCATCTGCTGTTCTCTCTCCATATGCTTGCCAGGCATTGAAGGCGGCAGCCAGGGACACCATCTGTAACCACCCATGTAGGTCTAAGACTCAGGTTCAAGTCATATTTTAGGTTGTAGAAAACGGAAATCTGAATCTACCTGAGTTAACATTAACTCAGGGTGTCATAGAGTTTCATTTTTCTTGAATATATATCCAGAAGTAGAATTATTGAGTCATATGGTAACCATATGAACAACTATCTGTTGCTTTTATCATAAATTATATCTTTTTTGGGGGGGAGAGATTTAGGTTATATTTACAAATGCTTGGGTGGTAGCTATTTTTTTAAGCCTTTTGTTTTTGAAAGGCAGATTCACAGAGAGAGGGAAAGATAGAAAAACCCTCCATCCATCTGCTGGTTCACTTGCTAAATGGCCAAAGAAGTTCTGAGAAGCTGCTACCTTTGTTATTCCAGGGATGAGAAAATCTTTCCAAGGTTTATTGGTTGACAAAGTCCACTTTAGTGCATCCACAGACCCAGGAACATGTTGTAAAACTTGGCCAGGAGAATTGTCCAACCTGTTCTGCTTTCCATCCTCTGATGAGGCACTCAATGTTCTCTGCTGGCCTAGATGAGCTGGCTGTCATGTTTCCTGTGTGCATCTGGGCATACTTTTCACTGCACAGGCAATGGCACTGAGGAGGCCCAGTCCTTACACAGGCAATCCAAGGTTGAACCACATATGTTTTTATTTTCCGTGTGATTGGGGTCTGAGTCTAGCAATCTAGTTATGGAGTCCCCCAAGAAACTTTGCCTGGATTGACCTCAGACTTGATTCTTTTTTTTTTTTTTAAAAGATTTATTTGTTTTTATTACAAAGTCAGATATACAGAGAGGTCATGCCACCAGGCCCCTTGACTTGATTCTTGTATGTGTCAGCCACTGCAGGGTATGGTGCAATCTGTCATCTATACCAGCCAAAACACATATTGGTGGATGCAGCTACCTGGTCAGTTCTGGTCCTCAAGCCCAGCCAGCCCAGTATTCATGCACACCACTGGCTGCCACAGCCTCCTGGAGCAACCCTTAGTAACCCCCACCAGATCTGCCCTTAGCGCTGATTTTTGCATGTATTTGTATGTGCTGGGGCCTACCTAGCCTGGTCTGTTCTGCATTCTAGTTGGCTCTTGTGTATACCCATGTGCTATAGCTTACCCAGCCTGACCTGCCCCCAGATCCAGCCCACATGCATCCTGATGGGTGCTGATGCCATGACCAACCTGGGTGCCTGAGCTGGGGAGTGCCCACAGTCCCCAAATCAGGCCTGCTGCCAGCTCAGGATCTTGTATCTGCCAGGGGATAACACGGTTCAGCCAGATATAAGTTGCAACCAAACTGGCTGGCCCACATCTATTCTAGCTCTCTCTTATGCCAGTGGGTGTGGCAGCCCAGCCCAGCCCAGCATGGCCCAGCATGGCCCAGCCTGGCCCAGCCCAAGCCTGACCAGCCTGTAGTCCCAGCTCTCACACTGGCCAGTGGAAGCAGAAGCCAAGCAAGGGAGTCCCTAAAGAACCCCTACCAGGTCTGCTCCCAGTCCCAGGTCTTGTCTGTGTTAGAGAGTGCTGCAGCCCAGTCTGAGATGGCTCATCCCAGCAGGTGCTACAGCCTGACTCAGCCAAGCATGCATCCAGTACCAAATCTTGCTGGAGGGTGCAGCACCCTAGCCCAGTCTGGTATATTTCTAAGGCCTCAGTGAACTGGTGGGTGATGTGATCCAATCTGGCCTGGCCTATGCCCTGGCCTGGCTCTTGCTTGAGTCAGTGTTTGTTGTGGACTGGTCTGGCCTGGCCTTCCCCCAGATCTGGCTCACATGTATGCCAACAGGTACAGCAGCCTGGCTGGGCTGCCTCTAGTCCCAGCCCTTGTGCTCACCAGCAGCATCTACAGTCTAGCAGGGGAATTTCCCAAGTTCCCCTACTAGGCTTGCTCTAAAATATGCAGAAAACAAATCTAAGTCTGTATTCAGAATAATAAAAGTCATTTTTAGGGAATGGCACTATGGCACAGTGAGTTAAGCTGCCACTTGTGGCACCAATGTATTATACAGGATGCTAGTTTAACTCTACCCTGCTCTGTTTCTGATTCAGTTCTGTACTAATGTGTCTGTGAAGGCAGTGGAAGATGGCCCAAGTGCTTGGGTCCCTGTCACCCATGTGGGAGACCCAGATAGAATTTTTGGCTCCTGGCTCCAGCCCTAGTTGTTACAAAAATGTGGGGAGTGAACCAGAGGATGGAATGTCTCCTTCTTTGTCATGCTGCAATTAAAAATAAAAAAATTATTTAAAAAAATAATTTTTAGATTCTTTTCACCAAGTCATTTTTCCTCTTGACTGCTAATTTTGTTGGTAATTTTGGCTTCAGTTTCCCCTCTATTTTAGGATTTTGATTTAACAGGGTCATTTTCAAAGTTTTGCCATTTTTCTCAGATTCACAGTCTTACAATCTGCTCTAACCAAATTCCCCATAATTGTGTGTTTAGGATCAAACTGTTATCTTCTACTTTCTGGACTTCTGGCTCTAATTATCAACATAACAGGCAGGTTAGCTAAGATCTGGCTATAAAATTGTGTCTACTTCCATGTGCTCATGTATCTGCAGAGTTTAAAATGGTAAACTTGTCTTTAATCCTCTACCCTGTAATGGGCATTTGAGCTTCCTTTATACCACAGAGTAACTTCTTGTTGCTTCTGCGTGTTTTCAGACTCACAGATGTGAAGACTTACAACTTTGGTCCTATTGTCCTGCCTTAATAATTTTACTTTTGGTTCACTGACACCAAACTGGTTGTTAAAATGTGGTTAACTCTTTTCAAGTTTCTTTAAAAACTTTTAAAAGTTTCTTTCTTTTTTTTAAATTATATTTTTGACAATCTTTATATAGTTAATTAGGGTAAAAAGGCTCAAGGGCTTTAAGAAAGTGGGTAAGACTATTATTTCCATATTGTTTTCTTCATGCTTAAAGGGGAATATTAAGGGAGAAGACCCACTAAAAGTTTATTTCAAAGATAAAATTACAGAGTGAGATATCTATTGATTCACTCCCCAAATGGCAGCAATAGCTACAGCTGGGACGGACTCAAGTCAGGAACTGAAGCCAGCTTTTTCTGGGTCTCCCATGTGAGTTCAAGGGCCTAAGCACTTGGGTCATCTTCTGCTTTTCCAGGTGCACTATCAGCAAGCTGGGTTCAGAATTTGAGCACTCAGGATCTGAACTGGTGCCCATATAGGATGATGAACACTAAGTGGTAGTTTACCCATGATGTCACAATACCAGCTTTGTTTTAAATTACTTTTACATTTAAAATTACTTAAACATTTTAAACAACTTACTTTAAATAAAAAGTTTTATATACTTGAAAGGCAGAGTAATAGAGGCAGAGATGCCTAACTGTTGGTTCACTCCCCAAATGGCTACCAACAGTCAGGGCTGGGCCAAGCTGAAGTTTGTAGCCAGGAACTCCAACGAGGTCACTCACATGGGTGTCAACTGCTTCAGTCATCATCTGCTGCTTCCCAGGCACGCTGGAAGCAAGCTGGATCAGAAGCAGAGCAACTGGTATGTCATTATGGGATGTTGCTATTAGAAGCAATGGCTTAAATTGCTGCCATGCAATGCTAGCCCTTTCTTTCGTTTTTAACCTACCACCAAAGACTGGGTAGTTGGATTGGCTAAAAGCATAAACATAGGGGCAACATGTTTGGCTCTGTCGTTAAGACGCTTGAGTATCAAAATGCAGTGATCTGGTTCCTGACACCAGCTTCCCAGTAATGCAGATCCTAGAAGGCAGTGACGGCTCAAGTAAATGGGTCCCTGTCATTTGCATGGGAAACCTGCATTGAGTTCCTGGCTCCTAGCTTTAGCCCTTGTCCAGACCTAACCATTGCAGTTATCTAGGTAATGAACAGTAGATGAAAGTGCTTGCTCTCTCTAAAATAAAATATAACCCCAATTCATCTCCTCACCCAAAATCTGCAAACCACAGACATAAAATGACACCTTGGACCAACAGTCAATTTTGATAGAATGTTAATGACTGGAATACCAATGAAATTGTTTTCATTTCTTCTCATAAAATAGACCAATTTCTATTAAACAGAAGAATGTGAACCTTGTTCTCAATTACCTGCTCCAGGAGAAAATTATGTACATCTTCCCCTTCTGGTAAAAAGTCCTTCCAGTTCAGGTCAGCTTCCCTCCACAAGACTCCCACTTTCTTATGGCTCTAAAACAAAGACAAGTCCGATGCATTTACTTTCACATCGGAAGAAGAAAAGGAGGCCTGCTTGAAGTTGAAAATGCAGACCTTATAACACTAATTTTATTTGCTGATATGGGATTAATCTCTTAGGAATCTTGACTATCAAACTGAGCTGTCTGAATATACATAAATACAATGATGAATGACTTAAGTCGAGCTGCATAAGGTTCAGTAATTCATTTACCAGATGACTGGCAGAAACTGTAAGCCATTTACGAATAAAATCACCATTATACACAGAGTTCATAAATGTAACAGTTGTCTCTTCTCCTAAATAGCTCTGTAGATATCTGCTGTGTTACTCAACAGCCTCTCTGGCACCCATCTCCACAGCAGATCATCACTGCATTGCCCAAGGTAAGACTGCTTAAGGTTCCTTGTTGCTTGTTATCCAGGAATGAGAAATGTTTCAAGGGCAAGAAATGCAAAGTTTCAAGGGAAGACAAAATCACCAACAGTAAATAAAATATACTTGGAGATTATTTAGAATTTACGAAGTTTAGTTTAGAGTTCTTTGTCAAGGTATCAATCAGCAGAAGGACAAATATACTTAAGCAGGAAACTAGGTTGAAGCCGAGACCTTACTCTTTTCTTCAAAGGATAAAAGGAAATGGAATTACTTGCACACTGAGACTTATGCTGTTCACAGATGGTCCAAGATCAAGCTCACTGCCCTTCATAACAAGCTCCTGAGTCTGACACTCAGTTTTAACACTCACCATTTGCTTGCATAGAAGGTGCAATATTTCAGAAAGCAAGACCCCTGCTCTTCCAACAGGAAGTAAAGGTTTGCTAAATTCTCTGTGAAAGAAAGTAACAGTGAATATTACTCCTGAACTTCTCTGCTCTGGACCAGCAAACAATATACACTCCTCATTACCCTTCCCGTTTCTCCCACCCCACAGCAAAAAAGCCCCTACTGTGTAACCTCAACAGTCCGGGGCAGGTCAAACTCCAGGACATGGTCTAAGTTGTTCTTAGGAGGAGGAGTTCAGAACTTGCAGTTGGTCTTAGGCTTCACAGAGCAGCTAAAAGTAGACTTTCAATTCCAGATTTTACATTTGTTGCTTTATTTTCCCATAAGATTTTCATAATCTTTAATGTTCTGCAGTATGTTTTGTGAATTTCATAGAAAAGGAACACAGTAGTGTGCAGAATCTGACCACATAAAGTGCTTTTGGGAGTAGACATTAATGTGTTAACTAATCTGCCTATTCTAAGGTTTCTGAGAAGCTGAAAAACAGCAGGGAAAAATTAGTATATAAATATAATTCTCACAAACTGTGAGAGCTACTGTTCTATACAAGGTAGCATCACTTTCCCACTTATGTCCAAATCTAGGAAGCCTTTTATTCCAACCACGAGTGTTTAGTTAAGTGTGTGCCACAGTCTGACAGATTGCACTGTGAGAATATTACTTCTTATAACACTGGAGTAACAGATACAAAAGTCAGACTAACATTAAATTTCCAGAAGCAATCACCTTCCAGTTACATGCTCCTGGAGCGTTTTCTATAATTACTGCTATCATCAATAGACCACAGGGTTATCATGTTGTCAAATGATCTTCACTATAGCTTTAGCATAATGTGACATCTATACAGCAAAATTAGAAATCTGAAAGTCTTGGGCCACAGACACAAGCTTCCAAAGGCAGTAATGGGGGAGGCATGTATTAGAGCTGGCTGATGAGTTTTATGTCAGATGAGCCTGATACAAATCCATCAATGACAACTTACATGATAAGTTCTCTCATGGAGATTCCGCCTTCTTTTAACATGGGGGTAACCAGTTCAGCAAGGTACAACCAAATATGGGGAATATCAATGGCCATGTCGTCTGCTAATTCTAAGGTTTCTGAGAAGCTGAAAAATAGGAGGAAAAAATTAGTTTGTAAATATAACTAAAAAGATTAAACAGAGATACTAATAATTAAGTGACCAAAGTATATTAAGCATCTGCTATGTTAGGCACATGCCTAGGCAACTGGTGAACAAACAACCATTCTCTTAAAAGTTTATATTAGCCTAGTGAAGAAAGAGAGTAAGTAGAATAAACAGCAACACTCTGAAGAATATAAACCATGGGACTAGAGGGCAGTCAGAAAATCTCTCTGTATGGAAGTGGCCTTTGAAAAGGTTAAGCAATGTAAATGAGACAGACATGTAAAGGTCTGGGGAATGGCGACCACATTTCATTCCTACCCTATGAAGAATTCACAATACAATGCACTTACATGACAGAGCAGAAACAACGAGAAAAAGAGTAGCAAGTGTTTGGCCCAGCAGTTAATAATCTGCATTTTTAAACCCAATTCTGTTCCTAACTCCAGCAACGCACAAATAAAAATCTTGGGAATTGGCAGGTGATGGCTCAAGTGGTTAGGCCCCTGCCATCCATGTTGGAGGGATCTGGATGGAGCTCCCGGCTCCAAATGTCAACCTGGCCCAAGCCCACCCCACGCCGGCTATTGCAGGTATTTGGGGAGTGGGTCAATGGATGAAAGTATTCTGTTTCTATGTCTGCTTTTCAAATAAAATAAAACAAAGAACAAAAAAGACAAAGATACCCATTCTTGATGACCTTACAATAGAGAAACAAACTGGAATGACATAAAACAGGTTGACATATTATTACTGCCATTATCACTGTTATAAACTAGAACACCTTTAAAGAAGAGTTCATGGTTTCAGGTGTTTGTGATATCAAGTATTTCTCAATGTGAAGTTTAGGCATTAAAATCTAAAACTTAGAAAACATAAGTAAAAAATATCTGCACAGTTTTATTAAGAATGAAAAGCCATGATTATTCACTCAAAAGTAAATGAGAGGTTTAAGCCACTGTGTGGCAGAGTGGCATCCCATACGGCATGTTGGTTCAAGCCTAAGCTAGTCCCTTTCTGATGGAGCTTGGCGTTCATGTGCCTGGGAAGCCAGTAGCTGCTGGAGCTCTTGAAGATCTTGATGGAATTGTTGCTCCTGGCTTCAGCTGGCTCAGTTTTGCCTGTTGCAACTATCTGGGAGTGAATCAGCAGATTCTACCTTTTTCTCTGTTTGCTCTGCCCTTTCAAATAAGTAAATCTTAAAAAAAAATTATAAACAAGCATTTTAAGACTTTGCTATTGCTATTTACTCCCACAAATCACATATTAGAACAAAAACATGGGACTAGAGTCATGGTCTAGTGAGGTAAGCCTCCGTTGATGTGACAGCATCCCATATGGGCACCAGCTCACGTCCTGGCAGTTCCACTTCCACTCCAGCTCCCTGTTTATGTGCCTGGAAAAGCAGTGAAGGACAGTCCAACCCGTGGGCTTTTGCACCCTCATGCGAGACGCATAAAAAGCTCCGGATTCCTGGTTTCAGACTGACCCAGCTCTGGCCATTGTGGACATTTGGGGAGTGAACCAGTCACAGATCTCCACCTCTGCCTCTCTCTCTCTGTTACTTTGCCTTTCAAATAAAAATAAACCTTCAAAAATATAAAAAGTATAAAAATATTAATTGAAGTATTTGAAACATAAACAATTTCAAGTCAAACAACTCAAAAGAAATACAAAAAATCTGATTTAAAAAATGGGCAAAGGGACCTGGAGTGGTAGCCTAGTGGCTAAAGTCTTCAATTTGCATGCAGCAGGATCCCATATGGGCACCAGTTCTAATCATGGTGGCGCCACTTCCCCTCCAGCTTCCTGCTTGTGTCCTGGGAAAGCATTCGAGGAAAGCTGCCTTGGGACCCTGCACCTGTGTGAGAGACCTGGAAGAGGCTCCAAGCTCTTGGCTTTGGAATGGCTCAGTTCTGCCTGTTGTGGGGAGTGAATCAGTGGATGGAAGATATTTTTGTATGTCTCTCCTCCCCTCTGCAGAGCTGACTTTCCAATAAAAAAAAAAATCTAAAAAAATGGTCAAAGGACCTGAATAGCCATTTCTCAAAAGAAGAGATACAGATACTCAACAGGCACATGAAACAAACAGTTGGCACTGCTGGCAGGGAATGAAAGAGAACTACACAGAAACAAAGGATGGCATAAAAAGCCGGTGGTGTTTGTATTAACATCCATTCAGAACATCACATTTGGAAAATAAGTGCTATTCCAGCAAAGGCTCCAGCTAGAGTGTGCCACCCTGGTAAGAGGCCTGCGTTTTATGACCACTGGTAACCTACCAAGAGCTGCCACCATCAGGGGAGGGTCACTTTCTAAAGCTGCCATTTCACAACAGTTTGCAGCTCCTTGACATGATCTAACTCTACCATAAATCCTTCACGCTAACATTCTGACCTTACAACTTGAAAACTAATTTGATGTTTGCTATACAGCACACATTTGACTCTCCTTTGACTGTGTGTACGCTCTCACCTCAGCGTGCCACTGAAGGTAGATAACCTGGGTGCACTCCAAGATTCCAGCGTTAACCATCTGCTTCCCTCAGTTCATTAATCTGTTTAACAATCTTAGAGACAACTGTGGCTTTTCTGGTCTTACAGTCATGTATGTGTTATTTTTGTCTTGCATTACAATGAAAGATACACATAGTTTTGCCTTGCTTTTCTACTTCTTGGTCAGTCAGTTCATGCTAGGACACTGCAGAGTAAGCCTCCAAGGAGATTGAATTTTTAAAAGTTCACAGTTCTTAAATCTGTTGCATGATATTAAAAAAATATCTACTAGGTGTGCAGAAGGTGTTTGTCTTTATGTCGTCCCGATACTATGTAGCCTAGGACAATATCTTGCACAGAGTGTGTTTTGTACAGGCTAAACAGAGGTACATCACCCCTTGCCTCCTGGAATGCAGCACATCACATCCAACAGTCAATACACTCAAAATCAGTATCAGTGATTATCATGTTGATCAGACTGCACAGAAAACACCCAGCATATCTAGATACTTAGAATGAATGATTTGAGAAAGAAAGTAAGAAAACATTTACAAAAGCAACAACAAACTACTTAGGTGTGATTTTTGAAAAATGTATTGACGTTCTCTCATTTTATTTGAAAGGCAGAGACATACACTGTTCAGTTGTTGATTCATTGCAGCACCCACCAGCATGTGTGTGGGCTGGATAGTGGAGCTGGTTGGGTTGAACTAGGCTTCAATGCCCACTGACATGTATGAGAGCTGAATGGGATGTGGGACAGACTGGACTAGTCTGCTGTACATACTGGCAAGCACGGGAACTGGGGCAGGGGGAGGGCCTGGATGGGTTATTGTGGGTCGCTCTAACTAGGCTGCGACTGGTTTATGTGAGGGCCAAGTGTGTGCTGGGCAGAATCAGGCTGGACTGCAACACCCATTGGTTCCAGTGGAAGACAGGGCTGGAAACAGAACTGACCCAGCAATTGCAACCACCAGCTGATTGGGGTGATGGACTGTGCCGGGCCCTGTACTTGCAAGTACACATAATAATCTGGTCAGGAATAAACCTCAGACAAAGTTTCTTTGGGGATCTTCCAATCGAGCTGCCGGACTCAGAACCCCAACCATAAAGAGATGCACAGGTTCCATGGTCTGCCATAGAGTATAAGTGCCACAGCCAAGTCTCCTCAGAGGCTCTGACAGAGCAGTGGACAGCATAATCAGGTGCGCATGGAGGATATGGCAGTCTATCGGAACCTGCAGAGGATATCTGGTACCACAACAGAGGACAGAACAATCAACTACCCCAGCCATATGCTGGCAGTGAAAAACTAGGCAAATGGAGACTCTTAGGCCTAAGGTGGACTATGTCAACCAGTGGATTCTTCAGTGATCTCATCATGCTTGGAATGGCGAGATTGGCAGCAATTCAGAACTGTTGAAATATCAAAACCACTTGAGCAAGACCCTTGGAGCATGCCCCACATCAGGGGCATGGGTAGGAGGCTTCTCCTACCCATGGGTGGGGCTTCTCCCTTTATCTCCCCATTTACCCCAGATACAGAAAAAAAGAGAATGTGGAAATAATAGTCTTACCCACTTTCCTGTAGCCCTTGAACCTTTGTGCCCTAATTAACCATGTAAAGATTGTCAAAAATAAAGAAAAAAAAATCAAAGTAAGTGTCCATCAACAGATGAACAGATTAAGAAAGTGTGGCGCATATACACACAACAGATTACAATTGGACCTCTGAAATAAGAAAATTCTATCATTTCTGACAATGCGTCTAAATCTGGAGAATATCAGGGTAAGTGAAATAAGTTAGACAGGATAAATGATCTCGCTTTAAAAAGTGGAGAAAAGAATGATGGTTGTCTAATGCCAAGGAGCTCAGAGGGTGTAGAGGGCTGAAAGAGAGTTTTAGTCAGAGAGTGCCAAAACATACAGATGAGGGAGGTATCAGTTTTGAGTGTACTGCACTGATATTGTTTGAATATTTGACCCCCAAATAAACGCAGGAGTTAAAACCCTAATGTCATAAATTAATGTTACTAATGGCAGAAAATTAAGCCAACTGTAGATTTTTTGAGGTGATTAAGATCAGACGAGGTCATTAGGGTGGTGGGATCTCCATGACTCTCCCGGTGGCTTGACAGACCAGAGAATGCCAGAGTACAGATACTTATACTCCCAGCCTACTGCCATGCAGTGCCCTGTGCCACCTCAGGAACTGTGCAGGAAGAAGCTATCACCAGAGGCTGAACCAAAACCCTGCCCAATCTCAAGTCTGACCTGCCAGCCAAAATAAATCTCCTTTCTCTATCAAGGTAGCCTGTCTCATAGATTTTGTTATAATTATGAAAAGTTGACTACCATATACATAGCAAATTCACTGCAAGTCATAACAATGTTATTACATATTTAATAATAATACATTTCAAATGTCACACCACAAACATGGTAAGTGAAATGATTGTTTAATTATATATTGTATACATGCATCAAAACATCATGTTGTATCTCATAATTGTATAGATTAGGATGCATCAATTAAATATAATATTGGGAGTTTTTGGTCTTGTAGTTAAGACACCAGGATCCCACACTGGAGTACCTGAACTGAGTCCCAGTTCTGCCTCCTCACTCCAGTTTCCTGGGAATGCAGACCACGGAAGGAACAGTGCTGGCTCAAGTAACTGGGTTCCTGCCACCCATGTGGAAGACTCAGAAAGGTCCTGGCCCAGGTGACACTTGCAGAATAAACCAGCAGACAGGAACTCTCTTTCTATGAGTCCAAAAAATAAAATTTTTAAACGTTTAAAAGTATACATTAAAGGGCAACATGGTGATATGGCAATCTCATCCTCCAGCTGCAGTGCCAACATCTTACTTGGGCACCAGTTTGCGTCCTGGCTGCTCCATTTCCCAACTTGATTGTGGCTCGGGAAAGCAGCAGAGGATGGCCCAAAGCTTTGGGACCATGCACCCATGTGGGAGTCCTAGCAGATGGCTTGGCTCCTGGTTTCCGATTGGCTCAGCTCTGGATATTGTGGTCATTCAAGGGGATGAACTAGCGGATGGAAGACTTCTGTCTGTCTCTCCTACTCTCTGTAAAATCTGCCTCCCAAATGAAAGTAAAATAAATCTTTAAAGACCCTTGTTACACTCCAATATAATATTTTCTTAGATGATACTATAAACAAAATTATTTAAACTAGATATTGCCTATGTGAACAAATAAAATTTTAATCTTTAACTAGTTCTGCATTTTGAAACTTGGCATGCATGCGTATAGTTGTTAACATAGGAGAACTGCCATCAGCAGTAATAACAGTTTCAGAAAAATAGTAAGGAGGAGAAAAGAATTTCCTCTCCAACAGGTACCAGAGTGAAATGCTGGGGGAGAAAAAACGGCTGATCAGGGTAGCAAGGTGCCTAGCAGGAGGAAAGCAGGTGCTGCACAGAGCTGGAGAAGGAAGGTGAGCATCAGCGACTATGGGAAGACATTCCAACCAACAGGCAAAAGCCTAGTGGATTAAGGGCAAACACTTAGGGAAGTGGGAGTCCCCCAAAGAGGCAGCATGTGACCAAGAGCCATAAGACAAAGTGCTGAGTCCAACACCTGTGCAGGGAGGCAAAACTGAATGGAACTGTGCCCATATCAGCTGCAGCCATGCTAGTAGGGACTGAGCCACTCTGGAGTGAACTAGCCAAGGGAGGGACCTGGGAAGTGAAAGCGATTCCACTCCATATCCAGAAGATCCATGCCCAAAACCCTCTGAGAGACCTTGGGACTACCTGAGAGGGAGACGCTGGAACCTAGAAGGGGCAGAGATTGGGTCGGGATCAGCTACACAGATCCTGGCAAGTAAGTCAGAACTTAAAGCCAAACCCATTCCTGTAGGCAGACATTGGGACCCTGCTGTGCAGACTCCAACACCTGGAGCAGCAGCAAGGCAGGAGCTGGGAGTAAAGGCTGCTTGGTGAAAGGAGTGGTCTGTGTGGGCAGCAGTATGTACACCAGCTGCAGGAGCAGTTTGGAGGTGTGCTTGAGCAGTCAGGGCACTGTGGGAGGGCATCAGAGAACTGCTAATGTAGGCAGGTGGATGTTTGCTAAAGCCCTGGGAAAGGCAGGAAGGAACAAATCTGCTGACCTGTGTGTAGCTTTCCCACACCATGCACCATGTGGCAAGACAGAGTGGGGCTCCACAGCTAACTTGGTGTCTGTTTCAGTCCCAGTCCGGGTCTCCACAGCACCAGGAAAGCAGTGGCCCTGCAATGTGTTCAATGCCTTGGTGGAAGTCACAGAAGCATGGCAGAGGACTGTGTGGCCAGGTAGCAACAAAGAAAGGGAAGCCTTTTTTAAGTCCAAGGAATCTCCCCCCCACCACCCCTTTCACTGGACAACCCCTCTCCCATCCCCCACCCCAAGAAAGAAAAAGGGTGACGTTCCCTTGCTTCTATTTCTAAGATGTTTTCTCTGTTTATCTGAAGAAGATGAGGTAAACTAGGCCTTTGTCTCCAATAGTAACAGTTACCCAATTACCAAGTAGGGCAGAGCAAGAAAAGATCCAAGAGAAACAACAGTTTAAAGTAGCAGCAGTAGCTTCCCTGGCTCCAGATGCTGCTGAGACCATGAGTGAGAGAGGGGTTAGGCAGATGAAAACTTGGACACAAGTCGAGAGCGCCCAGGCCAAGAAAGGCAGCTGGGGCAGGAATGACTGCAGAGACCGAGATGGGACCAACGCATGGGAACCTGAAGCTGAAGCCCCTGAGCAACCAGTACAAAAGCCCAGACATCATCCCAGGTCAAGAATGAACAGGAAACCGGTATAGAATATGAACAGTAAAATCTACCCACAAATCTACCAACTACAGACACAAAGTAAAGACAGAATCTGCATCTGTCTAAAGAAAAAACCTGTAAAAACCTGTAGACTTGAAAGGCAATGAGCAAGGGTAACAGAAGAACCACAATCAACACAAACGAGGAAACTGGTGCGTTCTTCAAAAATGAACAAAAGACCTCAAGCTTAGAGTTACAAGATGAAGACAGTGAGAATCTCCTGGACAAAGAATTTAAAAATCACGATAAAAGTCTTCAGAGACAGTGTGAAACAAAGAGAAGAACTTAGGAATAGATCACAAAGGAGACATAGACTGTAAAACAGAATCACATTGAAATACCTGAACTGAATAATACAATAGAACAAATTAAAAAAATAGCAGACAGCCTCATCAATAGAATGAGTGAAGCAGAAGAAAGGATTTCAGAACTAGAAGACACATCACTTGAGGACACACAAATAATCAGAAATATGAAAGAGGAACTAAATAATGTTAAGAAAACTAATAGCTGAATGGCATCATCACAAGATCAAATATAAGGGTGATAGGAGTTTCTGGAGGAGTGGAAAGAGAAGAAGGATTGCAGGATGTATTCAATAAAATTATAAAAGAGAACTTCCCAAACATTGGGAATACTAGGGGAGGCCAAATACAAGAAAGGTAGAAAACCGTGAATAGATTTGATTTAATGATCTTTACCCAGACATATTATTATCAAGTTCCCTTGATTGAACACAACGAAAAAAATACTGAAACAGGCATCATTTAACATATAGAACACCAATCAGACTCATTGCAGACTTCTCAGAGGAGACCTTTCAGGCCAGAAGATAATGGAGTGACATATTCCAGATTCTAAAACAAAAACTGTCAACCCAGAATAACATATTCAGCAAAGCTCTCATTTGTGTTTGAAAATGTAATACTTCCAGAGTAAATAAAGTTGAAAGACTTCACTACTATTAGATCATCCCTACAAATGTGTCTCAAAAACACAAAGATAGAGAAAAAAAGACATTAGCCATCCCAATGATTACACAGAATAATCAGGAACGACTACAAGCAACTATATACCAACAAATCAGAAGACCTTCAAGCAGTGGACACATGAATACGTACTATTTACCAAAACTGAACCATGAGGCAGCGGAAAATCTAAATAAACTTATAATCAAATGGAGATTGAATCAGTAATTAAATCCCTTCCAACAAAAAGCCCAGGACCAGAAGGTTTCACTGCTGAAATCTACCAAACATTCCAATAATTGATACCAACACTCCACAATCTATGTAAAACAACCGAAAAAGGGGGGTAAGACTTCCAAAGTCTTTCTATGAAGCCAGCATCACTACAGTATCAAAACTAGAGAAAACATCACAATAGAGAAAAGAGAACTACAGATCGATATCCATGATGAACAAAGATGCAAAAATCTTCAACAAAATACTAGCCAATAGAATTCAACAATACATCAGAGTGCTCATTCACCGGACCATAGGGGATTTATCCTTGGCATGCAGGGATGGTTTAATACATGCAAATCAATTAACACGATATATCATATCAACAAAATGAAGAATAAAAACCGTATGATTGTCTAAACACATGCAGAGAAAGCATTTGATAAAATCCAACACCACTTCATGCTAAAAATTCTAAATAAGATAGGCATACAAGAAACATTTATAACACAATCAAACCCAATGCTAGCATCACATTGAATGGGGAAAGACTGGAAGCTTTTCCACTAACATTTGGAACTAGGAAAGGATGTGCACTATCACCACTGCTATCCAACAAAGTTCTGGAAGTTCTCATTAGCACTATTAGGCAAGAAAAAAAAAATAAAGGAATTCAAATTGGAAAACAGGAAGTCAAATTATCTGTTTGTACATCATATGATTCTATACACAGGAGAATGAAAAGGCTCAATATCGAGACTACCACAACTTACGAGAGTGTTTGGTAAGGGGGAATGGTATGAAAAAAATGAACATATGCAAAACAACTCCTGGGCTGAAAAAGAAGTAGTTAGAACAGTTCCTTTTAAAACACTGGAGAAGAATCTTAAGATACTTTGGAATAAACCTAAACAAAGCTGTAGAAGATCCCTGAGGAAAATTACAAAACATTGAAAAAAGAAATAGACTAAGACTTTGAAAGTTGGAGAAATTTGCCATATTCCTTGATTGGTAGAATCAATGCCATCTAAATGTCCATATTACCAAAAGTAATATATAGATTTTCATGCAATCCCAATCAGAATCCCAATAACATTCTTCACAGAGCTGGGCAAAGTGATATAAAGTTATGGGGAAACACAAGATACCACAGATAGCCAAAGCTATCTTGAAGAATAAAAATCAAGCTGGAGGAATCACAATTCTACACCTTAAGACATACTACAGGACAGTGGTTATCAAAAGCATCTGGTACTGGTACAGAAACAGAGAAGATCAATGGAACAGATTAGAAACCCCAGAAGAGAGCCTACACATGTATATCCCACTAACCTTTGACAAGAGAACAGAAAATAAGTCAAGGGAAAAGGTTAGCTTCAACAAATGTTGGGACAACTGGATAGCCACATGCAGAAGAAAAACAGGATTTCCATCTTTCACTGTACAAAGATCAATGGACAATGGATCTAAATTTGTACCCAGAAACCATCAAACTATTAGAAGAAAACATGGGAATCTCTCTGTAAGATATAGGCATAGGCAAAGACTTCCTAGAAAAGCACAGGCAATCAAGGCCAAAATAAATAAATGGGTTTACATAAAACTAAGAAGCTTCCAAAGAGCAAAAGGAAATGGTCAACAAAGTGAAGAGGCAACCAACAGAATGGGGGACAATCTTTGCACACTATGCAATGATAGGGGACTAACATCCTGGACATACAGAGTTCCAGAAACATAGCAACAGCAAAACAAACAAACAAACCAGATCAGCAATGGGCTAAGGAAATGAACAGGCATTTTTCAAAGGAATGAACTTAAATGGTTAACAAATATGAAAAAATGTTCATACTCCCTAACAATAAGGGAAACATAAATGAAAACCACATTGAGGTTTGAGTGAGAACTTCCTACTTACAGAACTCTAATAACACCTACTGGTGGGGATGTTGGAGAAAAGGTACTCTACTCCACTGCTGGTGATATTGTAGACTTGTGCAGCCACTATGGAAGTCAGTACGGAAAGTGCTCAGACAACTGAAAATCCATCTACTATATGACCCAGAAATTTCACTCCTTTCTATATCCATAAGAAGTGACTCCTACATTTGAGAAAGCAACTTGCACCCCTATATTCACAGCAGCACAATCCATAATAACAATGACATGAAAACAACCTAGATGCCTACTGAAGGAGGACTGGATAAAGAAACTGTGATACGTTCACTTGATGGAATACTATTCAGCCATTAAAAAGAATGAAATTGTAACATTTGCAATAAAGCAGATCCAATTGGAGACAATTATACTCAGTGAAATAAGCCAATCCTGAAAGGACAAATACAGTATGTTCTTTCTGATATAAGATGACTTTCATCTGAAATACGCAACAAAAAGATAAACAGAGAAGCAAGTACACACTTGTAATCTCGTAAATGAATAGCGTAATGGAGACTAGAACACTAGAAAACAAAGAACTGCAATAAGCATCTCTACTCCAGAATCAAAGAAGACCCCAATATAACTATTAAATATATCTTGACAACAAGATACTAAAGTATCACTGCTTCCATGTACCATGCCACGACACATGCAAAGAGCAGAAAGCTGGAGTTGAGACTACAGCTGAAGGACTGTATTACTGTAATTCAGGGGACAACAGAGAGGGGAGATGGGGAAGGGGGAGCCCTATACCTACAAAATGGTATAACGGAAAATAAGAATGGTAAGAATAAAACAAAAAACCAAAGTGGAACATTAACATGTCAAGCTTCCCAAAGGGTACACATTTCATGTCTACTGTTAGCTATGATTTTCACTGTCTTCATTCTCCAAGTCATCTTAATGTCACTGAATAGTGAACTACACTCAACCACTTCTTTATTTTTTTCACAGATTTTGATTTTTTTTAAAAAAAATAATCTTACATAGTTGATTAGGGTACAAAGGGTCAAGGGCTACAGGAAAGTGGGTAAGACCATTATTTCCACACTAATATCATCATTTTCCCCCCTGTATCTGGGGTCAGGGGAGAAACAAAGGGATAAGCCCCACTCAGCCTCCCACCCATCCCAGGTCTCAACCACTTCTACTAGAGAGCTTTTAAAATGTTTTCAGCAATCATTATTTAAAATGACTCTATTAACAGAGTTTGAAATGTACCTACCTACACAACAATGTTTCTACCTCCCTACCTAATTTAAGTTATAGGCTATTCAAGTACTGAAAATTTCGAGAATTGCTTGATGTTTTTGTAGAGGTGTATGTGTGTGCATAAATCTGTATCAACTATTATGCTTAGGACACTTCCAAAGGATCTAAACTTTTGTGTGAAGTCCATTGGAAATTTGCTTGCTTTATTACTTAGTAGCAGCAGAAGTGCTAAAGGGAACTGTAGAAATACTAACAGGTGGGTCCTGGGGATCTCCCTGAAGCCTCCCCGAATCATCACTAGCTTGGGGGCTGGGACAAATGCTTCTCCACAAATCAGAGGTTGGTATGTGAGCAGCGGCAGCACCCACACAAGCTGGTTTCAGATATCCTACAATATCATGCAAGGAAAGAAACCTCTGCAAATTGGGATTAAAGAGACAAAACACCAGGGTACTTCTGCGGCTCCAAGGAAATGGCCTCTCTAAACAACCTGTATAACGTTATTTAGAAGGAACTGCGAAATCCTGATCTATTTGCATAGATTTCTTATTTCCATCTTAGAAACAAGTGGGTATTTAATTATCAGGACTATTCATTCAGAAAGCTATAGTATACAACTTTACATTTTATAGTTTTAAGATGGCTGGGGCAAGTCTCAATCCAAAAAGAAGTCTAGAACTGCTGCAATGTCTGTTGCTGCAAAAAGAAGCCGGGTTAAAGAAAGATGAAATAATTGCTAAGATATGGAAGTGTTCATTTCATTTCTAACTAAACAAAATGGTACAATTTTGGTCACTGCCAGCAGCAGTAAAACTACTACCTCCAATGAAAGGGCAGCGACCATGTCTGAATACGACATGTTTTCTTCAAAGAATCACACAAAAGGGAATATAAATGTTCG
The DNA here is from genome assembly GCF_017591425.1 of Ochotona curzoniae. Lineage (NCBI taxonomy): Eukaryota > Metazoa > Chordata > Mammalia > Lagomorpha > Ochotonidae > Ochotona > Ochotona curzoniae. Next base: position 493,202 of record NW_024466964.1, read on the forward strand.
AGGTACCTAAGACCCAGCAAGTACCTCACATACTCAATGAGCCAATGAGTTAGTTTTCCTTGGGTCTTTCTAGATACAAATCAACTCCTGAGTGGTTTGAAGACACCTGAAGTGGTAAATAGTAATGTACTGTTTTTATTTCCAGAATTTTATGGAGAATGTATCATGTGCACAAGGTAAATATAAATCGGAATAATAATTACTTCAATGATAGCTTCTAGGGACTTGCAGTTTCAAGTGGGCCGAAGGCAGAAGTCTATTTGATTGATAGTGACGGTCTCTATCGGTAAGCCCACGTGACTGATAGTGATGGCCTCTATCGGTAAGCTCATCTGCTCTTACTCTCTTTATCAGAGTGAATTGTAGGTTTTCCTTTTAAACAAGGAAACGATGCTGGCTTTAAGGTCAGCAACCACAGCAAGTTTTGTTATTTTCAGAGAAATGAGGCTTATTGGCTGAAAATACTTTTCATGTTCTTAGGGACAACTATACATTATGCAGGACTTTGAAGGTAGTGTCATCATTTCTTGCAAAACTGAATGAATAATGTTTATTCCTGGTACAATCAATTATGGTATTTCATTAATGCATAATTAATTTGTTAAGAATATGAACTTGGAAAAGGGGTCTTTTTACTTTTCCTCCTGCCACTATGGCAGAGGACTAGGGTTTTCTTTCTTTTCCTCTGGCCACTATGGCAGGGGGTAAGGGTCCTTTCTATCTCAGAGCCCCCTCCTGTCACTAGGATGGGAGTCTCCTTTCTTAACTTCTCTAATAAATCTTGCTTTAAAACTAAAAAGAATATGAACTTGGGAAGAAATATTTACAAAGAGAAAATAAAACTTCAAATAATAAAAATAATTCTTACATCATTTGACTCAATGCATACATGGGTAAGTATACACTCAAATGAGGATGAGGCACACTGCGATTCTGATGTCCAGACCTTAGAAGGCCTCAGTTCTTTAGGACAGAATGGGCACCTGTCAGTCCTAGGTGTGGTTCTATTTTACAGTTGGTACAATGAGGCTCCTAAAACAAAGTTTTTACTGTATGTAACTTTTACCGTAAGCATTGAGTTTACAGCCTGGATGTGTTAGAAGTCTGGTAAGATTCTGTTGTTCTATCTCAAAGAATCTGATTCATGCACTTACGATGATGGCAAATATGTAAGAATCTGACAGAAGCGGATACACTACCAATGAGAGCTGGGCTTCCCCAACCAGCCACTAAGAGCAACAACAAAGCCAATATGTATGTATGTGTGTGTGTGTGTGTGTGTGTGTGTATGCATGTGTGATATGTATGTATCCATCTATCTATCTATCTATCTATGGGGTTTGGGTAGACAGACAAGTGTTCTCTGGTCCAAATGTGTATGGTTTATCAAAAAGAATAATTTTCCTGAAAAAACATGCAGAGATTTACATGTAAGTGAGCTGATGAAGGCCTCAGAGTTTCCCAAAGACTAACGGTTTCCTTTCTCTGTACAAACATCATGATACAGGTGTAACAATTCACAGAAAATCAGAAGAAAACCTTATTTCCCAGCACAGTCTATAAAATGCCATCACACCATCCAGCATATCATCAATGCACGAGAATTATAGCACATGAATATATTACACAGGACACAATTTTCATCTTAAGAGCCCAGTAACTGAAGAGCACTCTGCAGGAGGGCACTGACCCTTTGAAATAGTCGTGTTTGCTGAGCTTGCCTGACTGCACCAGTTGATAGAGTAACTGGCCCATGTGATCCCTGGTGATCTGGCTCCTTTCCAGAGTGGACTCCACTCCCACTCTCACAAAAACATGTAGCAGCTCGTGGGCATTCAGCTCTTCCACACACTGCATGGCTTCCTGTTCAAACAGTAAAGAAAGGCTTATTCCAAAATCCAGCATTAAGAAAAATGTTAAATTTTTAAAACTTAATGACAAACTTAGAAAGTTCCATGAACAAGATAATTATCATTTTCAAGATTTTAACAAAATATAGTTCAGTAAAATGTAGGCTAATATGGACAACAGTAGTCATGTTAAAAAAGAATGGTATTTCTTTAATGGGCTAATATGCTTAGTAAAGATAATCTAAAGGACTAGAGTCAAAATACATTTAATGGTAATCCACTTTAATTATTTAAAAAACAAAAATGTATTTTTTAAATTAGAAATTCAATGTCATGATTCAAAAGCCTTAATGCGGCAACTGAGCTTATTCTGTCTGTTCAATTCAAAGACTTCCAAAGTCTTCCTTTACGGTAAAGTTAAACTTCAGTAATATGATTAAGCAGTCCTTGTGGTACAGGGCTCAGTAACTGCCTTGGTGCAAAAGTTAAAGACACCACTAGCGTTCCCCGACTTGGAGCCACAGCTCTGCTCTCCATCCCAGCTTCCCGATGAGGTTCACACCCAGCGAGGCAGCAGGAATGGCTCAAAGTGGTTGCATCGTTGTCACCCAGGGGAAACTTAGACCGAGTTCCTGGATCCTGGCTCTGGCCTGGCCCTCTCCTGGCAGATATCTGGGGAGTCAATCAGCAGATGAATGACTTCTCTCTCCCTGACTCTGCTTTTCAAACGAATGAACGAATAAACATTTTTTTTTTAATTTAAAAAGAAATGTATTCCTCTGCTTTTCAAATATATATAAAATGTTGGTCAGAACTTCCATGTGCCACATTGCAGTGATTGGGTCCAATGCTGGCTCCAGTTCCCGATTCCTACTAATATAAAACTCAGAAGCAGCTGCTGTGATGGCTCAAGTGACTGGGTTCCCTGCCATAAATGCGGAAGGTAGAGATTGGGGCCCCAGCTCTCGACTCTGGCTCTGGTCATACGTCATGGGCATTTGGAGAGTGAACCAGTGATTGGAAATTACCTTTTTTCCTAATGTTTTCCTAAAATAAAAATTGCAAACATGTTAGCTGATATACAGTACAAACTTAAATTTCTAAAATTATCCTCAAATATCCCAAATAGCTTCTAGCTATTGTTGACTACAAATGGGACTGGGACATGACAGGACATGTTGTGATGTCTCTTTCATCTCCTTTAATCTAAAATAGTCAACTAGTGTTGTGTGTTCTAACAACAGGTTAAAGTTCAGCTAGGGCTTCTTACATCCCATATCAGAGTGCAGATTCAAGTTCAGGTTGCACAATTTTCACACCGCTTCCAGCTAATGCATTGTGGGAAGCATCAGATGACGGCTCAGGCGTCTGGGTCCATGCTACTCATCTGAGACATGAGCAGGGTTCCAGGCCCGTTTTGGTCTGCCCTAGACTCGGCTCTTATGGGCATCAGGGGAGTAACAAGCTAATAAAACATCTATCTTTTTCTCCCTGTTGCTCTGCATTTCAAGCTGATAAAAATTAAAAAAATAATTAAACAAAGCAAAACAACAGTTGACTTTCTCTTGTCTTTTCACACTGGCATTTTTAATCATGCAGTCAGCTGTCATGTTACTTCTATTTCTATGCTCTTTAACTTTCTCTTAAGAAAAGATTTATTTATTTTTAAAGATTTATTTTATTTTTATTGGAAAGTCAGATATAAAGAGGAGAGGAGAGACAGAAAGGAAGATCTTCTGTCCATTGATTCACTCTCCAAGTGGCTGCAATGGCCAGAGCTGCGCAGATCTGAAACCAGGAGCCTGGAGCCTCTTCTGGATCTCCCGTGTGGATGCAGGGTCCCAAGGCTTTGGGCCATCCTCGACTGCTTTCCCAGGCCACAAGCAGGGAGCTGGAAGGGAAGTGGAGCAGCCAGGATATGAACCAGCGCCCATATGGGATCCTGGCATATGCAAGGTAGGGACTTTAGCTACTAGGCTACTGTGCTGGGCTTAAAAAGCTTTATTTATTTATTTATTTATTTTATCAGAAAGGCAGAATTACAGAGAGAAGGAGAAACAGCGAGAGATCTTCTACTTGCTGGTTCACTCCTTAAATGACCACAATGGCCAGAGCTGGGGCAGTCTGAAGCCAGGAGCCTGGAGCTTCTTCAGGGTCCCCTTTGCTGGTGAGGGGCCCAAGGCATTGGGCTATGTTCCACTGCTTTTCCAGGCAAATTAGCAGGTAACTAATGGAGCCTGAAACCAGGAACCTGGAGCAACTGGGACTGGAATTAGCACTCATGGCATGCTGATGCTACAAGCTCTGGATTAATTTACTTTAACACAGCACTGGCCGTATATCTTTCTGGGTTTTTAACTTCATTTTCAGTGCATTGACATTATTGAACTTTTAGGAGGGAAGAAACGCTGAGTGTTTAATCTTCAATATTTAACATAATGTGATTAGATATTTTTTTAACCAGGAATTAACTCACGTGTCTGCCACAAGGTCAGCTAAGTACACCGTAATATTTCTAACATCATTTTGTCCTGCTTGATTTTCTCATGACTGCGTTTGCTTATCCTTGGGTTTTCAGTTGAAGTGAGACAGCCTGATGTCTTCTCTGTCCTATTACTAGTTATTATATCCCCTAATTTTTCTCTTCGCAATGAAACATTTTTTTCCTTTCTGTTGCTTCTTTACCGAGTACGTATCTTCAGGGCCAGGCTTGTCTGTATCTTTCCACTAGACCATAAACTGCAGCAGGCTACATTATGTGGTATACGCAGGACTATCCCTGAAATACGGCCAGCACAGTTTAGGCATTCAATTACAATACTGAGGCTAAAAAACAGCTGAGTCAGATGCAGACTTGAATATTGGAATAATGTGAAAGTTTCAGAACAGAATTTAACTTTTCAGCCTAGGCTTCCTAATACAGGGCCACTGTGAGAAATGTCTATTAAAAAAAACAGTGAAGCATTTGGCCTATTGGCAGGTAAAGTAAGATGTTCTTTAAATAAATGCTATTACTTTTAATAACAATAGTGGCTACTATAGTGTTAGAGAGCTCCTCCACCAGGATGAGGTCTTTAAGTCTTCAGCACGACACACAGATATCCTAAAAATAAGGCCGAAAGCATAAGTCTGTGCTCAGAAGCTGAATGTCGCACTTTGAACTCTGAACTTGCCACTTACGAGCTATATGGTACTGAGCAAGTTACTCTACATCACCGCATCTCAATTTCTTGATTTGTAAAATCAATATCCACTTCAAATGGATGTGATAAGGCTTTCATGAGTTAAAACATAAAATACACAGAACAGAGCCAAGCACATGGTAAGCTCTCTGATAACTACTTGGTTATTTGAAGGGTCCTTGGCAAGCAGAGCAGCCCTGTACCCTGCACCATGGAGCCCTGCGGCCGTCAGCCCCAGTGCAGGCTCGGCCTCCGGTCCTCCTGAGGGCTCCCCACAGCACTGCAGCATCACTACGCTTTTTTCCTCCCTGATTCCAGCTCATCACAGGATCACACTTTTCTCCTTCAAAGGGTTTTTTCATACATTAACTTTACACAGCCTCCAAACTATGTCTGAAACCAATTCTTAACTTTTTCCTTACTCTGATTTTTAGCATTCTCAATTCTTGAACCATCTCATGAATTTTTCACAGCTCCTTTCATTCATACTACCTACCCCCAACCAAGCTGAACCGTCCACTTACGAGAACTCTCATTTTCCAGTATTCTTAACAAATGGATTTCATCATGAAAAGTATATTCTTTGGCAATTCCCAAGTTAATGCTAACTATTTATTTTGCTGCTTTTTCAAGGGTTTCTCCAAAGTACTCTTATCGACATCATTCATCATCAAAAATTTCTCAGTATATTTTTCTGAATTTTAGACAGTTTCATAAGCATGAAGATTTCAAAAGGCTGGCCTAATTAAGGCAACTGTGTGTGTAGAAAGCAGATAATGGATAGGTTGTCAAAAAACAAGTGATTTTGAAGGAATTCTTATTTTTTAAGGTTTATTTATTTTTATTAGAAAGCCAGATTTACAGAGAGAGGAGACAGAAACATTCTCTGTCCTCTGGTTCACTCCCCAAGTAGCCACAATGGCCAAAGTTGAGCCGATTTGAAGCCAGGAGCCAGGAACTTCTTACAGATCTCCCACGTGGGTGCTGGGTCCTAAGCTCCCAGGCCGTCCTCCCCTGACTTTCCAGGCCATTTTCATGGAGCTGGAGGGGAAGTGGAGCAGCTGGGACACGAACCAGCATCCACATGGGATCCCAGAACAAGCAAGGCAAGGACTTTAGCCACTAGGATACTGCATCTGGAACACTGAAGAAAATTTTTAATAATGTATTAAATTGTTATTTTTATTGGAAAGTTAGATTTACAGAGAGAAGGAGAGACAGAAAATAAGATTTTCCACATGTTAATTCATTCCCCAAGTAGCCACAATGGCCAGAGCTTAGCCAGTTTGAAGCCAGGAGCTAGGAGCTTCTGGGTTTCCCACATGGGTGCAGGATCCCAGGGCCCCAGACCATCCTCTACTGCCTTCCCAGACCACTTTCAGGGAGCTGCAAGGGAAATAGAGCAGTCAGGATACAAACTGGTACTCATATGGGATCTTGGCACATGCAAGGAGAGGACTTTAGCCACTAGAGTATTATGCTGGGCCCAGGAATTCTTAATAGTGCCAAATTAGAAGTAGTTAAAATATCTGACAAATATATTAAGACAATTTTAAATGATATGATCATGCTAAATAATCTCCCGTAAGGGTCCAGTGATATACTAGCATCATTCTAACTACAATACTAGTAACTTTTTGCTAATGTATCTGTTTATACTTGATCACTGCTTCTGGACTTCAGGGCTCATGACATCAGCTCATGATGACAGTCTATCTTATTCAGTATCATCTAAAAATTAGGTTAAGATGAAAAACATTAAAGGATGGCAAATTTAATGCCATGTCCTACACAGTTCTCACTTATGCTGTCTGATCCTGGCACACTGAGTTTTCCATCTATGAAATAAAGAAAAAGTAATGCCAGTCACACTCCAACTGTTAATATGAGAATAACAAAATGGACACAAAAAAGACTATGACAGATTTTTATAGAGTTCCCAGAGTGCCTCTTCATCATGTTATTTTTTGTTCATTAATATCAAAATCATGGGTAGGTATATAGCGCAGCTGATGGCACTTGGAATCCCCACTTCCCAGCGGGGGTGTGGAGGGAGGTTCCAGCTCCTTGTTAATGTGGGAGGCAGCACAGGATGGCTTCAGTGTTTGGGTCTCTTCCACCCATGCAGGAGACCTCGAGAGTTCCAGACTCCTGGCTTCAGTCTGCTTCACACTGGTTATTGCAGGCATTTGGTGAGTAAATCTGTGGATCAAAGATCTCTATCTTTTTTTATACATATAACAGTGCCTTTCAAATAAACAGATAAACAAAACTGAAAACTATGTATCAAAGTCAACCTGTTTTTCCCTTGGTGGGGATGGGTGAGCATACATTCTCTTTTCATTCAACACAGCAAATTATAGTATGAAACAATGCAAATTACATAGGGCCTGATATATATAAGATTTGTATCTGTGTAAGATAAGTCTCATCAGCTCATGATGACACTGATTTTAGAACAGAACAAAACTAGCATTCATCCCTTCTGCATTGTTGGTAATTCCTATTTATTTACCTTAAAATCATTAATGTGTAGAAATTCATCAATGATAGATTTGGACTTTCTCTCCATCTCATCTTCTGACAATGCAGGCTTATCAGGGACCGACACTGCTGAAGTTTCTGGTTTCATTACTAGAGACATTAAAAAACAGTGAGAGGATAGAAATGATAAAAATTATCACTAAAATGGTGGGATTTGTGATTGCTAGTATATAGGTGTTTCTCCATTCTTTTTTTTTGAAAGTAAAAATATTTAATAAATACAAGTTTCATGAAGCAAGACCTAAAAGCAGGACACAGAAACTTTATTTTACAATAGTACTAAGTACCTTCAAAATCTACAGTAACCACTATAGTAACCATTAACAAAGCTTCAGAACACGATGAACTCTGATAGCTGGATTTTGACGAAGAGAACCTGACGACTTCACAGTCCTCCCAGGTCAGGGCCCTGCTGACTGCAGAACTCTTGCCACACTAGTTGTGATAGGTATTTAAATATGCTATGATCTCTGCTGTCTCTGAAATGTGATTCCTCTCTACTCCATATCTGCTCCCTCCTGCAAACCTACCCATTTTTATTAACATGTATGTTATTAGAGGATCTGATCAGATCATACTGTAAAAATTGCCCCATATTTAATCTGCACTTCCATTTTCTCATTTGTCATCTTGGTAAGTATATCTGCCATCCTATAAGGCCATTGTGGTGACAAAATAACTCTATGAAATACCCAATTACCTAATAAACACAAAGCTTTCAAGAGATATCAGATGCCATGATGATACGAAGATGATAGTGATATTCCCTCCATACCCTCGTCCCCAATTCAAGAAACTTCCTTTGTTAAATACTCTCTGGGAACTAACTTCTGCTCCTCTTTAGCATTCTTTGCAGTTTAAATCTTTTGTGAAATTACTAGTAAAGGTTTTGTTGACTCACAGAAAAAAAGAGATCAAATACTTAACACTCACCATTGAATAAACCTAGACAATAGATATACAGAGAGCAGCTGTGCCATCCTATAGTCTACACTCTCCTATATCCTATGCAAATATTCCAAAAGGCCCTAACACAGACAGGGAATGCACATATCCCTAAACCACATGATCTGAGGTGTATGTCATTTGGTAAAAATACCTCAATTTATCTTTGAAATTTATTTAGTGATTGTGGTTATAAGAATCTGAAAAGTATATCAATATCATGAACAATCTATATTACTTTATGACTAAGATTTAAAGAGGGTGGGAGCCTAGCCACCTCTGGGCATACCCCGAGTACCTGTGGAGTCTAAGGCTCTCAGTACTTTGGCTCCAGCTTCCTGCTAACACACCTGGGAAACAGATGACGGCCCAAATTCTGGGCTTTCTTGGCTTCTACTGGTTCAGACTTGGCTCTTCTTTGCATCTGGGGACCGAATCCACAGGGGGATGATGATCCCACTCACTCTCCTTCTCTGATACACTACCTTTCAAATCTTAAAGATGGTGAAAATTCCTTAAACATCTTTATCACTCATTACTACCGGTATCATCAAGATGATTTATAATACCTGCTGAAACCTTTGTATTTATCAGGTAATGTTCTGAGTATTTATATGTAACAACCTTGTGGGGGCTGGTGCTGTGGCTCGCGGGTTTGGGCTGCCACCTGCAACACCAGCATACCGTATCAGAGTGCTCCCCTGCTGCTACTCGCTCCACTGCATCTGGGGAAGCAGCAGAGGACGGCCTAAGCAGCTGGCGCCCTGTGTTCCTTGTGGGAAATCGGACAGAGGTTCAGACTTTTGGCTTCTATCTGGCCTATCTCCAGACTTGCGGTTATTTGGGGAGTGAACTAGAAAATGGATTTTTCTCTGTCTCATTCTGTAACTTAAAAAAAAAAAAGTATTTTGAACGATTGTGGCTAACACTTTCAAATGAACTAGCTATAGAATGTGGACAAATAACATGCAAATCGCAAAAGAGATTCAGGAGCACTGCCCTCATTCCTCACCCATCCTTTTCTCCCTAATTTTCACAATAAGATGATTTTAGTTTGATTCACAAACACAGGCTTGGAAGGCAACAGGAAACAAACTGAAAAATAATGGCCTTATAGGAAGGTGTGCTTCTCCCCACATAATAAATAAACTCAGACAGATAGGCTAAATATGGAGGTCACTGTGAAGCACTCTCTGAGAGGCTCCTCTGTTGATATGCGCGTGCACACACACACACACGCCTGGGGATGCAGGCCACAGAAGACAACCCAACAGCCTCCTGCTGGTTTGTCTTGCAACAGCTCAATATGTGAAGATTTCTCCTTCATTCTTTGAGGTAGATTAAATTTAACTACACTGTTCAAAACGTGAGGGTTTTCAAACTTCAACAGGGCTCCCACAGCACACACATTCAATTGTCAACCTCAATAAGGGTGTCAAAGGAGTCTGTAAAAAAAATCTGGATTGTTTTACATAGCAAGAGAAGCTCACCACCACAAGAATCAGTAGAGAAACCAGGAAATGTACTAATTGCTGAGCAAAGGCACACAAAATTACAAAATTACGCAGTTTTTTTTTTTTTTAACTTTTAAGGCACCATTATATAAGCTACTATCATGGAGTGACTCTGAAATTCATCCCAAGAGGTGTAAAATCTTGGCCCTTGCAGGTTGAAGGGTCGGCCAGCCGTACGCGCTTCCGCAGCCTCTCACCTGACTCCCGCGCCTTGCTGCGCTCGGCCTCCACATCCGCGCCTCCCGTGAGCTGCTTCACCGTCTCCAGCATCTCCCTCCTCTGCTCTTCTTGAGACTGATTGTCCAGCAGGTCTTTACTGCTGCCGCCCCTCATGAAGGTGTTTGGACGCGCAGTGGCAGAGACAAGGGGTTTGTCATTCTTTTCCCGGCCCATACTTCCACGACTTAAAAGACAAAAACAAACAAACAAACAAAACACATTTTGAAAGAAACAACATTAAGATTTTCTAACAGACAAGATTAGATATATGAGGCACTAATTCTACTTCAAAGTGTAATCATCGAGGTAAACAACTACAATTAGAGTGCTTTCAAAGGAATATTTATTTGGATATTTTACATTTTTTTCTCTAGCGGCAAAAGGGACACTAAACATTTCTAAATGTTGATGGTTGGTAATCCTATTTGCTTTTAGAAAAAAGTGATTAAAAAATTACCAAATGAATGCAAGGGAAGCAAACAGAAGAGCATACTATCGCTAACTTAGAAGGTATACAGCGGGAAGTCCTGCGGCCACTTGGCACAGCCACATCTCATGTCAGAGAGTGGCCTGAACTCTGGTTCTTCAGCTTTCCATGCAGCTTCCTGACATGCAGCTGGAAGGCAGGGGAGGATGGCCCACGGCTTGGGTCCCTGCTGTCCTTGCAGGAGACCTGGATGTAGGCACTTGAGAAGCAAACCAGCATATGTAAAAGGACCCTCTCTTACCACCATCACATTGTTAGAGGCAACCAAAATGTTAAAAGGTCTAAATATTAGAAGTGGTTTGAGTAAGTCAGAAGCAACTTGAATTTAAAGTAAAAAGGAGAAGTTTTTACAAATAACTTGTCCCATACACCCAGGCTTAGGCTATAAGGGTCAGTGGGTCCCTGCAGGCCCTGATAAGAATAAAACCAAGAGCCCCTTGTCCCCGACACCCAGGCTCAGTATGTGAGGGACAGTGGCTCTGATAAGGGTAAACATGAATACCCCCTTGGTCTGTATTTCACAGATATGTTACCTGTTGCTTTGCATCTGTAACCCCTTAGCTTAGAATAGTTTTGTCTTGTCATGATGAATAGGGACTTGAGGCATTTCGCGGGCCTTTAGTCTTGCCTGTAATTGATTGGAGTGTTTCATATTTGCTTTAAAATGATTGGAGTGTTTTTTGCGGGCGTGGGCTTTGCTGTAACGGCCAAACTGGCCTATAAGAATCTGGCTTGTCCCTAGCTCGGGGTCTTGCTTCATCCACTGGTCCTCTGTCCGTGTGAGGAGCTTGACCCTGGCTAGCCAGCTCAATAAACTCTGCTTGCTGATTGCATCCACGTCTGGTTCTTTGCTATCCAACAGTGGGACAATTTTGGACCCTAACAACATGCTTTCAAATAAATTAAAAAAAACAGATTAATAGAAACTGTACAATGACATGTTATTGAAAAACTTCATGACTATTTTCACATTTGTTTATTTATTTTGAAAAAGCAACAAAGCATGAGGGAGAGGGGCAGTGAGAGACCCAGACAGGCTATTCTATCTGCTGGTTCACTCCCCAGATGGCTGAAACAATCAGCCACCAGGAAAGGCCAAAGGCAAGAGCTTCAGTCTGGCCTGCACGTGGGCAGCAGGACCCAAGCACTCGGTCATCTTTCACTGCTTTCCCAGGCCATCAGGTGGAGCCGGAACACAAGTGGAGCAACCAGGACATTAATCAGCGCCCAGAGCAGAGGGCAGCTGGTGTTACGGCCATGGCTTTAACCTCTAAGCTACAATGACTGCCAAAGAAATTTCACAGCTTTGTTTTTTTTTAATTAAAAACTTTTTTAAAGATTTATTTATTTATTTTAATGTGAGAGTCAGATCTACAGAGAGGAGACAGAGGTTTTCTGTCTGCTGGTTCACTTCCCAAGTAGCCGCAGTGGCTGGAGCCCAAGCCAATCTGAAGCCAGGAGCCAGGAATTTCTTCTAGGTCTCTCACATGGCTGCAGAGCTCCAAGGCTTTGGGCTATTTTAGACTGCTTTTGCACACCACAAGCAGGGGGATGGATGGGAAGTGGAGCAGCCAGGACACAAACTGGCTTCTATATGGGATCCCAGTGCATGCAAGGTTAGGACTTTAGCCATTAGGCTACTGTGCTGAGCCCTTTAAATATATATAATTTTTAAAAAAGATTTATTTGTTTTTATTGGAAAGTCACATATACAGAGAGGAGAAGAGACAGTGAGAAAGATCTTCCGTCCAATGATTCACTTCACAAGTGACTGCTACAGCCGATGCTATGCCGATCTGAAGCCAGGAGCCAGGAACTTCTTCCAGGTCTCCCACAGGGGTGCAATGTCCCAAGGCTTTGGGCCGTCCTTGACTGCTTTCCCAGGCCACAAGCAGAGAGCTGGATGGGAAGTGGAGCTGCCGGGATTAGAACTGGCGCCCATATGGGATCCCGGTGCATTCAAGGCGAGGACTTTAGCTGCTAGGTCACGCTGCCGCCGGGACCCCCTTTAAAATATTTTTAAAAGCTATTTTTTATTTGAAAGGCAGGTTTACAAAGATATCTTCCATTTGCTGGTTTATTCCCAAGATGGCTGCAAAGACCAGAACTGAGCCAATTCAAAGCCAAGAGACTGGATCTTCCTCTGGGTCTCCCACATGGCTCAGGGGTGCTAGTTCATATACTGGGTGTTCCACTTCCCATATAGTTCCCTACTTCTGGCCTGGAAAAGCAGAGGAAATTGGCCATCTACTGCTGCTTTCACAGGCCATTAGCATGGAGCTGGACCAGAAGAAGAGCAGCTGGGAATCAAATCAGTGCCCCTATGGAATGCCAGCACTGTAGGCAGAGGCTTTACAGGCTATCCTATATTACTGGTCCCCTTTTTCTTATCATTCTTCTTCTCTGTTGAGATTTACCTTACTTACTTAGGCCAGAGTTACACACACACAGAGAAACAGAGAGAGCAAGAGATTTTCCACCTGCTGGCTTACTCTCCCAATGGCTACAACAGCCAGGGCTGGGCCAGGCCAAAGCCAGGAGCTTGGAACTCCACCTGCATCTCCTGCATAAGTGACAGGGCCCCAGGTACTTGAGCAATCTTTCACTAACTTCCGGATCAGGGAGCTGGAGTGAAAGCAGAGCAGCAGCGACTTTAACTGGCATTCTGATATGGGATGCCATCAGGCAGAAGCTTAATCCACTGTATCCACAGCATGGCCCTGGATCTTACCCATTTGCTAGAAAACCTGCTTTTCCCTTAAACATCATTTTAAGAGACCCCTACCATATAAAATACAATGTGTAAAAATTAAAGAAGGAAATCGACTTTAGGGATAAGATGTGTGTGTGTGTGTGTGTACAAGAAGAGACAGAAAAAGAATGAAACATACATTGCTAAGCAGGATACACTCAGTAAGGATGTAATTGGTGACTTACCTGGTTAAGGTCCTTCGGGAGTCAAACTCTAAAGGTGTGGACGATGTGGACCCTGAGGGAGCTGGTTGCAGAGCAGAAAATCTGTTTAAACTGGAAGCACTTGACCGTAAGGCATCTACAGGTATTGAAGATTAAAAAAAAAAGTCACACAACTCAAGTGCAGACACTCATGCAGCTGTCTCTCCAGGCCGGACTGAGACCAGGCACTGCTAACAAGCTCAGGTGGTACCAGTCTCTATCTAGCTCCCTCACCTGGAGAAGCAAAGCATTAGAGGAACATTGCATACAGCACAGAGTGTAGACATCCGCTCATTACAACCATTTGGTGCTCTAAAATCTTAATTAATTATCCTGCATAGTGTTCAAGGGATAGGAATACTAAACAGGACAGAAGTCAGCCAAGCCAAACTGTTGCACTTTAATGAAGCTAACCAAAATAAATGCTATGATCTCATTTATGCAAAATCATACATGTGGATTCAAGTGAATAATAACACTTTTAAAAATTAAAAAAAACTAGAAATTACTTAGTAGAGGGCAGATACTGGAAAGAGATTAATAGTGTTTCAATTTAATTTTTATTCTTTTTATAACTCCTTAGCTTTTTCCTCAATATATTTCCCTTTTGATTTAGTCACAGTAATTTCTGTATTTTGAATCTCAGATCAATAACAAGGGAATCCAAAATATTAAGATCTTATATAATCTAATTCAACTGAAAAAAATTTTTTCAAGATCTGTTTACTTTGAAGGCAGCCTGACGGGGGTTAGGGAGAAGAGAGGGAGAGGGATTTTTCATTCAGTGATTCATTTCCCAAATGTTCATAACAGTTAAGGCTGGGGCAAGTCAAAGCCGCAGCCAGGAACTCCATGTGGGTAGCCCACAGAGGGGCTGGGACTTAAGTACCTGAGTCATCATCTTGGTTTCCCAGGTGCAGCAGTAGGGAACTGGGGCACAAGTGAGGCATCTTGGACTTGAACTGACATTCTACTCTGGGATGTAGGGGTCCCAAGTGTTACCAACCCCACCCCTCAACTGAAAAAATTTTAAAAATATTTTAAATATGTAACAGTGTTTGGAAGAGGAAGCTCTTTAGTTATGAGAGAGGGTTATCAATGATATGTTGGGCATGATTAGTCTGTAGACTTTTCCCTAAAACTGCTAGGCAGTGACTGCATACGTTGAAAAGCAAACTCTGGCTACCACACCTGTGACCAAGAGCAGTGTTCCATACCTACCAGTCTCGCTTGCCTTTGCGCCACCACTGCTGCCTTTACCCCAGCTTCCCAGCTGCGCTTTGGGGACCAGCTGGATTTTCTCATCAATTGTGGGCTGTAACATAAGTGACCACCAATCAATTACACAAGTTATTGCAGAACAGATATTCTTTCTCTTTTTCTTCTTCAGTGTAACTGAATCAATTTTACTAACAAAATGCTGTTTGGAACACCAATTTAAGAAACATAAAATGGAGCTGTTCTCATTCACACGAGATCCTTCTGGCTTCTGGGACATCCTGGCAGTTTCTATAAAACACAGTTTGAAGGCACTCATCTGCAGAATTCATTTAGGTCCTTTCTTCTACTTAAGAAGGCAAGCAAAAGATAAGCTTCTAAGAATTCCTCTTGTAGAATATTGCCTAGTAACTAAAAACAAACAAACAAACAAACAAAAAACAAACCTCCACTCAAATACTACAATATTAATTCAGAAAACAAGGCCAATAGACACAAACATTTTATGTTAGTTTAGGGATGGTGGCTAGAACATCAGCATTCAATGAACATGCTTACCAGTTTTAAGCTTTTCTAAAACATCTAGAGAACCTATAGTCTATCTGAACACACAAAGTTTACTAACAATTTATACACCTTCCAAAGTATTAAGGTAGTGATATTGGAGGCTTGACACTATTACTTTTTTCTTTCTTAAAGATGTACTTATTTAATTGAAACCTGAGTTAACAGAAAGACAGAGAGAGACAAAGATCTTCCATCTGCTGATTCATTTCCCAGATGGATGTAATAGCCAGGGCTAGATGAGTTCAAAGCTGGAGCCTGGAGCTTCGTCCTGGACCCCAACATGAGTGGCAGGAGCCCAAACACTAGGGTCACTTTCCAATGTTATCCTAAGGCCAAGGTCAGGGAGCTTAATTAAAACTGAGTCAGCAGGGACATGAGCTGGCACTCATATGGGATGTGGTGTTGGCAACATAGGTGTCAGCTTTGTGGAGTATACCACAACACTGGCCCTGCTGTTCTTTGTTATATAAACTGAATATGCAACACATACATGCATAAATATTACTTAATATTTTAGGAACACCAGTATATTAAACTTTGGTATAATATTCACGATGTTGAGGTTGTACTAAAACTAGCACCTGGTAGAAATGGAGGTGGACAGGAACCCATTTATATTAGTGTAATACCTGCTCTGACACATAAACAACTAGAACGTACAAGAACTCTGGAAATAGGATCCTAGATTATCATAGAGAGAGATCCAGAGGTGGGAAATATTCAGCTTAACAAAATGAATGAGGATGCTCAGCTGCTCTGTACTTAGGCAAGTGTACACTGCTGGGAGAAAAGCAACAACAGCCAGCAGGTATTGTGGCCTCTTCATGCCAAATTTGGGTTAAGTGTGCTACCATAGTTGCCTATTCTACTTTCTTTCAAATATCTGGAGGGAAGGTGGCAGAGTGCCTGTGGTGGTACCACAGGTGCACATGGCCACCCTACTGCTATCATCACCACCACATAATTGCATGGTCAGGGGCATTTGTTGCTAGGGACTTGGGCATTGGGGATGGGTTGGAATGGGGCACCTGAGGGCTTGTTTTGACATCTATAAAATTACTTGGGACTTCCACTGCACTCACAGGTAATCGAATGAGCTGAAATGGGGTAGCTTATTTATGTGTTTTACAACAAATTGGGTATCACTTTCTATGATTAAATGTGTCTATAATAACATACATACATACATACATACACACACACAAGAAAAAGGAAAAAGAATGGAAAAGAAAAGAAATGGGGTGGTGAAATCCAGAGGGCTTCCCCGGGTCAGGCCAAAGCACCTGTATGTATGCACAAGAGCTGGGACTGGGAGGTTGACAGGACCAAACTATGTCAAAGTATTCACCAATGCTTGCAAGAGCCATGTTTGGGGGCAGGTCTGATAGAGGTTCTTTTGGGTCGCCCTGACTAGGCCACAGCACATGAAAGCCAAGGTTAGGGGTGAGCTGGGCCAGGTTAAGCCACAATACCTGCCGGCAAGAGCTGGGACTGCGGTGGGCTAGACCAAGCAATGTTGCAATGCCCGCCAACAATTGCCAGGGCTGAAGATAGGTCAGGCTAGGGTGGACTGTAGCACCTGCCAGCAGATGCTGATTTAGAACCAAAGCTAGGGGCAGGTCTAGCAGGAGATTTTTGGGGACATTCTTGCTAGATCACAGCACTTGTTAGTGCACACAGGAGCCGAGGCTGGGCACAGATCAGCCTGGCCTAGGCTGTAGCATCTGTTGGCATGTCTGAGAACTGAGACTGGGGCCGACACAGTATTGGTTCACAGAGGTTGTCCCAACTATGCTGTAGCACCTGTGTGTGCACATGAACTGGGGATGAGGGTTAGCCAGGCTGGTTTAGGCTGTAGCATGCACTGGCATGCACAGGAGAGCAAGCCTGGGGATGAGCTACGCCGGACTAAATTACAGCACTCACTGGTTTGAATGAGAGGTCAGGGCTGTGAGCAGGACTGACTAGAAAGGTGCACCCACTGGTATGTGCAGACTGAGCCCAACCCTGCACCAGCTGAAGCACTTGAGAGCAAGGTCTGAGGACTTCACAGAAGAGGTTTCTTAGGAAGCTTCCCAACCAAATTGCTGTACTTGATCCCAACCTCACGGAAAATCATATAGACACGGGGCCAATCCAGGGTACATGTTGCAGGATTGGGTCATTTCAGTGACTGATCCCCATGTAAGAGTGGAGAGCACACTCAGAAGAACACAAAAGGCCAAGACAGCCATCTTCATCTAAGCCAACGGAAGACTTTGAGTACTTCATCAAAAGATGGAAAGAAGGACAGGTTGAACAACACTCCAGGCCAGGCTCTACAACAAGCACCTAGGTCTGAGGTAGAGAAGCAGCAAACATGTGTAAGAATTTCTGACTTCTGGTATAAAGAAGCTGACAACTTCTCAGAACAATCAAGACCACTCAAGTAACACCTTTGGAACATTGTTTTCCAGTACTGGGGCTTCAAAAATGACATCAAACAACCGTTTCTATCAGGGCACTACTGTAGTTCAATAGCAAAGAGCTCCCTGCTCCTCAAACCCTGACACAGGAGGGAAAACTGAATGATTTATCTCACAAACCTTCTCCCAACCCTCAGCCCTTGCCATACTAATCAAATGCCACATGGGTCTGCAACTTCCTCACCTTTGTAACAAATATTTAAGTAAAATTAAAAAATTAAAAAACAAAAAACACAAAGTGAATAAAGATACAAATTATCTAGTTCATTTATTTCATTTTTATCAAAGCCTTACTTTTTGCTGGTAGATTGTCAATTTTCAGATCTATGGAAAGTGTATAACAAGTAGGGGTCAAACTAGATTTACAAATGATGTGCAAAACCTACTTTCAGTAAATTTGATTTTGTTCTCTGGATTCTCTGAAGTTTTTCAAGTTACTTAAACGAGCAGTCTGTTGAAGGCATCTCTAAAGAAATTTTCTCCTGCTAATGCTCATGGACTCTCAAAAATTTTTATTACAGAGAAGATTTTTTTGGGAGGTCCTCTTTTTCTTTTAGGCCTTGTATATAGAAACCCATTTGTTCCTTTCATGGTTAAATTAAACAGATAACTGCTTTTTCCCCCTAGAGCTAACAACACATGCATGAAAGTTTGCAACTAAAGAAGTCTCAAGAATTAACTCTAAGAATTGAGCTATGTACTTCCTGCTTAGTAAACTCACACAGAAACCAAAAGGAGTACTGTCACCACAAGAACATGCTGATCAATGTAGGAAATCTATCTACAGCAAAACCAAAAACCAAAGTATTCAAATATGTCATATGGCTATTTTATATGAGCAGGAATTACTTTCTGAGAAAGAGTTGTAACGGGAATGTGGTAAGTTGGGTTTAAATGTCATACTCACTTTGGTGATTTTCAGGAATTTTGAGGGGTCTAGAACCCGACTGTTCTTGGCTCCTTGTACAGTGTTCCACCCACCTTCATCCACTCTCTGGACACCTGCAGGAGGAACAGAAAGGGGCATTGACTCAACTCCTCAAGTCAGGAGGACATGGGGAGAGAGAGCAATGTTCATGATCAGCCACTCTGAGTAAAACCAAGTGAAGGAACAAAAGGCACTGTTGCAGTGTTGCTGCCACCCTGTAAAACCCACAGCTTGAAAATATGAAGCCAAAGTACTGCTTACACTGGAGATCCTATGAAAAACATGCTTACTAACCTATGAGAAACCAAGAGACACAAACAACATTCAGCACTGGACAAAGCAGGACCAAGCTACTGCTGAGAGAGCTCACAACCAGAACACTTGAAACTTGTCACATGGGACTGATTTCATCTGCTGGTGTCAGGTGACATGAGCATGCTTTGATCTTTCCCCAAACATGCTTCTCCTAAATTTCATCAGCTCAGGTGTCCGTCTTTTCTTTCTTACGCCACAGTAATCTTCACAACATATTACAGTGTTCTCAGAATCTAGCCCTTCTAACTACTCCCTCTTAGCAGTCTGCCACAGATTACTACACAGACCTCACTGGTCTCCCTGTTTCCACCCTTGTTTGTCATGACTGCCAGTATTATCCCAGTAAAATATATGGCAGAATCTGCTATTATTTTGTTCAAAATACTTGTTTTATCTTTCCACCTCAGTCACAGAAAGAGATGAGATTCCTTAGATGGCCTACCATGCTCTCAGTAATATGACCCGATTCCCTCTCAGTCCCTCCCGACTGTCTTCTACTTTCCTCTGTAGGATCCTTACACTCTAGCTCTCCTTGCTTTTTGTGGAAAATACTGTTCAGGTTCTTCTTATTCCTGCTGCCTGAAACTCCTTTCCCCAAGTACCCACATAAAATAAAATTTGCTTTGGGTCTTTGCTCAAACAGCATCAACTTTTTTTCTTTTTAAAGATTCATTTATATTTATTTGAAAGTTAGATCTACAGACAGAAAAAGAGAAAAAAAGATCTTCCGTTTGCTGGTTCCCTTCCAAAGTAGTTGCAACTGCTGGAGCTGAGCTGATCCAAAGCTAGGAACCAGGAGCTTCTTCTTATTCTCCCTCATAGGTGCAGAATCCCAAGATTTTGGGCCATCCTCAACTGCTTTCCCAGGTCACAAGCAGGGAACTGGAAGGGAAGCAGAGCAGCCAGGACACGAACCAGTGCCCATATGGATCCTAGCACTTGCAAGGTGAGCATTTAGCCATTGAACCATTGCACCAGGCCCTAAATAACATCAACTTTCCCAGGTTCTACAACCTCCCTACTTACAATTGCAACCTTAATAAATAATTACTAAACATTTTACTCTCCATATTTGTTTAATACTTAATTTTTCCATAGAAAAAAAATTCATGAACTGTTATTTTACTTAGGTTTATAGTAACATTATATAAGATATAAGGCACATGACTTGACTTTTTGCGACTTTGTGCAATGGTTCACTCCCAAAATTGTTGCAGAGGACAGGACTAGGCCAGGATGCAGCCAGGAGCCTGGAATTCTATTGGTCTCCAAGTACTTGGGATATCTTCAACTGTCTTCCCAGATACATCAACGGAAAGTTGGACTGGAAGCAAAGCAAATGGGACACAACTGACACTCATGACTTGCCAGTGTCATGGGCAGCTTAACTTGCTACACTGCAGTGCCAGAAGCCACAATTTGTCTTCTAAAAAGGCTTTGCATCCCAAATGGACTGCTTTTTTCAGGTGTAAAATGTCTTCTATTTCATCTTTCATACTTCTTGCATCTATCTCTTCCTTTCTATTCCTGTTGCAATGAAGTCTCACTTGTTTACAAGTAAGACTGAGCAACCACAATTTAGCTGAATTCAGTGTATGCCCACAACTTACCAGGTAAAGAGCAACAGACAGATTTTAATTATGTATCTCTACCATGACATAATTTCTTTTTTTAGTGGCTCTTCAATATCTGCCAAATCACGTTAAAAAAGTTCTTAATCTTGTAGGCACTCAGCGAATTAAGCCACTGTCTCCAACACCAGCATTCCATACGGACAATGGTTCATGTTACAGCTGTTCCACTTCCAATTAGGATTCCTGCTAAGGGCCTGGGATAGCAGTGAAGAATGGCCCAAGTACCTGAGCCCTTGTCACCCATGTAGGAGATGCAGAAGAAGCTTCTGGCTCCTGAATTTGACCCAGCTCAGTTCTGGGTCTGATGACTATTTGGGGAGTGAACCAGGAGATAGGAGATCTTCTCCTTTGTCTCTTCCTTTTTCTTACTCTTTCAAACAATCTTTAAAAAAATTTACACACATACATAAAAAACATGTAAAGTTCTTTATCTGGCTTCATTTTCTCAGGTCAATATTTTCCATTCCTCCTGAACACTTAAGTTCTGCTTCAGTCAAGTTTATTTACTCCATTTTACATGTTTACTTTAACCTTATAAATAAACAGAATCTACCACTAAGACTCAAGTTTAAGTGTGCCTTCCTCAAAGAAAGATTTCTTCCAGGGCCCAGTGTTGTAGTGAAATGGGTAAGCCACTGCCTGTAATACTGGTTTTCCATATGGGCAGTTGTTCCAGTCCATTCCTCAAATGGCCACCATAACCTGGACCGGACTAGACTGAAACCAGGATCCAGGAGCTTCATCCCCGTCTCCAACTGAGCACAGGTTCAAAAGGATCTAGGCCATCTTTTGTTGTTCCTCAAGGCAAATTAGCAAAGAGGTGGAGCTGTAACTCAAACCAGGCCTTCCCATATGGGACACTAACATCTCAACTGGCATCTTAACCACTGTGCCAAATGACCACTCCTGGGAGAATTCTTCAATACCTTTCCCTCGAGTTCCCAAGTTTTCTAAAGCCTGCTGGAGTCCTACCTGGTCTTCTCTTCTCTTTGGTCATGAGCTGCTGGACCTTCCTCTGTTCTTCTTGTTCTTCTATTTTAGCTTCTTTGTGAATCTGCTCAATAGTTTTAGGCCCTTGATCTGCTCTTCGAGACACCCAATTACACTGCAAAAGTAGGAAATCAGGTTATCAGCCAGGTAGTGAAAATAAAAATAAATGAGAAGTTTTTACTTTTCACTATTGAGAAATTATAAAACACCTGCAAAATCTGAAATTATAGCAGTTTCTCATAAAATAGCAAATTTCGGGGGAAAAAAAGGAAAGATTGCCCCAAATGTATTTTCTCATTAATTTGCACATTTGAAAGAGGAAAGAGAAAGGAACCAGGAAGGAAGAGGATCCCGTGGCACTACCTGAATCTAGGGATACTGTTGGCTCATATCACACTCTACAGGGGTTCAAATCAGAGGATGACTAGCATTTCTCTTCCTCCAGTGTCAAAGTTCAGATATTGTACACAAAGTGTGACAACACCGTATCCTGTGATTATCCTTTCTGCTAAGCACAGAAGTTGTCTCTTTACATTTCCCTCTTCCCTAATACTCCACCACCTGATGTAAGCATAAGGAGCTAAAGACACAGGTGGGGGAGTATTTTACACTTATTAGAAAGAGGCGAGAATGGCAAGCAGGTTTAATCAGTATACAACTTCTAACCAACTGGTAGTGGCTTTGGTAAGAGCTCGGATCCCAAGGTCATGCCTGGGCTTTATTAAGACAAAGATCCGTCATTAATATTGGACACAGAACAGGAAAGGGGTGTGCCCTGCATTCCTTCTCTAGTTTAGGGTGGGCTGCACTATACTGTTGTAGAGGTTAACTAAGAGAGAGAAAAAACAACCAGGTTTTAGTGATTAACAACTGTATCTGGCACAGGAAAAGAGAGGAAAGTGTTATTAAGAAAGAGTATTAAAGAGTAAGAGTGTCCGCAAGAAAAACAACAGAAAGAAAAACATCAACATGTAGACTCTTTTTATAATGATCTCATTAAATCTTTACAGTAAATTTTCAAGGTGGACAACTTCCTCATTTAAGAGATTAACTATGAGGCTCAACTAAGTCAAAATGTTCATTGTGAGGATAACACTTTCTAATTATTTAGCTTAGGAAAACTAAATTTCACTGAAAATAGTCAATTCAGAACTGCTTATTATTTATTTAAATATTTGAATAAATTATTGGAAAGTTAGAATTATAGAGAAAGAGAGGGAAAGGAGAGAGAGAGATCTTTCATCTGCTTGTTTGCTTCCCAGATGGCTGCAGCAGCTGGGGCTGGGCCAGACTGAAGGCATGTGCAAGGTGCTTCTTCTCAGTAGGTGGGGGGAGCTCAAGCATGTCAGTGATCCTGCATTGCTTTTCTCAGACCATCAGCAGCAGGGAGCTGAACCACAAGTGGAGCAGCTGGACATGAATGGGCACCCACATGGGATGCTGGTGATACAGGCAGTGGCTTTACCCACTACGCTATAGTGCCGGCCCCCGAACTGCTTATTTAAAAAGTGCAGTGTAGTTTGATAATCAAGAGTGAGGAGCAGAAATGCACAGCAGGCAAGAGATCTTCAGTCCTTTACCCAATTCTCTTACTAATGTGTCAACTCAAGTTCAAAGAGTTTGAAAGCAAAAAGCATTGTTTACTTATTTGATTTTAAGATATATTTGTTTATTTGAAAGACAGAGTGAGAGAAAAAGTAAATCCTAGTTTACTTCCTAAACGGTCACAAATGAGCTTAAGCCTCTAGATTTAGGCTCCATCTCGGTCTTGCGCAAGGGTGACAGGGCCCAAGTCGTTGGGCTGTCCATCTTCCGCTGTTTTGCCAGCCACATTAGCAGGGTGCTGGGTTAGAAATGAAATAGCTTCTAACCAACTAGATTCAAATTAGTGCTGGGATGCTGGTGTTACAGGTGGTAACTTCGTCACAATTAGTAAGCTTTTTTACATGTTAATATTAGTTATCCTTCTATTCTTAATGAATATGGTGAACTAGTAGAGGATTTTTCTTCTTTTCTACTTACCAGTCTTAAGTCTATCACATCTTGCAGCATGAATCGAATTCTAGATGAAGTTTTTCTTTCCTTCACAATTTTTTCCATTTGATTAAAGTACTGGTCCATACGTGGCTGTAAGAAATAAGATCATTAGTATTTTTGGCTAAGGGATTCAAATACAATTTTATCACGTACCTTTTTTCTTTAGAAAGAACTTTTAAATATTTAAGGAATAACAAAGCAGGATTTTTTTGGGTAAAGATGTTATTTATTTTTATTGGAAAGTCAGATTTAGAGAGAGAGAAGCAGAATGAGAGAAACATCTTCCATCCACTGGTTCTCTCCAAGTGGCGGCAATGGCCAGAGCTGAGTCAATATGAAGTCAGGAGATCCACTTATTGGGTCTCCCATGCAGGTACAGGGTCCCAAGGTTTTGGACCATACTCCATTGCCTTCCCAGGCCACAAGCAGGGAGCTGGATGGGAAGAGGAGCAGCTAGGGTATCAACTGGCACCCATATGGGACCCTGGTGGATTCGAGGTGAAGATTTAGCATCTAGGTTGTTGCTCCAGGTCCCAAGGCAGGATTTTTAATTGTATGACTACCCAAAATAAACACTACACTTTTCAGACTTTCAGGCAGATGGTTTTGATCACAGCACTTATTATAGACCAGAATATAAATGAAAAAGCTACTTTACAGATCCCTGGAACCATCCTAAAGAGACAGGGAATGGTATGCTTTGTAATTTTCCTGAGAGTCATTAGGACAATAGTTCCACATTAGCAATATCAAACATTTAACAGGACTTGTACTTCTGAATTTTGCCCAAGTGAGAAACTTCGATATTATAGAAAACACCAGTATTTGGGATTTTCTGTCACTGCCAAACATGATTCTATCTGATTCCAATGTTACGGAACAGTTCTGACATTATTTGTTTGAAGCACTTCTAATTTCCAGATTCCCTCCCTGGCCTGCACTAGGTTTTGTTTGAATTATAGTATATTTAATGAATTATTTTATTATGACAGCTGTGCCATTAATCAGAGCATAAACTTAAAGAAAACTACTGGGTTTTCCACATTTTTGCATCATTCTAGGGCTTGACCCATGTCTTTTTCTATTTCAGCTCATAAGCTGCTATACAAATAAATGGCCCTATTAATAGATATGGAGGAAGAAAAGAGAGAAGTAATGAACAACATGAACAATTGTCTTCTGTACAATTTGACACTTGCCACCTCTGACACTGATGCAAATGAGAAGCAGCAAGCTTAGATAAAGGAGAGACATTAACAGCCTAGACAGTAGGAGAGAGATGGAGCACTTTTGCAATGGACGGAGCCTCTGTGGAAGGTTCTTGAGTTTCTCGACTTTTACCTTTGCTTTCTCAAAGTCCAAGTCCTTGCCAATGGTGGTGAGCAGGCGACACAGGCACTCCAGGGATTCCTCATCATGGTGCTTCAGCAGCTTCACCACACAGTCATGCATGATGGCTTCTGTCAGCATTTTCAGTTTAAAGAGTTCTCCAATAAACTTGATGTTACCAATGGATCTCCGTCGGGCTTTGTCCTTGGCTTCTTCCAGTTCATCATGAAGCCTTGTCTTCTCCTCTGGCTGTTGTGTGACAGGGAACAAGAGCATCCTCATGAAAATTGTACTGCGCAGCAGTCACAAAGGATTCATGGTCCACACTCTGAAAGTCAGATGCCCTTTGAGAGTCTGAGAGTGATTTTGGACTTACTCCATAAAACCCAGACCTATGCCCAAAAAGACCATATCCACTTCAAAACTCCAGAAACCAGTGACCTTTCTGGAGCCTAGGCTTGGACTGAATCCTGGTATAGAGGGCTGAGTTGTTCTGCCACTAACAGGAGTAAAGCAACCCCCTCCTGGGGAAACAGGGAGATGCTGTCCGAGGCCTTCTGTGTACCTGACAGCACGTGCGTGGACACTGTCCTGTTGGCATACTTACAGCACTGGCAGCCTCGAGCTCTTTCTGCTTCTTCTCAAAGACATCATCATCTGCTTTATCTTTTTCAAATTCCTTCTGGCAACGATTCAGCAGCAATTTTCGAAAATTTACTGTGTTCCCAGGCTTGTCTGCCATGGGTACTTTCA
This sequence comes from Ochotona curzoniae, assembly GCF_017591425.1. Lineage (NCBI taxonomy): Eukaryota > Metazoa > Chordata > Mammalia > Lagomorpha > Ochotonidae > Ochotona > Ochotona curzoniae. Next base: position 519,134 of record NW_024466964.1, read on the forward strand.
GCTGCATGCAGATAGCAAAATGTAAAAGTAGCAAGATTAAAGACATTCAGGGTAACTACTTTAATTATTCTGCAACATAATGTGAACTAAAAACAGGCAGACTTTCTACAAGTGACACGCAATTTAGTTTCAAACATTTCATGATTCAACAGTAAGACCTCTTGAGTGGTAAAAGATGCATATTATTCTCATATTTTTAATAGCTGTGCCTTTTGTTGAATTAGAAGTCAACATAATATCATTACAGCCATGTAACAATAGTATATGTCTATAGTCCCTATATATTTTGATTTACCTCTATTATTACATTTTTAAAAATTACCACTGTCAAGTATTTTAATTTAATGAAGCAAATGGAAATGACAAAAGTTAGGAGATAATTAGAACTATTGTAGCAGGTGAAATCTAATTTCAGAAAACAGAAGTCAGGATAGTTGAGGACTTTCAGGACATCTCTTCCTCAGGGGAATGTCACAATGCTATACTGTTAGTACTTTCTGATTATCAATGTCTAGCAGTATGTTTACTGATTATTACACATGCACCAAAACAAGGTATTAATTGTTCAGAAGTCTGGCTTAACAAACGGCCAGTACTGCATGATGCTTTCACACAGAAAGATTCAGTGTGAAGCAGCAGTGCCATTTGGAGGTTTACAAAGTTTCCATCCAGCTATAATGACTGATATAATGACTGATTTCAAGTAAATTCAATTGCTCATATCTTTAAGGTAACTTGTGACCAAACATATGCTTTATTTACTTTAAAGCTGAAATCCCCATTGAGCACTACTGTATAAAATGGCAAAGCCGCTTTTCTGGATTCATGAAGTGGATTCTTGAAGTTCTGAAATGTATTTGTTGTCTGTGCCCTGGAGTATGCATATCAGAAAAGGGATTATTTAGCAACTACAATTCCCATTAAGAAGTGGTTATCAAAACAAGGATGTATTTGTGTTTTAAATGGATTTTGAGATGGTTTCTTTTTATTGGGGAGCAAGGGAGTCAGTAGGAATATTTGAGCTTAAGTAAGGGATTTAGTAGAAAGCACTGGCTGCCCCCCTCCTCCCCTTTTTGGTTACCACAGGATGTGAATGTTGTCAGTGTCATGTAGTAATTTTCTCTAAGTGTCAGGACTCATACTGCTGACTTATCTGTTAGCACTGAGGGCACATGTATGCCTTCTCCAAGAGAAATAAACTGCCAAAGAAGTCATCAAGGAATAGCAGCTATGCGGCAATCATGGTAGTCAAGTAGAAGAGAAAGCAGAAGGATAGGCCTGTGCACGGCTTAGCACGCTCGGGGTTTTCAATGCTGTCTCAGGACAGAACCTACTGATAACCTCATGGTCCAGTAATCATTTTGCCCCCAAGGCATGTGCTGGATTGAGGTAAGCTATTCTAAATGTTGAGTATCATGTAAACAAATGGAATTTTTATACTAACTCTAAAACTACTGTTTCTAGAAGCTAGCTCTTACATAGTAATAGCAATAAAGTTCAAATGTAACTCAAGTCAAGAGTGACACTATCTTCTACCAGTGGTTATGGTCCTGACCTTAGTAAGTCATCTGCTGAAAATGTACGTAACATGCCAGGTATACCAGGGACATAACCTATCAAAATACAGTTAGATATACCTGAAGAGTATAGGTAACACTGACAGACTACCATGACAGTTAAAAGCGCATGCACCTGTGATGGGGTAGATAATTTCTGCTCCATTTTTTACATCAAAGCATTTGTTATCTTTCATCAGGTAAGCTATGTTAACCCTCCTCTTCCAGCTGCCCTTACCCACTTGCTGCTGCCCAAACTGACTTTCCAAGTCTGCAATCCCAGGTTTGATTTCTGAGAAGATTCATCTGTGTCCCTTGTGCACAGTGCCTCTTCCTATTTTCAGTCCTGTCATTTTTTTCCTCATGTTCCTTTTAAGTGCTTAAAGTGGCAACACAGAAATTCTGGGTCTAGTAACACAAAACACAGAATAAAGGACGAAAAACTCCACTATCCTTACTGTTAATCTTTGTAGCTGAGGCATGAACAGCTACCAGAACAGAGGAAAATGTAGCAGAAATAGTCTCAGGGCATATTATAATACACTGTTTCAAGCTGGTTACTCTTTCCTTCTGGCATCTGCTCACAGCAGCTTCCAAAAAGTTTATTATGTATCAGGAACCACTCTGGGCACTGGACAAGAGCAGTGACTACAGTAGAAAAAGTCCCTATCCTTAGGAGTTTAAATTCTAGAGGTTTCTGAGATAGAGATATTCACTGTATTACAAGTAAAACAAAAGTCTAACAATTCAACATTTCAATAACATCAAATATTTTAAAATTCAAATTTAAAGGAAGGACACTTCTCTTGTCCATTTTTCTCCATTTGCCACTCAATGTCCTCCTTCTCAAAGAATTATAAAATTCTAGCTAAACACTTTGTTATTCATGAAAGTGGTATGTTGCAGACTCCTCCTGTCATTCCTAGTTGAACTAACAGAAGTGGTGCACTCCAGAGCCCTGGCCGCCCAGAGATGCTCTATAGATGCTATACACATAAAGACGAGAGTTTACTCTTGAGTTCAGAAACAAAAGAACAAGGTTTATGATCTTAAAAAGGGAAATCCCCTTAAGCCTTGCCACAGTTCAGCTGGGTGCAATGGGCAACAGTATATATGTCTAATATATGTCTGTTTTTCTTTGTTTTTAAAATGTATTTTTATTTGAAAGGCAGATTTACAGAGAGAAGGAGAGACAGATAAAGATCTTCCATTCACTGGTTCCAAATGGCAGCAACAACCAGAGCTGGGCCAATCTCAACTCAGAAGTCTCTTTGGGGTCTCCCATGTATGTGCAGGGTCTCAAGCACTTGGGTCATTGTCTGCTGCTTTCCCATGCCATAGGCAGGGAGCTGGATAAGAAGTGGAACACAAACTAGCATCTATATGGGATGCTGGCACCTGAAGGTTGAGAATTAGCTTGTTGAGCCACATTGCCAGTGGCTTGTTGAGCCAGTCCCTATATATGACATTTTCAGAGCAACTTAAGAAAGCCCAGTATATTTCATTGACCTCCTCTGTAAATCTCTCTTCAGGGGCAAGGAGACAGAAAGAGTGAGCTCTTACAGATGTACTCCCCAAATGGCCATAGTGATAAAAGGCTGGAGCCAGTTCTCCCACCTGGTCGGCAAAAACCCAATTATTTCTGCCATCACTATTGTACCCAGCAGGAATCTGCATTAGCAGGAAGCTGGAATCAGAAGTGGAGCTGGGAATTAAATCCAGTCACTGAGTATTTTAGTGTCTAAATCGTTAGGCAAATGCTTGTGGTCTTTCTTAAATGTGCACCTTCTAGTCTCTTGGAACCAGTGCTTTAAGCAGAAGCTTACCCATATTATGCTATAATAACAGGAAGATAGTAACATAGGAAGATAATGAAGATGATTATAATAGAAACCACCTATGTATTATTTTTTAGCAATTACTATAACCCATAATGTTGTGGGCGCTGGGGCAGTGAACAGGTGAACAGAAGATAACTTTCTGTATATCTGTGTCTTTCTGCTCTTCAAATAATGTGGGAAAAAAAAAGTAAGTAAGAAGCGAGTGCTGTGGCACAGCAGATAAAGATGCCACCTCTGACACTGGTATCCTGTATGGATGCCAGTTTGTGTGACAGCTGCTTTACTTCCAATCCAGCTCCCTGCTGACATGCCTTTGAAAGCAGTGAAGGGTGGCTCAAGTCTAAAGCACCCATATGGAGAACCCAGAAGAGCCACTTCAAACAGGCCCAGATCCAGCCTTTGCAGTCATTTGGCGAGTGGACCAGGAGATTTCTATTTCTCCTTCTTTCTCTCTAACTCTTTCAAATAAAAACAAATATTTAAAAATCACACAAATAAAAATGTCTATTCTCTTTAACACTTCATGGGGAAAAAAAGATTTACTTAGCTAATCACTTTAGAGTAACCATCCATGTATACCTCAGCAGGGCACTGAATTGCAAGTGGAGAAGCCAGGACTCAGAAAGGTATCCTTAGCGTGCTGGTCCCCTATTTACTTATTTTCTTTTTAATTGGATTAAAATCAGAGAGATACAGATATATAAAGAATGATCTTCCAATGGCTGCTTCACTGCCCCGTTGTTCACAACTTTCTGGGTTATAATAATTGTTAAAAACAACACATGGATGGTTTCTATTATAATAATCCTCATTCCACAGCTAACATTTCAAGGAGTTTCCCCATTATCAATCACTAGCCTGATTTCAATGTATTTATGGTTTACTACTAAGTCAAGAACTTAACATAATCTCATTGAATTTATCCTCATAATATAAATATTACACATTTTATTTTATGTGAATTGAATTTACTTTATGGACTAAAAGCTGAGCTTGGTAAATTATTCTAGGGTCATAAATTTTGCAAGTAGCAAAGCAGGAATGTGAAATTTTTTGTAAAGTTTAAATATCAAACCCAAGATCATGAGATTCTTAAGCCAGAATTTTAACCTTTATGCCATGCTTGATGTTTTAGACCTGAATGTATCAGGACTTCTTTCTTTCATCTCTCTACTTGCATTTATCATGATCCCAGGTCCAACTAAAAGTGTATTTGCTCCGCAAAAATCCACAACTCTCAAACCAATATGCATAGCTTCTTCCTCTTCCAATACGTTTCAGGTTTAAACCACTAATTCAAACAGCAACACTCTGCAATATTATGTATTTATTTTCAATATGGACTTCAGGGACTTAAAAATGGGAGATGTGACTATTCTAACCGCTAACAGACTTACCTGCCTTTGACATAGGTACTCAAAAGGATTGGTAGAATGACAGAATTTTGCATTTTCATAGCTTGTTTCTAAGAAATGAGGCATGATGACAATGAATTGTAGTAATTTAGGAAAAAACTTAAATGTTATAAAGGTCATACATTTCTGACAGAAGTACCTTGGTGACAGTAACAGGAAGGGAAACCCATAGAGTAAATGGTAGTTTTATGAGTGCAGAACACCAGAGGGCAATGAGCAGTAAATGAGAAAGTATCTGGTCTTCATTCTGTCTTGCTCTAGATTTGACAGGCTGTGGAAATTAAAAGGCTGCGGACAATCTAGAGGGAAAGAAATCTAAATGTTTTTCACAGATGCAAAGCATTTTGATTACAGGACAGCTCTACTTTCATTTCCATAGAAGCTAGAATTAAAAACAACTTGCTTTTTAATTTCAAATTAAGGGTAAAAGCAAGCATGTGCTTTATTTCTGTAAGATACATCAGGAAAAACTGGATGCTCATGACAATAGTTTCTGTTATTATAGCTTGTTCCAGAAGGTGGAACAAGCTGAATGAGATCATCTCATGCCCGTTTCAATCTGGTCTCCATATCCCTTCTAGAAAGTGAGTATACATTTTATAAAGCAAGATTTTCTTTATACAGTCATATTACACCAGTAAGTGCTAAAAATATATTCTCCCCTTTACATTGCCCCAATGAGACTTCTGGGAAGAATGTGTAGTGAGGGGAGAATATACCTCTTGGTGATTTCTGGTTTTACTCCTTCCTCTCTTCTTACCGTTACTAGACATCGACACATGTTTGCGTAAGCCACAGAGAAACTGGGTTCATCAATAGCCTTCTCAAACACCAGGTCAATGACTCCTTTCAGCCGCTCCTCTGTGTCAACAGTAAGACCTGACACTTGCTTCATCAGCTGGTTGAACATCTGTGGTGTCAATTTATTTAATATACTTCGAACTTTTCTAAAAAGCTCCTAGAAGGGCCACATAAAAGAGAAAAGCATTAGAGTAATTGTGACAATATAATACTGGATTCATTTTTTCTAATATGTTAAATGAAACTTCCCAAGTTATTATGATTGTGGGTTATTTAGGGGAAAAGTAGAGCACCTTCTTTTTACTACTGATGAGAAATCTACAAACTGGGTATAGTACTCTGCCAATGTGTACTGAAAGCTTTAAAAATAGGGATGTACCCTTTGACCGAGTAGTTATGCTACTAAAACATTATTCATATTTAGGAATAAATAAAAAAGATTTTGGTTATAATAACTTCTATCCTAACCCTCTAGAAAAACTGATTTCAATATTCAAAACCAGGAATTTGTCTAAATGATGATCTAACATAATTTATGGTAAGCAATACAGTGTAGCTGTCTTCTAAAACAAGGCTGCCGAAACTCATCAGATTAGGTAGGAATAGAAAACACCTTTCATCCATTGACAATGTAATAAGTTTTATAAAAAGTATAAAACAATTAAATAACAAAATATTGCTGGACAATTAAAATCTAACTGATCATATGTATAACAATATGCATGAATCTAAAATGCCTATGCCAAATGAAAGAAAGAATTTACGTGATTTTTCTGGAAAAGGCAGTATGTTAGAGATAAAGTGATTTCCAGGGGTGGCCATGGAGGAAAATGATGGGATAAAGCAGTACAAAAGGATATTGGGAAGTTGATGAAAATGTTTTATATCTTGATTATGACAGTTATATGATTCTGCATTTTTGTTAGATTTAAAGAACTGCACACCACAGCTAAGTTTTACTCTGTAGTAAATTTTCTCAAAAATGAAACAGGATAATCCAAGAAATTTGATTAACAATATCAAAGAGTTTACAAATTTTTTTTTAAAAGACTTATTTTATTTTATTACAAAGTCAGATATACAGAGAGGAGGAGAGAGAGGAAGATCTTCCGTCCAATGATTCACTCCCCAAGTGAGTGCAACAGCTGATGCTATGCCGATCTGAAGCCAGGATCCAGGAACTTCTTCCACGTCTTCCATATGGGTGCAGGGTCCCAAAGCTTTGGGCCATCCTCATCTGCTTTCCCAGACCATAAGCAGGGAGCTGGATGGGAAGTGGAGCTGCCAGGATTAGAACTGGCGCCTATATGGGATCCCGGTGCATTCAAGGTGAGGACTGTAGGAACTAGGCCACGCTGCTGCCGGGCCCTACAAATGTTTCTAACTCCTTTGAAAATTTCTTTCTCTGGTGAAGGAACATGGTATAGCAGCTAAAGCTGCACACTGGGAGGCCTGTACCTTGTATCTGAATTCTTGGTGTTAGTCCCAACTGCTTCCTGCTTCTGACCTAGCTGCTTGTTACTGTAGTTAGGAGGCAGTAGATGATGGCCCAAGCACCTTGGTTTCTGCTATCCAAGAGAAAAATCAAGATGGAGTTGTAGGTTCCTGGTTTTATCTTGGTCCAGTCCTATCTGTTTCAGGAATCCAGGCAGTGAAACGGGATAGAAGACCTCTCTAACATTTATTTCAAATAAATAAAATGGTTTTTAGGTTGTATGAATATAATAACATCTTAAAATTTTTAGAAATCATTTTGTCAAGTTCTTCAGCAATGAGTCAGTCATTACCGCTCTTACAAGGAAAAAATATTAAAGTTTATTAAAGAGAGCAAATGATTAGTCTAGTACTTAAGATTGTCTGCATTTGATACTGCAGTACCTAGTTCAATTCCCAGCTCTGGTTTGACTTCAACTCCCTGCTAAAGCAAACTCTGGGAAGCAGCAGCGACACCTCAAACAATTTAGTTCTTTCACCCACATGGGAGAACTGGAGTTTACTCCTGGTCTAATCCCAGCTGCTGTGGGCATTTGGGTAGTGAATCACTGGAAGGAAATTCTCTGTCTCTCAAATGAAGAAGCCTTTGTTTTTTTAAAAAAAAAAGGAAGGAAGGAAGGAAGGGAGGGAGGGAGGGAGGGAAAAGAAAACTAAAACCAAGCAAAGAAAGTTTAACAAGGATGGGAAACACCACTGCACTCCTTTCTATTGCATATATCACCTATATAGAATCTTCTAGGTTTATTCCCCTTAAGATGATCTATTTATCTATATGAAAGGCATAGTGATAGAAAATAGGAGAGCAAGCGCTTTTCCATTTACTTATTTATTCCCAAAACGTTTGCGACAGATAGGAATGGGCCAGGTCAGAGCCAGTAGTATGGAACTGCACTTGGATCTCATGGGCGGCACAAACCCAAGCACTCAGGCCATCTTCCCCTCCTTTCCCAGGTGCATTAGCAGGGAGTTGGATCAGATGTGGAGGACCTGGAAGTTGGACCACTAATCTGATGTTAGCATTTGTAAGCAGCAACTTAACCTGTTGTGCCACAATGTGCAGATCCAGCATCTTTTACTTTCAAATGTTAATTTTATTTTACATAAAAATAACTTAGAAGATAATTCAAGACTAGAGAAACACAAAAATCATTTATTCACTAGAAGCAGAAGTGAGTATTCACTTGATGTCCAGTAAATTCTGTTATTAGGTACAAGAGAAGTGCCACAATCAAAGTCTAGTTGCTGGGAGAAGATCTTTATGAATGAAGGTTACTATGGTGAATTATAACCACAGAGGTGGCTTATGTATGTGAGGTCAAAGGCACTGAAGTAGTAAGGGAATGTTTTTAAGAGGAAATGAGAATTGGGCCACATAATGAAGAACAGCAAAAAACTGATGAAGTCAAAAGAAAGGGAGAAATATTTTAGCAAAGGAGAAACATTTTAGAAAAGGACTGTACTGAGGATTTTCCATTTTGGGAGTAGACAGGACAATGTGGAAATATCAGAGAACTAGTGTTCCTTTGTTTTGAGAGAAAACTGTGTATTAATCTGAGACTAAAACACTTAGATGAAAATAATTGAGTCACTCAGGTAGGTGCATCATACAGCCCAAGCAGCAGCAGGGAGCAGGCAGCACAGAAGACAAGCAAGGCGGGTGAAGGCAGGAGCCTGCAGTGGAACTTCCCAGGAAGCCCGGGGATGGCACACAGTCCAGGCACGGCCTGAGGCAGTGACTCTCTAGGAGTGATAACAAGATGATCTTTTACAGCATGGAAAGAATCGGGTCATTGGCAGTCATCGATAATGACTGTAGGCCAGAGTGAGGGAGTTTTTTTTTTTTTTTGCTAGTGAGGGCAACAATAAAACCATTATTTTGACAGAATGGAAGGAAACAGAACACCAGAAATAGGCCCACATGGGGTATAGCTATGCAGCACAGAACAAATAGCAAAAACAAGAGGGGGAAGGGAACAAAGACATTCCACATTTAGAAATATCAAGACAAAGGGCTGGTTCTAAGTCTTCATCTACTCAAGTAAGAATTTGTAATTAATTAATGATACCTCATCTCAATGTAATTATTCTACATAAAACTTAACATAAGTTGCTCTGTTAAAGCATACAGAGAGGTAGGTTACAAATCACAGAGACATCTGGTCGGTAGCCACAGCACTGTCCATAGCTGACTTAGCCCTGCAGATGCTTCAGCTTCTTCATACGGCAAAAGGACAATGAAATGTATTTTCCCTTTATAGGTGTAATAAAAATCTAATGCTGTAAGGCACAAATGCAAGCATCTTAACTACGGAACCAAGACATGCTCACCTTCAAGGATAATGACTCTTAAGGAATTCTAAACTATATCTACAGGCTGCTTAGAATCACACTTCGTGGGAGAATGGAGGAACACATAAGAGATGTATGTGTATGTACGTGTGTGCACATGGAGAGCTTTCTAAAATGTCACTCACTTATTTGTGACAGAGACACAGATAAACAGCAAGACACATAAACAAAGAAAAGAGCTCCCATTCACTGCTTTGTTTCTCAAAACACCTGAAATGGCTAAAGCTGGGCCAATCCAAAGCCAGAAGCCAGAAACTGATTTCCAGTCTCTCCCACCTATGTGGCAGGAACCCAACTACTTGGGTCATGGCCTGCTGTCTTCTAGGGTAGCAGGAAGCTGGAATTGGGACTAGAGCAGGGATTCTGACTCAGGCACTCTAATACGGAAGGCAGGCATTCCAATCTGACATCTTCACTGCGAGGTCCACATTGGTGTATTTTTTGTAAGGCTTAGCTATGTCAAGATGAGTCAGGGATATTTCACTGAATTCAGAGAAGCATTTATTTAGAAACTGTATGGTACATGTGTGGGACAATCTACTAACAAAGGCAGGCAGCTAATTATGGTTTGACAGTGTAGCTTTTTGATATATCAGTTCACCATGCATTTGTGTGTGTTCGTGTGTGTTGGTTCATTCATTTAACAAGTTATTTGTTGAATATCTACTGTGTCTGAGGTTTTATATTAGTGAGGAATCAAAGGATAGCTAAGTTTCATTCTCAGCCCAGAAACATCATCCCACTAAGCACTTAAACAGGATCCAGGAATCATGTCGAAAGCTCTTATTTATCACTGTTGAATACTCACACTATTCTAATGAGGTACTCATTATTAGTATCTATATTTTATAGCTGAGACTAAGAACATCCCTAACAGAGCCAGGTGACTGCCTCCAGAGCTAAACCTGTCAACTGCTACACTCAACTGTTATGGTGAGAAAGATATCTAAGGAAACTCTGAGAAGCTGCCATATGAGCTGTGATGCCTGGGAATTTATGAGATTCCAGTTTAGATGACTGGATACAAAATAGAGGCACTACAAAAGGTAATCTAGGGGTGGGAACTGGAACTGTTTGTTTAACAACAAATGAATAATATTTTATATAATTTCACAAAAAATAATCTTGTGTGCATTAATGAAAGCAATTCATTCAATATACTGCAAGGAGTTGTGAGGGAGAGAATATGCACAAAATATACTAATATATTTCCCATTTAGCACCCTGCTCCTGCTGGCCATTCCATTTCCCATCTAGCACCCTGCTCATGCGCCAAGGGCAGCAGCAGCAGATGGCCCAAGTGATTGCGGCCCTGCATGGGAGATGAAGAAGAAATTCTGGGTTTTGAGCTAGGGCGTGGTCTAGTTCTGGTGGTTTCAGCCTCCTGTGGAGTAAACCACAGAGATTCTCTCTCGGACCCTGCATTATGGCTCTGCTGGTTAATCCTCCCCTTGCAAGCACCAGGATCCCGTATGGTTCATGTCCTGGCTATCCACTTCCCAACAAGGTCCCTGTTGTGGCCTGGGAAAGCAGTCGAGGACGGCCCAAAGCTTTGGGACCCTGCACCCATGCAGGAGACCCGGCAGAGATCCTGGTTCCTGGCTTTGCATTGGCTCAGCTCTGGCCTTTGTGGTCACTTGGGGAGTGAACTACTGGATGGAAGATTTTTGTCTCTCCTTCTTTCTGCAAGTCTGCCTTTTCAATAAAAATAAATAACATCTTTACCTCCCCTCAAAAACACACTTAAAAAAAAAAAAGATTCTCTTTGTCATTCCTCCATTCTCTGTAACTGTCAAATAAAAAAAAAATCTCCAAAAGTTATATTAGCGGGCCTGGCAGCGTGGCCTAGTGGCTATAAAGTCCTCGCCTTGAACGCCCCAGGATCTCATATGGGTGCCGGTTCTAATCCCGGTGGCCCCACTTCCCATCCAGCTCCCTGCTTGTGGCCTGGGAAAGCAGTTGAGGACGGCCCAAAGCCTTGAGACACTGCACCCATGTGGGAGACCTGGAAGAAGTTCCTGGATCCTTACTTTGGATCGGCATAGCATCGGCCGTTGCGCTCACGGGAGTGAATCATTGGACGGAAGATCTTTTTCTCTATCTCTCCTCCTCTCTGTATATCTGACTTTGTAATAAAAATGAATAAATCTTTATTTAAAAAAGTTACATTAGCATTGGATAAAGAGATAAAGGATAACTACAAAGAATATAAAAATGTATTGCAGAGAAAATGAAATATTAGTAAATGCCTGAGTGATGGACATGTATAATATATAAACAATCTAGTCAAAGTAGGAACATTGAAAAAGCAATTTCAAGAGAAAAGAAAGAGTAATTAGTGTCATGGTTTTTAGAATAATGCTTTTAAAGAAAAAGACTGTTAAGTATTAGTCTGATATCTCTACATATACCAATGAGGTGTGTGGCAGGGAACAAGGCATAGTAAGCGTCTGGCATTTGGTTTAGCAATTTAAGTGCCATTTAGGACACTTGCACCCCATATTAGTATCTGGCTTTGGGTGCTGATTTTGCTTCTAAACTAGCATGCTCCCAAAGTGCACCCTAGGAAGCAGCAGTTGTGCCCCTGCACCCACGTGGGAGACCTGGATTGAGTTCATCTTGGTCCAGCCCTGGCAATTTCAGGCATTTGAGGAATGAACTAGTACATGGGAGAACTCTGTTTCCTCAAGTAAAATGAAGAAAAAGAAATAAAAATTTGGGCTGGAAGAGAGGGTTAACAATAGCATTATATATCCAAAGCAACATTGGGACGTGCCATGTTCCCACCTGAGTTTTAATGTTTTCGGGATCCTCAGCTTGGCTGTCACGCTTCTGGCTGGGCTTCCAGGCATTCTCTGCCTTTTTCAGGTGAACGTCTTCTTTTACAGACACGGTGATGATCTTTCTGGGCTCTCTCCTCTGGCCAGGCTGAGATCTCCGTGTGCCAATGTTCAACAGCTAGGACAAGAACATCATTTATTCAGATTACTTCAGATTACTTACAATTTACTGCCTCCGCTGTGCTGTTCAACTCAAGCCTGATGTGCATATCAAACATTTCTAGATGCAAAGACTGGTATTAGGCACTCAATTAGGTGTGATCTCTTTTAAGGAAGGAAGAAAAATAACCTCAGAATACCACTACCATTTCTGATCTTTATGTCCTAAATGAGACAAAGTGATGGAAAATGATGTTTGATAATAAAGCTGTTTTTTTTTTTTAAAACAAGAAAGTCTGCTCCTAACTGGAGTGCTACAGTGTATTAAATGCATGTAACATGAGACTGGTTACTTCTAAAACTATAAAGATTCACAGGTAGCAATTATAATTACACAGCTGCTTCAGAATTGAAGGATTTCTATAATTTCAGAGGAAAATGCAAATAAAATCATCATTAAGATTCTCCGTGAAGGGCCCAGCACGATAGCGTAGTGGTTAAAGTCCTCGCCTTGCACCCTGCCATATGGCTGCTGCTTCTAATCCTGGCAGCCCTGCTTCCCATCCAGCTTCCTGCTTGTGGCCTGGGAAAGCAATGGAGGACAGCCCAAAGCCTTGGGACTCTGCACCTGTGTGGGAGACCTGGAGGAAGTTCCTGGCTCCTTGCTCCAGACTGGTGCAGCTCCGGTCACTACGCTCAATTGTGGAGTGAATCATCGGCTGGTAGATCTTTGCTCTCCGTCTTTCCTCCTCTCTGTCTATCTGACTTTCCAATTAAAAAAAAAAAAAGATTTTCCATGGATACCTAGCCTACAGCAGATCGTAAGAGACTGCTTTAAGCTACTTGGATCAGAAATACAAAACTATTGCTAAAGGACTATACTACTGTGACAGTACGGGGTGAAATGGCAAGAGGTTAACATAGGGAAGGAAGAAGGAAAGGAAAGGGAAGGGAAGGGAGGGATCCCCATACCTACAAAATATGTATCATGGAAAATGATAAATTATTTCTTTAGCTAAAAAATATACTAAACAAGTTCATCTTATTTTATCAGTAAGAGTCAAACTAAATTACTCCCCCAAAAAACTATCTCTTTCTATTGGTGATGCCCGAATTCCTGATTTTAACTCACTGTTAAAAATCAATTGTCATGATGGTCACCATTGACCATGTCGTGGTGGTCACCAAATTACTACTGCTATTGCAAGAAATAACAGGCAAGTTAAAAGATACTTTGTGTAGTAAAACCTTCAGTATAGCTGTCATCTTAAACGCCTGGCAATCATTTTGAGGATTCAATATTAGATTGATGCTAAGCTCTACTAATTTCCTGCTTGCTACCTGTTGACAATCTTCACTTTCTCTCTCACCCATTCTTTAAACACTGAGCAAATACTGCCTTCAGATTTCAAGACAAAAGAAAACAAAAACTTCATGCAAGACAAACAGATCATCAAGATAATCCCTCACCTGACTACTAACAGTGCCATTCTGAATTCATACAAAGCTTCAGTGAAGAAGACTTAAATACGCTTTGCACAAAGACAGCTTCTTTGGAGAGATGTGGTCTGAGCCTATACAAAAAGCTTACAAAGAGGTATTGCTGATGAGCATTTACACATGCTTAGCTTAGACTTAACCCCTCACGGTTCACTACTGTCCCGACTGGAGATGGCAACACTAGGGTGGATATTTGCTCAGCAGGTAGACACTTCCTGGGCTGTCTGAATCTTACATGGCTCCAGAAGTGCTTTCCTCCTGAGTCTAGCTTCCTAGTATTGCACACCCTAGGAGGCAGAAGTTGGGTCCTGCCAGCCACTTCACTCTCAATTTCAGTTCTTAGTTTCTGACTTTTTTCTGGTTCAGTCTGGGCTCTTGTGGCATTTGAGCAGTAAAATGGCAGGAAGATCTCACTGTGTTGCTATCTCTCTGTCATTCAACATTCCAGTTAAGAAAAATGCAGTGAATGAAATATTATTTGGTATTGATAACTCAGATTGTGTTCTAAAGGTTTACCTGAGTGAATTAATATCTTCTCTTCACCACTTGGATACAGAAAAAGTTAACCATTGTATCACAGGATATTTAATTCATGTATTCACACATAAAAACTTGTCAGGAACAAGTACATTGGGGTGCATGCAATGAAAGGAAATTATGCAAAAATCATCTAAAACTAGAGTATACATCTTTGGAGACAGAAAACTTACACTCTCAAAAACTATTACAAATACTAATGCAGAGGTCTTGAGACAGATATGATATGTGCTACTCCACCTGCCACAGGATAGAGATTCCAAATGAGCAATAAAAGAGTGAAAAGTAGGAAATAATCTGCTCAGATGCCCACTGAATTTTGCTGAAACTGTGTATGTTGTCATGGCCCAAGAGTTCACTACGTTAAGTACTATTACAGCAAGAGATATCAAGCTTAAAGTTGCATTTTGTGTATTAAAATATTACTGATAGTTACTGTCTTGAATGCTTGGAAATCAAGTCACAAGTAGAAATATAGGTGCAAAACATTCAACAATTTTTACCATTTTTTAACACAGATTTATACATTCCAAAAGAACATTTCTGAGAAGACAATCACATTTGCCTCACTTCCCTGCTCTACTCTCTGGCAATACTACGCTCTTCCTTATGTTTCTTATCAGATTTTACAAATACATAATTTTAACCCATTCTAAATCCACAGGTTTAATTTGCCACTAACCATAATGTTCAACAAATAAAAAAAGAGAAATGTCATGGTTTCATAGATGTATAAATATGGGCTAAAAATGATAATCACATCACAAAGTGACCATTTTATTTCTACACATTTTAATTTGTATTCTGTATTAGCTGCCACATACCAGAGAAAGCATATTTGTCTTTTTGATTTCACTAACCAAAATGATTTTTAGTTGCATCCATAAATTTTATGGTAAATGACAGGATGCCATTTCATTTTAAGACTGAGTAGTATTCCCTACTGTGTATATACACTTCCTTTAGCCAGTCATCGGTGGACATCAGTGGACATCTGGGATGATTCTGTATCTTAGCTTCTGCCAACAGAGCAGCAAAAACATGGGGGTGGAGGGTTTACAAATCACTTTCATATACTGACTTCATTTTGTTTGGGTGTATTATCAGAAGTGGGACAGTTAGGTCATATGGTAAATATATTTTCAGATCTCTGAGGAATTTCAAACTCTCTTTCATAATAGTTGTACTTGTTTTACAACTAGTTTATTAATCCCACCAGTAGTGGATTAGGGAATGTTTTCCTCCAAAATTTGTATTTCTTAGTTTTTGAATGACAGTGATTCTAATTGGGGTGAGGTGAACTTTCACTGCCGTTTTTAACTTGCATTTCCATGAAGACTAGTGACCTGAGCATTTTTTGTGTGTGTCTGTTGACAATTCATATTTCACCCTTTGAAAATGACCTACTCGGGCCCGGCGCGGTGGCGCAAGTGGTTAAAGGTCCTCGCCTTGCACGCCTGGGATCCCATATGGGCACCGGTTCTGATCCCGGCAGCCCTGCTTCCCTTCCAGCTCCCTGCCTGTGGCCTGGGAAGGCAGTCGAGGACGGCCCAGGGCTTTGGGAACCTGCACCTGCGTGGGAGACCCGGAAGAGGCTCCTGGCTTTGGATCCGCATAGTGTCGGCCCGTTGCGCTCACTTGGGGAGTGAATCATCGGACGGAAGATCTTCCTCTCTGTTTCTCCTCTCTGTATATCTGCCTTTCCAATGAAAAAATAATAAAAATAAATCTTTAAAAAAAAAAGAAAATGACCTACTCGTGTCCCTTGTCCATTTCTTAACTAGACTTCTGTTGCTGAGTTTTTTTGGGCTCTTTACAAACCACGCCTATTAAACCATAAAGTTGCAAAATTTACAAATATTTTTCCCCATTCTGTTGATTGTTTCTTCACTTTGTTATTTCTTTAGCAGGGCAGAAGTTTTTTTAAATGACATAATGTCATTTATTTAGTTTTGCTCTAATTGCTGTGCTTCCAAAGATTTAAATAAGTGTTTGCCTACACCAACATCTTAGCTTCTTCAATGTTTCCATACAGTATTTTGAGGGTATCAGTTAATTGACTTGTATCCTTGATCCATTATGAGCTGGATACTGTATAAGGTGTAAAGCAGGGATCTTGTTTCATACATTTGCACATGAAGATCCATTTTTTCCAGTGCCATTTGTTGAAGAGCCTGTTCTTTTTCCAGGGAAGGGTTTCAGTATGTCTGTCATAGATTAGTTGGTTGGAGACATGCAGATGTTTCTGGAGTTTCTATTCTGTCCACTGGTCTACATCTCAGTTTTGTGCCGGTATCAGGCCGCTTTGACTATAACTCCATTGTTAGACAACTTGAAGTCTGGTATTGTGAGTTCTGTTTGGTTGGCTTAAGGCTGCTTCAGTTATTCAGGGTCTCTTGTGTTTCCATATGAACTTCAGCAGCTTTTTCCCCCCTATATCTGTGAAGAACATCAATGGTATCTTGATTGGGATTGCATCGAATCTGTAAATTGATTTGGGTGATAATTCTTGCAATTCATGAATATGGAAGACTATTTCCTTTTTCTTGTGTAGTCCTAACATTTTGCGTTTTTCAATGTAGAGCTCTTCCATTTTCTTGGTTAAATGCACTCCAAGATTTTTAATTGTTTGGGGGGGGGATAGCCTTTTGAATGTGATTGGCCTTACAAGTTCTTTCTCATCCATTGTTATTATCTGCATCTTTGCATACAAAGGTTACTGATATTTATATGCTGATTCTTCATATCCTGTAAGTTTACTGAATTTTCTTGTAAGTTCCAATAGTCTTTTAGTGGAGTCTTTTGGTTCCCCTATGTACAGAATTATGTAACCTGCAAACAGGGATAATTTGACTTCTTTCCAATTTGTATTCCTTTCATTTCTTTTTTCTTACCAAGTGCCTCTGTTAAAACTTGAACTCAATTGAATAAAAAAAATTGTGAAAATAGGTATCCTTGTCTGGTTCTGGATCACACTTGGAAATTCTTCCAACTTTCTTTGTTCAAAATGATACTGGCTATGGGTTTGTCATATATTACCTTGACTGAATTGAGGAATGTTCCCTCTTTTTTTACATTTTAAAATTTTATTACTTTTATTATTATTATCACTTATGATATAGTTCCATAGGCTCCTGGTATTTCTCTTATCCCAGCCCCAATTTCACCCCCACACCCAGTTCCTCTATATCAGTACTAAAGCATAATTCTTCACACATAATCATATGACCATCATTGCGGGCATGGACAATGGCAGAGAATCCAGAATCCTATTGTCAAGATATAATAAACTGTTTCATTGTAAGTCCATCTTTGTCTGGAAGTAGAGATGCATTCTGTATTGTATCCTCACATCTGGGTATGTCAGTCTCCATTTCAGTTACTATACATCCCCTTAAATGAAGAGCCCCCCTTAAATCAACAACAGGAAGAAAAATAGAAATTTACAATGCCATGAAGTTAAATAACATGTTATTAGATATGACAGTCTCCATTACACAGCTATTATATATTCCCTTAAATGAAAAGCCACAAAACAAAATCAACAAATAGAAAAGAGAAATTAACAACACCATAAAGTTAAATAACATGTTACTGAATGATTAATGTGTTGCTGAAGAAATGAAAATCAAGAACCTTCTTGAAGAAAATGATGCTACTGTATGATCTATGAGTCACTGAATAATTTAATCACAAGAAACTTTTGAAGAGATGAAACTAACAAAAACAAAAACATCAAAATCCATGAGATATAGCTTCTGCTGATTTTTGTTGGTGAAATGTGTCTCTTCTAGACAACAAATAGATGTGTTTTGTTTTTTAATCCAGTCTACTAATCTATGACATTTGATTGAGCTTAAGCCAATTACTTTCAGGGTTAATATGTATGGGTGGTAATTTGGTCCTGTCATTTTAGGAATGGGTTGTTCATTGATTTAGTCTTCTGTTGTCATTTTACTGGGATGTTCTTCCCATTTGCCTTTGGTTTTGTCTGGTGCTGTTCCTCTTCTCTGTCAAGGCAACATCTTGAAGTATCATTTATAGGGCAGGTTTGGAAGAGGCAAATTTTTTTAACTTTTCTTGACTGTGGAAGAATTTTATTTCATTTTCAAAGACAAAAGAAAGCTTTGCTGGATATGTTATCCTAGGCCGACAATTTTTTTCTTTTAGAATCTGGAATATGGGCCGGCGCAATAGCGTAGTGGTTAAAGTCCTCGCCTTGCACGCCCGGGATCCCATTTGGCCGCCGGTTCTAATCCCGGTGGCCCCACCTCCCATCCAGCTCTCTGCTTGTGGCCTGGGAAAGCAGTCGAGGACGACCCAAAGCTTTGGGACCCTGCACCCGCGTGGGAGACCCGGAAGAGGCTCCTGGCTTCGGATCGGCATAGCATCGGCCGTTGCACTCACTTATAGAGTGAATAATCAGATGGAAGATCTTTCTCACTGTCTCTTCTCCTCTCTGTATATCCAGCTTTCCAATAAAAATAAATAAATATTTTTAAAAAAAGAATCTGGAATATGTCACTCCATTCTCTTTGACTGTAGAGTTTCCTGTAAGAGGTCTCCTGTGAGTTTCATTGGCATTCCTTTATATGTCATTTGATTTTTTCCACGTGCACATTTAAGGATCTTTTCCTTATGTTTGATTGAAGAGAGCTTGATTATCATGTGTCATGGTGAAGATCACTTTTGGTCAAGCCTGTTGGGAGTTCTGTGTCCCTCCTGGATCTTGTTTTCCAATTCTTTCTCTAGATTAGGGAAATTTTCCCTTATTATTTCATTAAATATATCTGTAAAACCAGTTTCTCTTTCTGCACCTTCTGGGACTCCCATAACTCTTATATTAGGCCTCTTAATAGTGTCTTTCAATTCCTGAATACACTTTTTGGCCTGATCCAGCTCTGCTTCCAGCTTTTTGTTTGCTTTCCCCTGATGACAGGAAATATGTTCCAATTCTGAGATTCTTTTTCTGCTTGCTTCATTCTATTTTGGAGACTCTCCACTGTACTTTTAATTTGCTCTACTGTGTTCTTAATTTCTGATATATCAGCCTTGATTTGCTTTATTGCTGCTATTTCTTGTGTAACATATTCCTTAAATTCTTTGAACTCTTGTATGTGCTTCTCATTGTTGATCAGAAGCTTTATAATGAGTTTTCTGAATTCTGTGTCCCCCATTTTCTCGATGTCTTCCTCAGTTAACTCTGAGGTTGGCAAAGGGTTTTGCTCCTTTGCAGGGCAGTCCGCAGTAATATTCATTTTGGCTTTGTCTCTTCTTTTGCTCTTGATCATTGTACTTCTAGTTAACAGATTCTTGTCCTTGGGGCAGATTTCTAAGCTGTGTCACCCATAGGCCTATAGTTCGATTTTACTTATTGCCGTTGGTATACAGCTCTTTGCTTGCAGCCAATTATGCCACTCCCTCCAGCAAGTTCCAGGTCTGGGTTCTTATGTTAGATTTCCACCATGGTCTCCGTAGCCCCAACTCCTGGCTCACCAGTCTCTACCTCCTGTGTTATTGTGCTGAGGTTGCACTGTTGTCTCTGCAACCTTTCTCCCACTTCTGGTTTGAGCAGGTTCCAGGATTAGGAAGACACCAAGTGTCCTATATAGCTAGGTTATTGGTGGTGCTGATCTTGCTGGAACCTGTTGGACATTAGGTCTGGGTGCCACATGGACCTATTTTGACCCGTATGATGCCACAGTCGGTATTATTTTCCTGCAGGACCAGTGCAATCCATTGAACTCAGTGAGTTCTCGTGAGCTCAGCACATGCACAGTTCACTGTTGTCCCCTGCAGTCCTAAACTTTTGCCACACTGTACAAAATGGCACCTGACATGCCCCTACTAGAGTTCTTGATCTGCTGGCCATGAGGTCTGATGGCTACCCAGATCTGTCTTGGGTGAAATCTGTAGAATGCTACGCTGCTGCAGTTCACTGAGTCAAAAATGAATTCACTCCGAGCTCAGTGTATGCTCAGTCCTTTCCCTTGCCTTTGACTCCTTAGGCAAAATGGAGCCCAATTTGGCTCTAAGGGCTCCAGGGTGTTGACTGGGCTGTGAAATCCACCCTGTTCTTGCACTACCGCACTACCTGTCTGGGATCTGCTGTTCAGTCTCTGCTCCTGGTCAAATCAAACAGACTAGCAGGAAGGACAATTCTTTGGGTCACCTCCCAAGCTCCCATTGAAAGTCCTTTCCCACCTGGTCGCTGGTGGAGCTCAGACTGCTGTTAACTGAATACCATTGGATTATCAATCACTGCAACACCACACCATTGTTTTCCTGTGAAAGCAGCACCATTGCTGCTTTCCTATGTCTGACAGTCTCCAGGTACTCCTCTGCTGTTGTTCTGTCCTCTCCTATTTCCTGGAAATGTGTCCTCTCTTCTTCATCCTGATTAAATGTTTCTCCATCTGTTTAAACATGTCCTTATCATATTCTGCCATCTTGATTCTCTGGAATGTTCCTTCTTGTACCCAAACTACTTCAGGTTTTTACCATGAACAGATAAGTTTTATCCAATGCTTCCCATTCATCTATTGAGCTAATCACATGGAAAAGATCTGGAGTTAAGATGGCTGACATAGGAGGAAGGCTGTGAGGGAGAGCACAGTGAGAGAGGGATAGAACGCTACAGAAGCAGCAAAGAGGAACAGGAAACAGTCGCAGGGAGAGGTGCATGAAGTTCCCTGGACAATGTGGAACCAAAAAGATCCACACAACTCGGAAGGACAATGAGAACAAAACAAAACAAAACAAAACAAAACAAAACAAAACAAAACAAAACAAAAGGCAGAAGACGGTGTCCCGCTCCAGACCTGCTGAGTCACCTTTAAGGGCAGCCAACAGGAGATGCAGCCGACCCAGAGACAAGGAAGCCTGGAGGGATCGTCACTGGCAAAGGTCTTCAACAGCAGCAGAGGCAGACTGCAACAGCCGGAGGTTTGGGAAAGCGCTTGAAGACCCCTCAACACACAGGTGCCTTGGCCTCTCCAAAGATACATCAGCGCAATGGGAAGAACTATCAGAAAAAGTTATGCTCCAGATGAAAGAGCCAGCACCCCACCAAATAAGGGCCAAAAGCCATTATCAATATTGGAGATGCGAGATGAAGACATGGAAGATTTACCAGACAAGGAATTTAAAAAAATAATGGTAAAATTCGTCAGAGACAATGAGAAGAAGTGGGAATACTTCAAGAACCACATAGTCACAGAAATACAACAAGTCAAAACCAAAATTGCTGACTTGGAATTCAAAATTGAAAGTTTGACCAACAGAATAAATACGGCAGAGGAAAGGATCTCTGAAACGGAAGACACACAAAATGAAGATACCCAGCTAGTTAAACAGCTGGAGACAAGCCTCAGCAAAGCTAATAAAATGATACAAGAAATGAAAGATCACCTTAGAAAATCAAATATTCGGATCATGGGCCTTCCCGAAGGAGTAGAAAGAGAATCAGGAATGCAAATGGTGCTCGACAAAATTATACAGGAAAACTTCCAAAACACTTGGAACATGAATCCAGCCCACATACAGGACGGACAGAGAACTCCCAACAGACACGATCCAAAGAGATCTTCACCCAGACACATGGTGCTCAAGTTCTACTCCAACGAAGACAAAGAAAGAATCCTGAGACAAGTACAAAGCAGAGAAAAGATCACATACAGGGGAAAACCAATCAGAATCACTGCTGACTTCTCCGAAGAGACCCTACAAGCAAGGAGAGAATGGACAAAGATCTTCCAAGTCCTGAAACAAAACAACTGTCAGGCAAGAATAATGTACCCAGCAAAGATCTCATTTGTATATAAAAGCAAAATCAGATACTTCCATAGCAAAGAAAAACTAGAAGAATATGTCAACACAAAACCAGCTCTGCAAAATCTCCTTAGAAATGCGCTAATCCCAGAAAAAAAGGAGGCAAACCATAAACAAAGATGGCAAACAGGAAGGTCTCCAAACTAAAGCCCACACAAAGAAGGGCAATTACACAGATAACAACACACACAAAACACAATCGCATGGCAGGGCAAAATTGCAACCTCTCAATTTTAACTCTTAACACAAATGGCCTAAATTCACCAATCAAAAGACAGAGATTAATGGAATGGATCATCAAACAAGACCCAACTATCTGTTGCCTACAAGAAACACATCTAACCAGAAAAGATGCAAAGAAACTGAAAGTGAAGGGATGGAAAAAGATATTTCATGCCAATGGATGAGAAAAAAAGCTGGGGTAGCTGTCCTAATTTCAGACGAGATAGACTTCAATCTAACTAACATCAAAAGGGACAGGGAAGGCCATTTTATACTGGTGAAAGGAATGATCCATCAAGAAGCAATCACCATCGTTAATGTTTATGCACCAAATTCCAACGCACCTAGTTATGTGAAGCAATTACTTACAGACTTAAGGGGAGACATAGATATGCACACAATATTTGTAGGTGATCTCAACACACCTTTAACACCAATGGACAGGTCTATGAAACAAAAACTCAACAAAGAAACAACAGAGCTCACACAAACAATAGAACAACTGGACTTAGTAGACATATATAGAACTTTTTATCCTAAGGCCACAGACTATGGATTTTTCCCAGCGGTGCACAGCACCTTCTCCAGAATCAACAATATGATAGGACACAAAGCGAATCTAAATAACTTCCAAAACATTAGAATCATATCATGTACCCTCTCAGACCACCGTGGAATGAAATTGGAAATCAACAACTCAAAACACCCCAGGAAATATAGACACTCTTGGAAGTTGAACAATATGCTATTAAACGAACAATGGGTCAGAGAAGAAATTAAAGATGATATAAAAAAATTTATGGAAACCAATGAAAACTCTGATACAACATTCCAAAACTTGTGGGACACCGCCAAAGCAGTGCTACAGGGTAAACTCATTGCAATTGGAGCCCATGTCAAGGCCCAAGAAAGACGCCAAATACAGGAACTAACCACACACCTCCAGGAACTGGAAAAACAACAGCAGAAGAGCCCCACACACAATAGGAAACAAGAAATCATCAAAACAAGGGAGGAGATAAACCAAATAGAAATCAAAAAAACTATACATAAAATCAACAAATCAAAAAGTTGGTTTTTGAGAAAAAAAACAAAATAGACACTCCACTGGCCTGACTGACCAAAAAAAAAAACAAGAGAAAGCGAGAATCAACAGCATTAAAGATGAAAAAGGCAACATAACAACAGACACTGCAACCATTAAGAAAATAATTAGAAATTACTACAAAGAACTGTACTCCAATAAATTAGAGGACCACCAAGAAATGGAAAAGTTCTTAGACTCCCACCACTTACCAAAACTTAGTCCAGAGGCAACAGAAGAATTAAATAAACCCATAACCGAGGCAGAGATTGAAGCAGTCATCAAGGATCTCCCAACAAAGAAAAGCCCAGGCCCAGACGATTTCACTTCAGAATTCTACAAAACATTCTGAACAGAACTAACCCCAATCCTCTACAAACTCTTCAAAACAATAGAAAAGGAAGCAACCCTTCCAAACTCATTCTATGAAGCCAACATCACCTTAATCCCAAAACCAGATAGAGAACCATCAGAGAAGGAAAACTACAGACCTATCTCTCTGATGAACATTGATGCTAAAATTCTCAACAAAATCCTAGCCAACAGAATTAAAAAAATCATCAGACAGATCATTCATCCAGATCAAGTAGGATTCATCCCTGGAATGCAGGGATGGTTCAACATTCGGAAATCCATAAATGTAATACACCACATCCAAAAACTGAAAAACAAGAACCACATAATAGTATCAATAGATGCAGAAAAAGCTTTCGACAAAATCCAATACCTCTTCATGCTAAAAACTTTAGCCAAGGTAGGCATAGATGGAAAAATTCACAGCATAATTAAAGCAATTTATGAAAAACACAACGCCAGTATCATACTGAATGGAGAAAAGCTAGAACCCTTTCCACTGAGATCTGGAATAAGACAAGGATGCCCGCTATCACCACTGTTGTTCAACATAGTCCTAGAGGTACTTGCAGAGGCCATAAGACAAGAAAAAGAAATCAAAGGCATACGAATGGGAAACGAAGAGGTCAAGCTTTCACTATATGCAGATGACATAATCCTGTACATAGAAAAACCAGGAGACTCAATACAGAAACTGCTAGAACTTATACGAGAGTTTGGCAGAGTGGCAGGGTACAAAATTAATGAACGAAAATCAACAGCCATAGTGTACGCAAACAGCCCCAAGATGGAAAAAGATCTAACCAGCAAGATACCATTCAAAATAACAGAGAAAAGTATGAAGTATCTGGGAATAAATCTAACCAAAAATGTAGGAGACCTATTCGAAGAAAACTACAAACTACTTAAAAAAGAAATTGAACAAGACCTCAAAAGATGGAATAACATCCCATGCTCCTGGATAGGCAAAATCAATATCATTAAAATGTCTATACTACCAAAAGCAATATATATATTTTCAACGCAATTCCAATCAAATTGCTAAAACATTCTTCACAGAACTGGATACAATGATTCAAAAGTTCATCTGGAAGCACAAAAAACCATGAATAGCTAGAACCATCCTAAAGAACAAGAAGTTAGCAGGGGGAATCACAGTTCCAGACCTCTGGACATACTATAGAGCAGTGGTTATCAAAACAGCCTGGTACTGGCACAAAGACAGAGAGGAAGATCAATGGAATAGAATAGAAGCACCAAAAGGGAACCCACACAGATACAGCCAATTGATCTTTGACAAAAAGACCAAGGACAGTCCAAGCAAATGGGAAGGCCTCTTTAGTAAGTGTTGTTGGGACAACTGGCTGATAGCCTGCAGAAAAAAAAGATAGAGCCACATTTATCACCATACACTAAGATTCAGTCTACATGGATAAAAGACCTAAACCTACATCCAGAAACCTTCAAACTCTTGTAAGAAAATGTAGGAAATATCCTGCAAGACCTAGGAGTAGGTTCTGACTATCTAAGAAGGATACCAAAAGCAATAGCAGTTGAGAACAGAATAAACAAATGGGACCTCATCAAACTAAGAAGCTTCTGTACAGCAAGGGAAACAATCAGCAAAGTAAAAAAGCAACCCACAGAGTGGGAGAAGATCTTTGCACACTACATAGGTGATAGGGGGCTAATCTCCAGGATATACAAAGAACTTCAAAACAACCAAAACACCAAAACAAACAAACCACTCAAGAAATGGGCACGGGAAATGGGCAAACATTTCACAAAGGAACAAGCCCAAATGGCAAACAAACATATGAAAAAATGCTCCAGTTCCCTGGCAATAAGGGAAATCCAAATGAAGACATTGATGAGGTACCACCTAATACCAGTAAGATTGGCCCACATAAAAAAGAACACCAATGACACTTGCTGGCGAGGATGTGGGGAAAAGGGAACCCTACTCCACTGCTGGTGGGGCTGCAGGTTAGTACAGCCTTTATGGAAATCAGTATGGAGAACACTTAAACAACTCAAAATCTGCATACCATATGATCCAGCAATAGCACTCCTAGGAATATATCCAAAACACCTGTTTCATGACAAACCAACACCCCTATGTTCATAGCAGCACAATCAGTAATTGCCAGAACACGGAAGCAACCGAAATGCCCATCAGCAGAAGATTGGATAAGAAAGCTTTGGTTCGTCTACTCCATGGAATACTACTCAGCTATGAAAAAAACAAAATGCAGTTCTTTGTGGCTAAATGGGCCCAACTGGAAACTATAATGCTAAGGGAAATGAGCAAATCCCAAAAGGTTAGATACCACATGTTTGCCTTAATTTAATCTGTATTTTTTTTGATCCTGTCATTGATACTGTCTCAACACATGTGTTTCGAAAAATTGAACTTGCATTATTGTTAACATATTGTTTACTCAATACTATGTCAATCAATTCCATAACACTATATATTGTTGCTGATGTTTTGTTGGGGCTTTTAACTGACCGTGATTTTACTCTGTTAGCTTTGCCTTCAGACCAGGGAAGGCCTCCCCAAGAAGCTGTTAAAGTTACCAGGACAATAAGATGCTGGACTCAGTGCTGGGTATGTGCTTGCAATGAAGGAATCTCAACTGAACTTGAACTGTGGTTATGCACCATGGGGAGAGGGTTGTGGGAGGAGCGGGGGAAATCCAAGCACCTATAAAACTGTATCACATAATACAATGTTATTAACAATAATTTTTTAAAATTTTTTAAAAAATTAAAAAAAAAAGAAAAGATCTGGTCATTTCTGGTACAATGAAGCCAACAACTTCTCAGAACTATCAAAATCACTCAAGTCACACCCTCAGAACATCCTTTCCCACAATGGGGTCTTTGAAGAAACATCAACTGACCATCTCCATTCCTGGGTTCTGATGCAGTTTCACACCAAACGTTCTTCCTTTTCCCTGCTCCCCATCTTGGTGGATACAGGATGAAAAGAACTGAACTTTTACCTCATCCATCTTCCTGACCCTCCCTACTCTAATCAGAGGCCCACATGGGTATGCAACCCTCTCACCTATGTAATCATATTAAAAATAAAATAAAATTATAGATTAAAAAGTACATTATACAACTATATAGCTATCAGGTCAATTTGGTCCTAGCGTAGATTAGGTCTGCTGTTTTGTTGTTGTTATTATTAATTTTTCTGTCTAGTTGATTTGACCATTGATAAAAATGGAATGAAGCCCCCATTACATATTGGAGTTCATGTGTTCCTTTAGATGCATTAACTCTTGTTTTAAATATCCAAATATGCTGGTATTGGGAACATATACATTTACTACAGTCACATCTTCATGCTAAATTGATCCCTTAAGCATTATGCAATTCCCTTGTTTGCCTCTTTTAACAGGTTTTTGTGCTGAAATCTATTTTTTTGGATATTAGCATGGCTACACTTGCTTGCTTTTCTGTTCCATTGGCATGCAGTCACTTTTCCCATTCTTTTGCCTTCATTCTGTGTCTATCTTTGTTTGGGGATTATGTCTCTTAAAAGCAGCAAATAAATGGGCCTTGTATGTTAAGACATTCAGCAAATCTATATGTTCTAATTGGAGGACTTAGGCCATTTACATGCAAGGCTATGATTGATAAGCAATGCTTTGGTTTTTATCATTTTTCCATAAATACTGTTTGCGTTGGATTTCCTTTGTAGCTTTACTAGTAAATTCTCTGCTTTTATATTTCATAATGATGAACACCATTTTGTTTCTATGCACATAGGTAAGATAAAAACTATTCATAAACTTATACTCAAATCTTCGAGTCCCTAATAGCTTTATTGTTTATACTCTGCAAATGAAGCCACTGTCTGAAATTATTTACCTGAAAGGATTGTGGCACAATGAAGACAAGAGGCTTAACTAGGAGACAAAAGGACTGGCCTTGAGTCCAAATCTTCCACTTACAAGCAAAAGTTACTGTGATCATGTCTCTCAACTTTGTCGAATGTAGCCTTTCTCATGTGAACAATGGCCCACTCAGCCACAGCAGCTACAGTGGGGATCACAGGACTCCGTATAAAATAGGCCTTACAAATTATGTGAGGACTCATCCATATGAAAGATAAAAAGAAGTTATTAAAGAGAACATGTAGGTTTAGATATTTCATGACTTTTCATGTGTTAAAAACTTTATACAAGTGGTTGAATTTCTAAATAGCCTTCAGCAATTGAAGTATCTCATGAATGACTCAATTACTGAAGGGAAAAAAAAAGCAGGATCCTAAACTGAGAAGTATAGGGTACACAAAAGAAACAAAGCTGGCCTCTTTGCTTGAAAGACAGTCCTGATTGCTGACAAGAGAACTTAAACGGAAACTGTGCTCAGAGCTGACACAGTGAAAACTAACAGAAAATACCATAAGTTAGAGGTAATTGCCCAGTAAGCTCCAGGAGTTTTCACAGGACTGGAAAGTTAGGTTTTCTAACCACTCTCATTTGTTAGAAATGCATTAAATGAATAATTACGCCTATTTCTGCTTGTGAATTTACATTCAATTCTCCTATCTCATTTAGAAACTATAACTTATTAACTTAGTTAATTAGACAAAAGAAAACCAATATTTATCCTAAAAATTTTCAAGAAGAAACAAACAAATGTTCATTTAAGGAAAGTAGGAGAAGATGAACTCAGGAAATAACCTTGCTCCTAAAATTTTTAACAGATCAGCTGACCTCAAAGTTAGCTAAAATGCACATGAGTGGCAAGTTACTATTAATCTAAAGGCACAATGATACTCTCTTTTAAAAAATAATTATTCATTTGAAAGGCAGAGAGAAGGAAAGTGAGGGAGGGTAGAAAATAGAGAAAGAGGGAGAAGAAGAGTCAAACAGACAGCTATCTTCCATCTACTGGGTCACATGCCAAAAGCTTCCAATACCCCAGGCTGGGCCAGCCAAAGGTGCGGATCAGGGACTTAGTCCATGTCTCTCCCAGGAGTGGTGGGTACTCTTTTTACAAATTCTATTTATATATATATACATACATATGTATATATACACACGCACACACATATAGGTTAGATAGCTTTGTCTCATGACAATTTAAACTCCAAAGCTAAGTGGAGAATATCTATAATACAGAAAAGATTAATCAAATAATTATTTATATTACCATTTAACATACTAACATAACCTCATTTAACACGTAGGTTCTGAAACATGAAAAAGTTGCTTAGAGAATAAAAACTCATTATCTAATGTTTCATTTTTAGTCATATTAGTTTGAGCTTATTAAAATAACATATGTATCTGATGAATGCAGGTATAGGGGCAAGTTGGCATCCTTATAAAATTCCGTTTCTATTTTCAATAATTTAAGAGGTAGAGCTTATTCTGCACTCATGACATTTCCTTTTTGCTATAACTAAATATTAGCAATAATACAGAGCAATGTATTGAAATAAAATCTGAACATACATGAAGAATTAATTCACATCTTCTATGAATAACACATGAACAACATAGCAACTATAAATATTATTAGAGTAATCATAATAACACAAGAATTATTTCAACTTGTTCACTCAAAAAAGATATAAACCACAACAAAAATTAAAAGCAATACAAATGTAAAATTAAGCCATCAAAAAAGGGAATAATGCTAAAGGGAAAAAAGGTATCATATATTTCTAGAAAGCTGCTTTCTAAGACTCTCTGGTATTAATTTAAGCATTAGAAAAATCACTTTAAGTTTTAGAGAAAACAGATGTAGATTTGAAACCTATATGAAAACAGTGTCCCACGTATGACTATAAGACAGTGATGCCCAAAATACAATATGCCTCAACTTCAGGATGTTACTACAGGTTTTAGAAAGTCCTCATATATTTTTAGTAATTGTTTAGCTACAGGCAAATCAACAAATAAAGTACTTCTACAAAGTGACATTTGTATTTAGATAATCTTTTTTCAAAGCAGGTTTCAAAAGTTGCCAAGCCAAAAATCTAAAAAAAAAAAAAAAAAAACCAAAACAAAAAAAACCCCAAAGTGATAGGAAAATAAAAAAGAGTCATCCTGCACAGAAATATTTTCACAAGCATCAAATAAAGCAGTCTTAGCAGAGTGGTCTGCAAAGATACACCAAACCCCAAGCTCCTCCAGAACAACAGATTAAGCATGCTTCATGCCATTCTAACTTAGGGGAAAAGAGATATTTACACTGTTGGCAACTTCCCCCATGCTTTCTACAAATTTACAAAGGATGGAGTAGGCAGAGCCTGCCAAATTCTGCACAGTACAGTGCCCCAGCATAACTCCATTGGTGATGCCACTTCCACCGCTGAAGAGCCTGCCACTGGGGGTGTAATGGCCAACTGAAGTTTACCAGTACTGCACTCGTTAGTATATGTCATTTGTGCACATTCTGATTTCATAACCTACAGTAAATAAGTAAACCACAAAATATCATAATACCATAAATAATTATTTTTTTTAAAAAAAGGATTCAGCGCACCCCTAGAGGCAGGCTCTTCAGGGGTGGATGCGACATCGCCAGTGGAGTACAAGTAGGGGCTTTGCTCTGTTCCAGAATTGGCAATCCTTGCCTGCTCTGCACTTTGCAAACCTGTAGAAATAAAGACAAAGAGATGATTATTAGCTGAATGTCATCAGAGATCATTAGCATATCATGGCACCTTAAAGCAAGAATCCCAACAAGATCAGTTCTATTTTAGAATCTATTGACAATGTCATCTTAACTGAAAAATTCTGAGGAAATTCTTGACCTGATTAAAAGCAACCCAAATGTACTTTTTATTCACTTTTATATTAGCATGAAAATGACAGACTGCATGTCTTCCACTATGTCTTTTTAACAGGAGGAAATCAGTGAATAGTGCTTTCTTGCCATCAGACAAAGCACCAGCGAGTCTGACAGTTTTTGACTTAGTGGGTTATAGGAAACATGCACTTACAGGTACACCTCTGCCACCAGGTGTCTGCCTTCCAAAATCTGCAAAGGCTGGAGTAAAGTCTGGTCCTCGAGGCAAAATCCGAGGATCCAGAGTTCGCATTGGCAATTTAGGTTGGTTGATCTGCATGAAGAGGAATTGGAAAGCTTAGCACATGCCACAAAGACAATTAAAACACAAACTTTGTGGGTGGGGGAAGACATATTTATTCGAAAGGCAGAATGACAAAGATGAGAGATATGAAGATCTTTCAATTGTGGGCTCACTCTCCAATTGCTGAAAGGCTGGATGAGGCTGGGAGCCTCAGGCTACACCCTGCTCTCTCAAGTGGACAGCAGGGCCACAAGGATCTGGGCTTGTTCCTGCTTACCCAGGTGCGTTAGTGTAGAACTGGATCAAAAGCAAAGGAGCAGAGACTCGAACCAGCATTCAGATATGACCTGCTGATATTGCACGAACAACTGTACTACAATGGCTCAGATAAAAAAGTGAATGAAAATTTTTATCAGCTGAAAAAGTAAGTACTGGCTTCTGTTCCAGTAGAAATCCAATGACTCATGTAGCTTCTCCTGGGCTCACCTTAGTCATTAGACAACAGTGCTTTTTAGACACAGTGGTACCAGTTCAGCCTACAATTCCCAATGGCAGACACACATACGATTTGAACTGACTCAGGACCAAAACAGCCTATGATACACTACTTTGAGATTTTCTGAACTTGGAACACATTTTAGACATTTTTTGTTCTATAATTTTTACCAGGATATTAGCACACTTGCCTATAGGAATCCTGCTGCTCCTCATTTGTTTCAAAGCTATCAACTTACGGTTAGTAAAGCATGCATGCTAAATGTACATTAAGTCTCAGGTAGTATATTTCATATATTATGAACCATTCATAATTATACTTTATTAGGCTAAAAACTCTGGGTAATCATGTAATCTAAGAACTCTCAGTTCAGGAAGAAATCAACTAAAAGACATTCAAAGTCAGAAAGAAACACAAGACTTGCAGACATTTTTTCTTTTTCAGCTTTTCTTTTTTTTAAAAAAGATTTTATTTTTACTGAAAAGTCAGATATACAGAGAGGAGAGAGAGGAAGATCTTCCATTCACTGATTCACTTCCCAAGCGGCTGTAACAGCCGGAGCTGAGCCAAACCGAAGCCAGGAGCCAGGAGTTTCTTCCAGGTCTCCCATATGGGTGCAGGGTCCCAAGACTTTGGACCATCCTTGACTGCTTTCCCATGTCACAAGCAGGGAGCTGGATGGGCACTGGGGCCACCGGAACCAGAACCCATATGGGATCTTTGTGTGTGTGTGTGTGTAATTTATTTATTGTTATTGGAAAGCCAGATCTAAAGAGAAAAGGAAAGAGTCTTAGGCCATCCTCCATTGCTTTCCCAGGCCACAAGCAAGGAGCTGGATGGGAAGTGGAGTGGCCAAGAAACAAATCAGTACCCACAAAAGATACCGGTGCATGCAAGGCAAGGACTCTAGCCACTAAGCTACTGTGCCGGGTACTTTTTTTTTTTTTAACTTTTAAAAAATTATTTTATTTGAAAGGTGAGTTACACAGGGAAGGAGAGACAGATCTTTCATCTACTGGTTCACTCCCCAAACAGTTTCATTGGTTGGAGTTTGGGCCATTCTGAAGCTAGGAGCCAGACGTCTCTTCCAGGAGTCCTACATTGATGCAGGGCCCAAGGATTCAGGCTCTTCTTGGCTGCTTCCCAGGCCGTAAGTAGAGAGCTGGACTCAAAGTGGAGCAGCTAAAAAATGAATTAGCACCCATACAGGGTGCCAGTGGCACAGGCGGAGGCTTATTCAAACACGTCACAACATTGGTCTTTTTATTTTTAAGATTAATTTTTTTTTTGAAAAATAGAATTACAGAGAGAAAGAGAGAAAAAGAAAGAAAGAAAGAATGACAGACAGACAAACAGAGATCTCTCATACACTGGTTCAGTCCCCAAATGGGCACAAAGGACAGAAGAACGAAGTCAGTTCACAGCCAGGAGACTGGAGCCTTTTCTGGGTCTCCCACATGGGTGCAGGAGCCCAAGACTTGAGTCATCTCCCGTTGCTTTCCCAGGCACATTAGTAGGCAGCAGGATCCAAAGTGGAGAAGCTGGGTCTTGAACTGGCACTCACATGGGATGGCAGGGACACAGGTAGAGCCTTAAGCTACTAAGCTAAGTCATCATTCCCCAATATATTTTCTAAGAGGGTAATCTACTTTAAAGATTTATTTTTTTTATTATTTTTTCATTGGAAAGGCGGATATACAGAGAGGAGAGACAGAGAGGAAGATCTTCCGTCCAATGATTCACTCCCCAAGTGAGCGCAACGGGCCGATACTATGCCGATCCGAAGCCAGGAGCCTCTTCCGGGTCTCCCACGCGGGTGCAGGTTCCCAAAGCATTGGGCCGTCCTCAACTGCTTTCCCAGGCCACAGGCAGGGAGCTGGAAGGGAAGCGGGGCTGCCGGGATTAGAACCAGCGCCCATATGGGATCCCGGGCGTGCAAGGCGAGGACCTTTAACCACTTGCGCCACCGCGCCGGGCCCAAGGGTAATCTACTTTATTGGCTATAATAATTGACCTCTGAAGTACTAAAGTGGATTGGTATGATGAATCAATCATTCAGTTATTCAGTTAACAGAGAAGACTTACATATGTCAAGAAAAATAAGAACAATATTGCTATAAGGAAGTATATATATGAAACATGGATGTGTCTGCTGAAATCTAAGAGGTAGATATCTCATTCTATTAGATACTGAACAGCTATATTTCAGTGAGAATAAAACAACCACTCTTCAAAACAAAAATGATCAAGATTATTCAACATTGTTCATCCTTTATTTATAAGAAATTACTTGAGCAGACATACAGCTGACCTTCCTCCCTGAATCTATGGAATGGACGGACACTAAATGTACTCATTTTCTGAGTGTACTGTTAGATCATTTTAAAGAGAAAGATGTTTACCTCTGCATGGACTGGGGACTTCAATCCCTAGAAGTACCTATTAAGGAAATTTTAAGATACACATTATTTGAATTATATGGATTCTTACTTAAGTTTGACCTGCCAAACATTTCCTCGGTTTCTGATATGCACTGAATCACTAGAATTCTATCACAAAATTTCAGAACAACAGTGAAAAAGCTCCATATCAGTTTAGTGGTGTTCTTCCCCAAGTAAATACACATATTTTTAAAAATCACATACCTAGGAAACAAACATAACACGAAGTTTACTGAAGTCTACAGGCCTGGCATTGTGGCACAGAAGGTTAAGTCACCATCTGCAATGATGGCATCCCATATGAGTTGCACTTCAAGTCCCAGCCACTTCTCTTGTAATCCAGCTCTATGCTCATGTGCCGAGGAAGGCAGTGGAAGACTGCCTGAGTGCGTGGACCCCTGTCACCCATATGTGAGACTTGGACAGAGTTCTAGACTGCTAGTTTAGGTCTGGCCTAGCCTAGCTTTGGGAGTTCATTTTGGGGAGTGAAACAGTGAATACAAGCCATTTTTCTGTAATTTTGCTTTTTCAGACAAACAAATCTTAAAATCCAACACTAATTATGGAACACTTTTATTCAAATAACATTTAGTCTAAGCATTCTAAAAACTGCTAATAGTCTACACAATTGTACTAACAAGTAAAATCAATTTGTACAACACAAGATCTCCCTTGGTTGGAGGAAGCAGCCTACCTTGTCCAGAACCACATCACTGATGGGGGGCAGACCCTCTGGCTTCTGTATACAGGCTGGCATGAACTGGAAGTCCAGCAGAAACTCCCTGTCATACTGCTTCTTTCCTTCAGTATCAGTAGGCTTCCAGGTTTCTAGGAAGAGAGATGTAAACAGATGACTGCAGGGAACTGCATACATTATGGAAATGTGCATATATACACACATATATGTATTCAAACCATAAAAACACAGAATAGATTCTAAAGATTTATTTATTTTTATTATTTTTTCATTGGAAAGGCGGATATACAGAGAGAGGAGAGACAGAGAGGAAGATCTTCCGTCCGATGATTCACTCCCCAAGTGAGCGCAACGGGCCGATACTATGCCGATCCGAAGCCAGGAGCCTCTTCCGGGTCTCCCACGCGGGTGCAGGGTCCCAAAGCCTTGGGCCGTCCTCGACTGCCTTCCCAGGCCACAGGCAGGGAGCTGGAAGGGAAGCGGGGCTGCCGGGATTAGAACCGGCGCCCATATGGGATCCCGGGCGTGCTAGGCGAGGACCTTTAACCACTTGCGCCACCGCGCCGGGCCCAGAATAGATTCTTATATTCAGTTTAACCTCTCAAGACAAACTGATTAAAAAAACACTGATCAGAAAATATTACATGAAGATTTTAAACTACCATTTGTATTTATCCTTCTGGATACTTAAAGCAAGTAGAAACAACTTCATATATGTCCCTGCCAAACAATCTTTGGCTACAAGGATATATATATTTCCTTTTTAAAAATTGATTCCCTTTTTTTGGAGAGGCAGATTAAATGTAGAGAGAGAGAGAAGAAGAGAGAAAGATCTTTCATCTTTCACTGGTTCACTCCCCAAATGGCTGAAATGGCCAGAGCTGAGCTGATCTGAATCTAGGAGCCAAGAGATTTTTCTGGATCTACTACACGGGTGCAGGGTCTTAAGGCTTTGGGCCATCCTTGACTGCTTCCCTAGGCTACAAGCAGGGAGCTGGATAGGAAGAGGACTAGCTGGGACATAAATCAGCACCCATATGGGATCCTGGTGCTTGCAAGATGAGGATTTAGCCACTGAACCTCTGTGCTGGGCTCAAGATCATATAATTTTCTTCATATTAAATATATCACCATGCTTTATTTTGGTAATATCTTAGAAATAATAAATATGCTAATTCTCTTGGTTTGCTGAAATGCAGAATAATTTGATTGTTCATTGGATAATGGTATTTTAGAGAAAAAAAGGTGAAAGGACATAAATCATAAAACCAACTGACATGATACAAAAAAGCCTTAAGCATCTATATATAGAATTCTCATATCTGTTTACACTTTAATCTTCAGAAAACAAGTCTGCTTGCTGATCCAATTAAACTGGGACTACATACATCTTCATCCAAAAACATTCCAAACAAACTGTTCTCATGTTTTTCAAATAAAGTATAAGTATTATTTTGTCATAGCACTTACTTCGTTGTTACAGTTATAGCTCTCATTACTCAATCTTGCATGCATTACATAAAAGTGGAATTTTTTTTCTTTTTAAAGATTTATTATTTTTATTACAAAGTCAGATATACAGAGAGGAGGATCTTCTGTCTGATGATTCACTCTACAAGTGAGCGCCAACGGCCAGTGCTGTGCCGATCCAGGAACTTCCTCCAGGTCTCCCACATGGGTGCAGGATCCCAAAGCTTTGGGCTGTTCTTGACTGCTCTCTCAGGCCACAAGCAGGGAGCTGGATGGGAAGCAGGGCTGCTGGGACTAGAACCGGCGACCATATGGGATCCTGGCGTGTCAAGGTGAGGACTTTAGCTGCTAGAACACTGCGCTGGGCCCAAAAGTGAAAATTTTCTACACAAATTTTACTGGATAATAAAATTAAATCAATACTTTCTTTTTTAATTAACAAAAGTCTCATGAAAATTAGGAAGGCCCCAGAACTTCATGAGGACAGACTGGATCCTACTTTTTCTTTGTTTTTTTTTGCAGGGAGAGGTTTAGCCTTTATAGGTGGTCCTCCCGGCGGAAGGACTAGATCAAGATCTTGGAGGTGGACCCGGGGGTAAATGTCAGGGTAAAGGCCCACAGAGCCCTGGTATTCCAGGTGCTCTCAGGAATGGAGGAGTCCCTGGAGGTGAATGGGCAGGAAGGTTCTAGAAGTTGTGAAGACAGAGCAGGTGATGGTCCAAGAGGAGGGGATGCTGGTGTGGGAGGATCTCATATGGATGCTTTGTGGTGTAGGTTTATTTTTTCACCTCTTTTTGTGGGAGTCCCCATTGGTTGCACTTTGTATCTGCTTTCAAGTCCCTGTTCATGAGCAAACCTGGTGCACTGAGCCAATAGTCATACACGAGGATTGCAGAATGATGGTCAATAGCTTCTTTTCTCTTTTTCTTTTTTAAAAGATGTATTCAGTCACTTGAAAGCAGAGTTATAGGGAGACAGAAGGAGAGACCTCCCATTGGCTTGCTCACTTCCCAAATGGCTACAAGGTTGGGGCTGAGCCAGGCTGAAGCCAGGAACCTGAAGCTGCTTCTGAGTGTAGGGACTCCAGCACTTGGGCATCCCTTCATTGCTTTTCCAGACACATTATCATGGAGCAGCAGGGACTTGAACTGGTACCCACATGAGATTTCAGCTTTGCAAATGATAGCTTTACCACTATACCACAATGTTGTGCTCCAAATCCTTAGGATTGTTTCCTAATATGTAGATTATAGATTCATTGATGGTCTTCAAGAACTCTGCAGATGTGTCCATTTTATTCTCTTATTTTTAAAATTATAGATTCATGCAACCTGAATGCTAAACACTCTGCCCTATTATTGCTGTCGAAGCTTTTATGATGAGGAAAAGGCAGTTAACCAATTATAGCCTGTGATGGCAATTACGTGCTTTTTGCTTGTAAAACTAAGGTATACAGATATGACTTTACAGTCTTAACAAGAAAACACAGTGTATCAATTTCTACAAGTAAGAAAGACTGGCGGCTATAAGTGCTTGAAGAACTGGTATAAACCCAGATCATCAGAAGAATTTTAGATTGCTGAGTCTGAAACAAAAGTTTTATATAGTATAACCTTACAATGTTATAAGGCATATTAACATCTTTATTTTTAATAAGAGTGAAACAAGGTGAATTATTTTTGTTTTTTCACTACAACTCATGATAAAAACTACAATGATGTCAAAACACAAGAAAAACACACATATATAGGGGGCTTAAAGAAGTTTGTAGAAAAATTAAAATAAATGAGAAATTCTATTTATTTTGATACAGAAATGCTTTGAAATCCAATTTTTTTCATGATACACATTTTTCGTGTACTTTTTAGACTCCTTGAATAACAAAATTTTTCAAAATGACACTTTTACTCCCTGTACACATTTTCAATTGCATTTTCCTCCTAAAAACATTGATCATAAGCCATTAAATTAATTTCACAACCTATTAACTGTACTGAAGTAAAAAACTTGAGAAACGCTGATCTAGATTATTGTTAATGGCTGGTTCTTAATATCAAAAATGGATTAATGCAAGGTTTTACCTGAGATTTGGAAAATTAAAGAAACTTATGTATTTGTCCATATATATTTACTTAATTTGAGAGAAAGAGAGCAAGCAAGTACGCAAGCTCCCCCATCCACTGATTCATTCCCCAAATGCCTGCCAAGGGTGAGGTCAAATTAGCTGTATACTTATTCCAGTTCTCCTGCATAAGTGAGATCAATTCTTGAATCATCACTGTTGTCAATGGAACTGCCTTTCTCCACATAGCTAAACCAAATCTCTCCATAAATCTCAAATCAGCAATTTTTTATATGTATTAGAACAGAAGTTTAGCACATTGATGGTACTGTCTGGTCGTATATGAAATACTATTTTCTGTTACAATGAATACAATTAACATTATTCTACTGGATTCCATGAACCTAGCACTGGCTACCTTGGCCAGCTGTGCTCCAATGCCAGTAGAAATGGACTACCAGCATCAGATATTTCCCCAAAATGGATATGTTTGTCTATTCCACTGTGATTAGCTTCTCTGTTCTATGCTATTACTCTCTCTTG
This sequence comes from Ochotona curzoniae, assembly GCF_017591425.1. Lineage (NCBI taxonomy): Eukaryota > Metazoa > Chordata > Mammalia > Lagomorpha > Ochotonidae > Ochotona > Ochotona curzoniae. Next base: position 557,831 of record NW_024466964.1, read on the forward strand.
AAGAGGTTACACTCATGTTCTTTAAGGCTGCAGTAGCATGAGAATGTGAAGGCAGAGATCAACATACCTGGTTTAAACGGGAATGTGACCCCATCACCAGAACTATCAGCAGAGCCTGAGTGAGCATCTGCTCCTTCACCCTCAGAAGTACTCTCAGCACCATTACGTAGAGGCTCCACTTCTTCTCCATTTTCTTCCACAGCTTTCAGTGATTTTAAGTCAGAGGGATCTCTTTCGGGATGAAATCCGTGGCTCATTTGATCCTGCTCAGATTCAAGTACTTTGTCAGCTGAAAGCTCCTCTTCAGTTGTAGGCTAAATGTAAGTGAACACAGAAGTTATTTTTATGTGAATAAATGTACTTAAAGACCTATACCTACTCCCCCTCAGAAAGCAGAGAAAAACATGTCACTCAAAATAAAAATATTTGCATTGGGATATGGTTCTAAAATAGCTTTTGAAAGACGCTTGTCTCATTTCAGCACCTATGATAGGGCAAACAACTGAATTGCTTCTGAAATACTTTAATACAAGACCAATAAAATCCTTGGAACTTGATGAGTGTGCAAGAATCCTAGTCAGGATTCTAAAACAAGCACTGCTAACTTTTGCCAATTGTTCAACAAATACAAAAAGAAACGCTGTAGTGTATTTATATGCTGTTCTCTGGCTGTAAAATGCAAAGTTCAGTGAACAGCATCAAGCATCTAAGTCCTATAAAGCTGATGGTGTTTCATTTCACAAGCAAGCCATGTGTTAGTTCATTTTGTTGACAGTTCTCAAGACTTCCTGAAGCTTAAGCCAAATATATAAAAATCTTATCAAATGCTCAGAGCATTCAATCCCAGGGAGAAATCTGGATTCTGGAGTATTGAGTTGATGTATAAAAGACCAAGAAACAATCAGTTATTCCCCAGATTAGTTCTGACCCTCAAGGTGTCACATGGGTCTCACGGGTCCTTCTGAATCACCATTATTAACCAGGGTAAATCCTGAGCATTAGCACTCTTTCTTTGCCATGAAGGATAAGAGGTTTTGAAAACCATTTTCTAGACTGAGAACTCACAGCAAAGAGGCATCTGACTGATAACTGCCTACACACAAGAGTCAAACACTGAGACTGGTTTAACATTTAACAATAAATTGTACCTAAAAAAGTGTATGAAAGTGCCTACTCTAGTTGATTTATGAACATTTTTAACTTTTTATTGTTTTAGATGACGTTTACATAGTTGATCAGGGTGGAAAAGATCTAGAGTTAAGGAGAAGTGGGTGTGGTCATTGTTTCCAAACTTTCTATTTCTTCTCATTTCTGGGGGGAAGGGGAGAGATAAGGGGAAAGGCCATACCCAGCCTCCCAACCATTCCAGTACCCGAGGATGGGGAAAGGCCACCTGATATCAACCCAGGGTCACAATGTGGTGCATGCTCCGAGGGTTCTGCCCAGGTGGATGCAATAGTTCTGAAATGCTGTCAATCTTGCCAATTTTTACATGAAGATTGCCTTCTAATGGTCCACTGGCTGACACAATTGACCTTAGAGTCTCCATTTGCCCAGATATTTATTGTCATCGTTTGGGAGGTGCTGTTTTTCATATATTGTTTTCCATTCTCTGCTATGGCACCAGATGTCCTCTTCAGGACCAAATGGGCAACATAGTCTGCCTTCCAGCACTCCATCTTTACACTGAGGAGGACCAGTTCTCATAGGTGGGCCCATGCCTAGGGCCAGGCAACCTGGACCCAGACAAATCCCCACCCCTAGGGCTCACAGATCCAGTGCGTAATGCACAGATGGGATCAAAGACCCAAGCCTGGCAACCTAGGTCCCACTGGACCCTCCATATCTGGGGGGTCACAGACCTGACACCAACCATATAGGTGGGCTTGAGGATCTGGGCCAGGAGACTCAGACACCTCTGGACCCACACACCTGGGACTCACAGATCCAGCACCCGCTACGGAGGCAGACCCCAGGAGTTGAGCTAGATGACCCAGGCCCCATCAGACACCTCACCACCTCATCCCTGGGCTCTTGGACTCAGCATCCACTGTGCAGGTAGACCTAGGCTATAGGCCGTGCAATCCATGCCCTGCTGGAAAGCCCATGCCTGGGGCTCACAGACCTGATACCCACAATACAGGTGGGCCCAGGGACCTGAGCTAAGAGACCCAGGCCACGCTGGACCTCTTATCCCTGGGGCTCACATATCCAGTACCCACTGAACAGGCAGACCCAAGGACCAAGACCTGACCACCCAGGCCCTGCTGGACTCTCCATTCCCAGAGTTCATGGACCCGGCACCCACTACACAGGTGGGACAAGGCTACCACAGACTTCGTAGCCTGGGAGGTCAATTACTTGAGTAACAAATTCTACTTTGGCATGTAAGGGAAGTGCATTTTCTCCTATCATACATCAGATCACATAGAAAACAAATAAAAATTTTAAATGTTCTAACAGAAACCTATACATTTTCGGTTCTTATACAAAAACGGAAATAAAATATGTAATTAAACAGAAAGTTTAAAAATGAAATGTAGAAATTTCTTATTCAAAATGGCAGAAGGCAGGTATCATTTCCCCTTTTTGAATTTATTTTACTATTACCCTGTGAGCAGTTCCAGATAGACTTTCTTTACATGGATGAGATATGCTAGAGTGTGCCCATCTCCTGATTAATTCTGACAGGTGAAACCAGGAGCTAGACAATCAAGGCAAATCTCCCTCAGAGTTGGCAGGCATGCTGGGGCCATCACGGTAGCAGAAAGCTGTAGTCTGGAACTGGAAGCAAACATCACGCCTATGCACTACAATATCTGGAGCAGCTATCTAAACTGCCAAAATCTCACACTTAACTTTAATTTTCATCTTTTTATTATTTTATGATACAGTTCCATAGGCTCTGGGATTTCCCTTACTCCCTTCCCAAAAAGCTCTCGATTCTCACTGATTTCACTTAAATTATCACAATAGTATTGTTCTTCATTAATAATCATAAGTCCATCATTCTGCTTTATAAGTGTTTCATGACATTTTAGTCATGACCAGGGGCAGAGTCCAGCATCCTATTGTCAAGATAATAGTTAACAGTTTCATGGGGATCCATCTCTGATCTGGAAGCAGAGATACCTACTACATTGTATCCTCACATCTGGATATGATAGTTTCCATTACACAGTCGCTGTAATTCTCCTTCAGTGAAAAGCCACAAAAGAAAATCAGCAGCCAAAAGAAAAACAGAAATTTATAATGCCATAAAGTTAAATAACAAGCTACAGAATGACTAATGTGTCACTGAAGAAATGAAAAACAAAATCAAGAATCTTCTTCAAGAAAATGAAGCTACAGTATGATCCGTGAGTCAATGAAGAATTTAATATGAGAATAAAAACTGTGTTTTGAAGAAATGAAAATAAAAGCATCAAAATCCAGGAAACATAGTTTCTGTTGATCTTTGTTGGTCCTATACGCAATAGACACGTGGGTATTGTGTTTTAGTCCAGCCTACTAAGCCTTGAGGTTTGGCTGTTGCATTCATTTGGGGAGTAAGGCAGTGGATGGAAGATCTTGATCTCTTCTCTCTCTTTAATTCTGATTTCAAGTAAAAGTAAATCATAAAAAAAGAATTTGTCTGGCCAAAGTGCCTGCCTCATATCATGAGTGCATTGTGATTGTGATGCAGTGAGTAAAGTGATTACTTGCGCTGCCAGCATCCCATATGGGTGCTGGCTCATGCCCTTGCTGTTCCACTTCCAATTCAGCTCTCTGCTAACACACATGAAGAATGGCAGAAGACAGACCAAATACTTGGGTCCTTGCACCCATGTGGGAAATCCAGATGAAGTCACTGGCTCCTGGATTCAGTTTGGCCCAGCTCTGGCCATTCAGCCATTTGGAGAATGAACCAGCAGAAAGATTCTCTCTCAGTTTGTGACTCTGACTTTCAAATAAGAAAATCTTAAAAAAAAACCAAAAGGAATAAAATTAGGTTGACAACTACATGCAGGTATGATTGCTGAAATTTCCATAATTTTTAACCATTTTTTAAAAAAATGTGTTGACTAGCAGTTTTAAGATAAATAACCTTGCATGTTATTGATCTAGACTATAACTTAAAGAATTTGATAATAGTAGTAAGGCCCAGAGCCTATGAAACTGTGTCACATAATACAATGTAATTAATAAAAAAAATTTGTAGTAAGGATTTACCAACCCAATATACATTCCAAAACAGACTGATACTTCATACATATTTTTTTTAAAAAGATATTTATTTGGAAAGGTAGAGCTATAGAGAAAAATCTTCTATTTGCTGGTTCACTCCCCAAGCGGCCTCAAAAGCAGGAGTTGAGCCAATCCAAAGCCAGGAGCCTGGAGCTGAATCACATATTTTTAAGGCTGAGAAAATAATGCTAAGAAAGGGAAAAGGCTTGAATAATGGAGATGAAGGCAATGCATCCAATATTTATCAAATGACTCTAGCAAATGCTCAATTTTAGTAAAGACAAGGGAGCAGGATTTTGGAATGAATTCTTTGCTCAAAGAACAATGTATTTTATTTTAAAATTGTAATTCTAAGGAAAGAAATAACTACTTCAAAATGGGTCAGTTTTCATGTTTAGGGAATAACTGGTTAATATATGTTGATAACAAATTGTGTAGCCCAATGGCCAATTCTTGTTCATTTTCTGCTTATGTACATGCAGCATGCAAGGTAAGGATATTTCTTGTTAGCTAAAACCAGTAGGAAGAATATATATGACGTAAGAATTCATATTTTTACATGTATTCAAAACATTCTACTAGAATATAACCATACTTTCATTTACAGATTTGGGCTATGGTGGCAGAGTTGAGAAACTGTGACACAAATGACACAGCCAATTATCAACTAGGACTTTCACATGAAGTTTGATGATCCCTAAATATTTTAAGTACAGGAATGGTGGGCTATTTGTTTATCACTGAACAGTATTGAGGAATCTAGCCCAGAACAATAGAACATGAATGTCACAGAAGAAAGCCAGTAATAATAATGATGATAAAAACCAAGCTGAATCTGAAGAGAAATCACTTTGGGAAGCTCTTACAGCCACACCAGGATTGTGTGATTCCCTTGCCTCTGGAAGATTATTTTATTCTCTGAGTGCAGCAACTATTTGGACTTCTATTTATGATCAATTCCTCCCCCAGATAAGCTAAATGAAATCATACTAAGAATACATCTCAACGGTTGCTATGGGACTAACTGTGACATCAACACAGCATCAGTAAGAGCATTAACAGGACAGAGGAAGTAAGAAAGAAATACTACTGCCTGCTGCCTGCAGAGGGTAAGAATGGAACTAGCTAGAAAAGTTTTGTGAAGTAAGTACCTTTAATGTTACTATATGATAATTTTTATACTTTAATATTACCATTTTATACCTTGAGTAAAGACTGTACTAACAAAGTAGCTATAAAAAAGGAAAAAAGTTGGGCATAGCATGTTTAACTCATCTCCATCTGCAGCCTTTAGTACATACTAGTAAGCAGGCTGAGAGAACAAACACCATTCCAGCAATCCTTAGTTCTGAATTTGTCTCTTGTTATCTCTTGGACTTGGTATGTGTTAAACCATAGAAAAATCTGATGTGATTTATTTTATGATGGATAATCTGTATGTGGAAAAGTTACATCACAAAGATGCAGACAAAACAGGCCAAATTCTAAGTACTGTGATTTCTACCAGAATTATTAATGGTATCTTAAAAAATTCATTCATTTTTCATTTTTGTTTACTAGGTTAGTTTTCCTATAAGAAAAATAGCAAGAATAACAACAAAAAAATTTGGAATGAGGAGGATTAATTAAAGCTTTGTCCTTCAGAAGCGGAATTTTTAAGCACAAAAACTCCTCAAAACAGATCTGAAGAGAGGTATGAATCACATATACCTTATCAAATGGCAGCACTGCTCTGAAGATGAGCTAAAGGAGATTTGTTCTTCCTTACCTCCAAATCCGCCTCGAACACCTCTTCAGTGGTTTGGGTCCGATCTTTTGGTTTCTTCCATGTCTTTGGTGTAGTTATAGCTGTCTGAGCTGAAATACAAGATGAGGTCCATTATTTGCCACTGCAAAAATCATATAGGAAATATTAGACCTAAAGGATTCCTGTATTTAGATTCAGTAGAAGGAAAGACTTCCCCCTAGACGAAGGACACAGATGATCAAGTCAGTTATTGTACAGTTACAGCTCAGAGATCGCCCTAGCAAACATCTTAGGCACAAACTCAGTTTTCTAATGAGTAGCCAAGATTTCCTCTATTTTCATTGCAAAGTCATCCCTAATCTGAAAATCTAAAATGCAAAATTTAGGATATTTTACATTATTTTGGATTTTCAGATGAGACACTCAACTGATTTGAAAAAAAAAAAGGAAAAAAACTTTGGAAATACCCAATATCTGCAAAGCTCTGAAATCTGAAGTACCCCTGGAAGCGTTTCTGCTCAGGCACTTCCCACTTGTATGGGGTATCTACAAAAGAAAAGTGTACTGCGTGTCAGTTCCCAACCTCTAGTAAAAACCAACTATGTGACCTTAACCAAGCCACATTTCTTAGGACCTTCCATCATTTAAATATACACTACAACAATGAGAACAGTTTTCTACAATTCCTTTAGCTGATAAAGAGACAGTATTCAAGATTCAGTTATTTAAATCTTTTTGGTCAAGAAAAGAGCACTTCAGGGGTTTCACTTTCAGCTAGCAATTCTGTAACATTTAGTATTCAGCTCATTTCAAAACTGGCCTGCCTAGTCTTTCATAGGGTAGTAGAAAATTGAGAAAGAAAATATGCAATTTTGATTCAATTATTCTATTGTAAGAAATTATAGATGGAAATTAAGCTTACAAAGGACTTAAAATTAATCTGCCTTATCACACACACAAAAAATACAGGAGACTTCTAGTCTTGCAGTCTGCTCAAGCCAAGCCATTAGACTAATGCACAGACATCGCAGGGGTTTACATCTGTTATGTAGAGCCTCACAGACTTCTACTAACTAGGTACATTCTGTGACTGCAACATGCAATCTCCATATTGCTTGTGATTTCAATCCTGCCTGAATATCTTTCCTTCTAGCAACAGCAGAAACCTTACAGACATATTTACTTCTATTATTTTGAAATATAAAGTAATAATTAAACACAACGAAGAAATATTATACTGATTTCATGATGCTTGTGAATGTTTATATTACCAGAGAAAAATTACTTGTTTCCATATATATATATACATATATATTTTTTTACTAAATGACTAACATATCAATTTGAAAATAATATTGTTAAAGAATCTGTCATAGTTTATACTTTTTTCATTAAGATGCCAGTAAGAAGTTAAAACTTGTTATTTTCCTTAAAACTTGTTATTTTCCTTTTACAGTAGGAAATAGCCCAACAAATAAACTTAGTAAAAATTCAACCTGCGACATTTTGATTAAGCTGCTAAAACTGCATGATTAATATTTTGAAAATAACTTGAAAACAAGTAAGTCACGGGGAGATAATTAAAGTAAAAAAGAATAGATAGTGAACCATTACAAAAGAGAAGTACTTGATTTTGAAAATTAAACAGATTCAGTCAAGAGTAAATAAGAACAGAAACAATGAGCTTGTCATCTGATCTTTGAGAAGTCCTCATTGACGTGAAGTTAAACTGGTGCAGTTTAACATCTAGCAACAAGAGCCAAGACACTGCATGGACTCCTATAAGCTACTTCAAGCAGACAGGATTTGTTGCAAGGCCAGTAAGATTCAATTAGTGAATGCCAACTGCTTCTTTAAATTATTTTCTTAGCCAAGTTACTGAATGTGGTAGCTTGGTGCTAGCCTAATTGATTCCAAGCCCCTCCAGTCAGAACTTGCCTGAACAATCTCCCTGCATGCTGACCTGACAGTTCCCATGCAAACCCCTGCATGGGGAGGCAGATCAGAGCTATTACTCCCGCCTATAACTGGTCAGTAATAAAGCCTTGCTCCTATCACAGGACCAGATCACAAAATGTGATAGGGAGCGATAGGTAGGGAATCTACCTACCTTGCTCTGTAACATGAGGATTTTTAAGAGAGACATTAAGGGGTATGTGCTGTGGTGTAGCACGTTAAGCCCTTGATTGGGATGCCCACATTCCATAATGGAGTACTGATTCAAGTTTCCCGGTCATCCAGATAACGTCACCCATGCACCTGACTCCTGCTAACAACCTGTTGTCACCAACATATGAGAAACTTCACTTTTCATTTAAATTAACCTAACACAAATGGTTACCTAAATCAAGAAGAAAATTTAGGATATTACGTGATAAAATATTATTACGTGTGGGAGACTTATAATTACATTGAGTAAGAACACGTGTAACAAATTGATCTCTAAGAATGACATAAGGAATTACTAGTGAACTTTGTTGTGCTCATTACAGTTTGTTAATGTTAATTCAATAGTAAAACTGTTTTAGTTTTTTTCTACATTTTGGAATTCTCTTGGTTAGCATGAGATTTCTTTATAAGAGTTACTTTTATTTGAAAGGCAGATTTACAGAGCTCCTTCATCTGCTGGTTCACTCCCCAGTGAAGTGAAGGATGTTTGGGCCATCCTTTGCTGCTTTCCTAGGTCATAAGCAGGGAGCTAGATGTGAAGCAGAGCAGCCAGCACACGAATTGTTTCCATATGGGATGTCAGTGACTACAAATGGAGAATTAGCCAGTTACAGCCATCATGCTGGCCCTGTTATTTAAATTTCTTTATCCAACTATTAGGTAGGATTGCTTGGAAATGCCCACGTGAGAAGATTAGCTGAAGATCTGGTGGCATAAGTGGCAGGTAAGGGACCCATGATTATAAAGTCTCCCTCCAACTTCCCATTGTTTTGGAATACAACATGAAATTCTGATTTCCCTATTAATGTGTTCATAATATGGGTGTCTGGAATCCAAACCAACAAAGTGACATCCACCCAAGCTACAGCTGTAAAGGACAGGCACTTCACCGTTGCTAAGGGGAGGACCCAAAAACCATTGTCATGGGATTACCCATAAACAGCTGAATGTTCCAGCAATGGAACTTTGATTAAGGGTTCTTAGCTTTAATACCCAGTCTTAACTCCTTCTCATTTTCAACATTTTTACTGCACCTTTTCTGTTGTTTCCTCTTCAAGATCCTAAAAACTGGCACCAAACTATTTTGATTGCATAATATTCAACAATTTTGTTTCTGTACTATTCCTATGCCATTGTTCTACCCTCCGTCTTTAAACTTTCTATTCATGAAAGTTTAGGAGAAATGTGATGATTTCCCCAAGAAATCTGGAGCAGTATGAGGAAGAAACTCAAGGGAGAAAGGACAAATTTTACAATCAAGATGTAAATGAAGTACTGACAGTGTTAAAATACACTAGAATGATGGATAACTGAGACACTAGAGATGAAGCTTGTCCGATTTTCCCCAACAGTCCTCAGAGGCTGCTGTTTGAAATGTAAATTGGGGACAGTATGTGCTTCCCAATGTAACTTAAAAGCAGATTTTCTGTAGACACAGTGGGGAGATGCATTAAGCCATCACGTGTGCCACCAGCATCTCACGTTGAGCTGAAAGTCCTAGCTGCTCTTCTTCCCTTCCTGCTAATGCACCCGGGGAAACAGTGAAAGACAGTCCAAGACCTTGTAATGTAAGAAATACCTGACAGATTTTGGCATTTTAGGTTTTCATTGTAATTGAATTGAAGATGCTTTATAAATTATTTTATTTCTGTCTTGGTAATTTAGTGAACTGGAACTGTATTACTTAGTTTCTAAACGCTATGGAGGGTTTTCTGGAATTTTTCCATTGAGTTTTAATTTCACTGCATTTTAAAAAAAGATTTATTTTTATTGGAAAGTCAGATTTATAGATAGAGGAAACACAGAGAGAAAGTTTCTCCATTCCTTGGTGGCTGCAATGGCTAAAGATGAGCTGATCCGAAGCCAGGAGCCAGGAGCCTGGAGTTTCCTCTGGGTCTTCCACATGGGTACACTGACACAAAGCTTTGGATTGTCTCTGACTGCTTTCCCAAGCCATAGGAAGTGAGCTGGATTGAAAGTAGAGTAGCTGGGACACAAACCAGAGCCCAGGTAGGATCCTGGCACATGCAAGGCAAGCATTTAGCCACTAGGCTGTTGTGCTGTGGCCCTTCATTGCATTTTTATCACAGGATCTACTTTGATCTGAATCATTTTAAAGTTGGTAACACCTATTGTATCATTTATCTTAGTAAGTCCACCGTGTGCACTTGCAAACAACACACTGGTGTCTGTTCTACTCTTAAGTGTCACTTAGGCAAAATTGACCATACTGTTCCAACTTTCTGTAATCTTACTCATTTGCTATTAGGTCAATGAACTGCATTTTAAAATGTTATTTTAAAAAATATTTAATATTTTATTTTTTTATTATTAATTACATTGCATTATGTGACACAGTCCTATAGGTACTGGGTAAAATGTTATTTTTATTTGAAAGGCAGATTACTAAAGAGAAGGATGGGACAGACAGAGGTCTTCATCCATTGGCTCACTCCCCAGATGGCCTTAATGGCTACAGCTGAGTTGATCTGAAGCCAGGATCTTCCTCAAGATTTCCCTCATGGGTAAAGTGGCTAAAGGAATTGAGTCATCCACTGCCGCTTTCCCAGGTCATAAGCAGGAAGCTGGATCAGATGTGGAGCAGCTGGGACTAGAATGGGCACCCATATGGGATTACAGCAAAGGCATAGAGGATTAGCCTAGTATACTACTCTGGTCCCAAAATTCTGTCAAGTCAATTTATGTTCATTACTGATCTCTACTTGAAAATATACACAAAGGTCACTATACTTAAAAATTACGTTTTTTTGCTAATTCTATAAACTATGTGAATTGTGGTTCAGTTTCAATTGGTTTGTTTTCTTCTTAGTCTAGACCATGTTTGTTTATTGTTCACCTTGTGAATTCCTAAGTAGCTGAGGAGGAAACAATATCAACTTCAGAACACAGAACTAAAGGGTAATCTTGCATACTCAACTTATGAGGTCAGTTTTACTCAGAGACCTTAACGTGAGAATTAACAGAAAATCAGAGGTTTATATTCCTAATAAACTTACATGCTTAAAAGAACAAAAAAAAACCCCAAGCTAAATATTATGGAAAAATACACTTTGATCAAACTTCAGCAAAGAAATGCAAAGTTGATATAATATTCCAGGACTAATTAACACAACATTATTAGCTAACAAAAAACAAAAAAAGAAGACCACATGATTGTATTTGTGGATACAGAAGAAAACATTGCACAAAATCCAATTTATCTGTATATTCCCAACTAACAAATCTCTTGGCAAACTAGAAATATAAAGAAATTCCTTGAGAGAACACATGTTGAAACAGATGGGGAGTCACTAGTCAGGGTGATGCAGAGAGAGCACATTCCAGAGGAAAGGCCAACAGCAGAGGGGCACCTGGAGACTACAGACAATGAAAAGCAGCAAAGACAATGGTGTAGTGTTGCAGTGCCAAGATTCTTCACTGACAAGCAGTGAGCAGTGATTTGAGCTGCACAGGTAACTGGAGATTCTTCTGAAGCCAGGGAGGAAGCAGAGATAACATATGGAAAGCAGATTTCATCAGCAGCTCAGGAAGTTAACTGAGGAACAGAACAATCTATCCTGCTGATCTGTCTGGTTTGCTAAAAACAGAGAGAGAGCAGTAGGCTCCAAACAGGAGGTGCAGGAACAGGGTGGTTTTGACAGTGGAGGCCCCACCATAGTTGCAACAGGTGCCATTTTTTGTAGGGAGGCAAAGGTTGTAAGAAGCGACTGTGCAAGCACTAACACAGGAGCAAATTGATCTCTGGCTCAGTGCATTGCATTCATGTGGCATTCTAAGGTTCTACACAAAATAGGTCTGGGTAGCCCCCAGACCTAACAGCCAGCAGATCCAGAACTCCACCAGTGCCATGTCAGGTGCCACTCTGTATACTGTGGCAAAAGCTGTGAGAGTAAAGGGACAACACTGAGCTGTGCATACACTGAGCTGGGAGCAAACTCACTTCCAGCTCAGTGCATTGCACTGGTCCCACAGGGAAAATAATACCAACTTTGGCATCCAATGGGTCCCACACAGAATAGGTCTGGGTGACCTTAAGACAAAATGCCCAAGAGTTTTCAGGAAGATCAGCACCACCAACAACCTAGTTATTTAGGATACCTGGTGTCTCCCTAATCCTGGGAACTGCTCGGACCAGAAGTGGGAGAAAGGTTGTATGGACAATGGTGCAGCCACAGCACGGGATGATCACAGGAGGGCAGAGTGGTGAGCCAGGAGCTGGGGCTATGGAGACCATGGTGGAAGCCTAACACAAGAGCCCAGACCTGAAACTCACTGGAGGTGGAGGGAGTGAGTTGCACGAGAAAGTGCAAACAAAGAACCAGGTACCAAATGCAGTAAGTAGCTTTGGACTGAAGACCCGTGGGTGATAACAGCTTAGAAATCAGTCCTAAGGAGAAGAATCTGCTGAGCAGAAGCACAACGACCAAGAGCAAAAGAAGAGGCAGAGGCGCAATGAATATTACTAGACTCCCCTGCAAAAGAGCAAAAGCCTTTGCCAACCTCAGAGTTAACCGAGGAAGACACTGAGGAAATGAGGATAAAGAAGTTTTAAAAACTTGTTACAAAGTTTCTTATCAACAATAAGAAGCACATGCAGCAATTTAAGGATTGTGTCACAGAAGGAAGTAGCAACACTGAAACAAAACCAAGTAGATTATTAGGAATGGAGCACACAATTGGAGCCAATGAAAAATTCAGTAGAAAGTCTCAATAGTGGAATGAGTGAGGCAGAGGAAAGAATCTCAGAATTCAAAGATCTTTCCTGCCACAGTGATGAAACAATAAAAAAAAGCTGGAAGAGGAACTGAATCAAACTAGGAAAAGTATTCAAGAGTTAAGGGACACTATTAAAAGCCCAATATAAGAGTTATGGGAGTTCCAGAAGGTGCAGAAAGAGAAGGTGGGTACTTGCCAAGTACACACAAGAATCTGGGCTGGATTCACCTCAGACAAAGTTTCTTTAGGGATCCCCCTCAATCTAACTGCCAGTCTCAGATCCCTAACCATGAAAGGACAGATGACAGAACAAATCAATCAACTACCCCAGCCATATGTTGGCAGTGAAACACAGGGCAAATGGAGACTCTTAGATGGTCACTGTCAGTGGATTCTGCAGCGATTTCTTTGTGCTTGGAATGGCAAGACTGGCAGCAATTCATAACTGTTGAACTATCAAAACCACTTGAGCAAGACCCTCGGAGCATGCCCCACATCGGGGACCTGGAATGGGTGGGAGATGGTGTGGGGCTTCTCCCTTTACCTCCCCCTTTACCCCAGATATAGAAAACAATGTGTGGAAATGATAGTCTTACCCACTTTCCTGTAGCCCTTGAAACTTTGTGCCCTAATTAACTATGTAAAGAGTGTAAAAAAAATACAAAAAAACAGAAAATTAATATTCAATGAAATGATAAAGGAAAACTTCCTCAAGCTGGGAAAAGAACTAGGAAACAGAATACAGGAGGGGCACAGAACTGAACCAGCAGGGTTGACCAAAAGTGAGCTTCACCATGACGCATGATAATCAAGCTCTCTTCACTCAAACCTAAGGAAAAGATCCTTAAATGTGCAAGTGAAAAAAATCCATCGACATACAGAGGAATGGCAATCAGACTCACAGCTGACCTCTGCCTGAAAACTCTACAGGCCACAAGAGAATGGAGCAACATATTCCAGATTCTAAACAGAGAAAACCAACCTGCCAGCCCCAAATAACATACCCAACAAAGTTTTCCTTTGTCTTTGAAAACGCAAGAAAATTCTCCCACGGTAAAGAAAAGCTCAAGCAGCATGCCTCTTCCAGACTTGCCCAACAAATGATACTTCAAGATGTTGACAGAGAAAAGGTGTGACACCCACCAAAATCAAAGGCAAATGTGAAGAACATCCCAGTGAAATGACAACAGAAGACTAAATCAAACAGTGAACAACCCATTGCAAACTGCCACCTCTTCATAGTAATCTTGAATCGAAATGGCTTAAACTCATTGATCAAACCTCAAGGCTTAGTAGGCTGGACTAAAACACAATACCCACGTGTCTGTTGCGTATAGGACCAACAAAGATCAACAGAAACTACGTTTCCTGGATTTTGATGTTTTTATTTTCATTTCTTCAAAACACAGTTTTTATTCTCAAAGTCTTTACTGACTCACGGATCATACTGTAGTTTCATTTTCTTGAAGAAGATTCTTGATTTTGTTTTTCATTTCTTCAGTGACACATTAGTCATTCGGTAGCATGTTATTTAACTTTATGGCATTATAAATTTCTGTTTTTCTTTTGGCTGCTGATTTTCTTTTGTGGCTTTTCACTGAAGGAGAATTACAGCGACTGTGTAATGGAAACTATCATATCCAGATGTGAGGATACAATGTAGTAGGTATCTCTGCTTCCAGATCAGAGATGGATCCCCATGAAACTGTTAACTATATCTTGACAATAGGATGCTGGACTCTTGCACTGTCCATAACTGCAATAATGGACTTATGACTGTATACTGTATACTGTAATAAAGGGTAAATCAGTGCTGCAGGGTTGGTATTTGAAGAGGACGTAAGGGGAAACAAAGCCTATGGAATTGCATCATAAAACAATAATGCATAATGTTATAACTATCATAAATGTATAAATATAATAAAAAAGAGACTCGAAGTGGGCAAGTAAAGAAAAACTCTGAAATCATCATTATGCATAATGTGAAAGACTGCATAGTTCCTCCCTCAGATTAGGAACAAGAAAAAAGCATCTACTACTTCCATTTATGTTTTAAGAGTACTAGTCAAGAACAGAAATAAAGGCTCTTAAGTATGAAGGAAGTAAGATACGGAAGCCATCTCCACAAAAAAGGCCAATATGGTAGGTGTTGTTGATACAGCAGGCTAGGCCTCCTGTTCAAAAGTCCACTTCCCATAGTAGAGCGCTGATGTGAACCCTGGCTGTGCTGCTTTGGGTCCAGCTTCCTATTTCAGAATCCTGCAGGATACGAGATGATGGCTCAAATGCTTAGGTTCTTGCCACCCTGGCAAGAGCAGGACAAAATTCTAGGCTCGTATCCTCCTCCTTTCCCTACTCTTCACCGCTGCCATTTCACTCTTGTTCTACCTTTCAATTAGATTAAAATAAACATTTTAAATTAAAAAAAAATCTAGTAACACTAGTAAACTGAATGAACTTAGCAAGTTAGTAGGATACGAGCGTGGTATAGAAAGAGGTATTATATTTCCATAGAGCAATGAACAAGTAATTTAAAAATATCATTACTAATAGTATCAAACAGATAAAAAATACCACCTGTAACTCATGGCTGTATTCAAAATACTGCTGAGAAAATTGAAAACAAAAAACATAGCATGAAGTTCATGAATCACAATATTAAATACTATGAGATATTAGTTCTGTTTATATTCTCAATATAACTTTAAATCTATAGGAAAAAATTAGAAAAACTGATTCTAAACTAATACGAAAAAGCAATGGAGCTCGCTTGGCTGAAACAAATTTCAAAAGGAATGACAGTGTTATTTCAAAACTGATTACAAAGCTTCACTGATCATTATGGTGTGATATTGGCCTCAGGAACACAAACAGATAAACAGAAAAAGGTAATTTATAGATAGCTGACAGATAATCAAGAAACATACGCACGATACATATATACACTAGTTTTGGAAAACGCACAGCTTAAAATCTTTATACACTGGTGGTAAGGGATATAAAATGTTATAAGTATGCTAGAAAATGACTAATTAAGTGTCAAATAATAAGATACTTATGTACCTGTATGTATTTACCCAGCAGAGATACAGCACACATACATGTAAAGCCTTGGATGTAGATGTGCACAACAATTTTCTGTGTAACAGCCCCAAAGCAGAATGACTAAACTGTCCATTAACTAGTGAACAAATAAGCCACAGGAAATTCACACTGATTAATTTTTTTGAGTTACTAACAAGCCCAACAGCATGGATGAATCATTTGAGAGAGATGTCACACAAAATGAATTCATACTTTCACTTCTACGGTATTTGAAAAAAAACCCAACAAAATACTCTGTGGTGACAGAAAGCAAACCAATGCTTACCTAGGGATGGAGTAAGCGTTCTCAGAAGGGAGAGATTTATGAACAGCAACCTTTTCAGGGAGGGGGCAACTGTGCTCACCAATTTGATGCACTGATACTTCTATGTACTTCCATGTACAGTATATAGACATGAAAAATCATGAAATAACTTAAATATGCTAAAAATATTTTAATCTTTTATCAATTAAATAAAGGTGTTCAAAGTGGTCTGGGTTTTTAAATTAGTTTAAGCAGCATATCTACTGATCCAGTATGTAGTTACATAATGTATACAACAATATCTATGATATATGGAGTGCCTTAAATGGCCTGAAATAACATTTCCAATATTTTTCCACTCACGAAAAATATGTACCTATGTATTCAGTAGTTTGATTTTGAGGGCATGTTTTAATTTTTTTGCTTTTTACCAGTTTTTTTTTTAAAAGAAAAATGTATCAATTGAAACAGAGATATAGTAGTAATATCCTTACATTAATTTTGCTTCAACAGGTTAAAATTATTTGGGGTACATTGCTCAAAGAATCACAACCAAAATGCACACGTGATTTAAATAAAAGGAGGTCACACCAGACATGGTTTTTGAATTTACCATAAAATCTCCTCCTATACATATTCTGGTCTCTTACCTGTTGTACAATATTCCATTCCATGCCTACTGGCATGACCAGTTTTCTTTGAAAACACTGTTAGCAGTTTTTCTTGCCACAAAAGTCATCTTTAAATACATGCTTATCTAGAGGTACTTTTATTTCTAAAACTGTCCCAAGAAAGTAAACACACACACACACAATTTAATTTAATTGATACCGGTAAGATTTAGTTCCAAAAAAGGCTAGAAGTAATTAACTTTTTTAGCACCTGATGTGGCATTTGCTAAATTGACAGCTTAAAAATGGTATTCCCTCATTCACGAAAGATAGCGCTTTTTCATTTTATTATTGGCTATTTTCCATCTTCTATGACTTTGCAATTATCAACCGCATGTAAGTGATGGTTAAGATGGGACGCAGAGGTGGGTGGAGTTTGCTTCAGGGGTGGATAAGTCACCTAACCTCACTCAGGAATGCAGCACACCCTGAGGCAACTAGCCCAAGGCTTTGAGATTCCTATAACTTAAAAGGTAGATTCCCTTACCAGTCAAAATCATTTAGTTTTCATTCTATATTTTGCTTTACTTCCTGCTCTCTCTAAAGCTTGGACTGGATTCCTAGTGCTTCCCCTCTTAAAAGCCTCCAAACTCTGATGAACAGCGGAGACTTAAACATGCACTTGGATATATTTGTTCTTATTGTCTGGGTACTCCCTGGAATTCTGTTTTAGAATGATCACTACCCATGAATTCTTAGTGAAGAAAACTAAAGTCACAATATTATTTTCAAAACATTTCCCATTAAAATAAAAAGTTATTTGAAAGAGAAAAAGCAAAAGAGAAACAGAGCGCCTACCTGGTCCCATGTACTAGTTCACTCCCAAAATGCCCAGAGAAGCCAGGCCACGGCCAGGCTGAATGAAGCTCAGGGCTTGGATTTCAGTCCTGGTCTTGCCACGAGGGTAGCGGATGCAACCACTTCACCCATCAACTGTGCTTCCCAGAGTGTGCATTAGCAGGAAGCTGCAATCTGGAGTGGAACCAGGACCTGAACTCCAATGTTGGGCACACATATCCCACCCAGTATGTTAAATGTCAGATCAACTAACTGTGTACGTGTGCGTATAAAACTTTATCAACACAGTGATACAAAACTTACATGATTATATGAATTTATCTAGGATACACACACACACAATCTGAAAAGCAGAGTAGCAGGGGGAAAAGAAGAGAGACAGAGACAGAGACAGATCTTTCATCCAGTGATTCAATCTTCAAATGGCCACAGTGGCTGGAGCAGAGCTGGCGTGAAATCAGGAGCCTGGAGCTTCTTCCAAGTCTCTGATGTAGTGCAGAAGCTCAAGGACTAGGGGCACCTCTTATTGCCTTCTCAGGCACATTAGCAGGGAGCTGGATAGGAAGTAGAACAGCTGGAACTTGAATGGACACCCAAATGGGATGCAGGCATCACAGATGGAGGGTTAACTTATGCCACAAGGCATTCCCTTTATTTATATATTTGGAAAGATTAAATGTATATATAGATAAGCATGAATGGGGGATCGAAGGGGAGAGAAAGAATGAGCTATCACCCATCTGCTGATCCCGCTCCCCAAGTGGCCACAACAGCAGTGGCAGGGCCAAGCCAAATCCCCAGAAGTAGTAGCAAAAGATGGTCCAAAATACTTGGACCTTGGCCAGCCATGTGGTTAACCCAGACGGCTCATGGCATTGTCTTTCCCCAAGCCCTGGTTGGTGTGGGAAAGAATGAATCTCTCTGTGCTCTGCCTTCCAAATGAAGGAATCAATGAATTTTTTTAAAAACTCACACAGAGTTACTTCAAAAGATAGTCTGATGATCTACGCATTGGGTTCCACATTTGAGACTTGAAGGAAGTTCTGGGATCCTGGCTTCAGGCTTCCTAGCACCAGCTGTTGCAGGCAGTTGAAGAAAGAGCCACATAATGGAAGATCTCTCCTCTTGCCTTTCAATTCAATTATCTTTTAAAAATGTCTAGTTTTTGGGGGCCCGGGGGCGTGGCCTAGCAGCTAAAGTCCTCACCTTGAACGCATCAGGATTCCATAAGGGTGCCGGTTCTAACCCTGGCAGCTCCACTTCCCATCCAGCTCCCTGCTTGTGGTCTGGGAAAGCAGTTGAGGATGGTCCAAAGCTTTGGGACCCTGCACCCGCGTGGGAGACCTGGAAGAGGTTCCTGGTTCCCGGCTTCGGATTGGCGCAGCACCAGCCGTTGTGCTTACTTGGGGAGTGAATCATCAGACAGAAGATCTTCCTGTCTCTCCTCCTCTATCTATATATCTGACTTTGTAAAAAAAATAAGTAAAATCTTAAAAAAATGTCTAGTTCGGGCCCGGCGCGGTGGCGCAAGTGGTTAAGTCCTCGCCTTGCACGCCCGGGATCCCATATGGGCGCCGGTTCTAATCCCGGCAGCCCCGCTTCCCTTCCAGCTCCCTGCCTGTGGCCTGGGAAGGCAGTTGAGGACGGCCCAAAGCTTTGGGACCCTGCACCCGCGTGGGAGACCCGGAAGAGGCTCCTGGCTTCGGATCGGCATAGTATCGACCCGTTGCGGCTCACTTGGGGAGTGAATCATCGGATGGAAGATCTTCCTCTCTGTATCTCCTCTCTGTATATCCGCCTTTCCAATAAAAAATAATAAAAATAAATCTTTAAAAAAAAAATAAATAAAAAAATGTCTAGTTTTTCTCAAACAATACCATGTTTCTCAATCTGAATTTGTTTTCATTGTATATTGTTTTGAGAGCAGGACAGAAGCAAGGGAGGACAGAGTACAGTATAGATATAAAATATAGATTTTATATATATAAAATGGTAAAGCTACTCTAAGTTCAAGTTTCAGTCCGAAAAGCTCAGCAGAGAATGGTGCAATATATAGTTCTACTGGGAATTAACAACAAAGATGACTTCAGTGGAAGTATTAGCATATCTGTTAAGTCCCTGTATCATATTTTACAGTCCTTTCTGTAGCCTCTTAAATGTTTTTCAATTTTAATGAATGCTTTCATGCCACTTTCATCGCCATCAAAAGGCGGCTATGGTTTATTTCAAGGTCAATGTTAGTGCAGATGTAGAACCATGATAGCACAACTAAAGGATGTGATTAGAGAAGACAACACAGGAGCTTATCTACTTAATGATCTTCAGCTTGGAATAAAGCACCGTCATTTGTTGCTTGGAATCCGTAAACCCAGATGATAATAAAACCACCTCTCATCTCAGTATCAATGAAGCCGTCCGTATTACCATTGGTTCGTAAAGTTTAGGGAGGTTTGCCATCTCCTCAATCTGTGGAAAGCATCCTGTGTAATAAATGAGTCTTCACAGAGGCAGTTATTTGCTCTCTCTTTACTCCCTTGCCCTTCCTGGTATTTGTTCTTGTTACTAAGATTTTGTCTCCGTTCATCTCTGTGAGCTTGAAGGTCAAGAGACGCACAGGGCTGAGTACTGCGACACGATGGCCCAGGCTGCCCATACAGGACCTGGAGTCTCACTTCCCTTTTCCATTCAGCTCCTTCCTAATGCACATGGGAGGCAGATTATGGTAAAAACAAAACAAAGCAAACAAAGACCCCTGGGTTTCTGCCACCCACACGGGGGTGGGGGGTGGGGTGGGCGGTGGAGGGGTGGAATCTAAACAGAATTCCTAACTTCTATAGGGCCAGAAGCTCCTGTTGGCATGCTAGGAATGAACGAGCAGATCTCTGTCACCCTTGCCCAACCCTCTATCACTTCACCCTACAAGTGAATAAAAATCAATAAATAAACAAACCTATTTTTCTAAAGTCACATAGCAGGTCATATAACAGGTATAAATTAACACTGCCTGAAGAAACAAAATAATTCTGGATCTTCTGTCAAAAATTTGTACACTTGTATATATTATAAACTCAACCCACTGTAAAAATCAACGGGGTTAACTTATCAACACTTTGGGCCCCACGCGGTGGCCTAGTGGCTAAAGTGCTCAGCTTGAACGTGGTGGGATCCCGTATGAACACTGGCTCTAAACCTGGCAGCCCTACTTCCCATCCAGCTCCCTGCTTGTGGTCTGGGAAGGCAGCCGAGAACGGCCCAAAGTCTTGGCACCCTGTACTCGCGTGGGAGACCTGGAAGAGCTCCTGGCTCCTGGCTTCGGATTGGCACAGCACCAGCCGTTGCAGTCACTTGGGGAGTGAATCATCGGACAGAGGATCTTCTGTCTGTCCTCCTCTCTCTCTATATATGACTTTCCAATAAAAATAAATAAATCTTAAAAAAATTATCCATACTTCTTCATGGCTTTCCATGGCAGTGTCCAATTTGATAATTATTATGTGACCCAAAATATCGAACAGAATAGGCAAACACACATAAAAAAGCATAAAAGAAGTATTAATTCCTTTAAAAATAAATACAATGCTAGAGAAGACCTTTGAAACTTCAATAACAAAATGTTTAGTTGCTCAAATCTTTTTTTAAACATCGTAAATCCAAAGCAGTACTCTTTTTGCAATATATTTTTATGAAAAAAATGATATAAATAATATCAGATTTACATTAACAATGAGGAATAAAGAGTAATAACTGACTTTAAAACAAAGCAGAAAGGATTAAAGAATATTAGGAATTATTCAAAATAAACTGGAAGGTACATTTTGAAATATGACAATCTACTTCATATATAGGAGATTATCATATTTTATAATGAAGGAATTGGCTAAACAAGAAATCTAACTTCAAAATTATAATGAAGAGCCTGGTGTGATAGGCCAGTGGCATCATTCCTCACCTTGCATATGCTGGCATCCCATGTGGGTACCTGTTTGTATCCCGGCTGTATCACTTCCGTCCAGCTCCCTGCTTGTGGCCTATGAAGGCAGTTAAGGACAACCCAAAGCCTTGGGATTCACACCCACATGGGAGACTCAGAAGCAACTCTGGCTCCTGGCTTTGGATCGGCTCAGTTCTTGCCACTGTGGCCACTTGGGGAATGAAGCAGTAAATGGAAGATCTTTTTCTTTGTAATCTCTCTCTCTCTGTATGTCTGCCTTTCCAATGAAAATAAATAATAAAAAATTGCAATTAAATTTATTTTTGGATGCAATTCATAGTCACAGATAAATGTTCCCAGTTTTCTCTTCCCAGAGGAAATAACTATTCCCTATTCCACAAATTGGTGTCTATGCAAGCATAAGCATGTGTATATTATAATATTAATGTAAACAAACAGCTCTGCCTTTTTCTTCCTAAAACTCACACTCTTTGGTACTCTGCTGTGTTTTTATAATTAAAGAAATGATTTATAAACGTATATAGGAAAGCCATGTTTTCAGAGGATATGACTTAAATGTGATTCCCACAATTTATGAAACATCTACGTACATGATGATTTAAATATCTCAATGTCACTCAACTCAAATCTTTTTTTAATTCTATATTAATGGCAGCAAAATTATGACAGTTGCAGTACTGAGTAATTATCTATCTGTTGAATGAATGTCAACTATTAATGATAGAATTAAGTTGCAAAAGCCTCAGCAGTTTTAGGATGCTATTAAATATCTCATTAAACAATGAAAGCAAGCTTATAAATGACAACTTCTATTAATAACAGTTTTGAAAGTGTTTAATTCAAAGTAATTGAGATTTAAAAATGGAGGTATTTGGGCCAAGCACGATAGCATAGTGGTTAAAGTTCTTGCCTTGCACGCTCCGGGATCCCATATGGGCGCTGGTTCTAAACCCAGCAGCCCTGCTTCCCATCCAGCTCCCTGCTTGTGGCCTGGGAAGGCAGTCAAGGATGGCCCAAAGCCTTGGGATCCTGCACCCATGTGGAAGACCTGGAAGAGCTCCTGGCTTCAGATAGGCTCAGCTCCAGCTGTTGCGGCCACTTGGGGAGTGAACTATCGGATGGAAGATCTTCCTCTCTGTTCTCTCCTCCTCTCTCTATATCTACCTTTCCAATAAAAATAAATGAATCCTTTTTTTTAAAAGTAGGTATTTGCAAACAAATACTGCAGCTTAGAGAAGCTGGGATGAAAATATAAATTTTGAAGTTATTAATGAAAGCCATGTATTCCTGAAGTAGATGAGATTACCTATGCAGAATGTACAGAAAAACAATAAAATGTGGACAAAATAAGAACTGTTTTAGTTAACAAAAATGTTTCATATTTGTGGTGGTGATTGAATGCCATTTGTATTTTTGTGAAAACACAAAAATGAGTGCTAATGAAGAGTGAGCTTTTACTGCAATATCAGTATAACCTACATTCAGTAACTTCACCAGGGGCCAATGTTCTGGCCTGAAGAGTAAATAAAGCCCTTCCTAGAGCACTGACATCCCGTATGGGCACCACTTGGTGTCCTGGACCCCACATCCATTCCAGTTTCCTGATAATGCATCTGGGAAAGCAGCAGAAGATGGCTCAAGTGGTTGGGCCCCTGCTCCCACATGGGAGACTCAACAAAGTTTGTGGCTCCTGGTTTCATCCTGGCACAGCTTTGATAACTGTGGCTTGATAAATCTGCAACTCTGTTTTTCATAGAAATTAAACCCTTTATAGCTTTTTTTTTCCCTCTAAAAAAGGATCTAAGCTGAGAATAACCAATAGAATTAAATGAGCGGAAAAGACCAGTAAGATAATCTATTGCTGACTCTGAAGAGTGAGAAGGTTCAACTAACACCCTGGGAACACATATTAGAATGCACGAGGACACCTCATAAAATTCATGCAAAGAGTTCATTATCTTTAATTATATTTGAGCTTCTATTATGTGAAAAGTGAACAGATTATTAGAACTGTTAGCTTGCTCTTGAGAAGCTTGGAATAAAAGGAATATTAAGTTTAAGGTGGTAGGCTAAATGGATATTGAAGGACTACTGGAGTTTTGGGTTGAAAAACATGTTCTAAGCAAAAAGGGATCAGTTCAAAAGCAGTACAGGATGGCCCAAGTGCTTCGGCCCTTCACCCATGTGAGATACCTGGAAGAAGTTCCTAACTCCTGGCTTCAGACAGACCCAGCTCCAGCCACTGTGGCCATTTAGGGATTGAACCAGAGGATGGGTCTACGGCCATACCACCCTGAACGCGCCCAATCTCGTCTGAACTAGAGGATGGAAGAGTTCTCTCTAGCTCTCCTTCTCTTTAACTCTACCTTTCAAACAGAAATAAATCTTAAACAAACAAACAAAAAAACCCAGTTGCAAGCAACTGCCGACTTTGCCTTGTACCTAGCAAGTGTCACACTGCTGGGAGAAAAGTAGTCAATTGCTAGTAGTATTCTGGGTCTGGTTCATCCAAAACTGTGTTAATTATACCAGTGTATCAAGACAGTTGCTTATTCTACTTTTATTTTTTTCATTTTAAAGATATATGGACAGTAGGGAATGCTAGGCTGGGACATGCCACACATGGCCTGGGGGTAGAGGAGAGCTGTAGATTGCCCGGGGAAGGTAGCCCGGGATGTGCTGCGGTGGGAGTTGCCGAGGGCATGTTTTACATGTGAAGAGTGACTTATGGGTGGATTTCCATGGAACAGGCCACTGTGCTCACAGGTAGGCAAGGCAAAAAGCGTGGGTGGCTTAAAGTGGGGGAAATGGAGGGGATGTCTGGATCAGGCCAAAAATCTACCTAGGTGGGAGATTTGGGCTGGAATCAGCACTTCATTCCACTGATACATGTGAAAGCTGAGGTTGTGGGGGGTGGGGGGTGGGGGGTGGGTCATGACTGGCTGGGCTAGGCCACAGTATTCACCCACAAGTGTTGGGGTAATGAGTGGGACATGTCAGGCTAGGCTGTGGCATCCAATGGAATGTAAGAGAACTAAATCTGGGGCAGATTCTTGGGGGATTTGTAGGCTCTTCTTTATGAATCAGAAGCATCTACTGGTTTGTGTGAGAACTGGGGATTGAGATGGGGCTGAGCCAGGTTGAATTGTGTAACTAACTCACTGACATCTGTGGTAGCTGGGGCTGGGAGGAGACTGGGCTGGGCCAGGCTGTAGTACCACTGATACATGCAAAGGCTAGGACTGTGGTTAGACAATGCCGAGCAGGGCTATGGCACCTACTGGTATGTGTAAGATCCAGGGCTGGGAACAAAACTTGTAGGAAAACTTGGAGAACTTCCCTGCTAGGTCACAGCTCTCACAGGAGAGCACGACAGCAGGCACCAGGGGTAGGCCAGGCCAGGCAAGACTATAGTACTAATTGCAATGTATGGAGACCAGGTCTGGGAGCAGGTCAGGCTGAGCCAGGCTGCAACTTACATTGGTATACATAAGTCAGGACAGGGTGTGGTGTAGGAGGGGGACAAGCTGCAGCAATTGCCAGTTCACACAGGAGCCAGGGCTGCAGGCAGGCCAGCTGGGATAGACTGCATCACTTGCTGATGGGAACTAGGACCAGAGGCAGGCCAAGTCAGGATGGGTCGAAGTATCCACCAATATGCCTAAGACCCAAGGCAGGGAATGGCTTTGGCAGGAGAACTTTTAGGACTCCCTTGCTAGGCCGCAGCTCCCACTAGTGAGTGTAAGAGCCAGAGCTGGGGGTGCACTGGGTGGGTCAAGTTTGCAGCACCCACTGGCATGTGTATAGCTAGGCTTGGGGTGGGCTATACTGGGCTAGACCCCAGCACCTGCTAGAGAGAGAGCTAGAATGGGTATGTGATGGGCTGGGCTAGGCAGTGGCATGTACCAGTTTACATTTCAGTTGGGTCTGGGGGTGGGCCATATCAGGCTGGCTGCAGCTCCCATTGGCATATGTAAGATCTGTGATTGGGTGCAAACCTGTTAGGGAACTTGGACAACTCCACTGCTAGGCTGCAACTCCTGAGTATAAGAGCTGGAGCTGGGGACAGGCTAGGCAAGGCTGGGCTGTAACATCTATCGGCATATGTGTGGGCCACTTCTAGCAGCAGGCTGGGCTGGGCCAGTCCACAGCACATGCTCGCATAAGCAAGAGCCAGGATAGACTACACGTCAGGCCAGGTTTGGCCACAACACCTGCCAGGTCACATTAGGGGTGGGCTTCAGGGCGGGTCAGGCTGGACTAGGCTGCTATACTCGTCACCATTGTGTGGGCTGGATCTGGGCTAAAACCGGGCTAAGCTAAGCCACAGCTCCCAAAGGTGTGCATAAGAGCTGGCTGTCATGTGGGCTGAGCCAGGCTTGGCCACAGAACAGGTCAACATGCACAAAAACTGCAGGCAGGTTATTAGAGTTGCCCTGACTAGGCCACAGCACACACTGGTGTGCATAAGGACAGGGCCTGCACTAGGCTGGGCTGAGCTAGATCACAGAATTTGTTAGCTTATATGAGATCTGGGGCTGGGGGGTAAAACTGACTCAGGGTGCAAGTGTGTGCACTGACTGGGGCAGGTGATGGACTAACCGTTACCCTGCACTAGCTGGTACACACAGAGTAAAGTCTGAACTCACCCCAGGTGAGGTCTTGAGGGTCTTCCTACTAGAAATCTGGACTCGAACCCTGGCCGTACAGAAAAACCAAAATATATATGGTCTAGCCTTGGAATGACTGCATCAGGCCTTGGCCTGCTAAGTTGCTAATTTTTGTGCAATGGACAGCATGCCTAGACACACAAAGAGGATATGACTGACAGCTCACCTAGGCCTTGTCAGAGGATGGAAAACAGGACAAATTGGGCAACTCTCCTAGACAAGTTTTGCAGCAAGTGTCTGGGTCTATGGATGTACAATGAGGTAGACTTGGTCAGCCAACAGACTTGAAAAGATTTTCTCTTTGGCCAGTCCTTGCTTAATCCCCCATCTGCAAGTACTGGCATCCTATAATGGTGCTGGTTCATGTCCTGGGTTACTCTATTTCTCATCCAACTCCCTGCTTGTGGCCTGGGAAAGCAGTGTCAGAGTATATACATCATCTCCACTGTAAAAGTTGCATAGAAAAATCCTAGATGAAGCAGAGAATGTTCTTCCACAAGTTCAAAATCTTATTTTATTTTCCTCAAAGGATACAGAAACTGGAGGTCGGGTGCTATGCTGCTGGGGTCAGCCATCTGCCCAAGGTTCCACTGGAGCCAGCATGCACCATGGAGATGGAGGGGAAGCACACTGCCCAGCAAAGGGGGTCTGATGGCAAATCAGAACAGGAACTAGTGGGCCCAGTGAGGTAGCCTAGTGGCTAAAGTCCTCACCTTGCATACGCCAGGATCCCATATGGACATCGGTTTGCATCCAGGCTGTTCTACTTCCCTTCCAGCTCCCTGCTTGTGACCTGGGAAAGCAGCAAATGATGCTCAAAGGACTTGGGACTCTGTACCTATGTGGGAGACCTGGAAGAAGCTTCTGGCTGCTGGATTCAGATTGGCTGAGCTCCAGCCATTGCAGCTACTTGGGGAGATGCAAGATCTTTCTCTCTGTATCTCATTTTCTCTGTAAATCTAACTTTCTAATAAAAAAAAAAATCTAAAAAAAAAAATAGGAGCTATTGAAGGCTCATTTGACATGTACAAAATGACTT
Source organism: Ochotona curzoniae (assembly GCF_017591425.1). Classification (NCBI taxonomy): domain Eukaryota; kingdom Metazoa; phylum Chordata; class Mammalia; order Lagomorpha; family Ochotonidae; genus Ochotona; species Ochotona curzoniae. The sequence goes on from NW_024466964.1 coordinate 585,190, forward strand.
ACAGGGGCTTCTACAGACCAGGCCACTGCAAATGCAGTTAATCAAGTTGACAGTGTGGATTAGAAGGGGGAATCTAGAAAATCTACCTGCCCAAGTGTACTCTCATGCTGTGACTGGGAGCACATGGGCCAGGCAAGACTGCAGCACTCACTGGAATTGAAAGCTGGGCTTGTGGGTGGGTCTGGTAGTTCTCTGGGATGGTTCTAATTAGGCTGCAGCACCTGCTGGTGATGTGAAAGCTGGTGCGTGGCTAGGCCAAAGCATCCAACAGGGAAAGCTGAGTCAGGTCACAATGTAACACTCATTGGCACACATGAGGGCTGGGGCTGGGGGCAGTTTGGGCTGAGCTAGGCCACAGTATCTGCCAGCAGGTCTGGTAGGGAATCTTCAGAGAAGCCCCCTACTAGACTACAGCACCCACTGATGTCTGTGAAAACTAGGGCTGGGGACGAGAAGGCCTGGGCCTGGCTGCAGCACCCACAGTTGCACATGAGAGCAAGATCTGGGGGAAGGTTGGACTAAACTAGGCCAGATCACTTACCAGTGAAGGCTGAGATGAGGGGTAGACTAGGCTGGGCTGGGCTGGGCTGGACGACACAGCACCCATTACTGAGTGCTGGGGTTGGGGGCTGGGTCATGCTGGGCTGGGCTGCAGCATCCATTGGTACATGCAAAACCTAGGGCTAGTGAAAAGGCCAGTAGGAAATCTTTGGGGTGCCCCTGCTAGATTGCAGTACCCACTGGTGCACACAAAAGCTGAGACTTATGGCAGGACTGATCAGGCTGGCTGTACCCATCTGGCACATGTTTGGGTTGGGGACAGACTGAACCTAACCCTGCACCTGCACCAACTGGCACATGAGAGTCAGCTCTGAGTACCTCATAGGTGATATTTCTTACGGGGCTCTTCAACTGGGCTACTATGTTCAAATCCCAAACTCAGGGAAAATCACAAGGACATGCGGTCCGAACTCAGAGCACATGTTGCAGGATTCGGACCACCTTGGCTGCTGACTTCCACCTAAGAATAGAGAGGATACCCAGATGCACACAAAAGACAAGGTAGCCAGCTCATCAAAGTCAACACAAGACTTGAGTACCTCATCAAAAGATGGAAAACAGGAGAGGTTGAACAACACTCTAGGCCAGGCTCTACAGTAAGTACCTAGGTCTGTAGACATTATCAGCCAACAGACCTTACAGTTTCTCAACTCCGGTATATGGAAGTCAACAATTTCTAAAATAATCAAGACCACTCAAGTAATACCCTCAGAACATTCTTATCCACATTGGGATCTCCAAGGCGACAAACAACCATCTCTTTCCCTGAGTCCTGATGCAGTTTGACAGCAAGGAGTGGCACCTCCCACCTACCCTCTCCTCTCAGACATGGGAGAAAAGAATGAAAGATGTTTTATCCTCCTTCTCCCCCATCTTGACCCACTTCACCCTAATCGGAGGCCCATCCCTTCACTTATTAATCAATATTAATTTAAAAAAATATAAAAAGGTTACAAAAATCATAAGAATTCCTAAGACTTTAAGAAATTGCCAATTATGTTATAAATTGTTGCTGATGCTATGTTGGGGCTTTTAATTGATTGGGATGATACTCTGCTGGCTCTACCTTCAGACCAGAGATGGTCTCCCCAACAAGCCGTTGAACTTATCTGGACAATAAGATGCTGGACTCTATGCTTGGTATATGCTTGCAATGAAAGAATCTCAACTGAACTTGAACTGTGGTAATGCAACAAGGTGGAGGAATCCACCATGGGGGAAGGCTGTGGGAGGGGTGGGGGGAATCCCAGTATCTATAAAACTGTGTCACATAATGCAATGTAATGAATTACAATAAAAAAGAAATTGCCAATTAATACAGTTTTGCATTTTTAAGTATTTACATGACAAGGGCTGGGCATTGTGGTACAATTTAAGGGACCCATGTAATAGCAGCAATCCACACTAGAGCGCCAATTTAAGCCTTGCTGCTACATTCTCAATCCAGCTTCCTGCCAGTGTGCCTGTGAAGACAGTGGAAGATGACCAAGCACTTTGGTCTCTGCCATTCATGTAGGAGACCTGATAGAGTTTCTGGTTTCTAACTTCTGCTTAGCCCATATCTGGCTGTTGCAGTCACTTGAGGGGAATGGAGGATGGAGGATGAATGTGGGTAGAAGACCTCACTCTGTTTTTCAAATAAAACAAAAACTAAAATACACAAAAATGGAAATGATCACATAGAACAAGTAAGTAGTCAAATGTTTCTCCAATCAGGCTTTTGACAATTCACTGAAGATATACAAGCATGCAGCTCTCATTTTAAAGGACATATTCTTCAGTTGCTGATACCCAAAATCACTAATTCACACAAGAATAACATCTATCCTACTGCAAGAAAATGATTACAATATATCCCACTTGTCAAACTTCACTAAGTATCTCTATATTAACTGTTGAGTATTATGTGGGTCATATATGTATTGTGCCTATTTGTAAAAGCAAATGGTTTCTAATGTCAGTTTTGATGTTTTTCATCCTTAAGACAGAACTATTCTCTAAAGACAACACCAAAAAACTGATAGCCAAACTAAATTGCCAAACTAAATTGTTATGATTTACTTACTTATTTCTCGAATAAGATATAACAACTGAGTAATAACTAGAGGGAGAATTTCCCCACAGAGACACCAATCTGAACAGCTATTCATGCCACAAGCCAAAAATTAAGCAAGCCAGACATAAGGCCATAGTACCTGATGCTAGTATAATAATAATTTTTTAAAAGCCATTTTGAAGAAAGGAGGTTAGAAAGAGTTGTCTCACTCTTCCCAAACACGTCTCTTGTCTAGGGTAGAGAGGGGGAATTAAGCTCTGGCTTATCACTGTTGAGCCCCACGGAGCCTGCACCTAGGGGACTCTGGATCCTCCTCAGTCACACAGCAAAGGCATCATCTTGATCAGCTCTCTTCTTCAAACTCCAGCTGCTGAAGAGTAGGATTAAAATCAGTACAGACTTTGCTGAGGTGTTTAAGCAGTCTGTCATAGGGATATGATGAAGCCCAAGGCCTCAGACAGAGCCTGAGGTTCACTCTGAATAACATAACTACAGATTTGGAACAAACCTAGCATGGGCCCCTCTCTAATACTGAAACAATGACAACACTCCAAAAGTTAACAATGCCAACCTTGGTTGAGGTCATCATCTAGTGCTCAAATGACCAAGGATCTACAGACTTAAAGAAAACAAAGAGCAAAAGACAAAAACAAAGCAAGATGTTTACAATCTGGCAGGAAGCCATATTATGAAGTCCTGCTAATAGGAAAGCAGTGGAGGATGGCCCAAGTCCTTGGGTCCCCATATCCATGTGTGAAATCTAGAAGAGGCTCCTGGCCTCGCATCAGACAGCCTAAGCTCCAGACATTGCAGTCATCTGGGAGTGAACCAGCGGATGGAACCTCTGTCTTTCCTTCTCTCTGCACCCGCCTTCTTTTGGGTCTCTGCTGGTGTCCGTGCAGTAGGTATGGATGACACAAAGGTGTGAAGAGAACAGCTCCCTGCTTGGCAGGACCTGGGGAGCTTCCAGCTGTTTGGCAGGGCCCAGCGGATTTCTCTCTGACCACCTTGACGCAGTCTCACCCCGTTTGCATGGACACTCAAGCACCCCACTAAGAATTCTGTAATCTATTGAGGCATTGTTTGCCCCTGTGAGATGGCTTTGGCAACTACTGTGAGCTTAAGAGTTAATGTTATTGATAATGTCTTAGTGAGTGGGCCTTTAACTGCGCACAGGAGTACAATTAAACCCATGCCATTTCTGGACACCTTATTGTGTGCCTACCCATTGCCCTGAAATCGGGCCCAGACATATAGCATGCCTTCTGGGAAATGGCTTGATAAGAATCTTACAAACTAATGGAAGTGATGGGAGTAAGAGCTGAAACTGCTATGGCAAAAATATAGTTACTGTGACCTTAAAGGTTAGCCTGTCCTTGCAACTCTTTAGAGCATAGAAAATGTAGTTGCTTTAGCCACTTTCATAATCTTTTAACTAGAGGAAATATAGGGCGATTCTATTAACATCATAGAGATATACTTTTGATTATTGTTTGATTGTTTATGAGGTTGTAGAGGCTGCAGTTGTAGGGGGATTTAATGTTTGAAACTTTTTGTCTTACATCTTTATGTTTTTTCCCTTTGGATGTATTTCTCCCATTTAGTGATAAGTTGTGAAAATAAAATGTAGTAGGAATGTTGCACTGATTAGCAGGTAACCATCTGTGCCTTGGCCTTGGAGTTCAGGCTGTCACCTAATGGCTACTTCTGAAGAATGAATAACGGCTTGCTTTAAAGAAACTGATTATAGTAACTTACAGAATTATCTTTAAGAGCACCTGGTTGACCATGAAGTAAAAATTAATTGAACATCTGTGCATGCTGTCTTAGTTCTAAAGTTAAAGATAAAAAATCAAACAGTTATGCAGAAGTTTGTGATGTGTCTAAGAAAATAAAAAGAACAGCTTCTTCTTGAAGAAGCAAGCAAGCAAGAAGCAAGGAAGCAGCAAAAACGCAACAAGTGTCTGTGTCTTTCTTTATCGCCGACTCCACGCACCCTTCCCGAGCTCAGAACTCAGCTGGAGCTGGACTCCGGCAGGTCTCCCTCACAGGTGAAGGGTCTCAAGGCTTTGGCTCATCCTCGACTGCTTTCCCAGGACACAAGCATGGAGCTGGATGGGAAATGGGGCTTTGGGATTAGAACCAGCGCCCAAATGAGATCCCAGTGCTTTTAAGGCAAGGACTTTAGCCACTAGGCGACTGCGTTGAGCCCCAGTTTGTTTGTTTATTTGTTTGATTCCTTCCTTCCTTCCTTCCTTCCATTTTCCCTTCCTCCCTCCCTCCCTCCCTCCCTCTCCTTCTCTCTCTCTCACGGAAAGCCAGACTCTGAGAGAGAAGGAGAGACAAAGTGAAAGATCTTCCATTTGCTGGTTCCCTCCAGGAGCTTCTTCTGGTCTTCCACATGGGTGCAGGGTCCCAAAGCTTTGGGCCATCCTCCGCTGCTTTCCCAGGCCAAGCAGAGAGCTGCATGGGAAGTGGAGCAGCCAGGACATGAACTGGCACCCACATGGGATTCTGGCATTTAAAGTGGGGAGTCATTTTGCCAGACCCTAAAAGTGCTTTGAAAAAAATTTCAAAAGTAGTTATAAAGCAGTATGTTCTGAATGCTATTTTCTTACAAAGATGAAAAAAATAAACCAAGCATAAAGAGGGTACTTTAAACTTAATGATTGATGGACCAATTTCTGAATTCTGAGATGACAGTATTACAAACCATATTTCAGTTGGTTTCCAAGTATAAATTAACACAATCAACCACTAAGAAACCAATTCATTGAAACAAGGCAAAAAAAAAAAAAAAAAAAAAAATCCCACCAAAAAGAAAAGATGAAACAGGAACCAAACATGTATAGTGACATATACCTGGGAGACATTTGTATATTTGGAAATTCTCTTTTGCATTTTTAGACAATGGATTAATCTTTTTAGACTGTACTAAAACACAAACACATCATTGAGGAAATCAGACTAGGAATATCGGCATTCACTGGATGTTTCTGGAAGTCAAGGAAAGTAGCCAATTAAAAATAACTCAAACCCTGTCTCTTATTGTTCAGCAAGCGTAAGATTATTAATGGCAGAATAGCTTACCTGAGGCAGGGCTCTTTCTTGCATTTAAGTTCTGAGAATCCATAATCTCTTCTGTTTGCCCATCTGCTTCTAACTCTATTTTGTTTTGAGTCTCTTTTGAGTCTTCACTAAGACAAGTTCTCGTGCTCTCTTCTTCTTCTAAGACCCTCTGGGCTGCGGTGGGAGCACTGAACGTTGTGGCTGCAGCAGGAAGGAAGACTGGAGTTGGAGGAGGGGAAGCTGGAGGAGTTGGAGGAGCTGGAGAAAAGGAAGGAACTGCAGAAGGGGTGATGGGAGCTGGGATACATTCCATTTTCATATCTTCTGGAGGATTTTCCAAAATTTCCAATTGGAGTGTCAATGGTAACACTTCCTTTTTCACTATTTCCACAATGCTTTCTGCAGCTGGCAATTTCTCACTAACTCCATTCATCTCATTAATTACATTAGTATTAGAAATCAGTGGAATATCATTAAGGGTTGAGCTACAGGGTTTTTTGCATATATCACTGTCAGTCTCATCTGTTGGTGAAGGGTCTGATGTTTCTGTGCAAGACGTGGAGCTAGGTGTAGGGACTGTGTCTTCTTTTGAGGAAGAGAGTTCACATCTCTCATCGACAGCAGTAGTGAATAATGGCTGGCTACTAAGAGCAGTGGAACTGGGGGAAGCAATTGTGCTTCGAGCAACTGGAGGAACAGTGGTAGGTGATGGAGGCAGAGAAAGCTCGGGTCCGGACTCTACAGCAATGGGTTCTGATGTCTGGCCCATTTGTTCTTTCTTTTCCCCACTGAGGACGAGCCTACGAACTGCGGAGGGAGACTTTAACAGTGCATCTGGTTTTGGTTTCTCTTCTGGGGAAGAAAAATATAACAGACTTTTAGGAATAATTCTTGCATCAGATATTGCTGAGATAATTCTAACCCAAATCACATCAGAGAATAAAATATGAGACTTAAGTGGGACTAATAAAGCAAATGTTGTTTTCTGGTTATACAACCATCACTTGGTTTATAATACATAAAGGCTTATTTTGAAATAGGAGAATGAGTCAATCACTAAATAATTATGTCAAGAGAAAACCAGAAAAACTTATCAAAACAGAGGCTGAGCCATTCTTGGGTTAGTTTCCCTGGGGAAAACTTTTCTATCTAGGATACACTACAGCGGGGCATTATCAAGGACAAGTACTAGAAATCAAATTATTATGTATGAGAAACTGATGCTGTGTTTTATTCTAAATATTTCTCAATCGACTGAATTCTATAAAAACATATATTACTTGTTCAAAAATCTTGTGTTTTAACATTAACCAGCATAGTGTTATTTCTTATTGATGAAGTATATTTCCAGTGAAATCATTTTCCTGAACATAAACTGTGTGTGTTTAAAAATTTACTAAACTTTTATTTCTTTAAATAAGTGCATAGCCAGAAATACCATGAGGAAGGAAAATGGAAACATTATCTTCACATGTGAAAAAAATGTTAAGGAGAAACCAAAATAAATATTCAGATAAATAAATCAATAAAAGCGATCACAACATATATACGTCTGCAATATTTTAGAAATGCATATGAAATATTAGTCTGTGTACAGACATACAGAGAATGATGCTGACAAACAATCTGATGACCGTGGGAGTACCAGAAAAATATAAGAAATGTCTGAAATTCCAGATAAACTGACAAACAGTTCATCCTTGAAAAGATGGAACTAAAGAAACCCTGGCTTTGAGCCTTATATGTGCTTTACAAAGTAAACTGGCTTCATTAAAAAATAGATACTTAAGAGTATTATTGTCAAATGTTGACAAAAACTTTAAGAACTGTTTAATAATAATAATCTTAAATTGGAAGGTACTTGACTTTCTGCCCTAGGATTTGTTATGTATCGGTAGGATTAAGTCCTTATGATAAACTGTAGCTACATCTGTAAATCAGAAAATGTTCTATCATTCAGATGAGTACAACCATTTAAGATGCTAACTAATTTCTTCACCGTGATTCCATTTACTAGACATAAAATTTAATTTGGGGCATAAGAAGCTAGAGCCTCTAAAATTTATTTACTCTTATGTTAAAATCAAAAGATGTTCACTGCCAAACTTCTCAGGCTAAGCTGCCAAGGTAAGATATAAAAGTATTTCTGAAAAATGTCTTAAGTTTATATATGTTTTATGTGAACCATATATAATAAATGTGGACTTTTTATCTTTTCTATCTCTGACAGAAATCATTTCCAATTCACTGGAGTAACTGCTATTGGTCAACTAGATTATATGAGAATCCTGTGACAGCACATCAGAATAACATTCTTTATTAGTACTCACTGAAGCCTAAATACAGTAAGTTTAAAAAATAAACAAACAGAACACTAATGAGCAAAATAACAATCTAGGAAGTGAAAGTCAATTCAGTGATTATATATTTGGGCCTATGAAATTTTTGAGAATAAAAATTTAAGCAAAAGTAGGCCCAGGGCTGAAAAACTTGCATATAATATATTATTGAGTAAAATATAGTATAAAGAAAACTAGGAACAAAGAAAAGGTAGTTATTTTAAAAGCTTATTCAGAAATAAAAACCCCTTTATTCATCAAGGCCAAGCTACAGAAAGCTGAGAAGTAGAATACAATCTATCTAAACACAGAATATCTATTTTATTCTTCTCAACATTTTTATTTGCTATTAAGCATTTGGTCAGCTTTAGAAATATATAGGAATTCCATTTTAAGTATTTTTCCTAATAATCATATAAGAATGAGCAAAGCCAGATGTTGAGAATACTTCTAATAACAGGGGAGTGAACGAGTAGATGCAGGATCTCCCATTTTTGCTTCCTTGGTTTTCAAGTAGATAAAAATATTAAATAAAAATTAAAACTATATTTAATAGGAAAGGGAAATTAAATGTCCAATAACAAGAGAATTATTAGAGAAATCATGGTATGGGCACATAATGGTTACATGCAATACATAAGATATGTTTTCATTTATTTAAGTTAAAATTTTATTTCTTTTACTTATTTGACAAACAGAGAGATAAAAACAGAGATCTTCCATCTGTTGATTTACTCCCCAAATGTCCACCAAGAAGCCAGGAGCCTGGCCAGACTCAAACCAGGTCTCCTACACAGGTGGCAAGGCCCCAGGTATGAGAGCCATCCTGGCTGCCTCCCAGGGTGCCCTTCACGTCGGCAGGAGGCTAACGTTGGGACAGACCAGCACTCACACCCAGGTACTCTGATGCGGGATACAGGCATCTCAAACACACTGCCTTTAAGTGTTGTGCCCAACACCGGCCTCTAATACAGGCTTTTGAAAGAGTACTAATAAGAAAGGAATTGTTAAAATACATGTTTTAAAAGCTAGGCACAGATCTCTGATGTTTAAACTCAATTTGGTCACTTAAAAAAAAACACAATATTAACATGTGCACAGGGCAAAGTCAGTTTCATAACAACAGATCTGAACAGTGAAATTTTAAAATTCACTTTGTGTGTCCAGTTTTTATAGTAAACATGCATTATTTATAAGAATGATAAAACTGCTCCCGTTTACTACATTGGTAGAACCAATGGCCTAAATAAGTGCATTCTGTTTGCCACAGTCTCACAATGATGAAGGTCCTGCCCATAAAGAGAGACCAAGAATGCTAATAAGCACCCAATAATTTGAGGGATATTCACTTGACAACCAAATACCAAATACCCATTGAAGTAATACTGCTATGAACACCTGGATTAAAACAGAAGGCCAGCCTCTGGCTACACTAGGGACTTTGAGCAGGCACACACACTAAGCTAAATACTGACTCCTGTTAATTATCCAAACCATGGCCTCAGCACACTGAAATAAATGCACACTTTCCTTGGAGAACAGCAATCATCTCAGCTATGTCTATAAGCCATCAACACCAAGCAAAGGCTTTAATTCAATCGGAAGTCTATCCAAACCAATCGATCTCTGTGTCATCATAAATTACCAAACAAATGATAAAAAAAAATGACTTGTCTGGATTCTGGTCTTTGTGTTCATCATTCCAGCTGCTGATGTCAAACACTGAGAAACCACAAGCTTAATAATGGCAGCAAACATTTATTAAACACAATGTATTAGGGATCAGGGTCAAATATAATACATAACACCATTGTCTAATTCTCACAACATTACTGGGATAGAAATTTCCTATGTCACAGGTAAGGAAATGGAAAATTTTAGAAATTAACAACAGACCAAAGACCATATAACTAGCAAATGCTCCAGCCTGAGAATAATTTCCAAATTCACATTCTTATAACTCATAAGGGGAAAATCTTATGAAGACAGAATATTTAAGCGAATGAAGCAGGGTCAGCCTTTGGAGCTACTTTAAGATTCTGTTACCTAATACAAATCTAGTAATGACACTTCCACTGAGACAAAAACTGCACAGACCGTCATATACCCATCTTCAAAAATACTGAATTTTTGCCAAAGAAATCTACACTTAAGTTCCAAAGCTTATTAAGAGCAAAGAATAAAATAATTATTGAAAAACTGGTGATTTCTTTCTAATATTATTTGAACTACAAATTTGACTTAGATAACATTTCTGAAAGCTGTTCTATACGGTGGTAGAAGTAAAAAGTAAGCATTTAGTCCTAAATAGTTGGTAATAAAAGGTAGATATCAGTAGCCCCAAGGAATTACTTTCACAATTCTTATGAAACATACATAAAAATATTAGAAGTCCCATCAAGGTAACCGAAAATATTGTTCAATTCACCCTTCATTGTATTCCAAATTGTACTGAAATGCTAATTTTATTATTTAAACTTCCATTAAGTAAAAATTAATAAAACACAAAGGAAACCAGAAATCTGCATTTCCTTATTCTGGAAACCTAGACCTAAAAATTTAAAAAAATGCAAGACTCTGATCATGTGAACATCTCAGCATTCTTTTTCAAAAGACAATGGGAAGAGGTAAAACTGTTCTTAGATACCTCAGACTCACAGCATGAGGGTAGTTAGGAATTTAAAAATTCTTAAGTTCCTGTGATACATCTATACTGAGAAGGGCTTCTTTGCATGGAAAGTATTCAGTAAGCTTACATTGATTAGATTAGTTACAATCATGCCAAAGTGCAAAGAGGTAAAGATTGGAAAGTGTTAAAGGAAATATGCTCAAAATTATTTTTCACCAACATTAAAAACATGCTGAATTCTGAGCTAAAACTATTGTCACTGGGGTAAGAAATAGTGTACCACAATTCCTATGGACTACACTTGTGCCAGGTAAATGGCTGAATAATAAAACATTTAATTTTAAGAGTGCCTGAATTCTTTAATTCTAAACATTATTGAGAAGATAAATGTGACAGCACAACTTTTAGAAACATACTGGATTACAGCTTATGACCTTACTCTGGCTTCAAACAATCTTGCATATTAAATATAATACAGAACATACCTCTTCTCAGATTTACTAAACCTCTCAACAATCAAGGCACAAAGCATCCTACTCTCCCAGGAAGGAACCTAGAGCAATCACTGCTGTCTCTCAGGATCTACATGAGCAGAAAACTGGAGTCAGGAGCTCAAAATACCAAATCCCAGTGTTCCAGAAGAGTTATCTCATATCAACACCTTCCCTATTTCAAATGCCTGCCCCAAATTTGTGCTTTTAAAACTCCACATTATTCTCTTCACTTGAGGTCAGAAATAATGAAAAGTTCATCTTACAGAATTCTGTGAATAACTTTATCAATACAGTCAAAAACATTCAATAAAGAACATTTCCACTTAGTGAGTCATTTTCAAATTTAAAGAATAATTTTCAGAAAGCATATTTAATAACAGCTAGCTACAAACAATAAGAGTTGGAAAATGAGTAATTTGAGAAAATTTATAACATATGCTTTCCAATCAACTTTAGGATAAAATCAGGTCTACTATAAAGCTTGGTCAAAGTTACTTGCTGTTTCTTTTGTGTTTACTGAGATCTATCTACATAAGGTCAAGCTACAGTCCAACAAGACAGGAAAGAGGCAATGACGGCCCACCTCCTGGCTTGAGTATTCTTCAAAATCTTTGCATTTATACTCAACAAGACACTATACTTATTATTATTATTATTATTTTTTTTACAAAAAAGGATGCAATACTTCATGTACAAGTTCAACACAAGTGGAGACTTGAGTGTAATTCCTGCACCAATAATAATGGCTATTTCTCACCAAGCTTATTTCATGTGCTAAATACGTCTCCACAACAATCTGGCAAGGTAGGTCTTCAACTATTTGTCAGCAAAGTAACTCAATCAAGATAAAATAGCTAACTCATGATGAGCCGGGATTTCAATTAGCATCATACTCCCACCTTGACTTTAAGGTCAATATCAGAAAAAAAAAAAAAAAATCCATCTTCTTGAAAATAGCAAGACAGGGCCCGGTGGTGTGGCCTAGTGGCTAAAGTCCTTGCCTTGAACACACTGGGATCCCATATGGGCACCAGTTCTATCCCGGCAGCCCCACTTCCCATCCAGCTCCCTGCTTGTGGCCTGGGAGGGTAAGTCGAGGATGGCCCAGAGCTTTGGGACCCTGCACCCGCGTGGGAGACCTGGAAGAGGTTCCAGGTTTCCGGCTTTGGATCAGCGCAGTACCTCCATGGGGGCTCACTTGGGGCGTAAATCATTGGACGGAAGATCTTTTTTTCTATCTCTCCTCCTCTCTGTATATCTGACTTTGTAATAAAAATAAATAAATCTTTTTTTAAAAAAAGAAAATAGCAAGACAAACAGGGACATGTTAATATATTAATTGTGCTGTTCTTGCTATGTAACATGTTTCAACATTCTTCTGCCCTGCGCTTTGCTAACAAAATGAAACAGCTAAGTCCTCACCTACAGATACTGACCATGAGGTATTAATAAAGTACTGAAAATTATTCTTTAGTTCCCTAGAAGTAAAATACTTCTATGATTTTCTTCTCAAAGCTTTCTGTGAAAGTGAGATTCTAAATAATGCTCAGAGGTTTGAAGCTTACTCTTGAATACAAGGGCAAGGTAGTTAATTCTAAAAGAGAGACTAAAGATAAGAGGGAGGAAAACAGTCATACACAAACCTTGCTTCTGGTCGCTAGCTGCAGTGACAGGGGTGCTGGCAGCAAGATGAGCGCTCTCCACAGTCCCATAAACCACAGGGCTGTGCTCGGGGACCTGGCTGGGCAGCTGCTGGGATTTGAAGTACAAAAAAGGGTGATAATGAGCGTGCGAACATAAAAACTAGCAACATGGAACCCAAGCAAGTGGGAAAGACAGAGAGTACAGCAAGGGATTACAAAATCAAAAAAAGGAAAGCAAGGAAAATATATAAAGGCCAATTTAATAAATTCAAAATTACATGGAAAGACAAGGAGAAAAGGAAAGAGGCAGCAGGAAAGAGGGGAAGGAAAAGAGATGATTACTATTAAGCACGGCAAGAGAAGACAGCACAACAATCATTAATACAATTCATTCTCCAGCGTTCCTTCTAAGGACAAGTAGACTTCTTAAGCTAACAATAGGTTTTAACCTGAGAAGGAATTCAGTATCCTCCCAAACAACAAAAGGATTTGGTCAAGTCATTTATAAATTACCTGGCAAAGTAACTGACAAAAACAGGATATAGACAATTACTGATTTAAGACCTCAAAACTGACCAACTGCGATTCCCATGATTTGTCCATATCATCATAGAGGTGAAATGCAACCTGCAAAGATATCTAAGTGCACTTGCACCATAAAATATTTTTAGGTTGTGGATCAAAGATGGCATCTTTTCCGAATCAGAAATCTGAGTGAAGTATCTGCCTTTTAGAAGTTCTGAGTGAAACTGCCATTTCCAACTCAGCCATTGTTATCAGAATGAAAAATGCCCATCGAAATCCTAGTACAATGGGTTGAGAAAACTGCAGCCATTGTTCTACTTAGAGGGAACAGAATTACACAAAAGACAACAGCAATCATTCTACATCACATTCCGGGCGGTATTCATTCTTAATTTTAGGGTAACACAAAGCCGCAAAACAAAGCAGTGTCTCTCCTTGGAAATCTAAGGCGAGCTTTTTGGTATCTGTAATCTCCTACATTGATTCTATAAGTGCTGTCAGAGCAGAGCTCCATGGAAAACTCTGTTGTCTTTGGTGGAGGAAGGAGTAGCAGAGAAGAACAGGGAGATTATGATGTGGATAAGTCTGGGTCATTACGGCCACTTAAAAGTAAGGATGAATATGAAGTATTTTGAAAGCAGTGTGGCAAAGTGGGAATACAGAATGAAATGGACACAAATTTATTGATGATGACACCATTTAAGTAACAACATTTTTTGGAAAGTACAAGCAATTTATGTTTGATTATGTCACATTATGAAAAATAACAGGTATCCAGGAAATGCTATAATCTTACCATTTATTCTATAATTACTTTTAAATGAAGACTAATTTAGGAGGGATTCATAAGTAAAACTAAAAACAAAGACTGTGTTTACAACTGACTAGAAACAGATTTATAATAAAAGCAGAATCTGAAAATAAGTCTGTTATTTGGCACATATTAAACAGCTATCAACATTTTCCAAGCAAAGAAAAGATGTACAAATTTTATCATTTATTAAAAAGAATGAAAATATTAACTAAATCAACTTCCTTGAAAGTTAATAACGACAATAACAAAAATCCACAGACATAGTAAATTGCGTAAGACAGTGACGAGCTACTGATAACCATAAACTTGTAAAAAACTGAGGGATTTTCAATCCAAAACAACTTTAGTCATAAAAAACAGATACGACATGTGCATTTAAAAGTTCACAAACTCCTAGGAAGAATTTCCATATAAAAACTCCTAAGAAGGCAGTGAGCTGAGAGGTATGGCTGTGCTGGGAGAAACTGAGTCAAGTTAGGTTTCCTGCTGGGGATCCTAGCTCCCCATCCACCACTGCCAAGGGGTGGCTGAATCCTGGCCTTGTGGGTGGCCAGAGCGACAATGAACCTGGACTTGGCCCACTGGCTGCCTGGCAGCAAGCTCTGGGGTCTGGAATTAATGCCTAGGGACAACCATGGATGAGGCCACAGTACACGTAGGCGATGAATAAATCCTGAGGGACACTCAACAACAGGGCACTGTACTTGCAGGCAAGTGAGGAGACTGAGACCTAGTGGTTTGGAGGGGAGAGACTGGAAGATCTGTATGGGTCAGACTCATGCACCAGCCCACATGGGAATCCAGAGTTGGGCTTGTTAGCATGGAACATTGCTGACCACCACACACCAGTCCATGTGAAAGCTAGGGCTGGGGATCTATCTAGCAGGACTAGATCTCAGTACCTGACTGTCAGAACAGGGGACAGGTCACATTAGGCTGGGCCATGACACTAACCAGCATGCAAGAGAATCAGGTCCAGGGGTAGATTCTGTGGGGGAATGTGGGCCAAACCCTGTGGAAATACAAGTCCCGCTGGTTAGCTCAAGAGTTGGGATAGTGATGGGCTGAGATAGGTGTGACCATGGAACTTGCCAACACTCTCGGGTATAGGGACCAAGAAGGTTCTGGGCAGGTCCAGGCTGCAGCACCTGCATGTGTGGGGTGAGCCAGGACACAATATCCTCTAGCTCATGATAGGCCAAGATGGAGGAGCAGACTTATGATAGACAAGGGCCTAGCACCTGCTGGCATGTGTGAGATCTGGGTCTGGAAATGGGCTGAGTAGGGGAACTTGGGAAACTCCCTTAGAAGGTCAGAGCTTCCCCTGGTGAGCAAGTGGTCTGGCCTGGGAGTTGGGCAGGCTGGGCAAGGGAGCTCCAACTGTTGCCTAATGACTGTGTTGGCAAGTGCAGAAACCAGGCTGGATATGGGTCATGCTGGGCTAGGCTGTCACACCTACCAGTTTGCATGAGCCAGGGATGGGAGCAGGCTGAACAGGGTAAGGTTGTAGCACTCATCAGTGAGACAGGAGGCAGGCCAGGTCAGACCAGGCTATAGCATCCAAAGGCAAAGGCCAAGACAGGTGAGGGGCTATGCTAAGCTGAGTCAGAGCAATCACTGGGATGCATGAAATCTGTATCTGGTTGGGGCCTGGTTGGGGAGCAAAGGGGATGGATGCCATGGCTGGGGTGTGGTTCCCACTGAGTAAGTGCGAGGGCCAGAGTGGGGGCTGCTATCTAGTCTGGGCACAGCAGCAGTATCCCTCAGCACAAGTGTTGGCTGAGTTGGGATGTACCAGACTGGGCTTGGCTAGGTCTTTATCCCCTAAAGAGCCATGCGTGAGCTGGGTCTGGATATGGACTAGGCTTGGCTGGGCTGTAGCACCCAACAATAAAAACCAGAATGGGTGAAGGCTGGTCAGGAAAGGCCACTGCTCCTGCTAGGACAGGAAGTGAACTAAGTAGGGCTGGCCCATGGACCCACAAGTGTGCACATGATCTGGCACTGGGAGAGGTTTTGATGGAGGGCAACTCCTCTGTCAGGACACAGTCCTTGTAGGTGAGTGCCAGAACCATAATAGGGAGCAGCCTGGACCAGTCCAACGAATGGTACCCACTGTCATACATTTGGTGTTGGTTGACGGTGAACCAGGCTATGCCAGTTCATATCACCCTCTGGTGAATCCAAGCACCAGAACGGTATGTGGGTCACCCTGGACTGGGTCACAACACAAGCCAGGACTGGGGGCCACGCTGGCTGTAGCCCCCACAAGAGTGAGTTGGAACTGGGGGTGGGCCACGCCAGACTGGGCTGAAGCACCCAACCAGCACTCATGAGACCTGGGGGTGGGGAGAGGGGACAAAGCTGATAGGGGGAATATGGAGGGCTCCCTACTGGATCACCACTCGCACTGGAGAGCATGAGTTGTGACAGCAGCAGACCAGGCCGGGCAAGGCTACAACATCTGTTTGTCTCATTTGAGCTGGATTAGGAGGGAAAAGCCAGGCTGGGTTGACTGTTCCTACTGGTGCATGCATAAGTCAGAGTGTGTCGGGGTTGTTTGGGCTTTGCTATGGCATCAGCTGGCAAATGCTGGCACAGGGGGCAAATTCTGTCAAGCTAAACTGCAGAACCATCTGGAGAGTGCAACATCCAGGAGTGGGAGTGGGCCCCATAGGGAAACAGGGGCACCTCCTTCTTGGGTTGCCGCTCCCACTGGTGAGCATGAAAACCAGGACTGGGGCAGGCATAACTAGACAGAGAGTGGCACCCACTGGCATGTGTTTGGGCTGGTTGGGTTGAACTAGGCTTCAATGCCCACCGACACACATATGAGAGCTGAATAGGATGTGGGACAGACTGAACCAGTCTGCTGCACATACTGGCATGCACGGGAACCAGAGTAGGGGCCCAGTCCCAGCTGCTGTGGACATTTGGGAAGTCAAACAGTGGATGGAAGATTCTCTATTTCTTTCTTCTCTCCACCTCCTTCTCTGTAACTCTACCTTTCAAATAAATAAATATTTTTTTAAAATGCAATGATACACAAGGAAAGGACCTGAACATTTTTCTTTTGTTTAGTGAGAGATGATTTCTCACATTCACTCATTAGAAAGGTATATGTACATGTTTCTTTATAACGTTTATCACATTAAAAAATTCTGAGAACTCATAGACTACTAAGACAAAATTCTCAGGTTTATGGATCTTATGCTGCATTAAAAGATAAAATAAATCACAAAATTAATACTTTCATTAGAATAGCTATAAATGCTATACTGGAGCAGTAAACATATAGAGAAAACATACACTCTGGGTTCTGATTTTATGCATGTTAGAATTTTATTTCCTTACATTCAAGGAACAGATAGAGGGAGAGAGATTGATACAGAGACAGAGAAACTTCGAATCACTATGTTACTCTCCAAATGCCTAAATCCCCAAGATGGGCTGGGCTGGGAACACAGTCCAGATTTCTTACACTTGTGCCTTCACCACTGCTTCCAAGGGTCTGCACTGGCAGTAAGATGGAATCAGGAGCCAAAGACAAGAAGTGAACCCAGGCACTCTGATACAAGGGACACTGGCATCCTAAGCAGAAATCAAACACCGCCTGCAGCAGGGGTTTCTATGGAGCAGTATTCAGGCTGAATTACAAAGAACCAATGCAACTGGAAGGCATATAGGAGGAAGCTGTTCAAGTAGAAGGAACAGCATGTTTGAAGAAGTCTTCTGGTAGAGCATCATTATATGGTCAGCCAGAGCCTACAAGGTAAAAAGCTACAGGAAGAGCTGGGGAGTTTAATATGAAGTGAAGGCAGCAGGGGGTCAAATCAGACAGGGCGATGTAAACCACACCCATGCTTTTGTCCTTAATCCCCACAAGGGAAGCATGGACAGGTTAAAAGCAGCAGTGCAGGGCCCGGTGGCGTGGCCTAGCGGCTAAACTTCTTGCCTTGAATGCCCCGGGATCCTTTATGGGCTCCACTTCCCATCCAGCTCCCTGCTTGTGGGACCTGCTTTAGGACCCTGCACCTGTGTGGGAGACCTGAAAGAAGTTCCTGGCTCCTGGCTTCAGATCGGCACAGCACCGGCCGTTGCGCTCACTTGGGGAGTGAATCATCGGATGGAAGATCTTCCTCTCTGTCTCTCCTCCTCTCTGAATATCTGACTTTCCAATAAAAATAGATTAAAAAAAAAAGCAGCAGTGCAACAATTAATTTGTATCTTAAAGGTAATTCAGATTACAGTATGCAGAATGAAGTATGTTATTTTAAGGATGAAATCTTTAAGATCACAGTAGTTCAAGGGAATACTTTTGGTGGTACTAGTAGGGGATTTAGCTGCACTGTACCTAATTGTAGGAAATAGACTACTAGGACCTGGTTATGTATGGTAGTGAGGGTTTCAGCAAATGGGAGAGGGACAGAACAAAGACACTAGCTTTTGGTACTGTTTTAAACATGTAATTACTAAAGAGTCTTCAGATTCTGTGGGTAAAGGCTTGAGAGGAAGAATATGAATGAAGTGCTGTATTTCAAGTGAGTTACCTTAGTACAGCAGTCAAGTGGAAAGTTGAGTATTAACCTGAAGTGCCTGAGAACTGTTACTCATACTTTAATTGAACTCACTGTTTGTGGCATCCATCCCAGGTATACATCTTTAATACTAAGGTTAAGTGTTTTTATCCATGGATCACTTCTTCTTGGAGTGAGAATCTAACAAAAATCATATCCCTTCCCTATAAAACCCTGCCATATACATTAAACTGACAACAAACATTTATTGGTCATTTAAAAATTATTCATTTATTTCAGGGGCAGAGAGAGTGAGAGCGGCCGTCTGCTGGTCTACTTCTCACACATCTGCAATGGCCAGAAGAGGCTGGTGCCACAGCTGGAAGCAAGGAATACAATCTAACTCTTTCTCTGCTGAGTGGAAGGAACTCAATCATCTGAGCCACCACAAATGCCTGCCAGAATCCAAATTAGAGGGAACTAGAGTCAGGAGCTGGAGCCAGGCACCCTGATAGGGCACACAGGGATCTCAACCTACTAATTGCCTTACTAAATATCAGCCCTTAAATAAGTGCTGAGAGTAAACTGCTGAAAAAGATGTATTATGCCTTGCATGAAACTAACATTCTAAATGGCAGGAACAAGTAATAAACCAGAAAATAAATGCAGAAAAGGGTTACTGTTACAAAAAAAAAAAAAAAGAATAAAAGAGCAAGCAGTATGTAGTGTTAGTACAGAATGGTCAGAGACTATTTTCATGAGCATGAGACATCTAGAGCCCAGCAAGAGAGTCTAGTGGCTAAAGTCCCTGTGTTACACAAGATCCTATATGGGCACTGGTTCATATCCCAGTTGTCCCACTTCCCATCCAGCTCCCTGCTTGTGGCCTGGGAAAGCAGTCAAGGATGGTCCAAAGCCTTGGGACCCTGCACCTGTTTTGGAGACCTAGAAGGAGCTCCTGTATCCTGGCTCTGGATTGGCTCAGTTTGGGGCATTGTGGCCGCTTGGGAAGTGAAGCAATGGACAGAAGATCTTCCTCTTTGTATCTGCTTTTGTGTATATCTGACTTTTTAATAAAAATAAATAAAGTAAATCTTTTTTAAAAATTATTTTTTCTATGCTAAAACATAATCAAATGAATAGAAAATTAACATACTGCTATAGTGTGACTGTGTCCTCCCAAGTTTATGTGCTCCAAAGCAATAGTGTTAGAATGGTGAGTCCTAATAAGAGGTGAGGTGATTAGGTCATAATTAATCACTTCAGTAATTAATTAAAATGTCTGTCACAAGAGTAAGTTTGTTATTGTGAGATTGGCTTCTTCCCAAACTGGAGTATGAGAGCCCTCAGGTTGGCTAAGATGCAGACATCTATGAGTGCTCTGCTGATCCACCTCCCAACCAACACGCATAAGAAGGTGGTGGGAGATGGCCCATCTCCTGCCATCCATCTGGGAAAAACAAATGGAGCTCTAGACTCTTGCTTTAGCTTGGGCTAGACCCAGCTACTGCAGCTAAATGAAGAGCGAATCAGCAGGTCGAAGATGTCTCTCTTTGCCTCTCCCTCTTCTCTCTGCAAGTCTGTCTTACAAATAAGTAAATCTTAATTTTCAGGAGGTGGGCACAGCACTGGCTTGCTCCTTTGCTGACATCCTCTCTTGCCTCTCTGTCTGCCTTCCTTCTGTTATGGATCACACACCACAAAACCCTCAGCAGAGGCTGCACTCAGACTTCCCGGACCCCAGAAATGAGTACCAAATAAGCTTTTGTTTTGCAAAATACCTAGTTTGTGGCATTCTGCTTATTGCAGCAGCAAACAGGATATAAAGTATACGTCAAGAGGGTTTCCTTAGCAGGTTTAAAATTTCTTATAAAAAAGTTAAGATAAGAAAATTACCCCTGTGGCCAGGCACAGTGGCCAAACTAAAGTCCTCGGTTGTGCACACTGAGATCCCATATGGGCACCAGTTCATGTCCCAACTGTTCCATTTCCATTCCAATTTCCTGTTTGCAGCCTGGGAAAGCAGCTAAGGATGGCCCAAAACCTTGGGACTCTGCACCCGTGTGGGAGACCCCAAAGAACCTCCTGGCTCCTGGTTTTGGATCAGCTTAGCTCCGGCCATTGGGGCTGCTTGGGAAATGTACCATCAGGTGGAATATCTTTCTCTCTGTCTCTCCTTCTCTCTGTAAATGTGCCTTTCCAATAAAAACAAACAAGTCTTTTAAAAAATATTGCTCAATAAAGGAATACATACAAAATATGGATAAAACTCACATCCACCCAATAATCTGTGAACATAAAATTTGAATTTTGGGGACTGGTATAGTGGCATAATAGGTTAATCCTTTCATGTGGTGCTGACATCTCATATGAGCACTGGTTCCAATCCCAGCTGCTCCACTTCTAATTTGGCTCCTGCTACTGGCCTAGGAAAGCAGCAGAGGATGGCCCAAGGCCTTGGGTTCTGAATCCACCTGGGAGACCCAGAAGAAGCTCTTGGATCCAAGCTTTTAACTAGCCAAGTCCTGGCCATCATGGTCATCTGGGGAGAGAATCACAGATGGAAGCTCTGTCTGTCTCTCCCTCCCTCGTAACTCTGAATTTCAAGTAAAATAAATCCTTAAAAAATTTAAAATAAGTTAAATTGTACCTTCACAAATAAATGTTTAGCAAGTTTTTGCTTTGTTTTGTTTTGTTGCTAAATCTGTCAGAAAACCAATAATATACAGCAAAGAGTATTGTTTTGTACTGCTGGCAGTAGATTTAAATAGATTATTTCTGGGGTGAAGACATAAGACTAATCTAAGACTAAATACACTAAGTTTTTCCATCATAGCATTGTTAATATTAAGTAGCAAAAAAAAAAAAAGCCCACAAATAAATACTATTGAATCCTCAAAGAACAGCCTGAAACTACTAAAAATTAAAATAAATTTTACCTACAAACATGAGCAACATGTGGAAGTTACAAACATGTGGAAGTTACAAAGTTGATTCTATGAACTTAAATAAATTATACACATGGGTGCACATACTTGCAGGCAAAATTATTTCAATATTAGAAATGCTTTAAATAATAGATGAAACACTTAAGAAGCCATTTTTTATATTAAGACATTTTTCTATGTACAAGTATAAATACCACAATTATCTGATGATTACAAGTTCCAGTATCAATGTCCATGTCTGACTGCAAACAAGTGGTAAGGAAGTAGAATTATACATGCAGCAATCCAGTTCACTTAAGTTTCAATTCATAGCATCTAAAATCCTACCAGTAGAAAAGCAAAAGCTTTCATATATTGATAAAGAATTATGAAAAAAATAGTTCAAGTAAAAAGGAATATACAGTTTCACTTTGTTAACTGGACTGATTAGGTCTCTCAAACAACTTTAAAACATACTTGTTCTACTGGTTTCCAAATGAAGCGTATGGGAAATCTTCAACAGCAGGAGTGCTACCTTTCCTAAGAGATACAGCGGTCAGCAGTCTCCTTTTGTCTGTGCCTATGCACTATGGCGTAAGACTCTCTCCCAAGTTACAACTACTTCTCTAGAAGAGTAATTCTATGGGCTGCCACAATGGGAGCGTGAGTAAAGGTGATGTCTGTGGTGCCTGTGGGGTGCTGGTTTGAGTTCTGGTTGCTTCACTTCTGATCCAGCTTCCTGTGAATGTGCCTGGGAAAGCAGCAGCAGATGGCCCAAGTGCTTGGGCCTCTGTAACCATGCAGGAGACCTGCAAGAGGGTACTGGAACCTGACAGCCCAGCTTCAATCACTGTGACCATATGGGGAGTAAACCAGTAGAGAGAAAATTCTAACTCTCTCCTTCCATGACTCTCTTTCAAATAAATAAGTTAATCTTTTTGTTTTCTTACAGAAAAAAAGAGCAATTTTATTAAAAAAAAAAAAAAGAACAAGTGCAAAAGAGTGTGAGAGAGAGAAGGGAGAGAAAAGTATGCTGCATAGTTTGAAAAGAAAAACCAAGAAATTCTGATACAGTACAAGCCATCCCTTTGAAAGCACAAAATTCTGCAAGTTCTTCAAAGGCAGCATCAGGATATTTGTTTTCATTCTACAAGGCACATAAAGACTGTAAGCAAGCTAGCACAATTTTTGAGGAGTGTTTCTTGCATCTTTCTGACAGAATCAAGAGCTGAAACATTTCATGGATTGATAGAAAGTAGCAAAATTGCTTCTCTGCATTTTAATACTTAAGAACTGAAATGATTTAGTTCAAATTCTCATTTCACACTGAAGAAACAGCAAGGGAATAGCCAGCTTAACATTCTGCCTCAGGATCATAAATCCAGCTGACAAGGGGGAACCAGCAATGATTGCTCTAAGCACCCCATGGCATCCTGCCACAAACAAACCTGCTATCCACTATGACCGTGTGCATGGGTGCACACACACATGCATATTTTCTGCATATGTGAGACAGAAAATCCCTAGGAGTTATCCCCATAAGTAATTTTAAAGCCTACGAAGAACGACGGTGTCAAATTCTACATACTTCTACTGAGGCAAAAGCAACAGCAGCAGAAATTCTGTTTATTCTCTCCATTCTCCTTGCATAAATTCAACAAAGTTTCCTTAAATTAATGCTTAGCCTGTGTCATAGATCTGCTGAGTATAACTGTTGCCTCAGCATCCATTCACAGGCCTAACAGTTATTCGAAACCAGTCTTATCTTCGTGTATGTCTGCTTGTGATAGAAACCACTTAATCCTCATCTCACTGACTCAAAACCCAACATGTCCCATAGCTGCTGACCAAGACAAAACTTAATACAAAGGCTCACAAACTTCAGCTTCACACGTGCTTTCTTGAAGTTAGGCCATCTAGCCACATGGCGAAGCCTTCCTGATGCCATGGGCCTTTAATGCAGCCACAACCTCATAGTGCTGATTCTCTTCCTCACCATATCCCATCTTTCCTTCTCCCTATCTGCTGGTCGAGCTGTCTGGGGCCTCTCGTCTTTCTACTGGCCTCCCATGGGCATCTCTGATTTTTTCTGGCTCTGAAAGTAAGTTCCTCTGATCCATTCATTTTGGTTCCATGTTCTTACTATGTCTCATATGAATATTGTCTGCAAACCTTTTTCACCAATAGAGGTTCTCCTGGAGGGTTGCCATGCGTGGATTATGGCCACTTTGGAGAATGAGACCTTGACACCAAATTAGAAAACTACAACAGTATGACTGCTTACCACAATGAAATTATGTTCCTTTTCACACTTCTCCATAAATATTGTCATGTTTTTCTAAGAAAGCAGGCACTTGAAGTTTGAAGAGCTATCCCTGACTCTTTGCTTTATTAACATGTAAGGAAGCCATTCATCCCTATTTACCTGCACAGTACGGGCTTATGCCTGGGTGTGTCTGGATAATGATTAGTGGCATTGCATGGTACTGCCATTGATTTTCAAAACTGACTCAACTCAGATGGTAAACTGTATGGTCATTATTTCTCTTAACCTTATCTATTTGTTTTAAAAGTTGCTAATCATCTCTCCAACTGGCTTCTTCTGTTTCACCCGACAGCACTAACGTCTCACCTAAAATGTAACACTAGCCTCCCTGCATCTATATCACATTTCTGGACATACTGTCCCTCTGTGTGGAATAACCTTTCTCTTCCCATTTGGTAAACAGCACTTGAGTTCCCAAATGGCATCTCTGCTGTGATACCTTCCCAGGCACTTATAGTAATCCTCTGTAACTCCGGAAATATATATTGAATACTCATTATGCACCTGGTCCTAAGCTTAAGCAAATTAAAGTATCTCATCTCCTTTAAGCCATATAATTATACTACATGGTTTTATTTTTGAACTGGCACTCATCTGGGATGTCAGCATGGCAGATAACAGCTTAATCTCCAGTGCCACAATGCCAGACTGAGGTTTTATTTTTAAATGTGGAAATTAAGGATCGAGCAAAGTGCTTGCTTTGGCAGCACATATACTAAAAAAGATCTAGCAAAAAGAAACCTGGCTAACGTTATAAAACTAAGTAGTGAAATAGTTTCCGCAATCTCAATGTCTAATCCAAACCTTTGCATTTCCCACTTGTGCAATTCCACCTATACCACCAGGAATGGATCTTTATGACCGCACATTTTTTGACCTGTGCTGCAATTCTCCCCTCCCTTGGTCACCACTGTGCTTTCATGGCTCTTTCTGTACCGCACAGCAGAACCAGTCAGGTGTCAGTCACTGGCTCTCTGTCTCCCCTGAAGGAGCCTGGGATCTCTCTTCAGTGAGAAAGCTGCTTTCTGCAGCACATACAAGTATATGTGGTTCAAAGCAGGTACTCTGCCAGGACAAAAATAGTAAGTTTCAATGCCAAACACTGTCCTAAATGCCAGCATCATTCTTGTGCTTTTTTTTTAAAAAAAAAGAAATGAAATATTACTAGCACATGTGTCTGTTGCAATGCAATCTGTGTGCTCTATGAAGTTTATACATTTGAAAAGACAACAGCTTACTGAGTATGGATTTAAACGCAAATCAATTAATAAAATAACCATATGCCTCATATAAAACTTAACACTTCTGAAAAAGAACTAGCATTACAATTGTGATTAATGGCCTGCATTAGCTCAAAGTATATATTCACTGAGACACATATGTTCATTCAGGTCTACGCTCCCTGTAAAAGGATAACACACAAAAAGAATTTCTGTGCCTGAGGACAAAGGAATAACAAGAACAGGGCATACACAAGCTTAGAAGATTAAAGACAAATCTCATAGGGAACGGAGATGCAAAAGACATGCAAGTGTTCAGGTTGAGAATTTAAACACAAATCATCAAGTAGTCTTCAAATTTAGGGCTTATTAGTAATAACCTTTTAACTAAGGTTTAAAAATACAGAAAATAACTGAGCCAGCACTCCCAAATCCCAATGGCTGACAGACAAGTGAAAAAAATGCTCAGGCTCCCTAGCTATTAGGGAAATGCAAATAAAAACCACACTGAGATTCCACCCAACTCCAGTGAAAATGGTCTACATATAAATATCAACAAACAACAACTGTTGGTGAGAATGTGTGGAAAAGGTACGCTTAGCCATGATGGATTGGTGGAGGATATAAACTAGTGCTGCCACTATGGAAGTCAGTATGAATAGTGCTCAGACAACCAAGAATTGTTCTACCATATGACCCAGCTATCCCACATCTGGGAATATATCCAGATGAAATGAATTCTACATACAAAAAAGTAACCTGAAACTCTGTACTTACAGCAGCACAATTCACAATAGTGAAGATATGGAAGCAATACAGATGATAGCCAAAATACAACTGGATAAAGAAACAATGGTACATCTACTCTATGGAGCACTACTCAGCCATCAAAAAGAATAAAATCCTGCCATTTGCAATAAAATGATCAGTCCTAAAAGGACAAATATCTTATGTTCTCTCTGATACAAGAAAGTCTTTATGCAAAGCACAAAATGAATAGATCAAACTATATACATATGGGAATATATTCATATATATTCTCATAGATGAACAGTATGAATAGATCAAACTATATGCATATGAGAATATACACAGATGAACTGTATAATGGAGACTGGCATACCACAACGTAAAGGAATGTTAAAGTATAACACCTTTACCCCAGAATAAAAGTAGGACTCCCAATGTAACGTTAAATATACCGTTACAGTATGATGACAGATTTTCTACTTTGTCAATAGCTATTGTGCCATGTTACATTTAATTGGCAGAAAGTTAAACCTGTAACTGTTATGGAAGTACCACACTACTGTGATTATGCAGAGAAAAATAGGGGAGGAAGGAAGAGAAGGAGAAGGGAAGAACTCCTATACCTACAAAACTACTGTGGAAACTCTTAAAAAAAATTAATGCCTTATATTGAAATTATTCACAGCACTTGTCCATCAATCAAGCATCAGCTGTGAAAGGGGAAATTCAACAGCCTTCTATTCCATAATAATTTTGCCCTTAGTTGCTTCTGTGTGCTGGGTTCTCACTTTCACATAACTTTTTAGGATGTGAAAATTATTTCACATGTGAATCATTTATCAAAAATTTCGTAATATCTACCTTTCTCAAATGCGTTAATTTCTACATACAAGAATATTAATTATACTGTTCATCAGGAACAAAGAAAGTGCCTGACAGAATTTATTAATGACTCATAAATAATTTAAGAAACCATCACTTACTGAGGTTCACTTATGTATTCCTAAAGCTGTAAAGCAGACCTGTTACATATCCAGCTATGCTCTGAATGACACAGGCAATCATCTCACATAAAACTGTCTGGCAAAAATGTTTAAATTCTCAACATTACTGTTTGCATTCACATAGTGCGCAGCATTTAATTCCTAAGGTCCCATAGTGAAAACATAAAATACTCATTTAATGATGAGGTTTCCATGGAAAAGCAGCTCCTTTTGGTATCATGCAAGAGTTCATTAAGAAGAGTGGCAGCAGCTGTGCTCTGAATGTGAAGACAATACATAACAATGTTACCAATAAAATCTTGGGGCTATAATAACTTGCAACGAGAAATAACACATCTGTTTAAATTCCATTTAGATATTCGAGGCTATGAGACAACTGGTGGAAATAGAAGTACAGAAAGTTGCTATAGAACAAAGAATCGAATAGAGGTTAGTGAACGAACAAACACTGTCACCCATCACCGCTCACATGCTGTCTTACCTGAGGAGGAGTGGGTGTGGTGGTGGGTCTTCCTATGGGTGGAGTAGGGTTTCTGCTGCCACCTCCAGACATAATCTCCTCTGTTATATCTTTACCTCCCTGGTTTGGATCCCGAATTCGTATCTATAAGGTTAAATAAAATGGTTTATGTACAAATGATGACCCTGTGGTAGTTTTATAGGCATATGATGTGTTAAAAATACTAACTGGGAAATGTGTCAAATACTGAAGTTGACAATCATCACATTTGCCTTAATTTCAATCACAGAACCATATGGGGTCACTCAAAGGAATTCAGGCCATTAGCACTGACATGAGCTAATTGGAGTAACATGCTAAAATAGGACCTACTATGGATTAAGTTCTAGGTCAAAAAAGCAAAGCATTTGTGCCTATTTTCTAGGCTCTAATAAATAGATCGATTTTATTTTCAATGTTCGGTGTAAATCAAGTTTCATAAAACAGTTTAATATGTAGAAGTTACTCTGTAAATTAAGTTTTAAATGCCATAAATATAGTTTCTAAAGGATAAAATCAAAAGTTGTACACATTCTAGGTCTTGAGAATGGGAATTTGTCCTGCAAATAACAGTATTTATGTATGCAAGGAGACTCATTACAGTAGTGTGTTTACTGGTAAAAACAAAGAAACTTTCTAAAGATTTATCCAGAACAGAATAGTTAAAAATTATCCTCTATCTCTACAAACTAAATTCCAAATAGGCAGTAAGAAGCAAATCTTTATGCATGCATATTCACAGGAAAAGGTCATCAAGATGTGCTGGTAAGCGAGAAAGAGATGATAAGTATGAGTGTGTACGGTGGTCATTTCTTTACAAGCTCTCTCTCCTTATGTCAATGGGATGGGGACAGAACACAGAAACTGGGTCTGAGCACACCCTGCTAGAACAGTGTGAAACAACAGTGCTGCTATTCATTACTGTCCTCGTTTAATTAAGGTAGAGCTGGTTTCTTGAGATTTTCAAAGGATTCATTAATAAAGACCATTTCTTCAATGAAGATTTCTAATATTGGAGCTGGTGCTCAGAGCAGGAATTAGGACACTACTGCTCTCAGCTCCTCATTCCATCTTCCTCCTAACAGGACCCCTGCAACAGGAAGTGGTAATGGCTGCAGTAAACAAGTCTCTGTTACCCACAAAGGAGAGCTGTAATGAGTCTCTGGTTCTTGGCTTCTCCTGGCTGTTGAGGGCATTCAGAGTGAACTGGCACAATGTCTGCTCCCTGTCTCTCCTCTCTGCCTCTCAAATTAAATAATAATAATAATAGTAATAATAAATGTCTTTAGTATCAGTTTATTTTTCAAATACAAAAAGTTATTGTGGCTACAGCTTTAAGTATTGCTTAAATTTGTTTTACTTTCAGTAACATATATTACTGCTTTAATTTTTTTTTTCAGTTTTCTGTATTCTGAGAGATTTGTTCACATCCAATTACTACCATGTTGACTCACACATAATCCAAAACACAGGTTTTCAACCATTAGTGTCAAGACACACTGGTATGCCCAGTTTATGATGACACGAAATGTCAGTTCAATGTTGCAGCACAAAGATCTGAACCTCACTAGTTAGTTACTGTTAGAATCTTTCAAGAATATTGCTCTGGAGCTTAGCAATGTGGCATAACCTGTAACACTGGCAATAACAAACAAGCTGGCTTGAGTCCCGGCTGTTTCACTTCCAATCCAGCTCCCTGCTTACATGCCTGGGGAAGCAGTGGAGGAAGGCAAAAGTGCAAGGCTGGGCCCCTGCAACTACATGGGAGACCTGAAGAAGCTCCTGTCTTCTGATTTCAGCATGGTCCAACATTGGCTAATGCAGCCATTTGGGAAGCGAGTCATCATATGAAAGATTTCTTTCTTCTCTCTCTCTCTCTCTCTCACTTTCTTTCTCTCCTACTCTGCCTTTCAAATAAATAAATATTTTTAAAAGAATATTGCTTTAACAGCAATCCATCTATCGTACCCAGGGTGGAAGTAAAAGTCTCTCCGAATTAAAAACACCTCCTGGGGCCCAGTATGGTAGCTTAGTGGCTAATTCTTCACCTTGCACACCAGGGATCCCATATGAGTGCCAGTTGTAATCCCGGTGGCCCCATTTCCCATCCAGCTCCCTGCCTACAGCCTGGGAAAGCAGTCGAGGATAGCCCAAAGTCCTGCGATCCTGCACCCACGTGGGAGCCCCAGAAAAAGCTCCTGGCTCCTGGTTTCGGACTGGCTTAGCTCCGGCTGCTGTGTCCACTTGGGGAATGAACCAGTGGATGGAAGAACTTCCTGTGTCTTCTCCTCTTTGTAAAATCTGACTTTCCAATAAAAATAAATAAAATCTTTTTTTAAAAAAAATAATATCTCACGTTTTTGCGTGATCTGACAGATCTAACTGCTCTAGACTTTGACTTTTATATTACTACCACCTGATTGCTTGGGCCTGTCTTCAAACACAGAAGCATGTGCCTATAATTATTAAAATAATTAGAACAAGATTATTAAGGCTACTTAAAATAAACCCATTTCACAAAGGATTTTTTTTTCTTGCTGTCCTTAATACTTGAATCCATTTCTCTGTGCTATTTTTTTCCCTTCTGTCAATTTATACTTGAATAGAGAGCCAACTAGACTGATGTTCAAAAACACGCATTTGTGAGAACGGAACTCAAGCTCCGTGCACAATCCTCCAGTACACTACACTGTCCCGCTTCTAGAGCTGTAGAGAACGCTGACATGCAGACACCTAGCTCAATAAACACTAGAAGTTAATACTGAGCAAATGGTATCAAATGCCCACACAAATCCTCCAGGTCAAGTGTTGAGAATACAGGGGAGTAACAAATGGCACGGTCAATTGTGAATTCACATGAATAATAATTGTACAGATTTATTTGATAAGAGATACCCAAATGTAAATTAAAAAAAAATAATAAGATACTTCTTACAGTTTTTTTCTCTCTCTTGGTTGGAGGAGGCTGTTGCTGTGTAGGCACAATAATAGGTGCTGACTGATACACTGGTTGACTTGGATAAAAAGGCGTTCCTAAAGAATTAGAAAAAAGCAAATAAGCCATTATTTGTTAAATTCTATAGGATTATCAATGGCATTGTGTCTTGTCTCTACACCATCCCCTACAAAAGTAAAAAATGTCAGATTTTGCCTTCTTTATAATTGTGTTCTATTGTTAATTCTCTTCCAGAGATAAAGAAATTATTCTAAAACATATATCTTAAAATATTTATAAGCAATTGATATAAAAATAATATCTAACTCATATATAGTCACACCAGAACTACCTTTTAAAAACAAACAAACAACAACAACAAAAAAACACACCAAAAAACCCACAAGCCCAATGCAATGGCTCAATTGGCTGATTATCCCCTTGCTAAATGCTGGGATCCCACATGAGCACCAGTTAATCAGTTAATGTCCCAGCTGCTCCCCTTCCCATCCAGTTTCCTGCTTATAGTGTGGGAAAGCAGTGGGGATGGCCCAGTCTTGGGACCCTGCAGCTGTGTGGGAGACCTGACAGAAGTAACCAGATCCTGCTTCAGATCAGCTCAGCTCCAGTTGTCGTGGCCATCTGGGGAGAAAACAAGCAGATGGAAGATCTTTCTCTCTGTCTCTCCTCCTCTCTGTAAATATGCCTTTCCAATAAAAACAAACCTTTTTAGACCATGTTCTGGGCCCTACTACTGTATTCTTTTTTTTTAGGTTTATTTTCTGGGCTTACTACTTCAAACAGTAACCGCAAACAAGGACCTGCATGAAGGTTGGTCAGTAGCAGGTAAACACTCTGATCATTTTATGTTGTGGAAGTGATCTAATTTTTATTCATTTAAAAGGCAGATTTACACTGGAAGAAGGAGAGATGGAGAGAGATCTTCACCAGCTGGTTCACTCTGCAAATGCCACAACAGCTGGAGATAGGCTGGGCCAGTCTGAAGCCAGGAGCCTGGAGCTTCTTCACATCTCCCACAGGGATACAGGGGCCCCCAGGCATCTAA
The DNA here is from genome assembly GCF_017591425.1 of Ochotona curzoniae. Lineage (NCBI taxonomy): Eukaryota > Metazoa > Chordata > Mammalia > Lagomorpha > Ochotonidae > Ochotona > Ochotona curzoniae. Next base: position 616,564 of record NW_024466964.1, read on the forward strand.
GCAAAGAGATGGATCGAAGCTGAACAACCAGGACTAGAACTGGTGCCACATATGAGATGCTGAAGCCAAAGGTGGCAGATTTAACTCCTAGAGCACCAGTCCAAGTCTAACTATTTTTTTTTAACAGAAAACCACTGACATACATTAATAAATTAACCACAGAAGTTGGAGTCATAGCAATGCAGGTTAGGTACTGCTTGCCTGCATCCTGTATCAGGATCTGCCTTCCTTCTAATGTGCCTGGAAAGGCAGCAGATGACAGCCCAAATACTTTGTTGCCTGCTACCCATGTGGGAAACCCAGATAGAACTCTTGGCTTCTCATTTCGACCAGGACCAGCTCAGCCTGTTGCAGGTATTTGAGAAATGAACCAGTGGACAAATGAAGATCTCTCTCTCTCTCTCTCTCTCTCTCTCTCTCTCCCTCCCTCCCTTCTTGCCTTTCTCTCCTTCCCCTTGCCTTTCAAATATATAAGTAAATCTTAAAAAACAACAATAACAAACCCGGCAAGTGTCCTTATGTTGAAATGGGTACAACGCTGCACATAAGCAAGTAAAAGAAAATAATCCACACACAAAGAATCAAAGATCCAAACTAGACTTTCTATCGTTTCTTAACACCGTAACTTTGCTCTACATATAGCCCATCTGCCTGAAATTATCTTCTTACCCCATCCCTAATACTCCTGATGAATGTTTTTGACTCCCCCCAACTTTTATTATTAATATTACACCTGAGTACACAGAGTAGAGGCAAACAGAATGGAATAGATATTGCAAGGTAGAGCGGAGAGATTTGCTGGCTAACTTGATGCAGAGCAGGGAAACAGAACTCAAAAGGGAATTCTTAAGGTTTACTTGCACAAGTGAAGAACAGAGGTGCTGTTTACTGAGCTGAGAGAAGAAGAGTAGAGCTTTGGATAGAAAAATTGAAGTCTCGATTTTGGACTTGAAAAATCTAAAATTGTTATTGAGCCTTTTAATGGGGAAATCCGGTAAGGAGTGACATATACAATCAGAGAGGCAAATGATAAATATGAGCTGAAGTTATCCATGTTAAGATTACTAGAATATGAACCACGTTTAAGCCATTTTTAGGGTTCTGCTGCAGTAGTCTAGTGGCTAAAGTCCTCACCTTGCATATATCGGGATCCCATATGGGCACCGGTTCTTATCCATGCTGCTTCACTTCCCATCCAGCTCCCTGCCTGTGGCCTGGGAAAGCAGTCAAGGACAGCCCCAAAGCCTTGGGACCCTGCACCTATGTGGGAGCCCCAGAAGAAGCTCCTGGCTGCGGGTTTCAGATTGGCTCAGCTCCAGCTGTTGTGGCTACTTGGGCAATAACCAGGGGGCAGAAGGTCTTCTGTCTCTCCTTTTCTCTGTAAATCCGACTTTTTAGTAAAAAAATAAATAAAATCTTTAAAAGAAAAAAATTTCATGGTTTAAACTCTGGCATATTTTATTTTGTCAGAAGTCACACAAATGAGGAAACGTTGTAAAGGAGAGGAAAAATAAAACGAAGACAATGATTGAAGCGAAAAACATATTTCTAGGGCGAGTGTTGTAAAGCCACCATTTGCAATGCCAGCATCCTGTATGGGCACCAGTTCATGTCCTATGTAGTTCAATTCCAAACCAGCCCCCCGCTAATGACCTGTGAAAAACAGGGTTTGGGCCCTTGCTCCCACCCCCGGAGTAGAAGACCTGGAAGAAGCTCCTGGCCTTCTGGGGAATGAATGAAGCAACAGTTTCAGATCTCTTTTTTTCTGTGCCACCATTTCCCAATCCTGGGGTGTAATTCTTACTTCCAAACAACCAATAAATCCTGTTTAAAAAGTGTAGGGAACTAGAATTAAAAGTTTACTTAAAAAATTTGTCAAAGCAGAAATCATAGGTGACTTTAACAAAATTGTTTGGGTAGAGAGGTGGTGAGTAGAAAGCCTTATTTGAATGGGCTGAATAATAAAATAAAAGAAAGAAAATCAAGACAGTTAGGACAGGTTCTAGAATAAAAAAGTGCACCAATGGTACAATGACAACAGAGAAAAAGAATAACAAAAATGTAAAAAGAGAATTGTTAAAATTGATAGACTTAAATAGGTGACAGACAGAATCTAGTGTACAACAGAACGACTGAGCTTCATGAGGGCTACGAATAGCTGACTGACTGGACACAAACAAAATCATGTATAGAAAGGTAGTTAATAATCCATCACATCCTATTGCTTATATACAGAACACCTATAAAGACTTGAATTGAGTAATAAATACACCAATTACGGTAACCTCAAAATAAGTGTCTGAAATATTCACAGAATTGAAAACTTGAGATGTATTGGGTTAAAAGAAGTTCTAAATAAACAAATAGTATTGGTGCTATCATTATAATCATCATTACAAATAATCTCAAGTGGAAATTTCCGGAAAAGTTATGACTTGCAGTACCAGAACTTTACAGGTACCAATTGGGCTTAGAGAATCAGATTTGGAAAAGACCTAAGGAAAATGCATTACTAAGATTTCAGTAAGTTCGATATTAGAAGACTAAATATCCTTAGGTAACCTGAAGCAAATAATAAACAACTTTGAAAGCAGAGATGAAATGAAAGATTTTATGCTACCCCATTATGTCATTATCTCCTATACACAGAAAACCAAACCCTAAAATTGGTTTCAAATGCTGCTAGACAAGCAATGTAGTCTTCACTTTATTGTATCTTCAAGCTGAGTGAAATAAGATCCCAAAGGAGAAACATTTCTTTAAAAGACTTCTCATGAAAGCATGATAGTGAAGAGGCTAGCATATTGCACACATCCAATAACAGCTGATGAATATAGATGGCAAAAGAGGAGAACCAATATATTGAAGTGAAACACAATTAGTAAAATATGAGCACAGCACAGCTTGGGAATCACCGACCCCAACCTGGAGCACCTGAACTAAAGTTTCAGCTCACTTTCCATTCTAGCTTTAAACTCATGCACAAATTGGAGGCAACAAGGAATTGGGTCCCTGCAATTTTTGTGAGGAAAACTTGGATGAGTGACTGGCCCTTGGATTCAGTTGGGGAGTGGCAGGGCAGGAGAATTTTTTGCAGGTATCTGGAGAGTAAGGCAACATAGGAAAATTGGCTTTGTTTCTCTACCTCTGAAATTACATTTTTAAAAATAAAAGAAACACATTAAATCTTTTTATTTTCACTTCTGAATTTTAGCAGCAAAGGAAATCTATCTCACCAGTTTCCTTTTATAAATTGGTTTGACATCTTACACAGTCAGGGACATTTAAAAAAACTTCTACATTCTATTAAAAATACTGATAACTTTTGCGAACTATTTATCAAGTTACTTCATGTTCTTGGATCTTTGTTTCTTGGCCACTGGATGAGGCAGATCTGTCCAGATCACAGGTCTATCAAATGCTATCTATGCACCATTTATTTTCCACATAAAGTTGTACTGGAAGACACCAAGAGCACAGTGACCCTGGTGGTGTTTCAGTGACTCCCAAACCATAACTAAACAAAAATGGGTCACTGCTGCTTTGGCAAAATTAATAGCATAATAGTCAAGTAACAAATATACACACAGAGAGGTTTATCAACTTGAAACTCAGAAAGTATTGTTCCTCTTCTGAAATTACTTTAGCCCTAATCTTTCACTGTTAAAATAGTCTTTCTATACATAATGATACTAGTAGTAAATGGTAGCTTTTAAGAACTTACTGGCAAAATTAATAATGTAGTAATTGGGAGGATATAGAGGACAAGTAAATCTTGGCAGGCCTACATCTCATACAAGAGTGTCTAGTTCAAGTCCTGGCTCTTCTATTTCTGATTCAGGCTCCTAAGGTATACCCTGGGATGCAACAGATGATGGTTCCTGCTTCTTACGTGGAAGACCTGAATTGAGGTCTAGATTCTTGCCTTCAGCCTGACCTAACATGGCCCCAGCTACTGAAGGCATTTGGGTAATCAATCAGTGAAGGAAGATCTCTCTGTCTCACAAATAAAATGAAAATAAATAATAACTTTCGTTAATATGTAATGCTCCTTTGTATCCTCCTTTATCATACGCTAGTTTTATCATTTTACTTGCTGTTACTGGAAAAATCTGGAAAGTACTGGTATAGCTAATATTCAAATTTCTTTTTATTGGTAAATCTACACACAAATATCAAAGAAATGTATTATAAATTCTGGAAAGACAAGAAAAATATCCTAACATCTGCATTACTCAAAATACCCAAAACACAGTTCTCACACATTTTAAGTTAACTTAAAAAATTTTCCCCAGGCCTTGAATTTTCTATAGCAACAGCAATAAACACTACAGTAGCACAGAAAATCAGTCCATCCCACAACAAACTATACCCAGAATAATAAAAACATCAGTGCAAAAACACATTGGCAAATACGGGAAACACAATAAAATTCAATTTGGAATGCCAACATTTCCCACTATATACCTCAGAGGAAACAATGATTCCTTTATTTTTAATGAGCTCAATAAGAACAAGCACTGAGACACTCAGAAAAAGAGTGAAAAATGAACAAACTAAGACATCAGGAGAGGAGAACCAACACAGTAAAGCAAGCGTGTATAGCTGAGTTTGAAGAATTATACACTAACACTGGTATTAGAATTTCAGAGAAAGTTAAGGAATATTCTATTAAAATCATTATTCAAAATTCAACTCAGGTACAGGAACAAAATGGTAGTACCTATAAACAAGCATAACAGCAGAGCTCAGATATACACTAGGAACTAGGAGGAAACGACCATTCAATTCACAAACTCCAATTCCAGACCACGAACGAACATGTCTCAGGATTTAAATCTTGGATAATTGTGCCAGGGTATGGAGAACTCCCACATCTATTTACAAAATGTAAACTAGGAAAAACACTGCTAATCTTACCCTGTTTTTTCTTATTAAAAAGCTCATTTTAAAGCTTTTTTGCTCAAAAAAGTCTACATGAGAGAATTAAACAATAACCTAAAAAATAGCAGTAGCCAATGTTACATTTAAAAATAACTGTACTGGAGCCAGCATGAGGCACAGCATCCCACATGAATGCTAGCTGGAGTCCTGGCTGGCCCACCTGTGATACAGCTCCCTGCTAATGCACCTAGGAATAGTAGACAGCCCAAGTACTTGGGCCACTGCCACTGATTTGGGAGATGTGGTTGGAGTTCCAGCTCCTGACTTCAGCCTGCCCAAGTTATAGATGTTGGAACTATTTGGGAGTGAATTAGTAGATGTAAAAATCTGTGTCTTCCCAATGAATAAATGAACTTTAAAATTAAAAAATATATATATTTTCAGGGCCTGGTGCGGTAACCAAGCAGTTAAAGTCTTCACCTTGCACGTGTTGGGATTCTATAGGGGTGCTGGTTTTAATCCTGACAGACCCACTTCCCATCCAGCTCCCTGCTTGTGGCCTGAGAAAGCAGCAGAGGGCAGCCCAAAGCCTTGGCACCCTGCACCCACATGGGAGACTCAGAAGAAGCTTCCAGATCCTGGCTTTGGATTGGTTCGGCTCAGCTCCGGCCATTGCAACCACACGGGGAGTGAATCAGTGGATGGAAGACCTTCCTCTCTTTCTCTGTATATCTGATTGTCTAATAAAAAAAAATAAATCTTTTAAAAATTTTACTAGAAGTGAGAGTTGTGCAGGCAATGAATTAAGCTTTAGCTTGAGACACCTGCAACTCACGCTGGCGTGATCTGAGTTTGCTTCCTGCTAATATATCTTGGGAGAGAGTAGATGACAGCTCAAGTGCTTGGGCCCCTGCCACTCATGCAGGAGCACAAAGAACCATCTGGCCAAGTACTAGCCACTTCTACCATTTAAGGAGTGAATCAGCAGATGGAAGATGTCTTTCTGCCATTCTATCTTTAAAGTAGAAGCAAATAAACTTAAAAATTTTACTTGGATTTCGGTCTGCAGATAAGGGCTATGACACTGTATGAAGACTGTAACTTCAAGCTAAATTCAAGGAGCACACAGGGAATGCTTCAGCAGCAATGACGTTACTATCAAGACAGCTTCCGCCACCATGATGCCAAGTGCTGTCAAGAGCACTGACAACAACCACCAAGACTGGGTGAGAAGCACATGTTATTTTATTTTAAAACTCACATGTATGCAATCTATTATCCTGAAAATGTCAAATATTTCATAGTTATACAATTTAACCAAGCTAAATTAAATAAACACATGTATTTCCGGCATTTCAGAAGGCAATACTAACGTGGGTAAAAGACAGCTGCTATGTTCTCAGAAAGAATTAAATCCAGGAAATACTTTGTTGCTTTGCTTGTTTCATTTAAAAATATTAAAGCATTTTTGTACTAATCTAACACAAATGAATTCGGCTATAAAGATTCGTAATTGAGTCACTAAGTCCCAGTGTAAGAAACTTGGCTAATGGATAGATTAGCACCCTAAACTAGTTAAAATTTTAACCTGTCTGTACTTCCACTGAGTGAAAGAGATAATGCTTATTGAATCTTAAAGCTTCATTGCTATTGTTCTCTGAATTTTAAATCATTTATACCTCACTTTCTATAAATTAAAAAGCACACTCAGTAAAAATTTAATAAGATGTTCCTTTCATTATTTCATAATTCATATATCTCTCTCTAAATCACCTAATGCATATCGTTGAAGTGCCTGCTGGTCATTGTTTTGAGTACCATGGCTATAATACCAAACAAAAATGGACATTATGTTACAGTGGGGAAAAAAGGGTTATTAATAAATTCTCCAAGCGGTAAGGTAAACACTTAAAGAAAAGAAATACTGAAAAACAAATAAATAATACTTATGACCGCAGTAAAAAGCTAGGTAAATGGTAAGCTGGCAGTAAATCTTGGGAAGCTGATGTCACAGGTTCTCGCTACAGAATTATCAGAAGGTGTTATCAATACATTCACTCACACTTCTGAAACATCATCTAAAAAAGTGGATGCTGTTCAAACCAAATTACTTTCTGTTTTTTAAAATTTATTTTGTTCTTTATATTGGAAAGGTAGATTTCAGAGGGAGACAAAAGATCTTCCATTTACTGGTCTACTCTCTAAATGACCACAATAGCTAGAGCTGAGCTAATATGAAGCCAGGACCCAAAAGCTTCTTCTGGGTCTCCCAATGGGTGCAGAGTCCCAATGCTTTGGGCCACCCTACACTGTTTTCCCAGACCACAAGCAGAGAGCTGGATGGGAAGTGGAGAAGCTGGGACACAAACCAGCATCCATACCAAATACGAGCACTGCAGGCTGAAGATTAGCCCACTGAACCATTATGCCAGGCTTTTAGTTATTTCAGTATTTATTTATTTATTTTAAAAAGACTTATTTATTATTATTAGAAAGTCAGATATACAGAGAGGTGGAGAGAAAAAGAGGAAGATCTTCCATCTGCAGATTCACTCTCCAAGTGGCCACAACAACTGGAGCTGCGCTGATTGAAGCCAGGATCCACTTCTGGATCTCCCACATGCTGCAGAGTCCCAAGGCTTTGGGCCGTCCTCAACTGCTTTCCCAGGCCACAAGCAGGGAGCTGGATGGTTAGTGGAGCTGCCAGGATTAGAACCGGTGCCCATAAGGGATCCTAGTGTGTGCAAGGCAAGTACTTTAGCCACTAGGCCACCACACCGGGTCCTATTTATTTACTTATGTGTCAGAGAGAGAGAAGATAAAGACACAGTGATCTTCTATTTGCTGGTTCACCCTCTACATAAGCCTGGAGCTTCTTTCAGATCTCCCAAATTGTGTACCAGGGGCCCAAGCTCTTAGGCCACTTCCTGCTGGTTTTCCAGGTACATTAGCAGGGAGCTAGATAGGAAATGGTGCATCCAACACTTCAGACGGCACCCATAAGAGATACTGTTGTCATAAGCAATGGCTTTACCCAGTGGGTCAAAACACTGGTCCTTCAACTTGTACTTAAAATCCTTCCTACCACTAAAGCAACCTGTCAAACAACAAAATAAAATAAAACTCACCAGTCAGCAGAAAATTCCTGACTTTTCAACTTACCATAAGCACTGGGGAAGTCACCAGGTCCTGGTCCAGGATAGAAAGGGCCTGGCCCAGGTGGCTGAACAGGATATTGCTGGGGGGGTCCAACATAAGGAGGGCCACTATGACGGTACTACAAGACAGAAAATACAACCATTTTTAAACAACAGGAAAATAATTCACTACAGAACAATTCAGCTCTCAGCATAAACGGTAGAAAATCATTCAACTCATGAAAAGACACAAGCACCTTCAACGCTTGCAGTCAGGATACACTGAGGATGAGAGAAGGTGCTTCTCCCGCCGAGGCACCCAGCACTTGGGTGCACAGCTAGCCAGCAGTTTACCATCAAATGCTCTGAGACTGGTAGCTTTCAGTAACTTTAAACTGCATCACATAAAGTCTTATTAATTAGTGAGTCTATTTTTGTTTGGGGAAAGGGATGGGACAAAATTATGAGTTTAAAAACAATTTCTCCATTAATTCTAGAAAATCTTAAAGGAGAGATAAAATTATTTTCTTACAGCATCATGGACAATGATAAAATGAGTAGACTTATAATCGAGAAAAGAATTCACACAGTAGCAAAAATCAAATGCTTTTACTCCCCCCGTCCCCCTTGCTCCACCTTATGAGAATCTGAGTTCATTTCCACCCTACTCCTGGACTAGCTAGGCCACAAGATACTCTACCTGTGGGATACAGTACTGAGGACCCTGGGGAACTGGGTACGGCATGGGCAGATGGTTAACCATCATGATGTGCTGACTGGCCTGATACACGGCGGTGGGTGTCTGCGCACCAGGGCGAATGGAAGGACTGCTATTCGGGATGGTAGCTCTAGGAGGCTGTATTTGAGGCCTCTGGAAAAACTGGAAAAGGAACAGACAGAAAAAAAATTAATAAAGAGGCATATCTAAACTTTAGTATCTCAAATTTTCTGTCCCTGTCCCAACATAAACTTAATCAACTTATTTTGAAGAAAAGATAATGCCTCTGGGTAGGCTCATAGAAAGTACTTCACACTGAGTCTAGCTCTGATCAGTGATAACACTCATTCAATAATAACAGGGAGGCCTCAACTTTTAAGTTTCATCTATCTTAAAATAAAAATCTTATATGTTAGTATTAATTTTATAATGTATAATGAAATACAACAAAAGGGGTAGTTAGTATTAGTGTAACAAAAAAGGGGTAATTGGTGGTTGTGTAGAAGTAGTTTTACTATATAAAAGCATTAACCTTTTCATTAAAAAAGTGGTTCATTATCAACTTGTTAAAATCAAAAATAGTTTTCTAAGAAAATACTGTTTCTTACATTTGTAACATTTATAAGAAACAGTAATATAAAAAAATTACATTTTGTAAATGACAAAAAATATTTAAACAATAAGGAATGTCTGAATATAACAACCTTCATTCCAGTCCATCAAGGTCAAATCAAACCACATGCTGGACTCAACAGTTTTTACTCTTGCCCCCCTCAAAAAAGGTGGCACAACCCATACTAAACAGAACCCAAGGTTGCTTTCTACAAAGCTTGCAATGGAAGTGGAGAATCTAGACAGGCCTCACAACAGTCCAGGATGAACACAGCTCAAATCTCCCAAAAAGCAACTTGCACCTACAGTTAGTTACGGTTTTCACTGCAAGCTTTATAACTTTCCACCGTGAAAGCATCTAGTCACCATCAATCAATTAGTCAATCAACTTCACTGTAGCAACAGGGACAGGGTAATAAAGAGGCCATGCACAAGCAGTAATTTGTTACCTGGATGGGTCTGAATCCTCCCTTCAATAATGAAGCAAGAAAGCAGCAGGAAACAGAAAGAAAGCCAATGGAAAAGCTTACAGATCAGTAGGAAGGGTAGGACTTAGCATGCAGCTCAACAAAAATATCTTTGTACTTACTAATAAGAGGAGAAAATATCAGAATGACAATTCTCAATTGAGAATTTAAGCACACATGGAATTAGATAAATTAATTTGGTGGCAAATGTTCGAATAGCAGTCACAGTTTATCAGCTTCAAAAGAAAGATCTGCTTGCTGGCACCAGTACAGCCTGGATGACTGATCACTGTCTCGCACAGATGCCTACGACTTCATCTGCCTTTCCGTGGGTCTCTCACCTTCTACTCTCCACGCCGAGTGGGGATAATAGTTGAAAATGTCACTTGTTATTTTTGAAGCCTGTTCTATCTTTATGGGGAAAATACTCTTCAACTTATCAGGCACATTTATAAGGCCCTTTACAGCCCTAAATTGGAGAATTATAGTAACAATTTCAAAATGTAGTTAAACTTCAAAATTTCATGAACTGCTTTAATTTCAGGCATGAATGTTCCTCATGCCCAAATACAGTTAAGCTTGATATTTGGACCTATTTAGGTCTTACTCATTCTACTCTTCAGCATCTTACAATCATAGATAGTTTAAGAGATTATTTATCTCAGGCTGAAATGAGAGAATTGAGATCTAATGCATAAAGCTCACTCCCATTCAATCTTCATGCCTCACGAAAAGGAGCTAAGTCAAAGAAAAAAAAAAAACAGACAGAGAAGTTATAGCAGAAGAATGCAGGAGAGTAGTTAATAGAGATGGGGAAAAAAAAAAAAAACCCTCAATATGCAGTTAAGAACAGGGGCACCTGGGCTGGCCACAGCTCTAGCAAGTGTGAGCAACCCCCACTGACACAGCCTTGGGGACGGATACAGCGCATGTCAGCTCCAAACCAAACTGACACAGTGAACCTTCCAATACTACACTGCACTTCTGGTGAGCATGTAGCAAACAAAATCTATTTTACATTAATATATGTGAGTTATAAAAATATGTCAAAAAAACACCTCAAGCATTTTTATAATATAACTGACTGGGAGTCAGAAAAATGCCATCAGCCTCCAGCAGCGAAGACGCACTCATCCGCTTGCCTTACTGAGCAATGGCTACATGTCAGACAGCGCAGAAACATCTATACTGTAAGATCCTTTCCCATCAACTCCAGAGGGCAGCCAAAGACAAGGAGAGCACCAAACAGGCAGAGGGGATTATCTACTTTGATTATATTATTAAATTGTATCAAACACTCAGATATTACCTGAAGGGCCAGGTTGTTAGCACTGGCAAGGAAAATACCAAGAACAAGCCCATTGCCTGAGGCAGAGTAAGAAGACAGCTAGGGACAAAGTTCTCCCACTCTCCTAATGACTTACGCTTGATGACTTTCCTTATCACTGTTTATCACTGCTCTGAAGCATGTTTAACCAGATCATTTAAGTAGCACACATCTAATTCAAGAAGCTTACGGATAATCTTAAGACTCATTTTTCGATGAGTCTGAGACCCTTTTTCTAATGAAAAACATAACACTGAATGAGTTAAACCCAAAATGTTTTGTTCTACTATGATTTAAATGCTGAAGTTTATGCTTTTGATGTGTCCTCTAATGAGTTACAGGACACTACCTAGACACTTTAAATATGTATCAACACAACCTCACAACAGAGCTTTGATTAATTTGAACATCCTGTCAAATGTGTGTGGATATAAGGGATACAGGAGGTTAAATAATCTACTAAATCCTCCATTTGTTATCTAAACAGTCAGACTCTAGGACTCTTGTACACACTATCTCTCATTAAATGTAGCGTGATCAGGCAGAAAAAACACAGCTCTTAAAAAGGCTGAAGCAATGTGGTAGGAACCTTCGCCAGCTATTCTAATAATTGCCAAATTGCTCAGCCATAAATAATTCCGGCTATAATATATTCCATATATTGCTTCATAAAATTCAAGTATATCAACCAAGAAAACAATTTTCTTTTACCTATAAAGTAAATTCTACCAAATTAATTCTAAGTTGTTCACGTGCCTCTAGATTCTTAGCACAGCATTTTATAGATCCAGTTTTGCTCAATTTCCCTGCACTGACTGTTCAGACAGGCTATCAGGAGTTTGCCTTCTACTCTTAAAAGTATAGCAATACAGGCCTGGAAAGGTAGCCTAACCAGTAGACGAAAGATCTTTCTGTCTCTCCTTCTCTCTGTAAATCTGACACAAATTAAAAAAAAAAAAAAATTAGCACAGGTCCCCAGTGTGATAACCTAGCAGCTAAAGTCCTCACCTTCAATGTGCCGGGATCCCATATGGGCGCCAGTTCTAATCCTGGCGGTCCCACTTCCCATCCAGCTCCCTGCTTATGGCCTGGGAAAGCAGTTGAGGACGGCCCAAAGCTTTGGGATCCTGCACCCACATGGGAGACCTGGAAGAGGCTCCTGGCTCCTGGTTTTGGACAGGCTCAACTCCAGCCACACAACCACTTGGGGAGTGAGTCAACAGATGGAAGAGCTTCCTGTCTCTTCTCCTTTCTGTGTATCTGACTTTCCAATAAAAATAAATAAGTCTTTAAAGAATTATAGGTGGACATGACAGAAAGCCCCAGGTTATCAAACAGAATGTATGCATGGACTTTTCCAAACCTGTTGCGATCCTTTTACATCCCTCTCCTCCTCAGCCAAGTGATGAAGACTCACTAGAGAAATCAGACTGTACTGGGTACAAACACAGGTCACACTGCTGAGTTTAACCACACCTGAAGTCTGAATGTCTTCTATAACATGCCCTTGTGGTTATGAAACTTGGACAAAGGAAGAGACAACTCCTTTTCACAAGTCAATGGAATCCTGACACTGCACTGGCTCCAGTCTTCTCTCTGTATGTTATCTATTCACGCATCAAATGTCTATCCTAAAGCCAGAACATTTCTTCCCCCAAAGAGACATACTTCCTTACCTAAAGACTGCCATCATTGGCAACTTTCACAACACTGTTCAAATTCCAAGCCAACAGTCAACTTCCTCCACATCAACCCACCCCTCCACCTATCACTCATAACTTTCACTAGCTTGTTCATTTCTCTCAATCTGGTCCTATGGCTCAACATCTCTCCAAATGGAGAACAACACAAAAATAGCCAGGTGGGTTCTGCCTGGAACATACTTGGTACTCTCTCAAAATATTTGCTGCCGAATTAAGGGACTATACGCTCCTCTTATTGCTACCTATGATTCCATTTACGAAACCAGGTAGCATAGTAGTATTACTGTCAAGTACACTTTACTACTATAGGAAACAATTTTCTTTATACAAAAGCTGGCAGTAAGCCATGCCCTTTGTCTTTATGTGCACACTTTTTTTTTTAGATTGTTGAAAGATTTATTAGCGGCATTTTGAATCCCAACTACTTTACAGTTATTTGAAATTTATTATAAATCAGTCGAACACTCTACTCACATGTTAAGCACAACCATTTTGGCACAATACTCAATAATAATGAAGGTGAACAAACAATAAATAAATTTGCTTTCCAAGTAATAAAAGCAGTCCTCATACAGTAAAGCATGACAAGACCCTGGGAATTAGCATGACTAAACAGTCATTATTCACCAGGAACCAAAGATGACTTTTTAAAAATATGTATATGAAAGGCAGAGCTACAGAGAGCAAGGGAGAGGAAGGGCAGGAAGAAGAGAGGCAGGGAGGAGGGAGGTAGAGAGGGAGGGATAGAATCTTCCACCCATTGATACACTTCCTCAAATGGCTGCATCAGAGCAAAGTGAGGAGCCAGGAACTTCTAGGTCTTCTACATGGATGCAGGGGCCCAAAAACGTAAATCATTTCTGCTTTTTCTCAGGCACACTGGCAGGGAGATGGACGGGAAGTGGAGCAGCCAGACTTGCCATTGATTTGGGATGCTAGCATTACACACAGAGGCCTACCCTACACTGCCACAACACCTTTGCCTCTATGTGTACTGTGTGTACAGCTGTGTTTTAAGTCTCATATAGGAAATCCTATATCTCATTACTTTGAGGATTATTCTAGCTACATTCAACCCACTGTATTTGATTTATAGATTGTCCTTTTAGATTGTGGTGGTAACTGTAATCTCAAAATACATGACTATCACAAAATTTGACAGGCATGTATCTCATTTATCCAAATCACTGGTGAAAAGGGCTGAGCAAAGCATGTACAACAAAAGAATCATCTCTTCAATGTCATTTCAGTGTGTTTAAAGTCTTTCTTTTCAATAATGTTACGGCCTGGACATGCTATAACTATCCGCTAAAAAGCCCCTGACTGCCTGGAGGCTTGGCCACCGTGCTGGCTGTTCTGGAGTGGTTCTGGAATCCTTAAGAGGTAGAGCCTGGTGAGAGGTCCTTAGGTCACCAAGGTCAAATTCTGAGGTTTGTGTCTATGTTGTTTAGAAAGGAGCAAGCCTGTACCTTCCCATCCTCTCTGCTTTCCATCTCACCCTGTGAGTTTTCCTTCACCGGCCACTTGCCAGCAGCTGAGCCTACATTTCAGCCATGCTGATCTGACTGTGATTTTTCAAAACTGTGAGCTAAATATGTATCATTTCTTTCTAAACAGCCTGTGTTATATTCTTTTCTTTATGAAAAGCTGATACAAATGGTTTACCAATACACCAGAAGTGCAGAGGAAGGCGACAGCTCTTATATTAGTGTTTGGGCATTTGGGCACAATCCACAGACAGAATACATTTAAATAGTACGTTATTCATGGCTGCTTGCTTTATCAGAAACACTCCAGAAGCCAGAAGGAAAATGTTTCCTCTCAGAAAGTCCTTCTAAAAATGCAGGAATTCATACTATCATGCTTCCTGGCCAGCAAAACTGGGTTGTTTTGAAAATGAGGGTAATCACATCATTTTTCATTGCCATACTCACTGAAAGAGCTCACTAACAAGAAAACCATTCATCTCAGCAACTAAAAAAATCCTATTGAATCACCTTAGTTCCTTCCATGCAGGGGGAAATAGTAACTACTTATTGATTGGAAAAGCAATAAAAAAATATATCAAAAGTATCCTTCTGACATACCTAGCTCTGTGGGTCGTCTCTGGACTAGCTTACTAGGACAATCAATAGAGAAACCTACAATTAAGAGTTTTGTTTTTGGTTACTATCTTTAAAAAGTCCAACAATAGTGTTACGATCCTGACAAGTCCAGAAAAGCACAAGCTGATGTTGGCATTGTGGTGCAGTGGGCTAAGCCGCTAACAAGAATGCTGGCAACCCACATCACAGTGCTGACCTGAATCTCAAGTTATTTCACTTCCCTTCCTACTAACATGGCTATGAAAGCAGTGAATAATGGCACAAGTACTCGGGTCCTTGTCAGCACCTGCAACTAGGATGGAGATACTGTCCTGGCTTGGCCTGGCCCAGCCCTGGATGTTGTGGTTATCTGGGAAAGTGAACCAGTAGAGAGAAGACTCTCTCTCCCTCACTCTGTGTAATTCTGGCTTTCAAAGAAAGATGGCTCGAGGGAAAAGGCGGTGGAGGTGGGGTCAGGGGAATGTGGGAGACAGACGGTGAAGCATCTCCATATAACCTGGGTATCGATTTGATTTTCTGCTGACTTGGAACACTTCTTAATGAAGGATATTCCAGTCTAAATTCTTCCTGTATTTCCCTTCGCATAGTCAGCATAACACAACTGAGGTCTCACCCACAATCAGCCGACGTAAGCCCTGGAGCTGATCTGTATAATGCAGCAGCCACTAGCCAGATCTGACTGCTTAAAAGTAGAGTGCCTAAAATGCATTACCCACAGTTAACATGCTCAACACTCACACACGTGCCTCACAGCTACAGCAGTGAGCACTAGAATACTTCCACCTTCACACAAAGCTCTGATACACAGTGCTGCCCCATGGATCATGTGCACTGGACAAAAGATAAGGTCTGTGTCAGGCACAATAGCTGGTTCTCTCAGATCACAAGAGTCCAGGAAATGAGCACCATTAGAGAACATCTCATTTATAGATTAAAAATACATCAGAAACAGGAAAGGACATGCTTTTTTCACTACTGAATGGAATTCCAAGAATCTACTACGTGCCAGAACTGTCCTGTAGGAAACAGATTCTGCATTGTATTATTTGTACCTATTGTGTCCATTTTGCACATAAGAAAGTTGAGGTCCAGGGAAAATTCACAGTAAAACTGAGATTGAATCCTAGCTTGTTTGTCCCAAAATAGATATATTTTTCACCATTAATGCTGCTGCATGCAGTAACAACAAAATAATAGATAAAACTTCCTAATTTATACCAACCAGCAAACTGATAAAAAAAAATCAAAAGCTTTGGCAACTGGACCCTACAGCTGCTTGAGACCTGGCCTTGCTCAGATCCAGCAAAACCCAAGGAGTCTGGTCTGCTGAGGCAAACACACTCCAACCAGGAATATAAGACCACAACTCTCAGTGAAGAAAACACTCCCGCACTGTAATAGCTATTACATTCATTAAATAAATAAATAAATAAAACTCTTTTGGCAAAATGAATCAATCTACAACAAGAAAATATCGCAGATCCAATGTTGCCATGAGGTAACAGATACTTTAATGACACATACTGTTAAATCTCATTAAGAATCTAATTTTTTGGGCCCAGCGGCATGGTCTAGCAGCTTAAGTCCTTGCCTTGAACGTCCCAAGATCCCATATGGGCGCCAGTTCTAATCTTGGTGGCTCCACTTCCCATCCAGCTCCCTGCTTGTGGCCTGGAAAAGCAGTTGAGGACGGCCCAAAGCCTTGGGACCCTGCACCCGCGTGGGAGACCCAGAAGAGGTTCCTGGTTCCTGGCTTTGGATCGGCATAGCACCGGCCGTTGTGCTCACTTGGGGAGTGAATCATCGGATGGAAGGTCTTCCTCTCTGTCTCTTCTCTTCTCTGTATATCTGACTTTGTGATAAAAATAAATAAATCTTAAAAAAAAAAAAGAATCTAATTTCTTATGCTAACTTCAATTGCTTTGAGTATGGCATATTATAAAACGTTTGTGAATATTATGTTTACTAAAATATCAACAAGCTACATTTTTTTTTGCTTTGAATACTTTCAAATACCAATTCCCTAGTCTTTCTCATAATAAGGCTCAGTTAGAGTGTACAACCAATACTTGATACTAATTTCAAACTCAAAAGTGAAATAAGGACAGCCACATAAATAACATCAAACCGTAACTGTACAATTTTCAATGATACGAAGTAAACAACATGAAACAGACTCTAAATTATACCAAATGATCTGTTTTAATTTGGAGTGTACTTTCTGTTCTTTCAGTTTCTAATCACTGGGATTTTTCAAACATCAGTATAAAAACAGTTGACATTATTTCTAAAGCCAAAAATGTTTTGTGCTTGAAATGACTTAGCAATGTTTTGTTTCACCTTTGAAGAAAAAAATGTTTTGTAAGTTCTTCAAATTGTGAAATGCAAGAGTAGAACATCCTTATTAATGTAACTAATCCCTAAAAAACCAAAATGGATGGTACCAGAACATGTGGCTTTGCAAATCCAACAGGAGCATGCTATTTCTGACTGACTTGCAGGGACTCAAAAAGAACTCCAGCTCTCCAAACAGTGAGCAATCTTCTAAACAAAGGTAGCTCTCTCATGCACACATCTTGTTCCAATAAACACAGCCTGCATCTCAGATCAAAAAAATCTTATTGACTTCAATTCAGATAACTTTTTTTGACAAAGAAAAATATATAGGCTTTAAATTACTAAACTAGAGATGTTTTCTTCTCATAAACAATTGCCTCTAAATACCCTAATACAGTTGGCAGTTAATATTTTTTCTTTGCAATATTTATAAAACCAATTAATATAATATTATTTGCAAATGTATTTTTAAGCAACAAGAGAAAAAATGACCCCAAATAAGTTCCTTTAAAAGAAAAAAAGTAAGACCAAAGCAAGCACGAGAACAAGTGATCTGAAAGGTAGCCACTGATGAGTACTAAATGCTATGAGGGAGAAAAGAGAAATCATTCATCTCAAGATTAATTCATTCTAATTTAATTGCTTCTGGCTAAAACAAACACCAGTAGGTGGAAACACACATACCCCAAACCCAAAACACCTCAACACGGATGTGTCCCCTTTAAGAAGGTGTTCTGTACATTGAGGATCTTTATCACTGCCTGTGTAGCTCGCACTTCTGCAAAGCTGTCCTCTTGTGCATTATCATTATGAGCATCTATTTCTTCATGAACCTCTAGGGAATTAGGTTGAGAAGATCTTCTGAAATGTAGGTTCAATCAGAGATTCTCAAATAAGAAAAGGAATCCCCCCCATAGAGGCCATCCAGAAATGCACAAAGGGGCTTTCTCTTTTGTTTTCTAATTGTCTCTGGGGAAATTTGATGGGCATATGGATCCTAAAGATTGCTAACTGAAGCCTTATTTAAAGGACAGTTTTCCTTAACCGGTTATCCCATACAAAATGGCAATCAATCATCAACTCCACAGTGATGCAAATCAATTTGGCCTACCACTGCCTAAGTATGTGGAACCACAATTCTTTTTCCAAACTTTCCCCTGTACAGGGCACAGCCTGCTCACCAGTGCCACTTCATACATCCCTCTCCTCTTCTATTTTTCCCAGGTAACTCCTGTTGTTGCTGCTTGAACCAAGGTATATAGTTCTACATAATTCTCTGTGGTTTGGGGCAAAGAACTTTCCTATTGCTTACAAAGGAAGCATGCCAAAGAAAAGGCTGCCAGCTAACTTAACCTTTCAAAAGCAATGCTGCAAATTTCCTGTGACATCTTAAGAATTCACCTTCAGGAACTATTGACAGAAAGTAACTACTTTTCCTGCTAATGTGTCAACTATAATGTATGTACTTCCATATCACCTTACAGCTAAAATAAAATCAACAAGCCAGGAGGCCGGATGGCGTGATGGCCTAGTGGCTAAATCCTCGCCTTACATATGCCAGGATCCCATATGGGCACCAGTTCATGTCCTGACTGCTCCACTTCCCATCT